>NC_062218.1:141132034-141756320 GCF_902686445.1 Sciurus carolinensis | reverse complement strand
TATGTTCCAGGCTTTGGTGGCTCCCTGGGGCCCCTTTGACATCCCCAGCTTCTTGTTTCCACCATGCAGTGAGGGGACACTATTATTATTATACGGATAGTATTATTTCTTTGCTTATTGAAGCTGTTTCTTTATAATTTAGGCTTTTTTCCAGGGATTAAGAATCATAGCCTTGGAGTCAGATCTGAACTATATCAGTGCTACTGGGGAGACGGTCACCACTGGGGCAAGCTCTAGATCCTAACTAGCCCAGAGACACCACCAGAAGAGTCTACAGAACAAACTTCACTAGGTAGACTTTATCTTCCAACATTTCCCCTTATGCTTACCTTTCCAAATTGGCTACTATAGAAATTCAGAAGTCCTTTTCCCTTGTCTTTTCATCTCCCTAACACTTCACTGATTTTTTGGTAAATGCTATATGGGCCACATTCTAACCACCCCGTAGCATTGCTCATTACTGTGTCCCCAGGTTCTGTATGATCGGCATGTTAATTGATCTCTGTTTGCTTTCTTAAATTATTAAATGATAAATGCTTCAGGAGATGGATGTTTACCCTGCATTGAACATTGTACAATGTATGTATGTATCTAAGCATAACATGACATCCCATAAATATGTACTTATATTAGTTGAAAATAGCTAAAAATCAATTTAAAAAGCTATATGAAGGGCCAGGTTACTTCAACTCCCAAATCTGTTTCTTCATTAGAGCCTTGAAATTCTCATCTTTAATTTTGTCTACCTCTAGGTCTATGTTCACTAACATAAATTGTTTCATTAGGCGTTGGGTAAGATAGTTGAAACACAGTAAGTGATAAGAAAATAGAAGATAAAAGTGGCAGTGAAAAGTCAAGGTGAAAAATCCATGAATAAGTTAAAAAAAATCAAAGTAAAAGTTTGGTAACTGCTTGAGTAGTTAGCTAGGCAACTGCTGAGAGCCTAGTTCAGTTTGCTTCTTAAAAGGACAAGTTATTTTTAATAATACTCTTTTACTTTAATATGTAAATTAAATAAGATGCTCTATAGATTTCCATACAACTTTAGAAGAGAAAATACTTGCAGTATCACTTTAAATGTATTCATCTATTTTAAGACTCATCATAATTTCAGAAATAGTAAAAATTAAAAAAAACTAATACCTTAGAATTGAGAAAATAGGTTGAGTGTAAGGTATATTACCTTCATTTTATCGCATGGAATAGCTGAGAACCACTGTGATCCTACTTCTTTTTACTATTGCTTTGGCCCTCCTGGTTAACAAAAAGAACTTTTGATGTGTAGATTTGAAGTTGCATGTTGATAGAATTTGATAAGAATTGAATATATGATTACATTATACTAAATAATTTGATGAGAACCCTACATTCACTATCTCATTAAATTTGGGCACCAATGCTATAAGAAATGCTTACTAATATCATTTTTTTTTTTCTGGGTACATTGAACTTTTTTGATGGTGTGTGACAGTAGGGCTCCCTAAGCACCTCCCCTTCTTCAGGGAGGTCTGGGATGGAAATTGGGAAAAGGGGAGATTCTCAGTGTGTTGAGGGACTGAGTTAGGGGCAGGGACTCCCCAGCTCTCTTCTCTCTCTTCCTCTGTGTTCTTGCTGGAGCAGGAGGTCCAGGGGTCTTACTCCTTGGAGGTCATGTGGACCATGAGGTCCACCACCCTGTTGCTGTAGCCAAATTCATTGTCATACCAGGAAATGAGTTTGACAAAGTGGTCATTGAGGGCAATGCTGACGCCAGCATTGAAGGTGGAGGGGTGGGTATCACTGTTGGAGTTGCCGGAGACAACCTGGTCCTCCATGTAGCCTAGGATGCCCTTGAGGGGCCCTCTGTGACTGCTTCACCACCTTCTTGATGTCATGGTATTTGACAGCTTTCTCCAGGTGACAGGTCAGATCCACACCTGACACACTGGGGGTGGACATACGGAAAGCCATGCCAGTGAGCTCCCCATTTAGTTCAGGGGTGCCTCTGCCCACAGCCTTGGCAGCACCAGTAGACACAGGGATAATATTCTGGGCAGTCCTATGGCCATGAAACCACAGTTTCCCCAGAGGGGCCATCCACAGTCTTCTGAGTAGCAGTGATAGCGTGGACTGTGGTCATGAGTCCTTCAACAATGCCAAAGTTGTCAAGGATGGCCCTGGCCAAGGGAGCGAGCGATTGATGGTACAGGAGGCATTGCTGATGATCTTGAGGGAGTTGTCATACTTCTCCTGGTTCACACCCATCACGAACATGAGGTCATCAGCAGAAGGGGTGGAGATGATGACCCTTTTGGCACTGGCCTTCCAATGAGCCCCAGCCTTCTCCATGGTAGTGAGGACACCAGGGACCCCATAGCATACTCAGCACCAGCATCACCCCCTTTGCTATTGGTGGGTTCTTGCTCCTGGAAGATGGAGATGGACTTTCCATTGATGACGAGCTTCCCATTCTCAGCCTTGACTGTGCCATGGAATTTACCATGGGCAGAATCACACTGGAACATGTAAACCACGTAGCTGAGGTCAATGAAGGGGCCATTGGTGGCAACAATATCCACTTTGCGAGAGTTGAAAGCAGCCTTGGTGACCCAGCGCCCAATACGGTAAAATCCTTTCACTCCAACCTTCACCATCATGTCTGAGGGACACGGCTGGCACTGCACAAGTTGAGTGGTTCTCTGTTGGTTCTCTGTTGAATGGGAAGGAGCAGAGAGCCACTAATATCATTTTGAGGAAGTAGAATTGAACTGACCAATGTCCCTAGACAGGTTTGTGTCAGAGGTTTACCTGACTGAGAAGTCCACACCCCTAACCCTTTTCCAAACCTTCTCTCTGCATAGCTTGCCTTGCCTTAGATTTAATAAAATTCCTTACCTCTGTCAGCATGGGAACTACTAAAAAAACAAAACACAACACAACAAACAAACAGACAAACAAAAAACCAGCCAGTCACACAATCCCAGGGCTCCATACCTCAGCTATATTACTAGCTAGGAGTTCCTTCTGACAGCAGTAATTAACATCTACCTTGAGGCAGGGTTGGGGGAGTGCAGGTTGTACAGGACCTCGCTCTGGATAAAGTAATTGCCCACATTTAAGCTTTCAGAAGAAAGGCATTATCCCTGGAGAAATGAGAGAGAGTGTGTGTGATAGGAGGGAAATTGGAGTGGTAAAGTAAAAGGAAGGATTTAATTATAGTACATGCTGCTGGTTGGGAGCTGTGACAGTCAGCTCGTTTCTTCTTGCTTCTAACTAGATTTGGGTTAAGCAACAACAACAATCTAACCATCTCTGGATTCAGTTGAGAGAGAGAAAAGAGTACAGGAAGAGTCCAGATATGGCATTCAAAGCAGGAATTAAGTATATTTTTTGGTAAAAGTTGTCAACTTTAGTGTTTCAAGTGAGTCTTAAAAAGGAAGATCAATGGACCCCAGTAAATTCTGAAACTGAGATGCATTGGAAACAGTGTAGTAATTGACTGTTGATGTCTGTTATGGCAAGGAATGAAAGAGTGGAGCTTCCATTTGTCATAGTTATTTACCAGACTGGACCTTTAAATAGCAACCAGTGGAACTAACATAGAATAAAATAACCAAAACTGATAAGGGAAAATGTCTGAGCTAAGGAAATAGATGTCTACAGAGAAACACGAGATAGATGCCTGGAAATGGAAAGAGTTGTTCTGGACACTGTAGAAGCCAGCTGGTGGCTGGAATCTCTTAGGAAAAGTTCAACATTTACAAACTATTTGACAGTGAATAAGCATGTTATTTAAGAGTTTTTTTCTCCCTTTGTAATTTTAGGTCCCGAAAGATACAAAACATGCCGATGTTGTCAATCTGACTTCTCCAAAGTATTCGAGTCACTCAGCCAGTATTGGGTACAGTGAGGGCGATTTGTTGAATGTTCTAATCAAATTAATAGTATTAAACATATTAATTGGATTCTGCTTGCTGTTAATTGGTTGAAACTTTGTAAAAGAGCAATAGGCATTTTTAATCCTATCAGAGAAAACCAAAACAAATGAGAACACTTTGGGAATATTTTGGAAACACATAGGACTGCTTTGACAGTGACTGAGTTGAGGAGTAAGGACCAGAACCCAGCACCATAGATTTCTTCTTACCTTTTAGGATCTTTTTGCAGAATATTTGGAAACTGATCTTACCTATCTCATTCATTATGTAAAACAATGGGCTTAGTGACTTATCCAAGTCCATATGTTTAGAGAGAGAATAAATTGAATGCTCTGCCTTGGAATTCTGACTCCAAATTATGACTATACCATAGAACTCTTGGCCATAATGTTGTATCTTAATATTTCTATACTTTACATCATCTCTATCTTCATTCAGATCTGTGTTCTGTTCACTTTAGTTTTGTTTCCTTGACTCAGTTCATTTTAGAATCAAATATTTAAATAATTTAAGACTCCAAAGCATTCCTAATATTGTCTTAGAAATATAATTTATATTTGAGTATGTGCTCTATATTAATTTACGCTTCCAGTCTATAGTCTCCTTGAGGGTAGAACCTCAGTGTCCATCACACCAAAGCTCCTTAATGAGCATGTCATTAGCATAACTGCACGTGTAATAATAACTGGAGCATATGCTCCTAGAAACTGTTAAAAAAACAACAATGAGAAAACAAGCTCATGAGATGGGCTTGCCTAGCTCCCCTGGTTCTACTATTTCATGAACCATTTGAACACAAGGAGCACATATTGACTGCAGTCCTAAGACCTTCACAGATAACATTTTTTAAAATAAATGAATATGTCTCTTTCCCATTAGTGTGTATTATTCTATTATATTGCACTATCATCTGCGTTCTAGCATATTGTCAGATACATTCAAAACATTTACCAACTGATAAACAGTACAAGCTGCGACCAGTCAGAATGGATACCAGTCACAAGAAAATGGCCATATCTGCCCCCGCTGGATGACTGTGCACATCTTGTACCAAATGGAGCAGGGAATACACTCCCACACATGGCCTCTTTCATCCCCTGCCAGCTTCCCCCGTTGCTTAGCCAGTCTCTTCATCTTCCCTCCTCCATCTGGTCTGCCAGCCATTAATGAAAACAGTTATCTTACTGAAGATCATGTGGAAAGATGAAGGAGGAGTTTATGGTACACGGAGTTTTGCTTTTCAAATACGCATCACACTCCCAATACTTCAGTGAATGCTTAGTGAACATCCACAGTGAGTCAAAATGTCTTCTCTCCAAATATTCAATTGTTTTTTTTTTTTTTTTTTTTTTCTTTTTTCTTTTGTGCTAAGGACTGAACCCAGGGTCACTTTACCACTGTGCTATATCCCCAGCATTTTTTATTTTTCCCTTTGAGACATAGTCTTGCTAAGTTGCAAAGGGCCTCATTAAGTTGCTGAGGCTGTCCTTGAACTTGAAATCCTTCTGCCTCATCCTCCCAAGTTGCTGGGATTACAGGATGGCAGCACTGCACCTGGTTCCAGTAACTCTATTTTTCTTTCCTCTGTCTTGGTATCTCTCACTCTGCCTCCCACCTTTCCTTACAAGCAATCACCAACACCAACCTCCTGTTAGGAACCTCCTCCCAGAATCTTTATGTCCTTGTTTCCTTCACAGAATAAATTAATTCTGCCACAGCTCAACTGTATCCATCACTTAACACGTACTTCAAAGATGAGGACATTTGCAGAAAGATGATTCATGCTTACCAAACAAATATTTTCCTCCAGTTTTTAAGAGTCAATCTCCTTAGACACTAAAAAAGGAAAAAAAAAAATTTTTTTTTCTGCCCGAGCATAGCAATTTTAAGGGGTCTATTAGCATCTGTCTGGTGAAGTAGGCATAAATTATGCTCTGATAATATGTACTGAATAAAAAATCATGAAAATAATAAAATTCAACAGTCTTCCTAATTTCAAAAGATATACTAAGATATGTACAATGTTTGCTGTTGATATTTTACTTGATGGAGGGCATCATTTAACTGGGAATTTCATAGCACATTTCTGCAAGGGGGTGGGGATATGAGGATGATTACATGAAGCACTTGCTATCCATTTGGGAGATGATCAATGGGACAGCATGACCAGGACTATGAACAAGGAGTGTGAAGTTGTGCTATGGGAACTTTGGGGAGGGGTACACCAGGCAAGGGTGGGTGGGCTGAGGTCAGTCAGGAAGAGCTTCAAGGAGAAGAAATGCTAGAAATAAGTTTGAATGAATAGGAACGAATCACCCAAGTGACATGAAGGGTCATGTATTCCAGACACACAGTAATGGATTCAGCAATGGAAACTAACTGGTAGTTAGATAGGATGTGTATAAAGAAAGAGTAGCCCAGTCCAGTGTCACACACCTGTAATCACCAACTACCCTGGAGGCTAGAAGGATTGCAAGCTCAAGGCCAGCCTCAGCAAATTAGAGAGGTCCCGTTTAATCCTTAGTACTGCAAAAAGTTGTGTGTGATGGGGAGCCTATGATTTCAGGACCAGGGAAATCTCAATAGAATGAGATCACGAGTTTGACCAGGGGCCTCTGGAAAAGCAGTAGATACTGAAGTAAGCAAAGGCCAGCTCAGAGCAAGCTGTTTTCTTTATTTTATTACTAAAATTTCAAACTTAAAGTTTTTGAGGGTAACACAAATACAATTCTCAATTTGTCCCCTAGTCTCAATCTGTCTCTTTCTTTCTATAATCTTGTTTTTGGATCATTTGCAAATATGTTGCTGATCTATTGCTCCTTTTAATACTTCACATTCTTACACATGCATGCTTTCTGAGAGTAAGAGCATTTTTTTTTTAAAGATACAGTCTCGGAACAGTGCCTGAAATTGGGGACTTTACATTGGTGCAGTGCTGTTATTGATACCACTCTTTGTGCCTGGTCACTGACTTCATAGCATTTGTTATAGATGGTGTCCTCACTTCAGTATCCAATTCAGGAACATCTATAACATAGTTATCAGGAACCTTTTGTTTTCTTTAGTTCTAATGTAGTTTCTCTGCTCTCCTTTATCTGTCATTTCTTGACATTTTTGGAGAGTACAGGTTTTTTTGTAGAATGTCTCTCGCTTCGGGTTTGTCTGATGTTTTCTGATTGGATTCAGAATTTGCTTTTTTTTTTTTCCTCCACAGGACTATTACATAAGTCATCACTATGGTTGGGGTAGGGTTTGTTCCCAAAAGTTCATGCACTGAAAGCCTGTTCCCCAACATAATGGTATTATTAGGTGGTAGAAGCTTTAGGAGGGAGGACCTGGTGGGAGGTGATTAGATCATCTCTGCCCTCATGAAGGGCTTAAGGATTTTTAGGAATAGGTTAAGTCTCATAGGGGTAGATTAAAAGATCAGGTTCATATAAAAGAGCAGTCCCTCCAGTCTTTCACTTCCTTTCTCAGTCTGTGATACATTCACTCTTCCCTAATGCCACAGAGGTCCTCACTAGATACAGTTGCCTGATCTGGCCTCCAGAACTGGGAACCAAAATAAACCTCTTTTTTTTTTTTTTTAATAAAGTATCTAGTCTCAGATATTTTGTTACAAGTCAAAACAGACTACTATAATGACATTGTGTCCCTTTCAGAGCATTCAGAAGAAAAGGAGGATCTTTTATTAATAATCTTAATCCCAATCACTTGGTTAAACTGGTGTCAGGTCTGTCCACTGTTAACGTTTCTGTTTACCTTTGTGATTAAGAATCTATTTGCGGGGAGATACTTTGAGACTGTGGCATTATCTGGTTTCACTCAGTTTTAGCATCCCTTGATGTTTTTTGCTTGAATGACTTATTAGTACAATAGTAAATAATGCTATTATTTTCTTCTCAATTCATTAATTGGTATTCTGTTGTGAAGAAGGACTCCCCTCTCCTCTTTCACTTACTCACTGATTCATTTGTTAACAGTTTGGAATAATGGGTTCTTATTTTAGTCACTGGTTATAATCTGTTACTGTCATTATTTATTATAATTTTTATTTTGGGTACTGAGAATTGAACCCAGGAATTGAATTTACCAGTGAGCTACATCCACAGCTTTTTGTATTTTCTTTTTGATTTTGAGACAGGATCCTACTGAGTTGCTTAATGCCTTGCTAAGTTGATGAGGCTAGCCTCCAACTTGCAATCCTTCTGCCTCAACCTCCTGAGTCACTGGGATAACAATCATGCACCACCATGCCCAGCTGTTCTTTATTTTGAGGCTCATTGACTGGTGTGAGTCCCTCCCAGATGTAGCCAGTGAGCTTTTGACATACACTTTACATTTCCTTTGACCTATTTCTAATTTTCTAGCATTGATACTCAGGGATGATCTTTTCCTTTCTCCAAACATGGAATGCAATCATTTCTGATTCTTTTAATCGGCCAGAACTTTTTTCAGAGTTTGGACTGTGAAGCACCTTGAGTGTTGTGTGGCAATACTGAAGACTTTCACGGGGCAAATAACACATCCATATTTGTGTTGGAAATCAGTGATGTTTGCTTCAGAGTGAGAATGATTTAGAGGCAGTCCAATGCCTTAGACTGAAGCAGATAAAACTGTAGATTTCAAAATGTCCTTCACATCAGAATCACTGGGGAGTTTTGAAAATTCCTCCTGCACAGCCCACATTCCAGACCTATTAAATCAGAATTTCTGAGGGTTGGACAGAGGCATCAGTATTAAACAAACAGGCAAACAATAAACCATTCAGAAAATTCCCCTGTGCCTCCAAGGTTGAGGATCAGTGCATTAGAACTTGCTTGCAATGTAAAAATGAGATGATGAAGTCCCATAAAATAATAGCTGTAGCTTAGTACAAAATACATCAGCCTTGATGGCAAGTCTGGGTTCAGGACCTGTTTCCACTGCCTGATTGTTCATACGATCTCTGGAATTCCAGGGAGGATCCTTCATGTAAGGAGATATTTTTATTTGTTTTGCAGACTTCACAGGATTCCTACAAAGATCAAATAGGCCATCAACTAGGAGAGTGTTCTTCATAAGCAAATGATGTAAATATGAGATGTTATTATTTTATTAATTGCCTAAGAAGAGAACAATATTTTCTTTTTCTTCACCATATACTTGATTTTGCTGCCATATTTATTCATGATTTCAACTAATTCTAATTAGACACCAATGCCAGACATCAAGAATACAATAGTGAGAAAAAAAAAAATTTCCAGAATTCACGTGCCCTTGGTACACTCCTGGTTTATACTGCATGCTGTAGCATTTAGAATCATACAGTATCTACTTTTGAGACAGGATATATACTTTGGGGGGGCCTCTTCTTTCACTCACCATAACAATTTGAGATTCATCCCTGTGCATATCAGTAGTTAAATCTTGCTTTGTTCTGAGTGTTAATCTGTGGAATAGATGTACTGCAAGCTCTCTCTCCATTTTTTTGTAGAGGAAAATTGACAGTTTGGGGCTATAACAAAAAAAATGTGGTTGTGAATATCTGGTACAAATCTATAGATACACACATTTTCATTTTTCACCAGTCAATATGTAGAAGTTGAATGATTATATTATAGGGTAGTATACAGTTAAAGAAAATAACTGTGTCACATTCTATATGTTTGGACCATTTTACATCCAACCAAAAATGTATGAAACTTTCCATTCCATCACTGTCTTTTGACAGATGTTTTGTAGAATTTTTGCCCTGTGTCTACATTCTTCTTTTTTTGGTCTTAACAGTGTCATTTGAGAAGCAAAAGCTTTCAGTTTCATGAAGTTTAATTTATTGATTTATTTTATAGTTTGCTATTCATGTCTTAAAACCCAAGGTCACAAAGAGTATTTTTTCTTCTACATGTTCTACATTATTAGCACTTAGTTTTAGGTCTGTGATTGATTTTGTTGTTAGTTTTATTATATAGTTTGAGGAAGGGGTTGAAGTTTATGGTTATATTGTTCTTTTGTGCTTTGCTTATGGCCATCAAGTTTTATGACATTGTTTGTTGACAAACTTATCCTTTCCCTGGTGACTTTCCTTAGCCTCTTTGTTAAATCAATTGAGAGTATGTGAGTAGTTCCACTTCTGGATACAGTAGTCAGTAGTCATTTTATAAAGACTATTCTCTTGATTATGATATACATGTATCTATAGAATGTGGATTTACAGAATACTCTGAAGAAATGGCTTCTTATTTCGTTAAATGGTCCCCAGACTTGCGTGTAGGTCAGGATATTTTGGAGGTCTTGGTGAAACAAAGACCACTGGACTCCATTTCCAGAGTTTCTGCTTCAGTGGCTCTGGGCCAAGGCAGGAGTATTTACATGTCTAATGAGTTTCTGATCAAAAATCAAATGAATGTTCTTCTCAATTTAATTTTGCTCATTCTCATTTCTAAGATTTTCCAGTGGATATATTGTAAATGAAACAATAGCTGATAATGTTTGGTTTCCATTAACAGAAGAACTTCACAAGCAGTTAATGATGCCTGATTTACATCATTATGCTCAGATGTTTCTCATATAAAAGGGTTCATTCCAATCATGATTCAATTTGTTATCCTGCCAATGGAATCAAAGTAAAACTTTTCACACTTCGTCTGTCAGTGATGAGATGTGACATTATTGTGATTGTCATTGTAAATTCAGCTTTAAAATTTATTATTGAAAATAATTATTTCTGGTGATAATTAGAATACCCATTTTGGTCAGACACAGATTTGTAATCTCACTAAATTAAATGATCTTATGAAACTATGCCTATGGAAATAAAGTATAGTTGATATTATCTTTGAAACACCCTCACTTATAATTGCTTCCAAATAATCTACATTTTCCCACCAGTCAAAATAAACAGTATAGTTGTCAAAATATACAAATATTTTATACATACAGACTTAGAGAAATTGGACCACATTTATTTGACAAATCTTATATTGAACATATCATAAAAATTCTTCAATCTGGCCTTGCTCATCTTTTCTCTGTGCTGCTCAAATTCAGCTGGATTTGGGCTTTTCTTAGCTTTTATTTTAGTGCTACTGAATCCTCTAAATCTTTATTTTGTTTTCTTCAAAATCTGTGGGAAATAATTATTCAAATATTCAAAAAGTCAAGCACAAAGCACATTCACTTTTATAAAGTCCTTCATAAACTGTAATTATGGAAACAAAAAATTGTAAATTGAAAGGCAGTGAAACTTTCCATATCAGACAAGTGGGAATTCAGACAAATCAAATGGAGAGACCTCAAATGCTATTCCAGATATACACTTGAAACTCTGTAGTTGAGATTTGATGGTAAATTGTTAGGAGACTCTTGAAAAGAAGCTCTTATTTTTAATTGAATAAATCTTTACTTCATACTGGTATAAAATTAAATTCAGAAGATATACAATTTTTCTTTATTAGTTTGTCAAAATAATCAAATCAGTTATAAATGCAGATAAGTTATTTGGATGACTTTAGCTCACAAAAAGATTTGTGGAGAAAATTAACCAAGTCAAAACTAAAAATTAATGGAAAAATATTTCAGTGTAAAATACTTTTTTTACAAAATGGACACACAACAAGCTTATGATATATTTTAGAAGGCAAGTTTTTTTTTGATGAAAAAGACTTTATAATGCTTTTATATTTGCCCAAATTTTCAGGTTAATTAATCAAAAATTGCAACTTTGAAGATGCTTACGATTTTGGGGAAGCATTAATAACAAAAACATGGTATTAGAACAAAAATGCATTCCTCAGAAAAGATACCATATTTTCTGAGATAATTAGAACTAAAAAACTGAACTACTTGATTCAGGCTTATTAATTGTATTTAATTTGTAACTTTTAAACTGTTAATATAAGGTTTTTAAAAAATTTTGTCTTAATTTATGGGGTATAGTTAGTGATTTTATATCTTTTTAAAATATTTTTTGTCAATGGACTTCTATTTATTTAGTTATAGGCCGTGCTGAGAATTGAACCTAGTACCTCACACATGGTGGACAAGCCCTCTACCACTGAATTGCAATTCCAGTCCTTGATTTTATATTTTAAGAAATACTTTTATTTTTCACAGTAATTTTAGAGTAGGACCATAAATACAGTAAAACCAACCTAAGGTCAAAAGCATTTCGATCTTATATGAACTGTAATTTTTAGAACCATTTCTCACTATCAAACTTGTTATCGTATAAATCAGGAATTCATGTCTTTAACTAACATTGACAGGAAAGCAATTTTGAACTACCACGTGTGTGTGTGAGAAGACAAAGGGGCAAAGGACATCTGTGGAATGAAAGAAGACTGGGGAGGGTTATAGTTGCTACAAGGTTTCAGGTAAAATATGTTGTCTCAGTTATCATTTTCCTGAGAGATGGAAAGATGCCCTGCCTAATAGTGAGGAATGTTATTTTTAGCAGGTGAGAGGCTGCAAAGACCTGCCACTTGCAGAGAATCAAGCCGTTCAGTTAGAACAAACACATGCTACCATTTAATAATTAAATTAGTATTCCCCTGGATATACAGAGGAATCATTTCTGAGCTGGGTCTAAGTGGACCCCATTGTATTGTTCACTCTCTCTTACTCCATTTCAGCTAACATATCCTAATTCTGTCAGAGACTAAGTAGAACAAAAATAAATTAAAATTCTCCCTTAAGGTTGTTCCTGAGGGCAGTCCTGGGCATTAATCTGGGTTGATGCCATTTTTTAAAAATTACTTCTTCCTGAGGGAAAATTCCCCAGGTAGGTCCTTCATCTGTTAAGAGGGTATTTCTGATAGGAAGTAGGTAACCCAACATGTTAAATCCTTTCTCTGGTTTTGATGGTTGAAAATCATGTAATATCATGAAAAAATAAGGATAAACACATATATTTGACAAATAGATATCTACACACACACACACACACACACACACACACACACACACATCCCAAACTTGCTTGCTGGTAGCCTACTAAGGTTCTGCTGAGGATCATTGCAGCTCAGTTCTCTTCCTCCTCCTCAACTGCTTAAACCATCATGTTTGCAGTTGCCTGAGCTCTCTAAATAAATATTCTTTAAAGCACAGAACTATGCACGTTCATGAATGACCTGAAAATCTCTCATGCTCCCTACATGGGCCAGATCATTGGAATTCCTTGCATTTGTAGGTATGATAAGTGATGAAATGATTGTCATTTTCAGTGGCTTTTTTATTAGACTATATACTTCTCTGAATCATATTGTGTTTCATTGATAGATAATCTTACACATTTTTGACTAATTTTATTCTAAGTATTTATCACCAAAGGCCATCTCTCCAAACATATTCCATAGAGTATCAAGAATAAGGCAGGTAAACTATGGAAGTTGCTCCAATGAGGGTAACTGGGGTAAAATTTAAACAAAATTAATTTCTTTCCTTAAAGTACATTTTCTAGTAACTCAATCATGACTGGGTTAAATTGTCTACATTAAAAACAGAAAAGTCTCAAGTAGTTTGGTAGTTTGATTGACCACAGAGAATTAGAGGGAAGTGACATTTATTCACATCTTCATTTGAAGTTCATGGATCTCTTAAATTGTGGTGTTGTAGGAACTGAAGAAAATGTAAGATGTTTATTTTCCAGGGGCTCAATCTAGCTGGGAGAAGGAGCCCTAACAGAGAAAGCAGTTGAGTAACTGTATTAGATAGCATATGCTTAAGCATGCAAAAAAAATATGATAATAATGTATTACAAGGGCTGCACAGAGAGGTGAAGATTCATGGAGGAGACTTCAAAGAAGATTTGTAGATAAACAGAGGATCGAGATAAATTTTGAATAATGGATAGTACTTGAAACAATAAAGGAGGTTAGGTGTTTGAGTTCACAACTTAAGATTCTCAACTTTTCATTCAGAGATAATATCTACCAAACACATGAGGCAAGTGTCATCTACCATGTTCTAGGGACAAAGAGAGTTTCCCACAACTTTAGTAGAGGTGGTAAATTAGCATTGCATTTATTGCCAGTTAACATTGAAAACATGTCTTGGGAACTTCCTCAATGTGTAAACTTCTGGAGAACAGGCACCATCTACTTTCCACCCCACCCCCACACCTTCTGCCTTCCCAACACATGCAGCATGCTGCTTTGTCTATGCTATTCAAAAATGTTTGGTAAATATATGTCTGCATGAATACTGGAGCAACTTGAGTCTTACATAATTTCCATTGGTTCAAAAAATCTCATCTTATTTGGATTACTGTTTACATTAGGAATAGAGGCAGGATGCTTGCTTACTTCCTTTATTTATTTATTTTGGAGTGCATGACTGGTTATTTTCCTTCTCCAGATCCAGTATATTGATAGCTGAACCATTTATTTATCATTCATCATATGTTGCCTGTGGATGTGGTGTCAAAACAAAATGAATGCAAAGGTCAGAAGGTCTCCAAGGTATATTCTCATCTTTTGGTGATACTCCCTATTCTCCTCTCTGGAACTCATATTCTAACTCTTACAATCTGGTTAGTTTTATTCCCCTCTAACATTATTTTTTAAACATTTGGGAACACATACTTCCTGCTTTAAAAGAGTTCCCTTTGCAATACTTTCATGCCTTGCCCTAGACATTTATGAGACACTCAGCAGCTGTTCCCATTCTATGAAAAATGAAGTGAGTAGGTTTGGCAACTGTTTCCACGTTGCTTTGGGGTCCGTGGGCTTGCACTACTCTGTATAAATGGAATGCATTAATCATTCCCATCCAATTGTTTACATTTTGCAATGTGCTTCCCAGGTATTAAAAAAAGGGGAATAAAAGAGAAAAAGTTTGACTTGTATGTAGATACAAAAAGACGGTTAAATTTTAATTTTAACAATTATGCAAAATAACAAAAATAATCATTTTGATAGGTCCATTTGAAAAAGTTGCTTTGTGGATAACCTTAGCTTAATTTTTGCCTTGGAGTTCTCAGTGCATAAGAAACTCTGGACAGGCTTGGGCAAAGTAGACAAGAGAGAATAGTATAATATTCTAATATCTGTCAGCCTAGGTGAAGAATCATACATATTCCACCTGGTTCCAATAGAATGGGAGCAATGTATGTGAAGAACATGAAATATAGGAGTGGGATATAAAAGGAGGAGTAAGATAACTGGGTCAAATTGTTGTCCCATTCCAAGTTTTCTGAGGAATCTCCATACTGCTTTCCAGAATGGTTGCACCAAGTTGCAGTCCCACCAGGAATGTATGAGTGCACCCCCTTTTCCCTACATCCTCACCAACATTTATTGTTACTTGTGTTTTTGATTATTGCCCTTTTGACTGGAGGGAGATGAAATCTCAGTGTAGTTTTAATTTGCATTCGTCTAATAGCTAGAGATGTTGAACAATTTTTCATGTTTGTTGATTGATTGTATTTCTTCTTCTGTGAAGTATCTGTTCAGTTCCTTGTCTATTTATAAATTAGGTTATTTGGGGGTTCTGGTGGGTTTTTTGTAAAACAAGGTGGGAGGGAAAGACTAGATATTCAGTAGATTAGACAAAAGGGAATGCAGGGAAGGTGGGAGGGACAGGAAATAGGAAAGACAGTGGAATGAATCTGACTTAACTTTCCTATGTACATATATAAATACACCATACTGAATCTCCCCATGTGTACATCCAAGGACTGGGATCCTAATTAGAATAAGATGTACTCCATGTTTGTATAAATATACCAAAATATACTCTACAGTCATGTATAACTAAAAAGAGCAAATAAAAATAAAGAACAAAGAAAACATAAAAGAAAATGTAAAGAAACACAAATGACTTTCAAAGACAGTCCAAAGATGAATCTTCACAAGTGACAACAAGTTTCCCATTCCTTAGCATAAATGAGAGTGTGGTAGCATTGAGAGATACTTGATTTGGGTATCTCAGTTGAAAGTGAAAACAAAATCAAGACCATTCAGTGTACTTAAAGCAAAGAGAGAGTCACTGTTTCATAGTAAATTCACAGCTGGAACCAGGGGCTCCATTGAAATCATCAAGAACCCTGTGCCCTTCTATCCCTTGAGTCAGCTGTTACCTATGGTAGCTTCACCATTTCTATTTCTCAGTCCACAGTCTCAGAAACACCCTGGTCCCTCACATTGGACAAGATGGCATTTTTAACTTTCAGATCTACATGCTGTGTGACCAGACCTGAATTTAATGGGAATATGAACTTCTCTCAGGTTCTCTTGTCACAGTCTCAGGAATGACTCAGATTTTATTTTTGAACTTTTATCATTTGTTCTTTTTAGGTATATGTGACAATAATGTATATTTTGAAATATTATACAAAAATGGAGCATAGCTATTTCTATAGGATTCCATTCTTGTGGTTGTACATGGTGGGCAGTTTCACTGTGGTAAATTCACATCTGAATATAAGAAAGTTATGTCAGATTCATTCCACTGTCTTTCCTATTCACATCTCCCTCCTTTCCCTTATTTTCCCTTTGTCTAATCCACTCAACTATTATTCTTCCCTTTTATTCCACCTTCTTATGTGTTAGCATCCCCATGTCAAAGAGAACATTCAACCTGTGGTATTTTGGAATTGGCTTATTTTACTTAGCATGATAACGGATTTGAAGTTTGGGTTGCATAACATAACCTTTAATTCCCAGGTCTGGATAGGTTCCCTTACCCCAGCTTCATGCAAAAGTGTCTTCAGGGGTAAATCAGCTGAATTATTCATTGTGTGAAGTGTTCCCTAACATGAAATCAGGACTCTGGTAACACAAGAAGAAATGAAAGGTCACTGCAAAAGCAACAAGTGTCCTTCATTGAATTCTGGAGAGGTAAATCTGGGAGTTCAACAGTTTTCAATAAATTTTTACTAGTGAATCAAATTTGCTAACAAAATTTTTGACAAAACAAATATGGCCAAAAGGATGTTGTTCTGGTTGAAGTAAGAGACTCCAAGATATGACAAATTAAGCATTTCCTTCATCCTGATATGAATCTCTCAAGGTACTTATGTGAAAATTTGGGAGTCTGAGTAGAACAGCTTGGACTCTGTTGAGCAAGATGAACAGAAAGACTTCAAGTAAAATAAGGTTTGTGACCTCTATCTTGCATTCACTTGGTCCTTGGCTCTAAAAAGATGTTAGCATTTCCTAATAAGTATTTGTTGGGTTGTATTGAAATGAGATTAATTGCGTTTAAGTGAGAGAAATACCCATGCAAACTGGCATTTGTGCCTTCTGAAGTTCTTCTACTATATCTCCACTTACTTTTCATGACATCACTGTGAGTTAGGTAGTGTGTTATTTTCATATTTTATTTTGATGTGCCTATGGGCAAGGAGGGAGAATAGCATAAGAAATTATTTTGCACATACCTGCTCAGATGAGAAACTCTTAATACTATATTATGTCTGCTCCAGTACCCTTTAGCCTTTTTATACACAAAATATTATAGTTAAAATTCCCTATATTTTGCCCCTATTCTCTACATCCCTTTCTAGAGGTAAATGTGAGTAAAAAGTGAGTAAGTGTAATTTCTGTGAATGTCTTATTTTTTTGTCACATATTTATATATCCATAAAATGTTTTTTATATTTTTATAAATGACATCAAGTTATATACATCCATGAATCATAAATCATATGCTTTTTGATCTACATGTTTTTGAAACTTATATTGATTCATAGATATAATTCTTTTGTTGCAAGAAATGACTAGTTTTTATCCAGTTGATATAATCATACACTCAGCAGGCTGTTGAGTAATTTTTCCTGTGTGTGTGTATTTTATCATTGTTTTCGATGAATATTGACAATTATTGACTACTGTAGTTTTGATAAACATAAACAGTATGTATGAGAAGGTAGATTTAATTAATAACACACACACATACACACACACACACACACACATACACACACATACCCATAGTGCCACAATTTTTCAAACCCTACAATCTCTGAATAAGTTAAGAGGACTCCTTGGACATCCCCAAATTGTGGAAACTTGCCATTCATATTCAATTTTTTTTTTTCTGAGAAAGGTGCGCATTTATCTTTGGAATCCCAAAGACAACTGTCTCCTCAAAAATTTAAGAACTATTGCCTTGGATATTTTATAAAAAACTTGTACATTATTTCTTACTTGCCAAATTAAAAAAAAAAAATATATATATATATATATATATATATTAATCTTTTAACAGATGGGATGGGAATCTTTTTTACTTTCTCAGCGGTCTCAGAAAATCATATTTATAATTTGTATTTCCTCTGTTCCTCCAAGTAGGCATAAACTTTGGTAAATAACAGTCATTATAAAACTGTGAATATTGATCCATTCATTTCATACATACTTTAAAGACTTTTGAAAGAAAAAGTCTAGCTTTGTGTTCCTTCATGATCAGAATTTCCTTATGAGATGTCATTGAGTCTTCATTAACTGAGCTCAACGCTTCATAGTCAAGTCCATGAACTTGCTGAGAACTTGGAAGGAACTACCCAACCTGGTGCAAAGACGCTATGAGGGAACTTGCAATCCTTTCCTTCCCCAGTCCCATTGTTCCTAAACTCCTGATCAGGGAAGCCTGGATCTTGAGAAGAACAAGCACCATACATATAGTACCTGTATCAGGAATAAGTGACCTTCCAAACTGCAGTTATCAGTGAGCCTCAGGACTGAACTGCAGGATTTCTGCTCTAACCACCCATAAACAAGGTGTTTTCTACTGAGTTTGAGAAGTGTTTTCAATCTTTTCACTCACAGTTTATACCCTCCTTTTTTGTCCTATCCATATCATCTACTGCAAGAGTCTAATACAATAAAGCCATAGCAGAGACAATAGTAATAACCAGCATTTATTAACTGCTGACTCTGGGTCAGGCACTGTGCTTAATACTGTATTTATTTGCCTATTCATCCTTTCATTTATGTATTGAAAAAATACCTGTTGAATATGCACCTCATGCCAAGAAAGTTTTCAGATGCTAGGGAGAATTACAAACTGAATACAGACACCCTCTTGATACCATGGAGCTTACAGTTAAAGGAAGATGGGTATGAATCAAATATTAATTAGCAAATGTGAACTTGCAGTGTGATCAGAGCAACCAAGGACAGGTATATGGTTTTACAAAAACATGTAATAAGGGGACTAACCTGGCTAGGAAGGAAAAGGAGTGGGAGTCCTCAAGAAAAGATGATGTACTGACATATGAAGGATCACTAGGAATTACCTAGGCAAAGAGGAGGGGCAGGATAAATCTAGACAGAAGAAACGCCATGTGCAAATGTCTAATAATGGTGAGAAGGAGCCTTGCAGTTATAGGGAACTGAATGGCACCTTCACTCTCATTAGATCCTGACAACAATACTGGGTGGTAGGCTTCATCATCATTATGCAGTTGTACTGAGTCTTGGTGGGTTTAATGTACTTGCCAAAGGTCTTACAGTTAGGAAATAGCAGCATCAAAACACAAATCTGGGGATGGACCAAGATGGCGGATTAGAGGGTAACTGCATCTCATGTTGCTCCAGAACTCAGGATTCAAGAAGAGGAGGTATTGAGAGACTCGGGACCAACTCAGAGCGACCAGGTGAGTCTCTCCCACTGGGCGAGGCTCCCCGGCCAGGGTGGTTGTCCCAGAACGCAGGAAACTTCGTGGAGAAGAATTGCCCAGCAAGACTCCCCCGCTGGAGCAGTGAACCCGGACAGCCGAGAGACTCGCAGTGGAGGGCTGCCCAGTGAGAGGCTTCCACGCAGAGTTAGGCTTTCCTGACCCCGGTGGCAGGCCTGGACTGCAGGCAGCTTCTCAGAGGAGACTCACTTGCAGGGTGAGGCTCCCTGGCCCAGGCAGTAGTTCTAGACTAAAGGGAACTTCGCAGAGGAGAGCTGCCCAGTGATATTTCCCCGCCAGGTAAGTCTTCTCTGCTGGGCGAAGCTTTCCCACCAGGGTGGTAGAACCAGAGACCCAGGCCCAGACCAGCCATGCCCAAGCCCAAAGTCGAGTCCCTGTTTGCCTGACCATCGGTCAACAAGTGGAGGTGTCTCTGCACACTAATAAGGAATATACCCCACCTGAAGGCCACCACCCCTAGAGGGGCAGCTTCCTTGTGGATCACTGCAGTATCAAGTTCCTCCAAGAATTCAGGCACTGAAGGCTAAGAGGTGAGTTATTGGAAATCTACAGGGACACTATAAGTCAATAGGGGAAATCTGCAATATCTCAGAGTTTCACTACTAAAGGGGTAGATACCTGAGCAATATGAGAAAACAAGGGAAGAAAGTGTCCCAAACAAACCTAGATGCTACATCAATAAAATCTAATGACAGCATGGCAGAAGAAATGTCAGAAAGAGAGTTCAGAAAGTACATAATTAAAATGCTAAGAGAAGCAAACAATGAGATGAAAAAGAAAATGCAAGCTTTGAATGATTGCAGAAAACAACAGTTAAAAGAGCGAATGCAGGAAGCAAAAGATCATTTCAATAAAGACTTAAAGAAACTGAAAAAAAAGCAAACAGAAATCCTTGAAATGAAGGAAATAATATACCAAATTAAAAACTCCTTAGAAAGCACAACCAATAGGATAGGACACCTGGAAGACTGAACGTCAGACATTGAAGACAAAATATTTTAAACTTGAAAAGAAAGTTGACCAAACAGAGAAGTTGGTAAGAAATAATGAACAGAATCTACAAGAATTATGGGATATCATGAAAAGGCCAAATTTAAGAATTATTGAGATTGAGGAAGGCACAGAGAAACAAACCAAAGGAATGAACAAACTATTCAATGAAATAATATTAGAAAATTTCCCAAATCTGAAGAATGAAATGGAAAATCAAGTACAAGAGGCTTATAGGACTCCAAATATACAAAATTGCAACAGGCCCACACCAAGGTACATTATAATGAAAATACCTAACATACAAAATAAAAACAGAAATTTAAAGGCTGTGAGAGAAAAGAATCAAATTACATTCAAGGGGAATATAATTACATTCAATTACATTCAATACGGATATCAGCAGACTTTTCAACACAGACCCTAAAAGCTAGAAGAACCTGGAACAACATTTTTCAAACTCTGAAAGAAAATGTGTGTCAACCAAGAATCTTACACCCAGCAAAACTTACCTTCAGATTTGATGACGAAATAAAATCCTTCCATGATAAACAAAAGCGAAAAGAATTTACAAAAAGAAAGCCAGCATTACACAACATTCTCAGCAAAATATTCTATGAGGAAGAAATGGAAAACAATGATGTAAATCAGCAAAGGGAGGAACTACACTAAAGGAAAAGCCAAATAAAGGAGAAACCAAGTCGTGCTAAAAAACAAACATGAGCCAAATGACCAGGAATACAAATTATATCTCAATAATAACCCTGAATGTTAATGGCCTGAATTCATCAATCAAAAGACATAGACTGGAAAATTGAATTAAAAAGAAAGATCCAACAATATGCTGCCTGCAAGAGACTCATCTCATAGAAAGAGATACCCACAATCTAAAGGTGAAAGGATGGGAAAATACATACCATGCACATGGACTCAGCAAAAAAGTCAGAGTATCCATCCTCATATCAGATAATGTGGACTTCATGACAAAGTTAGTTAGAAGGGATAAAGAAAGACATTTCATACTGCTTAAGGGAAGCATAAATCAGCAAGACATAACAATCATAAATATCTATACCCCAAACAGTGGCTCACCTATGTACGTCAAACAAATCCTTCTCAATTCCAGGAATCAAATAGACTATAACACAATAATACTAGGTGACTTTAATATACTTCTCTCACCACTGGACAGATCTTCCAAACAAAAATTGAACAAAGAAACCATAGATCTCAAGAACACAATCAATAATGTAGACTTAATAGACACTTACAGAATATAGCATCCAACAAAGAACGAATACACTTTCTTCTCAGCAGCACATGGATCCTGCTCTAAAATAGACCATATATTATGCGACAAAGCTACTGTTAGCAAATACAAAATGATAGAGATACTACCTTGTATTCTATCGGATTATAATGGATTGAAACCAGAAATAAATGACAGAGTAAAAAACAGAAACTACTCCAACACCTGGAGACTAAACAATAAGCTATTGAATGATGAATGGATAACAGCAGATATCAGGGTGGAAATAAAAAAAATTCTTAGAGGTAAACGAGAACAAAGATACATCATATCAAAATTTCTGGAACACTATGAAAGCAGTACTAAGAGGAAAATTCATTGCATGGAGTTCATTCAATAAAAGAAGAAAAAAATCAACAAATAAATGACCTTATATTACAGCTCAAAGCCCTAGAAAAAGAAGAACAGAGCAACACCAAAAATAGTAGAAGACAGGAAATAGTTAAATTCAGAACTGAAATCAATGAAATTGAAACAAAAGAAACAATTGAAAGAATTGACAAAATAAAAAGTTGGTTCTTTGAAAAAATAAACAAAATTAATAAACCTGTAGCCACACTAACAAAGAGAAGAAGAAAGAAAACTCAAATTACTAAAATTCGGGATGAAAAAGGAAATATCATGACTGACAATATTGAAATATAACACATAATTACATGCTGTTTTGAAGATCTGTACTCCAACAAAATAAAAAATCTCAAAGACATTGACAGGTTTCTAGAGATATATGATCCACCCAAACTGCATCAGGAGGACATACAGAATTTAAATAGATCAATTTTAAACTGTGAAATAGAAGAAGTCATCAAAAATCTACTACCAAAGAAAATTTTGGGACCAGATGAATTCTCAGCCAAGTAATACAAGACCTTCAAAGAAGAGCTCATTCCAATACTCCTCCAAGTATTCCAGGAAATAGAAGAGAAGGAAACCTCACAAACTCATTCTATGAAGCCAATATTGCCCTGATACCTAAACCAGACAGATACACAGAGAGAAAAGAAAATTTCAGACCAATATCTTTAATGAACATTGATGCAAAAATTCTCAACAAAATTTTAGCAAATCACATACAAAAATATATTAAAAAGATCGTGCACCATGATCAAATGGGTTTTACCCCAGGGATGCAAGGTTGGTTCAACATTTGGAAATCAATAAATGTAATTCACCATATCAACAGATTTAAAGTCAAGCATCACATGATTATATTGATAGATGCAGAAAAAGCTTTTGATAAAAATACAGCACCCCTTCATGCTCAAAACACTAGAAAAAATAGGGATAGTGGGAACATTCCTCAACATTGTAAAGGCCATCTATGCTAAGCCCATGGCCAATATCATTCTAAATGGTGAAAAACTGAAAGCATTCTCCCTAAAAACTGGAACAAAGCATGGATGCCCTCTTTCACCACTTCTATTCAATATTGTCCTTGAAACTCTAGTCAGAGCAATTAGATAGACCAAAGAAATTAAAGGGATACAAATAGGAAAAGAAGAACTCAAACTATCCCTATTTGCTGATGACATGATTATATATTTAGAGGAACCGGGAAATTCCACCAGAAAACTTCGAGAACTCTTAAGTGAATTCAGTAAAGTAGCAGGATGTAAAATCAATGCTCATAAATCTAATGCATTTTTACACATAAGTGATGAATCTTCAGAAAGAGAAGTTAAGAAAACTACCCCATTCACAATAGCCTCCAAAAAAATTAAATACTTGGGAATAAATCTAACAATAGAGGTGAAAGACCTCTACAATGAGAACTACAGAACACTAAAGAAAGAAATTGAAGAAAACCTTAGAAGATGGAAAGATCTCCCATGTTCTTAGATAGGCAGAATTAATATTGTCAAAATGACCATAATACCAAAAGTGCTATACAGATTCAGTGCAATTCCAATTAAAATCCCAATGACGTACCTTACAGAAATAGAGCAAGCAATCATGAAATTCATCTGGAAGAATAAGAAACCCAGAATAGCTAAAGCAATCCTTAGCAAGAAGAGTCAAGCAGGGGATATCGCAGTACCAGAACTTCAACTATACTCCAAAGCAATAGTAACAAAAACGACATGGTATTGGTACCAAAATAGACAGGTAGATCAAAGGTACAGAAGAGAGGAGATGGACACAAACCCAAATAAATACAATTTTCTCATACTAGACAAAGGTTCCAAAAATATGCAATGGAGAAAAGATAGCCTCTTCAACAAATGGTGCTGGGAAAACTGGAAATCCACATGCAACAGGATGAAATTAAACCCCTATCTCTCACCCTGCACAAAACTCAACTCAAAATGGATCAAGGACCTCGGAATCAGACCAGAGACCCTGCATCTTATAGAAGAAAAAGTAGGTCCAAAACTTCAAGTTGTTGGCTTAGGATCAGACTTCCTTAACAGGACCCCCATAGCACAAGAAATAAAAGCAAGAATCAACAACTGGGATAGATTCAAACTAAAAAGTTTTCTCTCAGCAAAGGAAACTATCAGCAATGCGAAGAGAGAGCCTACAGAGTGGGAGAAAATCTTTGCCAGTCATACTTCAGATAGAGCACTAATTTCCAGAATATATAAAGAACTCAAAAAACTCTACACCAAGAATACAAATAATCCAGTCAACAAATGGGCTAAGGAAATGAACAGACACTTCACAGAAGAAGATGTACAAGCAATCAACAGATATATGAAAAAATATTCAACATCTCTATTAATAAGGGAAATGCAAATCAAAACTACCCTAAGATTCCATCTCAATCCAATTTGAATGGTGATTATCAAGAATACAAGCAATGATAGGTGTTGGTGAGGATGTGGGGAAAAACGTTACACTCATACATTGCTGGTTGGGTTGTAAATTAGTGTAACCACTCTGGAAAGCAATGTGGAGATTCCTCAGAAAACTTGGAATGGAACCACCATTTGACCCAGCTATTCCACTCGTAGGCCTATACCCAAAAGACTTAAAATCAGCATACTACAGTGATGCAGCCACATTAATGTTCATAGCTGCTGAATTCACAATAGCCAGATTGTGGAACCAACCTAGATGTCCTTCAATTGATGAATATATAAAGAAACTGTGGTATATATATACAATGGAATATTACTCAGCCATAAAGAATAATAAAATTATGGCATTTTCAGGCAAATGGATGAAATTGGAGAATATCATGCTAAGTGAGATAAGCCAATCTCAAAAAAACCAAAGGGTGAATAATCTTGCTGATAAGTGGATGATGATGCATAATGGGGAGTGGGTGGGGGACAAGAATGGAGGAAAGAGGGACTGTATAGAGGGAAAAGAGGGGTGAGGGGAAGGAAAATAATAACAGAATGAATCAAACACTATTACTCCATGTAAACGTATGATTACACAAATGGTATACCTCTACTTCATGTATAATCAGAGAATCAATTTGTACCCTATTTGTTTACAATAAAAAAATAAGCACAAATCTGTCTAACCTGAAAGTGTGGGCCCGTGAGTCATATATTCCTACTTCACACCAAAAAGTACCAGACCCAAATGATTTCACAGGGAAATTCTACCAGATCTTGAAAGAATGCATAATCTCAGTGCATACTTCAGATAATGGAAAAACCGAAGACAAAAATTAAAAATTATTTTAGGTAACCTATGACCCATCCTGTGTCACACATATAACCCTTAACTGGGTAATTTTAAGTCAACTCCAATCATGCTGTTGGCATCCACAAGCATACCAATATATATCTCTAAAATAGATTCCTTTAAAAATATAACTATAACATCATCACACCTTAGTAGATATAAACAATAATTACTCAAGTATTTGATTTTTCTCAGTTGTTTTTCCTTCACAAATTGATCATGGATATAAAATTAGTTGATTTTTTTCAATTATTATTTTTACTTTTACAGTCTGCATTTTGATTCATTGTACACAAATAGGATGCAAATTTTCATTTCTATGGTGGTGCACAATGTAGATTCATACCATTCATGTAATCATACATGTACATAGGGTAATGATGTTGTCTCATTCCACCATTTTTCATACCCTCCCATTTCCTTTTACATAATCCAATATTCCTCCATTCTTCCCACACCCTCCACCTCCATTATATATCATTCTCCACTTATCAGGGAAAACATTTGACCTTTGGTTTTGGGGATTGGCTTATTTCACTTAGCATGATATTTTCCAATGCCATCCATTTATTTGCAAATGCCATAATATTATTCTTCTTTATGGCTGAATAATATTCCATCACGTATATATACCACAGTGTCTTTATCCGTTCTTCTGTTGAAGGGCACCTAGGTTGGTTCCACAGGAGTCTTCATAATGGTATTGGATACATTCATCAGAAGATGTGACAATCATTTTGTTTTTTTGTCTTTCCATTTGTTTATTTTCTGGATTAGATTGAAAAATGATTGTCAAGAAGGCTTAACTCATCACCTATCTTGGAGTTACTGTATAAGAAAAAATGTGAATACTTGATTCTGTTATTTTCTGGTTTTCAAACTTGTAAACTTTGTTTTCTATCATCCTCTTGCAGTGATCAACACCTTTCATCATATGTTATTTGGTTTTATTATGAAGTTATAAATCTGTGCCGATGAGGTTTGTTTCAGTTCACTGAAGTCATTTTATTATTGATTAATATCCAATATACTCCCAGTCTCAGTATTTTTATATGACACTTAGTAGGAATGGATAACTTTTTTGATGTTTGATATGGCACAAAACTGTAGGGTCCTTTTATACATTTCCTTTCCCACATCTAAAATCAACCATTTATTCAAACAACTCTGGCTTCTTTAAATTAGGAAATTGGATTGAAAGGCCACAATGGAAACATTACGGGTATTATTGCTATTAGAGATTAATATATTTTTTCTAAGTCTTTTCAGTAGACAGAGTTTGGAAATAGCATAAAAACAAACAAATAATTTTAAAAATATATCTTGAATATAAACTGTTCCTTCCAATTCAAATTTAGGATTATATGAATTTTACATATCTTCTTTGATTTTATATTCATACCTAATCTCTCTCATGATGAAATTCTTGATTCCTAATGATGTTCTTTGGTCTGCCTTGTAATTTATTTATAATTGCATCTTAAGTGCAGAAAGTCATTGCCAACAGCATTTTCATTAGCAGTTCAATAACTGAAACATGTTCAAACTTCTTGGCAGTGTCCCTTGTCCTTAGAATATAGTCCCCAAAAATGTACTGCCAAATTACTCTGTTTCAAAATCACTTCACATAATTTTTCTCTATGTGGTTATGATACTGGTGTGATATGCACTTTCATTCACCATCTTCTCTTGTGTTTGATTTTGTGAATATAAAAAAATGTACTTTCTATCATTTAATGAAACATATATATGGTATACAAACAGGCACAGCAGAAATAGAAAAGAGGTGCTATCTCTCTCTGATAAATAAAGAAAAAAAAATGCTTGAGGGCAATGAAATCAGTAAAATATTCAGGACAGAAGGTCCTGGATCAGGAACCACCCATGTGCTCCTGAGCAAGCAGAGACCCTGCTGTTCTCCATCTATGCCTGTGCCACAGAATTGCTTGCCCTAAAGTGTGAGGTGATTCCCATATTGATGATTATTCTTTGGATTAATCAAAAGAGAAATTTAGTTTCTATGTTATGAAAAAGCAAAATAAATGAACAAATAAATAAATAAATAAATGCAAAAGTTCTTTTAAAAAGTCTAAACAAAGTCAGAACAAACCAAAAAGTTTACTGAATCATTAACTTACATCTGTTCTATTCCCATTTGTGGAACTGAATCAGAAGATATCCTTAAGGTTTCTTAGGATTTCTTTCTTATTTTCTTCCTGTCACTCCCCAGTCCACCCAATCTCACCCTTCACAGATATAACATAAGTAATTTGTCTCTCCCCTTAATTAGATATTTCTAATGCTGTGGTAAAGCCAAAAAAGTGAAAATTCCACTGTAAGATTTTGTTCAAACCCTGGCTCAAGAGTTGTTACTCTAGAAAATGTCTATAACTGAGCTTCAGTTTCCTTGTCTACACAATGGAGGTAATAATATACCTACTTTACCAGGTTCTTACAAGTATTAAATGAGATGATGTTTGTGAAGTGCTTATCAGAAAGCCTGTCATGTGGGGTTTTCAAGATGGTGGAAAAGAGGGCGGCTGCATTTCATGTTGCTCCAGGATGCAGGATTCAAAAGAGGAGATAGTGAAAGACTTGGGACCAACTCAAAGCCGCCGGGTGAGTCTCTCCCGTTGGGGAGGCGTCCTGGATGGGGTGGTAGCCCCGGAACTCAGGGAACTTTGTGAAGTAGAGTTACCCGGCGAGATGCCCCTCCCGCCACTGAGTGGTAAACACGGACCACTGGGAACATCGAAGAGGTGGCTGCTCAGCACAGCGCTTGGACTCGGAGCAACCACTGGGGCTCCGGGTGGCTGCCTGAGGAGGAGCTGCGTGGCAAGCTGTTTGGACTCAGAGCGATCACTTCTGAACACCGGTGGCTTGCCTGGAGGAGGAGCGTGGTGGGTCGCTTGGTCTCCGAGTGACCGCTCCTGAACACCCAGGGGGCTACCCCGAGGAGGAGGAGAAACAGGGCGGGTCACTTGGACTCGGAATGACTGCCTAGGGCTACGGGCGGTTGGCGGGAGGAGGAGACACGAAGTGAGTTGCTTGGACTCCAAGTGACTGCATCGGAACACCGGGCGGCTGTCCGGAGGAAGAGGTGTGTGGCGGGTCTATGGGTCTTGGAGCTATTGTATGGGGCTCCAGGTGGCGGCTCAGAGGAGGGGCCGCATAGCTAGGCGATTAGGTGCAGAGCAGGGTCCCAGGACCTAGGCGGCTTCTTGCTGGAAATGCCGCACAGAGACACGCCTAGGGATGGAGCGAAGTTTCCAGGACTGAGGGCAGATTCTCTGAGGAGAGGCAGGCTAAGGAGACTCATCTGCAAAAGGTGAGGCTCCCAGGCCCAGGAGGTAGGTCTGGGCCCCTGGGAACATTGCAGAGGAAGACAGCCCAGCCCAGGTGGTGGTTGTAGATTGAGGGGAACCTCTAGGAGGGGAACTGATCAGCGAGACCTCCCCACCGGGTGAGTCTTCCCTGCTGGTTGAGGTTTTCCCACAAGGACGGTAAAACCATAGACACAGGCACAAACAGGCCTTGCCTCAACCCACAGTCTAGTTCCCCTTTGGATGACCATTGGTCAACAAATGGAGGCACCTCTGCCCACTATCAGGGAATATACCCCACCTGATGGTTACCAACCCTAGAGAGGCAGCTTCCTTGTGGAGCACCGCATTATCAACTTCCTCCAAGATTACAGGCTACTGAAGGATAAGAGGGGATATACTAACAATCTTCAGGGACATTATAAGTCAATAGAGGAAATCTGCAATATCTTAATGACCCACTGATTCCTGAACAATATGAAAAAACAAGGGAAGAAAATGCCCCAAACAAATCTAGATATTACATCAATAAAATCCAATGACAGCATGGCAGAAGAAATGACAGGAAGTTCAGAATGTACATAATTAAAATGATCATGGAAGCAAAGGATGAGATGAAAGAGCAAATGCAGGCATTGAATGATGAGATGAAAGAGCAAATGCAGGCATTGAATGACTGCACCAATCGACAGTTAACAGAGGAAATGCAGGAAGCAAAAGATCATTTCAATAAAGAGTTAGATATATTGAAAAAAAAAAAACAAACAGAAATACTTGAAATGAAGGAAACAATAAATCAAATTAGGAACTCCATAGAACGCATAACCAATAGGATAGAACACCTGGAAGACAGAACCTCAGACATTGAAGACAAAATATTTAACCTTGAAAACAAAGTTGAACAAACAGAGAAGATGGTAAGAAATCATGAACAGAATATGCAAGAACTATGGGATATCATGAAAAGGCCAAATTTGAGAATTATTGGGATTGAGGAAGGCTTAGAGAAACAAACCAAAGGAATGAACAATCTATTCAATGAAATAATATCAGAAAATTTCCCAAATCTGAAGAATGAAATAGAAAATCAAGTTCAAGAGGCTTATAGGACTCCAAATACACAAAATTACAACAGACCCACACCAAGGCACATTATAATGAAAATAACTAACATACAAAATAAAGACAGAATTTTAAAGGCTGTGAGAGAAAAGAACCAAATTACATTCAGGGGGAAACCAATAAGAATATCAGCAGATTTTTCAATCCAGACCCTAAAAGCTAGAAGAGCCTGGAACATTTTTCAAGCCCTGAAAGAAAATGGATGCCAACCAAGAATCTTATACCCAGCAAAACTTACCTTCAAATTTGACGATGAAATAAAATCATTCCATGATAAACAAAAGCTAAAAGAATTTACAAAAAGAAAGCCAGCATTACAGAACATTCTCAGCAAAAATTCCATGAGGAAGAGATGAAAAACAAAGAAGCAAATCAGCAAAGGGAGGAATTATCCTAAAGGAACTGTCAAATAAAGGAGGAACCAAGTTGTGTCAAAAAATAAATAAATAAAATTTAAAAAATGAACCAAATGACCGGGAATACAAATCATATCTCAATAATAACCCTGAATGTTAATGGCCTGAATTCATCAATCAAAAGACATAGACTGGCAGATTGGATTAAAAAGAAAGATCCAACAATATGTTGCCTGCAAGAGACTCACCTCATAGAAAGAGATACCCATAGACTAAAGGTGAAAGGATGGGAAAAACATACCATGCACATGGACTCAGCAAAAAAGCTGGAGTATCCATCCTCATTTCAGATAATGTGGACTTCAAGCCAAAGTTAGTCAGAAGGGATAAAGAAGGACATTTCATACTGCTTAAGGGAAGCATAAATCAGCAAGATATAACAATCATAAACATCTATGCCCCAAACAGTGGCTCATCCATGTATGTCAAACAAATCCTTCTCAATTTTAGAAACCAAATAGACTATAACACTATAATACTAGGTGATTTTAACATCCTCTCTCACCACTGGACAGATCTTCCAAACAAAAATTGAACAAAGAAACCATAGATCTCAATAACACAATCAATAATTTAGACTTAACAGACATTTATAGAATATACCATCCAACCAAGAGCGAATACACTTTCTTCTCAGCAGCACATGATTCCTTCTCTAAAATATACCATATATTACGCCACAAAGCTAATGTTAGCAAATACAAGAAGATAGAGACACTACCTTGTGTTCTATCAGATCATAATGGATTGAAGTTAGAAATAAATGAAAGAATAAAAAACAGAAACTACTCCAACACCTGGAGATTAAACAATATGCTATTATACGATGAATGGATAACAGAAGATATTAGGACCTCTTAGAGGTCAATGAGAACAAAGAATCATCATATCAAAATCTCTGGGACACTATGAAAGCAGTACTTAGAGGAAAATTTATTTCATGGAGCACATTTAATAAAAGAAGTAAAACTCAACAAACAACCTAACACTACAGCTCAAAGCCCTAGAAAAAGAAGAACAGAGCAACACTAATAGTAGTAGAAGACAGGAAATAGTTAAACTCAGAGCTGAAATCAACGAAATTGAAACAAAAGAAGCAATATAAAAAATTGACAAAATAAATAGTTGGTTCTTCGAAAAAATAAACAAAATTGATAAACCTTTAGCCACACTAACAAAGAGAAGATGAGAGAAAACCCAAATCATTAAAATTCGGAATGAACAAGGAAATATCACAACAGACATGACTGAAATACAAAACATAATTAGAAGCTAGTTTGAAAATCTATACTCCAACAAAATAGAAAATTTCGAAGACATCAACAGGTTTCTAGAGACATATGAATTGCCTAAACTGAACGAGGAGGACATACATTTAAATACACCAATTTCAAGTAATGAAATAGAAGAAGTCATCAAAAGCCTACCAACAAAGAAAAGTCCAGGACCAGATGGGTTCTCAGCTGAGTTCTACAAAACCTTTAAAGAAGAGCTCATTCCAATACTTCTCAAAGTATTCCATAAAATAGAAGAGGAGGGAACCCTCCCAAACTCCTTCTATGAAGTCAATATTACCCTGATACCTAAACCAGACAGAGACACATCGAGGAAAGAAAATTTCAGACCGATATCCTTAATGAACATCGACGCAAAAATTCTCAACAAAATTTTAGCAAATCGCACACAAAAACATATTAAAAAGATAGTGCACCATGATCAAGTGGGTTTCATCCCAGGGATGCAAGGTTGGTTCAACATCATGAAATCAATAAATGTAATTCACCATATCAACAGACTTAAAGTCAAGAATCACATGATTATTTCAATAGATGCAGAAAAAGCATTTGATAAAATACAGCACCCCTTCATGCTCAAAACACTAGAAAACATAGGGATAGTGGGAACATTCCTTAACATTGTAAAGGCCATCTATGCTAAGCCCATGGCTAATATCATTCTAAATGGTATAAAACTGAAAGCATTCCCCATAAAAACTGGAACAAGGTAGGGATGCCCTCTTTCAATATTGTCCTTGAAACTCTAGCCAGAGCAATTAGACAGACCAAAGAAATTAAAGGGATTCGAATAGGAAAAGAAGAACTCAAACCATCCCTATTTGCTGATGATATGATTATATACTTAGAGGAACCAGGAAATTCCACCAGAAAACTTTTAGAACTCATAAGTGAATTCAGTAAAGTAGTGGGACATAAGATCAATGCTCATAAATCTAAGGCATTTTTATACATAAGTGATGAATCTTCAGAAAGAGAAATTAGGAAAACTACCCCATTCACATAGCATCGAAGAAAATAAAATACTTGGGAATCAATCTCACAAAAGAGGTGAAAGACCTCTACAATGAGAACTACAGAACACTAAAGAAAGAAATTAAAGAAAACCTTAGAAGATGGAACCATCTCCCATGTTCTTGGATAGGAAGAATTAATATTGTCAAAATGGCCATACTACCAAAGTGCTATACAGATTCAATGCAATTCCAATTAAAATCCCAATGATACCTTACAGAAATAGAGCAAGCAATTATGAAATTCATCTGGAAGAATAAAAAACCCAGAATAGCTAAAGCAATCCTTGACAGAAAGAGTGAAGCAGGGGGTATCGCAACACCAGATCTTCAACTCTACTACAAAGCAATAGTAACGAAATCGGCATGGTATTGGTACCAAAATAGAAAGGTGGATCAATGGTACAGAATAGAGGACACGGACACAAACCCAAATAAATACAATTTTTTCATACTAGACAAAGGGGCCAAAAATATGCAATGGAGAAAAGATAACCTCTTCAACAAATGGTGCTGGGAGAATTGGAAATCTATATGCAACAGAATGAAACTAAACCCATGTCTCTCACCATGCATGAAACTAAACTCAAAATGGATTAAGGACCTCAGAATCAGACCAGAGACCTTGCATCTTATAGAAGAAAAAGTAGGTCCCGAGTTTCAATATGTCGGCTTAGGACCAGACTTCCTCAACAGGACTCCCATAGCACAAGAAATAAAAGTAAGAATCAATAACTGGGATAGATTCAAACTAAAAAGCTTTTTTCAGCAAAGGAAACTATCAGCAATGCGAAGAAAGAGCCTACAGAGTGGGAGAAAATCTTTGCCACTCATACTTCAGATAGAGCACTAATCTCCAGAATCTATAAAGAACTCAAAAAACTCTACACCAAGAATGCAAATAATCCAATCAACAAATGGGCTAAGGAAATGAATAGACACTTCACAGAAGAAGATCTACAAGCAATCAACAAACATATGGAAAAATGTTCACCATCTCTAGTAATAAGAGAAATGCAAATCAAAACCACCCTAAGATTCCATCTCACCCCAATTAGAATGGCGATTATCAAGAATACAAGCAACAACAGGTGTTGGCGAGGATGTGGGGAGAAAGGTACACTCATACATTGCTGGTGGGGCTGCAAATTAGTGCAGCCACTCTGGAAAGCAGTGTGGAGACTCCTTAGAAAACTTGGAGTGGAACCACCATTGGACCCAGCTATCCCACTCCTTGGCCTATACCCAAAAGACTTAAAATCAGCATATTACAGAGGTACAGCCACATCAATGTTCCTAGCTGCTCAGTTCACAATAGCCAGATTGTGGAACCAACCTAGATGTCCTTCAATTGATGAGTGGATAAAGAAACCGTGGTATATGTATACAATGGAATATTACTCAGCATAAAGAATGATAAAATTATGGCATTTGCAGGCAAATGGATGAAATTGGAGAATATCATGCTAGTGAGATAAGCCAATCTCAAAAAACCAAAGGAGGAATGATATTGCTATTAAGTGGATAATGACACATAATGGGGGGTGGGAGGGGTTAGTGTTAGGGTTAGAGTTAGGGTTAGGGAGGGGAGCAAGAATGGAGGAAGGAAGGACTGTATAGAGGGAAAAGAGGAGTGGGAGGGGTGGGGGGAAGGGAAAAAATAACAGAATTAATCAAACAACATTACCCTATGTAAATTTATGATTACACAAATGATATTCCTTTATGCCATGTACAAACAGAGAAACAACATGTATTCCAGTTGTTTACAATAAAAAAAAAAAAAAGGCCCCAAAATGCAAGAGTAGGAATGCTGGCAATTTTATTACAACATATTATTATAATTTAAAAAATAATTTTTTGTTTTATTATTGCTTATTGTTAATTTCTTACAGTGCCTAATTTATAAGTTAAACTTTTCCATAGGCATGTATGTCTAGGGAAAAATGTAGTATGTATAGGGTTGGGACCTATCCATGGAATCAGATATCCACTGGGGGTCTTAGCATGTATCTCTTGCAGGTAAGGGTGTGTGTGTGTGGGGGGGTAACTGTCACATACTGTTTCAGTCAACTTTTTGTCTCTGTGACCAAAAGACCTGTCAAGAAAAATGTAGAGGAGGAAAGGTTTATTTTGGGATCATGGTTTCAGAAAAAAAAAAAAAAATGATCTGGGGTCAATAACCACAGAAGAATGCAGATTTTAATATGAACTACATTAATCATGTCTTATCTTCTCAGTCTTATTTTCATCATTTCCCCTTCATATAGCTGAAAAAATGTTTGAAAATGACATGATAATAGAATACCAAATAAAGTCAAAATATTGTGCATTTAACTTTTCAAAAAAAAAAAAAAAAAAAGAAAGCCTGTCATGTAATCAATGTTGAATTTGTTTCTGATATTGTTTCTGTTTCTTTGTTAAAAGGGTTAAAATTGACACTAACCCATATTTTTGTTTGCATTTCTTTGTCTTATTCTTCCTTGGGAATTGCTAAGTCTTGGTGTCCTGTGATTTTTTTATTCAGTTCTAGTAATCAACCAAGCCCTACCTAAAGACAGATCTCTAAATTTAGACTTCTTCAAAGAGAAGGGAGGAGGATGTTTGATCCTTTCTTTAATCTGATGTAGTTTAGCTCTGTATTTTTGAGTGCTCTGTACAGGAACAGGAATCAGGACTGTGAGATTCCTTCTTCCTGCCCCAGGAAGGAGCTGAATGGATTGCAGCATATATGAGATGATAGTCTGAAAACTGTGGTAGACTCAGAGTCCTAGGCTTAGAACTCAACATTATCCAATTCATGTCTTGAGTGATCTTATGGACCCTTCTCTGTGCTCAAAAGTATTTGTAAAGGCAGGTCTTTCAAAAAGATCTGAGTTTCCTTCTAGCTTTGGAAGGATGTGGTTTTAATTTTATTTATTTTATTTTACCTCCTTGATACACTTCAGGTAATCAGTTCTGAGACTTCTAGGAGCTACCTTCCTCTCCACCCAATGAGATTAACTCCTTCCTTTTTAAGTGACATAATTCATGAGTTCCTGGTTTTCCTTCTTTCCTTTAGGTTGCCAAAAGCTTAGAGTTAATTTTCATGGAAAATAGTGGTAATGCTCATTAGTGAGTTTTCTGATTTAGTAAGACCTTTTTCCAAGTTTTATAGCTTTTTTCTTTTGCATTGCTCAAAGTTCAGATAATATCTCTCTCTCTCTCTCTCTCTCTCTCTCTCTCTCTCTCTCTCTCTGTTTAAACCACCTTAATCTTGTTATTGTCATTACTGTGAGTCTCTTTATAAGTTTTAAATTTTATTGCTGTGTTTCAATGGCTTCATAACCATTTGAGGGGAAATAATTCCTCTCCTAGACATTTCATTATGAGTAAAAAGGGAGCAAAAGTCATAAAAATTTAAGGGATATTATGCACTTAGTTACAGCTTTTATCAAAAGAGTTAAATATAACTTGGGGGAATTATTAAATAATTATCTGACACTGAGATAAAAAAATCATCTAAATTCCAGTATTTTAGTATTGTCTATAGATTCTGGTTTTGCTACTGCCCTCTTCTGAGGGGTAATCCACATGTTTTAAACTGAAAGTAATAAGTTATTTCACTCTATCAGATGAATTTCAGGACTCCATTATTATAGCTATTTTGATAACTGGAAAGTGGGATCTGCCAGGTATGGAAAGGTTTAAGCTGAGTTTTCGAATGGATTTAGGAGCTCTAAGTGGACAAAGAGAGTGAGAGATGTATGAGAGGCTAACCCTGGTCGAATCAAGAAAGTTCATGAAGATTCTTTAACAGTGACATTTTCTCAGCTTGATAGAATAATGCTGAGATCAATTCTGTCAGTGATCTGGGTAGAACATAACCCATTTTTTCATGTCACTGGACGTAGTATAAAAAAGAAGCTAAGACTATGGGCTTTGAGGTAACATGGACCTGGGTTAACTTCTAGCTCTTCCATTCACTAGCTATGGGATGGAAAACTGAAAGCTCTGGGAAGATAGGCTTATACTCATGGAAAGGAGGTACTCTGTAGCAGGGAAACAAATTGTGTTCTTCAACGACATTATCGCAGGAGTTTGAGAACAAGGCTTTGAATTCTTGTGACAGGAGAAACAATTCAAAGTGGGAGGAAACATTCAGAAATCATATCTTATGATGACAGAATGAAGGATATGGACTAGTAGTCAGAAAAATTTAAGGTATTTTATGGCTTTTGAGAACTTTAAGAAACCATTGGAGTTTCAAGACTATATACCATTTTTCGGGTACGTGAGCAGTAGACATTTTGTGCAGGTCAAGAATATAATCAGAACCATGGTTCAAAGATCCACAAAAATCAACATTAGTCCAATATTTTAAAAGTCACAGAGCAAGGACATAGACAGTGAATTGTTATGGGTTTAAGTACTGACTTAGCCACTTACTGTATTACTGTTTTCCGGTAACTTCTCTGACCTGAACCTCAGTGGTACCATCTGTGAAGTGCGAACAATATTAGACTCTCTTTCAAGGATACTTTTAAGGATTAAAATGAGATACTACATGGAGATAACACAGTGCCTCTTAGATGATACATGCTTAATAATTGCTAGTTATGGCTATTTTTCACATTAGTAGTTATGACTAACAATATAATTTAAGTTGTGCTATTTCAAAGTTAGTCTAGGTAATTGTCATTGAGAAAAATGGGGACCAAGGAAAGATTTTAGAGGACATTTGAACAGAGGGTAGAGATGATTGTTAGGAATCATGATCTTATGATTCTAGAAGTGTTTTTCTGAATTATTTTTGAGGTAACTAGTGTATTTCCATGAGTGCCCAGTTCTTTTCTGGCCTCTTCTACTCTAGGACCCTGTTTTAGTCAGCTTTTTTGTTACTGTGACCAAATAACCTGAAAATTAAAACATAGAGAAAAAAAGTTTGTATGGTGGTTAAGGTTTCAGAGATCTCAGCCCATAGACAGCCCTCTCCATTGCTCTGGGCCTGAGGTGTGGCAGAGCATCATGACTGAAGGCTGTGGTAGAGAGAAGCAGCTCAGGATATAGGAAACAAGGAACAGCGAGTGCTCCTGTTTATCGAGAACAGAATATATACCCCAAAAGTTCCTCCCCAATGACCCACTTCCTCCAGTCACACCCCACCTGTCTACAATTGGCACCCAGTTAATTAACACCAGTGGATTAATTCACCAATTAAGTTAAGACTCTCATAACCCAATCGTTTCACCTCTGAAAAAAAATTTTTTTTTGGGGGGTGCTGGGGATCGAACCCAGGGCCTTGTGCTTACAAGGCAAGCACTCTACCGACTGAGCTATCTCCCCAGCCCCTGAAAATTTTTGCATTGTCTAATACATGAGTTTGGGGGAACACCCTTATAATCTAAACTATAACAGACTCTACCCCATGCTTTTCATAGGCATCTGCCGGATCAGATTTAGCAGTCTTCCTTCCACATAATTATCTAAAATTACTCAGGCAGTAGTATGTCTAACTTTTTAATAAACTACCTCATGCTATATTATCAATGACTAATCACAGGGTCTTCAATTATAATCACCTTGGCATCATGATATCTGACACTTGTTGGGTGGATAGATGGATAAAAAAGTTAAAAAAGTTAAGAGAATGATATAATGTTATATATGGAAAGACCTCAATAATCTTCATATTTTATAATTCACTTGGTGCCTAAACATTTGCCTTCACAATGTTTGCCAGGTGGGTTTTTAACCTCAACTTGATTACCTCCTACGGCTGAGAGTTCACTACTTCTTCATGCCTAACATTTTCCCTGTGAACAAGTCTACTAGCTTTGACTTGCTAATTTTCACCATAGGTGAACTAAATTATATTTCTTATTGTCCCTTCTAGTTGTATTTGAGTTTTAACATGTTACTTCTGGAAGCTACCTCTTTAAATAAAAGGAATTGTACTTTGAGGGCAGAATTTCAGGCACCAAGGCTGGCAGAGAGAAAATATGCTAATTTCCTGCTTCACAAATTCAAGATTCTATTGTTCTGTAATTGTGGGGTATATAGGATGACAGATGTTTGCAGGATTTCCAAGTTTCATCAAGAAATAGATTTTTCAGATCAGTAGGTATGTGCAAGATGAGGTATAAACTATGGTAGAACTAAATATGTAGCAGTCATATTTCTTGAATATAAAAAAGGTTGTAAAAAAACTGCACTTCTTTTAGTTTTAAGAAGGCTATAGAAGTGAATTATTATGTTTTTGTTTTTTTTTTTTTTCCTACTCAACAGCTCTTTTAAGTTAAACTTAGGGAACCATGAGAGTCAATTTATTTGAAACAAACATTAAAAAAGATATTATTCTAAGCAGCAATTAAGACTTAAATGTCATCATTTGATTTCTCCCTGGAAAGCATTTGTTTGCCATCCTATGACTGAGCTCTTAAATTGGCCACATCTGGAGATAAACCAAAAACAATGCTATATCAAACCTCATTTTCAGAGGGCACATCTGCTTCTGGAGAAAAAAAAGCAAAACAACAAAACAACAATAACAAAAAAAAAAAAAAAAAAAAAAAAAAAAAAACAGCCAAAGAGAAATCAAAGAACCAAATGAATATGTGCAAGAGTATGATACACTGGTTACCATGGAGAGCTGTTGGGTTCATTTGCATCTCACGTACCAGCGTGTCTCTGTAGTATTTTGATGTTAACTGACTGGGTAGGGAGTTCTATGGAGAGAAACACCACTGATGAACAGGTTACAGCCTGTACTCATCCTGTTCCTCAGAGAGCTGGCACTGCCAAGCCTAGGGTAAACCAGGGAGGATATGAGTTGTCCTATCCTCCTGTCCTGGGTGTAACCAATTGGACCAGATGGACCCCTGACTTAGAGTAAAACAGTTAGATTTTTCTTACTCAGATATTTGGCATTTGGATTGAGATAAGTCGCAGTCTGACCCATTTGCTTAAACAGAGGAAATTTAAACTTCAGAGTCAAGGAGAAGCTTTGTTTGGCTAAGAGCTCTGGGAGGTAAGAATGGGTAGACGATGGGAAAAGATTATTACTTCAGTTCCGGAGGGATTTCCAGCCCCCAGTTCTACACCTTGGACTGTTGACTGCCAAGAGATGATCCAGACTGTTTATTTCCTTCACTTAGTTTGAAATATTCCTTTAATTTGGAAGTAAAGGCTGGCAACTTAAAAAAAAAAAAAAAAGTTTAAAAATTGATGGCATTATCTTGTTTTCTCTGCTGTTTATGATTAAGTGTTTCAAAAAAGGCAAACCAGGAAGTCTTTCTTCAGTATTTCCATACTGGATGGTAAGGAGGACACAGAGAAAATATTTTACAACGGTGTTATCTTCTTGTTCTTTCTTCAGTGCTTTCTAGCTCAATACCTCACCCAGGCCCAACTTTTCTAGAGAAAGTGAAATGCGGCAGAACTTTATGGTCCTATCGCTTTAAGATAAAACTGATTCTGGAATAACGTTGCTTTTCTAGTGATTTCATTTCAGTCTTCCCTAAAATGGTAATATTCATCTTAATATAAATGGTTACTTCCATTTTTTAAAAAATGGTAGTGGCAATTGCTCTCTTAATTACATGGCGGTTTCTCCTTAGCTTAGGATGGGTGAGTTATATTAATTTCATGTTATTAGTGAAATTAATAATTCATTGATTAATTTTCTATCCCTCTATAAGAAGAGGCAAAAATGAGATTCCCTGAGTCAGGAGAGTTGGGAAAATTGGATTTATCATAAAGTTTCTGCCACAGGGTCATAGAAACTGAAATGAATCAATGGGCTAGGGGAAAAGTGTAGATTTCATAGACTATCCACATTACTTTATAATGGACTATTGTTTCATTGCCACATTCTCTGTTTTGCCAGTCTAAGCTTGAGTTGAGGTCATATTTCTGAGAGTGAAGTTTCATATAGAAAGTATTCACTAAAAGTTCCCCAAACTTAACTCTGGCATACATGTTCACGTGTGCCTGCATGCACACTCACATACACATCTGTAAATATTCCTAGTTTGTATCAGATTAAAATTTCATGTTATTCTAAATGTAGAATCAACTCTTGATTTTGGAAAGTTAAATCTATACCACTGTAGTTTATTTTCATCTTCGTTAAAGGGTTGGCATTTCAAGGTGGTTTGGCATTAGAAAATGTCCTTAGGTTTAGCAAGCAGTAGAAAACTGCTTGGTGGGAGAAGGACTTCAGGTTTCTGGTCCCACATGTAAGACTTTTAATAGTTTTCACTGCATCCTACAACAAGAAAAAGAAACTGAAAAATCAATAACTCTTCTTAGTTCCATCAGAGAAATTAGGTCACAAGACAAAATGCTGTCCCCAGAATTAGGAAGATAGACAATCAATATTTACCAGGGCACACACCTCCATAGGAACCAGGTAAATCTGTGCTCTAATAGATAAATGGTTAAAGATTCAGTGTGGACACGTCTGAGAGTTAAAAACTCCAGGAACACCCAGTCATGGGGCTGGAGCATATTTTTCTGTTTTACCTTCAGAGTTCTAGCAAGTTCCCAGTGAATATTGAAGAAAAATTACGTGGAGTCTCAAGGTGGCAGAAAGAGAGAAGAAAGTAACCGTTCTGAAATAAAACAGGCCATCCTGTTCTTCCTAGCAAGGACTGCCCTCTGGAGAGGCTGTCTTGCCAGAGCTGAGCCTTCTGGAGTTTTCCCAGAGCCTAACCTAACTGGGGAAAGGGAAAAACAGCTGCAGTCAGAAATAGCCATCCTGTCCCACCACAAAGCTAAGAAACACAGGCAGCATTCACTGCCCAGGGGCACAGGCTTTCCGAAGACTGAAATATACCTGTGTGACTACAGACTACTTCCACTCCAGCATCAGATTACCACCACACCTCTAAAGGTCTACGTACTATAACTCCTTTTATCTTGTACATCATACATAGACTTTGATAAAAACCAATGAGTAAGACTCAAAGGGAAAAAAAAAAAACAGTTTGGGGAGACTGGATAAGCTTTAGAACTAGACTCAGATATGACAGAGATATTATTTTACAGAATATGAATTTAAAACAACTGCCAGGTACAATGGCACACGCCTGTAATCCCAGTGGCTCTGGAGGCTGAGGCAGGAGGATTGAGAGTTCAAAGTCAGCCTCAGCAAAGCAAGGTGCTAAGCAACTTAGTGAGACCCTGTTTCTAAGTAAAACACAAAATAGGGCTGGGGATGTTGCTCAGTGGTTGAATGCCCCTGAGTTCAATCCCCAGTACCCTCCCCCCAAAAAACCCATTGTGATTAATATGCTAAGGACATTAATGGAAATAGTTGAAAACTTAGAAGAATGGATGGATATTGGGTGGATAAATGGAGATCAGATAAGGAAATTCTAGTAAGGAATCAAAAACAAATGTTAGCATCCATAGTGGGAAATGGGGAAGAATGGAGTATCCAACAAGTATGAGACAGCTATTAAAGATATGATTCTCAAGTAGTAAGAATTCAAGATGGGAGAAAAGAACAGAAGCAAAAGTTTAAGAAATTATGGCTGATAATTTCCTGAAAATTATTATCAAACAGTGTACCAGAAATCCAGGAAGCACAGAGAATACCAAGTAGAATGCTTGACCCCAAACTAAACTGCATATGAACCAATCACAGTCCGACTTGACCATGCTTGTATCATTACATCAGATGGACTCTCCTGTCGTAGGGAACTAAAAAGAACCCGTAAAAAAAGGAAATATTCTGAAAGAATATAAGAAAAATAAACACCTATTCAGGGTGAAAGATAAGAACTTCTCAGAAACCATTCAAGCAAGAAAAGAGTACAGTGGAATATTTAAGACTTTTGAGAAAAAAAAAAAAACTTAGATTTTTTTGTACTCTGCAAAACTGTCCTTCAAAATTGAATAGAAAAAGTGATTTTCTTAGACAAAGGAAAATTGAGGGACACTGTGCCAGTATCCCTGTCTTACAAGAAATGATAAAATAAGGTCTTCAGAGAGAAGAAAAATGATCTAGCTCAGCATCTCTTATCTACATAAAAAAGGAAGAGTACTGAAGAATGAGTAAGTAAATGTAAAATAAAAACCTTTAGTTTTCTTGCCCCTGTTTATCTCATATGCTAGAGATCAAACCCAGGGCCTCATACATGCTAGGAAACCGCTCTCCCATAGCACACCTCCACCCCTCTTGTATTTATTGATATAACAGATAACAGTTTCTCAAATAATAACAGCAAAAATTAATTATGGATTCTTATATAGATATGTTTCTTTATGACTGTAAATAAAATCAATCCTGCAATGATACAGGAATGGGAATAAGGAATTAGCAATATTTTGGTATTAGGTATTTGAATTATGAATTAAATTGTATAGTGTTATTTGAAAGTGGATTTGGATTTACCAAAAGAAGTTAAAATTAAGTGTTTGAAAAGGTGAGAAAATGGAACCTTGTAAAATGTTCATTTAAAACCACAAAAGGCAGAAAAAAAAAATGTAGAAGGCAAAAATAGGAACAAAGAACAAGAATTAGAACACATTAACACCTATGGTAAATATTAATCCAAATATACCAATAATCACTTTAAACACCAATTAAAGAGATTGCCAAGGTAGATAAGAAATAAGATACCAACTATATGTTGCCTATAATAAATTCTTACATATAAGAATACAAATTGGTTAAAAATAAATGGATGGAGATTTACATACAACACTAATAAACATTATTCAAAAGAAAGTGGGAGTACTATCAGTTTTACACAAGGCAGATTTCAGACCATGGAAAATTGTCTTGAAGAGTAATATATAATAATAAAGTGGTTGATACTCAACAAAGACATAAAATTCTCAATATGTGTAAACATAACAGTAGAATATAAAGATATATGAGGCAAAACCTGATAGAACGGCAAAAGGAAATACACAAATCAACTATTACAATTGGAGAAATCTATCAGAAAGATCCAAATCCAACAGGCAGAAAGTCAGTATGGACAAAATTGGACTCATTAGCATCACTAATGAACTGGCTCTGACTCTGATTGACATCTATTGTCCAACAACAATAGATTGCACATTCATCTCAAGCTCATTTGCAGCATTTCCCAAGGTCGTTCACATTTGGGGCCATACAACACCGTAACATATTTAAAATTACAGAAATCATACAGTATCTTCTCTCAGACCATCATGGAAATAAACTAGAAATCAATAACATAAAGTTGTAAAATCCCCAAACACTTGGAGATTTAACAATCACTTATAACACATGAGTCAGAAAATATGAAGGGGAATTTAAACTATTTTGAACTGAAATAAAAATGTAGCCTCTCACAATGTATGGAATACTAGTAAAGGGAAATTCATAGTATTGAATGTATAAATTAGAAAAGAAGAAAACTAAAATTAATAATCTAAAACTCTGACTTAGAAAACTAGAAAAAGATGACAAAAATAAATCTAGGGTAAACAGAAGAAAATAAGAAAAAAAAAACTGAAAACATTGAAAATAGGAAGTCAAAAAAGATGTTAACAAAACCAAAAGCTGATTTTTGAAAAGATTAATACAACTGAGAATTCTCTAGCCAGGCTGAGAAGAAGAGGATCCAAATTCCCAGTATGAAAAATGAAGGAGGGAACATCACTACAGAACCCAGGAACATGAAGATTATAAAGAAGTATTATGAACAGCTCAACCTAGATGAAATGTACCAATTTATTAAAAGAAAAATCTGCCAAAACTCATAGACAACCTGAATAGGCCTATATGTATTAAAAATGAATTAATAACCTTCCAAAACAGCACCAGGCCCAAGAGCGTTCACTGATAAATTCTACCAAGAATTTAAGGAAGAAAGTATACCGGTTTTCTGCAATCTCTCCTATGGATCAAGGATCCTTGAGTGCCTCAGATCTTCTTCTGCAGGAGTTCAGGATCAGGAAGGAGGGCCATTGAGGATAGTGTTGGCAGTTATGCATCAGGATACTCATCCACTTCCTGTGAACAAAAGGAAAGGAGACTTCAAGGAAAATATTATTTTCTGTTTATTTTTTATTTTCAACTGATGCACAAAACTTAAAGTTGTACATATTAATGGGGCACCATATATTGCTTGATACATATATACACTGTGTAAAGTTGAAATCAGTTTAAACATTCGTCTCCTCAAATACTTATCATTTCTTGGGACTGAAAAACTTCCAAAATGTTTTTTCTACCTCTTTGAAATATACAGTATATAATTGTTATTGAGAGTCACTCTGTTGGGCAGAATGGTACCCCAGAGCTATTTCTTGATTATATCTAACTATTTCTTAGTACCCATTGATAGTCTACTACTGTCCCTCACCTCTGATAATCCCTATTCTACTCCCAACTCCTATGAGATCAACTTTTACAGATTTCACATGTTTGTGAGACTAAGTGGCACTTGTTCTTCTGTGCCTGACTTATTTCACTTGGTATAAGGTTGCCAAGTTGCTGTGAATGATGGGATGTCATTCTTTGTATGGTTGAATAGTATTCCATTATGCATATATGAACCACATTTTCTTTTGCCATTCTTCAGTTGTTGGACACATAAATTATTTCCATTTCTTGGTTCTTGTGAGTAATGCTGCAATGAACATGAGGGTGCAGGTGTCTCTTTGACATAGTGACTTCGTTTTCTTTGGATATGTACCCAGCAATTAGATTGCTAGATCATACGGTAATTCTATATCTTATGGTAGTTCTATTTTATTTTGCGGGGGAACCTTCATACTGTTTTCTGTAACAGCTATATTAATTTATCAAAGGAAGTATTCCAAAGAGACAAAGAAGAGGGAAAATGCTGTCTTCAAACCCCAAAATGGCAGGATGAAAATCCTGCATTGAGGTCCTAGAAAAAGTCCAGTGTGTTTGGAGCCTAGGGTTTCAATCCAGTGCAATGTCATGAAGGTTGGGGGAGGCACACAGGGGTCATGATGATCTTGTCTTATAAGCAACATTAAGGAGTTAGACTTGCAAATCTATGCATTCGATGACAATTTGTGGCCCACATGTTACCCACTTTGATGAATTTCACAAATTAATCCTGGCCACAATTACAGTTAATATGCCACTAAGCTGCTGGTAGTCTGCTAAAATGTGGTGGGAGGCAGTTACTTTCTCTTCCTGATCTCCCAGTTTGTCAAACGCACATATACAATCTGGTGTCAACATCTGTTATAATGATCCCGAAGGAAAGCTTCCTTGTGTTCCCACATTTCAGAATAATTTGCATGTGAGAATTTTTTTTTTGTCATTTTCTTTTGAAGCCCCACCCACCCCCACATTCTGGCTTATATCTCATGGTGTTCGTATTGTCTGTGCTTCTTATTTTCTTCCATTACCTGTCCACTATACCCTATCTGCCTTTCTTACTCAAACTGTCCTCCCTGAGTCTCTCTCACCTTCTAACTATCCTTCTGTTGTCCCTAAAGCAGTACTTTTGGGGGGTTTGGAGAACTTTGTTATAAAAGCTGTTCAGAAATCAGTTGTTTTTCCTTTTTTATATTTCAGAGTCATGTTCATACCATCCTGTGAATAGACACATGTAGCTGGCAAAATCCAAAGAAGAGATGGAGTACAGGAAGTGGGGATGCAGAGATGAGGCATTTTACAGTTGAAAAAAAAAATGTAAGTGCTAAAAGCCTCATTTAAAAAAAAAAAAACCTAAATGGCATTCTCATATATTGTCTCTTTTAGAAAACTTTGCAAGAACTTCCTTTCAAAACAGGAAAAAGGCAATGGTTATAATTGAAGAAAGTCAAAGGATGCACGTTAGATGGATTGCTGAGTCCTGGGGGCGATGGAATGGGAAACAGCCCTTTACAAGCGAGTGTGCTTCTGGGGCTCATGAGGAAGGTCTGAGGGGAAATGGAGGTAGCAACTGACTGCTTTGTTCAGAGGACCAGGAATAAAATGAAAAGTTCACATTTGATCCCACTGGCAGCATAAATGTGTTTTGACTAGGAAGGTATTGTCTCCAAGCATGGCAGGAATATTTAAAGATGCTCAGAAATAGTGTCACTCTCCTTATTCACATTTCTAGTGAGCTGTTTGCATTATGATTCAGGAAACATTTATTATGGGCACACTGTGTGCAAAGAGCCATAGAAAACATTTTTTAAAATGTTTTATTTTCTAACAATGCTGTGAGGTAGTCATTTGGTCAGCTAATCTGCCCATGTTTCTCCTACAGTTCTTGCTAACATCTGAGGAGCTCTTGAGTGGGAGCTCTGGATGACTGTTATAAAGGATCTGAAGGCATCACCATGTCTATGGGACTGAAATCTTTAAGGATGGACCAGTCTTGGGGGTTCTGATTACTTCTAGGACAGGGATCTCTTTCTTCTTTGCACTTTCCTGGTAGTAGTATTGTTGAGCCTTTCCTATATGCTTGGAATAATAAACCCTCATATTTGAGGGAGCCTGTGGCAGAATAGAAGGCACATTTAATCAGTTCTCTGCTCATGTCTTAAATTTCTATTGATTTTATCCTACTTGTACTAATTTCAACTCTCATGCCTACATTTTCCTAATTACCTCCACAAAGCTTCTTTAAAAATCCCAATGTGCTCTGTCTTCTTTTGTGTGTGTATGTCTTCCCTATTTGCTACTCCTAAGTACTGATGAGGTGGAGGGGTAATGACTCTTCTTAAAGAAATAGATAGGTTTCACAAATTTCAAAACTGTCGTCCCCCAGCTTTCTGATGCCTCACATATCCAGGAAGTAGGTATAGTCCTGACATTATGATTATGGCTTTCTTTTTTTTTCTTTTCTTTCTTTCTTTTTTTTAATTTTCATGGAAGCTGTCTGGGAAAATAGAGACAATTGGGAAAATGCAGGTATATGGTTCAGGTATGGTATATATACCTCAAAGGTCCATTCTAATTGTTAGTTTGGTCCCCAGGGAGGTGGAGATCCGTAGGGAGGTGGGTCCTAGTGGGGTCCCTTAAGCCATTGGGCTCATGAGGTGCTTGGTGTGTGACCTTTTTGTAATCCTTCTGTGTTACTCTTTGAATTCTTATAAGAGGATCCTTTTAAAGGAAGCAAGTCTTGCTCTACCCATTCTTTTTCTCTGCTTCTGATTTGAGATGTGACTGCTTGTTGTGACACACGCTGCTGCCATTTCTGTCCACGCCAGAAGGTGATGCAGCCAAACTGTGGCCCTTGCCAAACCCATGCTACATGCTAGGCCTTTTGGACTTTTGGCCTCTAAAAGTATGAGCTACAAACTATTCTCTTTATAAGTTATCTACCTCAGGTATTTTGTTGCAGTACCACACAAAGCTGACTAATACAACAGGCTTCCCTGATTACTTCTTGGCCAGTTATCTCCATCTCCTGTGCATCCTCCTAGTATTATTAGCATTACTTCCTAGTACTTGTCATTACTTCCTACTTTTTATCATTTCTTCTGAGTTGACTCAGAGAGTTTAGTCTTCTGAACTTTGAATATCAAAATGAACAACTCGTGCTAAACTAAGTTGAATAGTGATGAGTCTCATATAGGCACAGTCTTATTAAAAAAAAAAAAAAAAACCTTTAATAAGCTCCAGAGACAGCAGCAATCACAGTAGGAATGATAGCCACATCCCCATCCCAGAGTATCAGTCAAAAGGGGTCAGGAGAGGAGGAGTCAAGAGAGGAGGAACAACCTGAGGATAAGGGGTTGGAGAGAGAAGAGAGAATCGTCAATAGGAAAAGTAAGTGAGGAGGGAGACCTGCTCCTACAGTAGGAGCTTCAGCCTGCATGTTGGTCTCCTGGGCTCCAGGAAGCAGAAGCAGCTTTCGCTGATACTGGTTATTGTTTCCTAGGATAAAAAATACAAGAATCACAATTTTAAAAACTACCTTGCCCGTGAACATTTCCCGGTTCTTCTTTCTATTGCTGTGTGACCCCACTCTTAACCTGAATGATGAACTTTCTGTCCCCTAAACCTGCCTCCATGACTCTCAGAAGAAAAATAAAGCAGGTTTTGGGTAGAGGTGGGGGCTCCCTTCTGACACTCCACTGAATTCCACTTTCACTGCTGATGAATCTCAACTCCCCAAATAGCTGAGTTCATGAAGGGCCCCAGGTCTTCTGTTCTCCTGTACATTTTAAAATTTATTCTTTGAAATAGATTGAAGAAGTCTACACCCTAGGATCCCACTCCTCATTATTTGCCTTCTATAGTGAAGTTACAGCATTTATCTCATGGGAAAACTTGATCCTGGATTCTCTTCAGTGAGGCGTGGGACTTGTTTCACCTTCTAACCTTGTCTTAGCAAACAAGTGTGTAATATATAATATAAACTCTTAAGTCCTGTAAGCAAGTAAGAGTGCTTTGGAATTTGCACTTCCCTAGAGATGTGAAGCTTACCTTGTAGGCAGACTGAGTTGAATGCCCAGCAGGCATTATTCTTCCCTTGTTGAATCCTTTATATTTGCTCAAGGGTTTCCTCTTTCAAATGTACATAAGAATTTTTGTAAGAGTTTGATTGTAGTCGCTATATGCTTTATTGTATGGGCAATTTAAATTTTTCCAGAATTATTTTTCTCTGTCGGATTTTTAACATTATCCCTGACTGAGAGTCAAACTTTCTGTAAAATACAGTTCCTCCATGTACCCTGGTACATTTCCACCCCTATTCCTTGACTCTCACTACCATAGTTGGAGTATATCCTCCATCTACTCAATTCTAATGCAAAGTCAATCTTTAAGACCCAAATCAAAGCCCCCTTGTTCCATAAAACATTCTTGGAAACCAATATCCAAGAATCATTACTTCTCTGTTGGTCCCTCAGCATCTGTGTTGACATCTGAATTGTAGGCTTCTTGTTCTCCCTTGCTTCAACTCAAAGAAAGTAGTAGGCATGTGTGGCTTTTTCCCTGGGCTGGGAGGTTTCAAGAAGACACTGGGAAATCTTGATTCTCTTTCCTTTCTTTGGGATGTCTAGCACTGGACTGTGCCTGAATGCCTGTTTTTCTTTTTGTTGTTGTTTGTTTGTTTGTTTGTTTTGAGCTAAATAAAATCGATATATACTTAGACTTAGAAATGAGGAAATATTCGTTTCTAAACTCAGGTTATTTCCACTTGAATGTTGTGTTGGAATCAGCTTCAGATACTTTGATTTTTTGTTTTTTATTTTAAAATGTAGGAACATACTTTGGTGGGTTAGGCTTGAGGTTCTTTTTCAAATAGCCTTCATGCATCTGATGCCTGTGAAATTGACACCAGTCAATTAGCAATGTAATGATGGTGAACATGATGGTGATAAAAGCAGTTGGTACACATCAGATCTGAAACTCCTCTCTCAGTTCTGACAGTAATTTGCTATGGGACTTGTGTGACTTCCTTCTTATTTTTGAGCTTTGTTTGCCTTTGGTATAATATAAAAAGAACATGCCAGTACTTTATTTCAGCTTCCACTCAAGTACCTCCTAAATCGGTGATTATCAATGTGACTTCACATTAGAATGGCCGGGGAACTTTCATTTAAAAAACAAAACAAGTGAAAACAAAAAGAGCAGATGTTCATGCTCTTTGTCTAGAGAATTTGATTCTGATATGTTTGAAGTGGGGGCTGGGATTCAATGCATGGGGACACTATAATTCAAATAGCATCCCAGGTCATTATAACCTGCATCCAGTTGTGGAAGCCACTGTCCTAAAGGAAGGAGTGGTAAAAATGCATTCTGGTTGTTTGTGGGACCCACAGTCTGAAGTGCAAGGCAAAAAAAAATCTCAATTTCTTTGAAATGTCAGAATAAATCTTCAAAGTAGCCGCCAATATTTACTTTATTGAAAAACATATGTATGATTGCTTTACTCTAAAACTAATATTGTTGATTATTCATGACTGAATACAATTGCTTTTCCAGAATGATGTGCACCGTTTGTCAATTTTTTGTATTCTCTGGGCCATTGCTGGATTCATACACTCCAGACTGGGAAATGTGAGACTTGGTAATCCCTGAAATAATTTCCTACTCCAACACCTATTCGGCAATGTTTGGAGCTAGATATATATTGCCCAACTTTAAATGTGTGTTTTCCACCCTCTGAATCTCACATACAAAATAACACTCATATTGCCCATGCCTACACAGTGAAATGAGGCGTTGAGAAATTCTTTTAATTAGTGTCTAATTACCTCTGAGCTGCTGGCAGATAAAATAGTGTTGATTTTTACTGCATTAGGTATCATATGAAAAAGCTAACTCTGTAGAAGGAGGAAATTCTGTAAAAACACTGACAGCTCTGATGGAATCCAAAAGTATGTTCGCAGTCTCTCCCCAACTCCTAGCACCCCGCTCTCTCTTGAAGAGTAGCCTGCCTTTCCAGACTGAATCTGGAAGTCACAAATAAAGAAGCAAGTGAATAGGATAAGAAGACTAAAAACAGAGAGGAAATATGTAATAAATTATGACAGGGACATGATATACAGGATTAAAAAAAAATAAAAGGCACACAGACTCTAAAGTGCCGGTGCAGCGTTGCATACAAGAGGCCCGAAAAGGAGAAAAAGTGAGGTGAATTAGACATTCTTTAAAGTCTCTTTAGACGTCTAAAGTAAAATTTTAGTATTTTGTTATAATTAACATACATTGCACAGATTGGATATACCGCAAGATCTCCATACATGCATATATCATGCATTAATGTGTTCAGCTGCCCTTCTTCCACTCTCAGTGCCCTTCCCAACCTTCTACCCCAGCATCCTTTTTACTCCCTGAAAGTCCTCCCTAATTTCTTTCCCCTTCCCCCTTTCCTTCTCTGTCACTAGTGATCACCATTCTATTTCTTAACATTTGCAAGGTGACTTACTGGTCTTCTTAAACAAGTGAGAATGTGTGTGGTTTTCTCCATCAAAGAATCCTAACACGTTGAAGCTGATTTTGACTCTTTAGACTGTGCTTCCATGAAAGTCACTTAGGAGCATAGAGTAACTCATGTGAGCAATACATCATAAGGATTTCATAGTTTTTCGACCTTCATTGCATCAAACTGAAAGTCATGTAATTCAAACTAGCTGGTACAGATTCTGAGGGAGCAGGGTATGCCATAGTATTTCCAGGGAATGTACAATGCTGAACATAAGCTCTAGTTCTTGTGGTAGAGGACATTTACTCTCTGCCCTACTAGGATTAGGGACCCTGGATACACAGTAAGATCAGGAGCTTACATGAGGCAAATAGAGAAGACAGAAAAAAAGTTAGTGATCCTGATGTTGAAACAAAGGAAATACCATCGTGTGGACTTCAGAGAGGAAACAGGCTGGAAAAAAACTGGAGACAGAGCCTAAGTGACATATGGAACTACAAGAAAACACCTAACTTTATGTGACTAAAGTCCTGGAAGGAGAGGAGAAAGAGAACATGGCTGATAAAAACACTAGAAACCTCCTAAATTTGGCAGAAGAAACAAACATACAAATTCAAGAAACCAAGTTAGCCCCACACTGGAAAATTCCAAAGAAATGCACACCAAGACACTCTAGAGTCCAACTTCTGAAAACTACAAAGAAGAAAACATGAAAGCAGGGAGAGAGAAAACAACAGCTGACTTGTGGAGGAGAAAGAATCCAAATGAAAACTTATTTCTCACCAGAAGCTATAGAGGCTGGAAAAAATTGGCACAACATTTTTCAAGTACTGAAAGAAAAAAAAAATGTCAACCCAAAATTATGTGTCTAACAAAAATATTCTTCAGGGAAAGAAGGGGAGAAATAAAGACATTTTTAAATGAAGTACAACTAATTGAATTTGTTGCCAGCAAACTTATTCTACATAATAGCCAAATATAGTTCTTTAAGCATAAAGGAAATGATAAAAGAAGGATTCTTGGAATTTTGGAAAGAAAGGAAGAACAATCTGGATAAGAACAATAGAGTTCCGTTCCCCAGCTCTCTCCATTATATTTCAGTGAAAGTGAAAATTATGACATTTTTAAAATATTCAAGACAATTATATTACAAATTACTGTGGACTTGTGCTCTCTTCTTCTCTGCCCAAATTCACGTGTTGAAGCCTAACCCACAAAGTGATGACATCTGGACAAGCTGCCTTTGGAAATAGTTAGATTTAGGCCATGCCTTTAGGGTAAGGCCCTCATAATGGGGTTAGTGTCATCATGAGCATAGGCATTGGAGATCTTGCTCTCCATTCTTTCTCAACCATGTGAGGACATTGGGAATGGTGGCCATTTGCAAGCCAGGAGGATAGCCCTCACCAGAGTCATACCATGATTTCAACTCTACTCTCAGACTTCTGGTCTGCAAAACTGTGTGAGCATTAAGTTGCTATTGTTTAAGCCATTCAGTCATTGGTGTTTTGTACGATGGCAGCTCAAGTTGAGTACGATACAAATGAAAATAACATAAAAGGAGGCAAAGTTTGTACACTTACATGAGTAAAATTATGACCCTAGTAGATTATATTAAGCTATACCTACATAATATACCCAAAGGAAACACTAAAATGTTATACAAAAATTACAATAAAAACTAGAGGCCTGGGGGGTCCAGCTCAGTGTAGGTATACACAGAGGCTATGGGTTCAATCCCCAGCTCACATAAGCAACATGAAAACTTCGAGAAAATCAAAATGAAATTCAAAAATATTTTCAAAGAATTCACATGAAGATCAAAAAACTGACATCAAAGAAATAAAATAGAGACCAAACAAAAAACAAAAGTTATATGACAAACTTAAGCCTAAGTATTAAGCAATAAATACATTAAATGAAATTTGTCTGAATATGTTAATCAAGAAGATTGACAAAGTAGATTTAAAATTGTAACTCATTAATGTTGGCTACAAAATTTATAGCAAATATAAGAAAATAATGAAAAGGCAGAAAAATATATCATTCAAATATTAATCAATAAAATGCAAGATTGACTGCATTAACATTAAAGTTTATTTTATTACATAGAAAATTACCAGAGATAGAAATAAACATGATTTGCTGATGAAAGTATCAATCAACCAAGAATACATAAAAATCCAATTATATATGAACCAAAACAGCAAAACTCCAAAATACATAAAGCAAAAATAGAAATGGGAGGAAAAATAGATAAATCTAAAATTATGGTTGAATAACACTCTCAACAATTGCTAAACCAATTGCACAGAAAATAAGGATACACAATAACCCAATTATTCAATCTACAGAATCTACCCGGTATTTTTTGTTTTTATTTTTATTAGTTTATTATGGTTACACATAATAATGTGGTTCATTTTCACATAATTATGCAAACATGGAATAGAACTTACTCCAATTCATTCCCCAGTATTTCTCTTTTCTCTTCCCTCCTCCCTCCCCCACTATGTTCCCCTCTTCTCAGTATTTTTAAAACACTCAATCCAACAACAGAAAAATATAATACATATTTGTTTTCATGTGCCCTAAGCACATGCACCAAGATAGACCATATCCTAGACCCATAAATCAAATTTTAACAAGTATAGATGAATTGAAATAGCTACAGTAGAATCAAACTGGAATTTATTAACAGAAAAAATAACCACAATGTCTTCAAACATTTGAAACCAAAACAGTACATCTAAATAACTCCTAAGTCAAAGAAGTCATCTTAAGTAAACTCAAAAAGTACCTCGAAATAAATGAAAACCTTAAAATCTGTGAGATATAGCTAAAGTATAGATGGTAGGTATGTTTATAGTACTAAATATAGATTTTGGAAAGAGGAAAATGTCTTACAACAGTAATCTAAGTTTCCACCTTAAAAACCTGATAAAAGTAAAGCAAAATAAAATCAGAGCATACAGAAAGATGGAAATAAGAAAGAGCAGCCATGAATGAAATTGAAAACATGTAAAGTGCTACCTTTGAGTAACCATTTGAAAATTATAATTATCATCATCATTATTTATCCAGTGGTTTTCAAATTCAATTTCATATTGTGTTAGAAAATGTTCTTGAGAATGTACTCAAATACATGTGTATTTATTATTTATAAATTATGTGTAGGAATTATTCTACAAATATGTTCTGTACATGCTAAGCATAAATTTTTAAATTAGAATAAATGAAGTTAACATGGATACAATTTCTCATTCTTTTCCAGTGAATTTTCTTGGGCACTTCAAGGTGGAGACTGCTTAGTAAACATCATCATCACTAATGGCTACTCATTTTTTTAAGTTCACCTGAAGGATCATTATTTCTAGGAAGCTTCTATGACTCATCTCAGTTTTTCAGAAAAACTTCCTCCTCTGAATCCAGTAGTAAATTTGACTGGAACTCTTATTTAATACTTCTATACTCTTAATAATCATAGTGACCATATGTCTAACATAGTCCCTGTTATAGAAGTGAATTTCACACACTACACACATCACTAAAAAAGCAGGGGTTTCCATCCTCATATCAGATAAAGTGGACTTCAAGTCAAAGTTATTCAGAGGGAATAAGGAAGGACATTTCATACTGCTTAAGGGAATCATAAATCAACAAGACATAACAATAGTAAATATTTATGCCCCAAACAATGTCACATTCTTGTACATCAAACAGATCTTTCTCAATTCCAGGAACCAGATAGACCACAATAATAGTGGGTGATATTAACATACCTCTCTTAGCACTGGATAGATCTTCCTAACAAAAACAGAACAAAGAAACCATAGAACTCAATAATACAATCAATATTTAGACTTAACAGACATTTATAGAATATTCCATCATCAACAAGCAAATAAATTTTTTCTTGCAACACATGCATCCTTCTCTAAAATAAACCATATGTTATGTCACAAAGCAATTCTTAGTAAATGCAAAAAAAATAGAGATACTACCTTGTATTCTATCAGATCACAATGAAATGAAAATAGAAATCAATGATAAAATAAAAAACAGAAACTATTCCAACACCTGGAGACTAAATAATACCTATTGAATGATGCAAGGATAACAGAAGACATCAGGGAGGAGATAAAAAATTTCTTAGAGGTAAACAAGAATAATAATACAACATATCAAAATCTCTGGGACACTACAAAAGCAGTACTAAGAGGAAAGTTCATTGCATGGAGTGCATTCAAGAAAAGAATAAAAAGTCAACAACTACATGACCTAACCAAAATCAAAACCCTAGAAAAAGAAGAACAAATCAATACCAAAAACAGAAGACAGGAAATAATTAAAATTAGAGCTGAAATCAATGAAATTGAAACAAAAGAAACAATTTAAAAAAATTAACAAAAGTTGGTTCCTTGAAAAGTAAACAAAATTGATAAACCCTAAGCCACACTTACAAAGATGTGAGAGAAAACTCAAATTACTAAAATTTGTGATGAAAAAGGAAATATCACCCCACATACCATTGAAATAAAAAATATAATTAGAAGCTATTTTGAAAATCTATAATCCAATAAAAGAGAAAATCTCGAAGACATCAGTACATTTCTAGAGACAATATGATACTCACAAACGGAATCAAGAGGACATACACAATTTAAACATATCAATTTCAAGCAATAAAATAGAAGAAGCCATCAAAATCCTACCAACCAAGAAGCCCAGAACCAGACAGATTCTCAATGGAATTCTATAAGACTGTAATGATTAATTTGAATTGTTAACTTGATTGGATTAAGAGATGCCAATGATTAAGAGGCTTCTGGATGTGTCAATGAGCATGTGGCTAAGAATGATTGGAATATGGGACAGGAACTGAAGTGGACATCCTCCCTTTGCAAGGGCAGCACTGCCCAATAGAATGGAATAAAAGTTGGAAGAACAAAGAAACAGATGGACATGGAAGCTCAACTCTTCTTGAACAGGTTCATGATCACTGCTTCAATAATCTGAGAATATTGGACTGTCACTTTTCACTCCTCCAGAGCAGACATTGCCAGTGATTCTCCAGGTAGTTTCCATAAGCCTTGGTCTTGGACTAGGGTAGCACTGTTGATATTCTGGGGCTTGTGCATCTTGGACTGCGCAGCTACTGGTTCTTCCAGCTCTCCAGCTGCAGATGACCTTTTGGATTATCCAGCTTCTGGTCCTGTAAGCCAATCTAATAAATCCCCTTTTATAATCACACTTCCTGTTGATTCTTATCCTCTAGAGAACCCTGACTAATACAAAGGACTTTCAAAAAAGAACAAATACAAATACTCCTCAAAGTCTTCCATGAAATAGATGAGGAAACCCTTACAAATTCATTCTGTATAGCCAGTATCATCCTGATACCAAAACCAGACAAAGACACATCAAGGAAATAGAACCTCAGACCAGTATCCCTGATGAACATACATGTAAAAATCCCTAACAGTATTCTGACAAACTGCATACAAAAACATATTAAAAAGATAGTGCACCATGATCAAGTAGGGTTTATCTCAGGGATGCAAGGTTGGTTCAATATCTGGAAATCAATAAATGTAATTCATCACATCCATAGACTTATAATTAAGAATCATATGATTATTTCAGTAGATGCATAAAAAGCCTTTGATAAAATACAGCACCCCTTCATGCTTAAAACACTAGAAAAAATAGAAATATTAGGAACATACCTCAACATTGTAAAGGTTATCTATGCTAAACCAATGGCCAACATTATTCTAAATGGAGAAAAACTGAAAGCATTCCCTGTAAAAACTGGAACAAGACAGGGATGCTCTCTTTCACCATTTCTATTCAACATCATCTTCGAAACACTGACCAGAGCAGTTAGACAGAAAAAAGAAATTAAAGGAATATGAATAGAAAAGAAGAACTCGAACTATTAATATTTGCCAATGACATGATTATACATTTAGAGGATCCAAAAAACTCCAACAGAAAACTTCTAGAACTAATAAATGAATTCAGCAAAGTAATAGGATATAAAATCAATATGCATAAATCTAATGCATTTCTATTCATAAGTGATGAATCCTCTAAAAGAGAAATTAGGAAAACTATTCCATTCACATTAGCCTCAAAAAAAAAAAATACTTGGGAATCAATCTAACAAAAGAGGTGAAGGACCTCTACAATGAAAACTACAGAACACTAAAGAAAGAAATTGAGGAAAACCTTAGAACATGGAAAGATCTTCCATGTTCTTAGATAGGCAGAATTAATATTGTCAAAATGGCCATTGTACCAAAGGAGCTATACAGATTCAAAACAATTCCAATTAAAATCCCAATGACATTCATCCTAGAAATAGAGAAAGCAATCATGAATTTCACCTAGAAGAATAAGAGACCTCAAATAGCCAAAACAATCCTGAGCAGAAAAAGTTAAGCAGGAGGTATCACAATACCAGACTTTAAACTATTCTACAGAGCAATAGTAACAAAAATGGCATGGTATTGATACCAAAATAGACAGGCAGACCAAAAGTAGAGAATAGAAGATGCAGAGACAAACGCACATAAATACAGTTGTCTTGTGCTACACAAAGGTGCCAAAAACATAATGGAGAAAAGATAGCCTCTTCAACAAATGATGCTGGGAAAACTGGAAATCCATATGCAGTAAGATGAAATTAAATGCCTTTCTCTCACCTTGCACAAACTCAACTCAAAATTGATCAAGGATCTAGGAATTAGAACAGAGGCCCTGCACCAAATAGAGAAAATGTAGGCCTGAATCTTCATCATGTTGGCTTAGGACCAGATTTCCTTAACAAAACTTCTAAAGCACAACAAGTGAAAGCAAGAATAAATAAATGGAATGAATTCAAACTAAAAAGCTTTTTCTTAGCAAAGAAAACCATCAATAATGTGAAAAGAAAGCCTACCTAGTGGGAGCAAATCTTTTCCATATGCACTTCAGATAGAGCACTAATCTCCAAAATTTATAAAGAACTTAAAAAAACTTTACACCAAAAATACAAAGAATCCAATTAATAAATAGGTTAAGGAACTGGTCAGACATTTCACAGAATAAGATATACAAATGAATAAGAAATATATGAAAAAGTGTTCAGCATCTCTAGTAATTAGAGATGCAAATTGAAACCACCTTAAGATTTCATCTCACTCTAATTAGAATGGTTATTATCAAGAATATAAGCAATGATAGGTGTTGGTGAGGATGTGGGGGTAAAGACACACTCAAGCATTGCTGATGGAGTTGCAGATTGGTGCAGCCACTCTGGAAATATCATAAACTGGTAATTCATAGACAAAATTCAACCGACACAGTATGTTTTGCCAGTCTAATTGTTTGGGCTATTTTATGTTAATGCCTGTAGATTAGGTACAGGCCTTCCTCTTTTCCATAATTTCATCATTCACAAATTTGGTCATCACATATTGATGTCTTCACATATTGATGTCTTCCTGTCTTGTGATGTCACATAGCTTTGACAACCCTCCTCGAGGAGTCCTACTATCTACTAACACACTAAAGAACCAAGAGAAATATTCTAAGAATCAGGACCTTTGGCTTTCAGGGTCACATGCCCCTTGCCAGCTATGTTGTCTCAAGCAATTCGTGTTACCTCTATCTAGTACAGTCCCGTCTAGGCAACTCCTTTGGCAATTCCTTTCCAGTGTGTCTCAGGGGCAAATGAGAAGAAAGGATACAGACTCTAAAACTACTGGAAAGATTTGAAAGGTTTTACAAGATAGCCTTTTAGTCCCCTTTTCCTGTTGTGAAATATCTTGTTTCTATGATTCTAGAAAAACTGTTGGTAATTACAACTTATTTCCTAATAAAGCCATCTATCCCATGGTCATGAATATAAATAGATATGCTATTTAGAGTTATGAGAATAAGAACATTAGAAATCCTTGACTGGATTTCTGATAGAATTGTAATTATGATACATGAAAGAAATAAATGCATTGTGTGTTGTATGTTGACATCTCAGGAAATAGACAGAGTGATAGAGTTTGATGGGAGTCGGCCTGCGAGATTAACTGTAAATTGGCTTGGATATGAACACTGTCACCAGATTGAAAACTGTCAATGAATTTAATGGCTAAACTGACAGAGAGTAGGAGTAAATGGCGTCACAGACCACAATGAGGCCAAGGTGTCTACCGGGGGTTCCCCAGGACCAGAGTTCAGCCGAATCTCATTACCATCTTAATTAACTACTCCCAACAGGATTCCAGGTCTCCTTAGAGCAATTTCAGAAGATGCTTAGATGTGACAGCTGAAAACAAAGAAAGGAAAAATCATACCAAGGAATCAGACATGTTGCACTGAAATCTTGGGCAAAGATCAAAGTCAGATTCTTCTGGAGTTGCAGAAATTTGAGTTTGTGACCTCTGAAAATGCTTTCCCCCTTCTCCATCTACTGAACTAAAACCACATTCTAAATTCTTCAGTACTCTCTATGAGGTCCTTCTTTGATCCCTTCAAAGAGAACCATTTCTCTTTCTTTTGAATTCTATTGCTTTTCCCTATCTTGTATTATTCATATCAGCTTAAACATGAAATGAAATTTTATTCCTTCCTAAATTGTAAATCATCAGAGGCAGAGGACCACTGTTTAATTCTTCATAAACTTTATAATATTCAGCCTGCTGGCACATGACACTACTTGAGTTTTTGGACCTAAGGTAACCTCCATACTGTTTCAACCCCTTTCTATCTTGCTGTGGACACGTGGCATTGACCTCCTAACTGGCCCTTCTCCCTCCAATCTCACCTGTGTCCCTTTGCTATGTTCTCAATTCTTTTTTTTTAATTATTATTTTTTTATTTAACTTTTAATTTTTTACAGACTGCATTTTGATTCATTGTGCACAAACAGGGTACATCTTTTCGTTTCTATGGTTGTACACAATGTAGATTCATACCATTCGTGTAATCATACATGTACATAAGGTCATGATGTCTGTCTCATTCCACCATTTTCACACCCCTTCTCTCTCATTTCCTTCTACATATTCTAAAGTTCCCCCATTCTTCTCTCATTCTCCACATCCTCAACCCCCTAATATATCATTCTCCACTTTTCAGGGAAAATATTCAGCCTTTGGTTTTTTGGGCTTGACTTATTTCACTTAGCATGAAATTCTCCAGTTCTACCCATTTATTAATCGGCTGCCTTACCAGAGAATCATCCTGAAATGGTCTTCTGGTCATGCCCTTTCTCACTGAAATGTTTAGTAATTCTCCCTGACTCCTGGATTATGTAGAAAGACGTTAGCATAGCTTCTGTTACCTTTTAAACCTGTTTCCATCCTACACTTCCATGTCTCTTCCACTGTAGACCCTTGCCAGATGGGTCCTGCTACTTTTCTGTTCGTCAAAGCCACGCCATGTGAGTTTAACCCTCCTTTTGATTACCCCCTTGCCTCTTTACCAGTTCGACCTGCATTCCTCTAATCCTCCTTCTGTTCACCTTAGTGCTCCTTCCTATTACAGCCTTCGTCATTTCTGTCAAAGTCTCCATGCTTCTGTCCCAGTCTCCATCTCACCTGCCACAGTGAATTTCTAAGCACATGGAAGATACAGTTTTGTAAGTACATCTAGGGTTTAAACACAGGCAGAGTTCTATTGAAATGAAGGTGGATTCGAGAAACAGTCATGGGTCAAGGAGACTAGCCTGTGACTTAGGATGGCTTGATGATGGTCCTGCACTCTCTGAATATAGGAACAGACCCCAGGATGGTCATGAGAGGCACTGCAGGCCAATGAGAAAGAGAGAAACCCTTGAGAGTTTTAGTCTTTCCCCTGAACATGTGAAACCAGAAGTTTACAAGGACTGGAGTTTATGCAAAAGATGGACCAAAATATGCAAATCGAACAAAAATAACATCAATAACAAAAACCACCCTGATTCTTGGAGATATTGATTTGTTCTTAAGGAAGTTACGCTTGAAGCCAGCTATTCCCAAGACTGTTCAGCTACGTGAGACAATAAATTCCTTTTTAAATATAAGCTACTTAAATTTGGATTTTTCTGTCATTTACAATCAAAATAATCCTGACGGATTTATGACTTCAAAAACCTGGCAAAATTTAAGCAAATCTTAAGGACAGTCAGGTATATGAAGGGAGAAAAAAATTCTAGACAGAGAGAATGATAGATCCAACACTTGAAAGCCTGGAACAATAGTGTGTGTTTGGGGACTGTGAAGAGAGAGTGATTCTTGTTTTCCCAGGAAGGGAAATGATGCTCCCCAGTCTCTGTATGTCCAGTGCTTGCAGCAAGAATTCCCTATAGTTGCTGCCACACAGCTTCCTGATACTGGACTCAGTAAGTATTAAATGAATAATCAAGAAAATGAATGGAAATATTAAAAACACCCAGCAATTGTCCTTTCAGAGGAAGGAGAAATTCTAAGGGGAGGGGAAAACCCTGATTTCTTCCCACACATCATTAAATGGATGAAGAGAAAGATTGACTTAAAAAAAAAAAAAAAACTATCTACCGCCTACTGTACAAATATTAGGGTCATAAAACACACAAATTAGAATTCTGTGGTAGACAGATAAACTTGCATCAGCCATTCAGTATTTATTCTGGAAATTATAAAGCTTCTAGCACAAAGAATGGTAATTAATGGCTCCTAGGAGACCATCTTTTCCTCATATGCCCAGGAGCCCTGGTAAGGAGGTGGAATCCCAGGGGTACTGAGGCTGCCTGGGGACCCACATCCCCTTCAGACACATAACCACATATGTGGCACTGGGCTGCCCCAATGCTGTTCCCCCTTCTAAAATACTCTTCCCTCTTATCACACAGACTCATCATACCTGCCTCCAGTCTTCGGCTCAGATGTCATTTTCCATGAGATCTTCTCTGATAACAGCAAACCTTTCTATTATTTGCCCTCATAGCCCTTTATCCTGCTTATTCTTGATTTTGGTTGCAGTTTTACAAATGTCTAGGCAATGATTTGAAAGTACTTAACTCTGCCTCTGGACAATAAGCTCTTGGAGGACAGGCTACCTTTGCCGGTTGCTCATTCTTGTCCCTTGTCATTATTGACTGGCACAGAGCTATACACACAGCTGCTTGGAACTGTGACTCAACCAGTGAAGGTGAAGCTGGATTCACTTCCTATTCAATGTTCTCTGTCTCCATCGTTTTTCTTCCTAACCTTATGGCCCATCTTTCTTCATTTAGGTTTTTTTTTTTTTTTTTTTCTTTTCTCTCCTTAGGATATTGCTGTTTTTTCCTGGGATTGGAATGTTGCTGGTATTGTTTCTGCTTCTGAATGAAGTAGAAAGAATGGAGTTTGTCTTCTAAAGGGGAAGATAGAACAAAGGAAAAGATAAATGAACAATGTCATCTCAAAGATTCATGCATTGGAAATCTTGTTTAGAAAGTTTGATCCTAAGTCAACATGATGAAGATTCGGGCCTATGTTGTCTTCTAATTGGTGCAGGGTCTTTGGTCTAATTCCTAAGTCCTTGATCCATTTTGAGTAGAGTTTTGTGCAGGGCGAGAGATAGAGGTTTAATTTCATTTTACTGCATATGGATTTCCAGTTTTCCCAACACTGTTTATTAAACAGGCTATCTTTTCTCCATTGTATATTTTTGAATCCTTTGTCTAGTATGAGGTAACTGCATTTATGTGGGATTGTCTCTGTGTCTTCTATTCTTTACCATCGGTCTACCTGTCTGTTTTGGCACCATTACCATGCCATTTTTGTTACTATTGCTTAGTAGTATAGTTTAAGGTCTGGTATTGTGATACCTCCTGCTTCACTTTTTCTGCTCAGGATTGTTTTGGCTATTTGAGGTCTCTTACTCTTCTAGATGAAGTTCATGATTGCTTTCTCTATTTCAATGAGGAATGCCATTGGGATTAATTGGAATTGCATTGAATCTGTATAGCTCCATTGGTACAATCGCCATTTTGACAATATTAATTCTGCCTATCCAAGAACATGGGAGATCTTTCCATGACTAAGGTTTTCTTCAATTTCTTTCTGTAGTGTTCTGTAGTTTTCATTGTAGATGTCTTTCACTCCTTTGTTAGATTGATTCTCAAGTATTTTATTTATTTATTTATTTTTTGTCTATTTTGAATGAAGTAGTTTTACTAATTTCTCTTTTAGAGGATTCATCACTTATAAATAGTAATGTATTAGATGGATGCATACTGATTTATATCCATGCTGAATTCATTTATTAGTTCTAGAAGTTTTCTGTTGGAGTTTTTTGGATCCTCTAAATGTAGAATGATGTCATTGGCAAATATTGATAGTTTGAGTTCTTCTTTTCCTGTTTGTATCCCTTTAATTTCTTCGGTCTGCCTAATTGCTCTGGCTAGTGTTTCAGGACAATGTTGGATAGAAGTGGTGAAAAAGGGCATCCCTGTCTTGTTCCAGTGTTTAGAGGAAATGCTTTCAGTTTTTCTCCATTTAGTATGATGTTGGCTGTTGGTTTAGTACAAATAGCTTTTACAATGTTGAGATCTGTTCCTACTATCCCTATTTTTTCTAGTGTTTTAAGCATGAAGAGGTGCTGTATTTTATCAAACACTTTCTCAGCATCTACTAAAATAATCATATGATTCTATTTTTTTATTTATTTTTTTTATGAACAAATGGGTTACATGTTGTTTGTTTGTACATGGAGTAACAGCATACCATTTGTATAATCATACATCTACATAGGGTAATGATGTTTGATTCATTCTGTTATTTCTTCCTTCCCGCCCACCCCTCCCACCCCTCTTTTCCCTCTATACAGTCCCTCCTTCCTCCAGTCTTGTCTCCTCCCATCCCCCATTATGTGTCATCATCCACTTATCAGCAAGATCATTCATCCTTTGGTTTTTTGAGATTGACTTATCTCACTTAGCATTAAGATATTCTCCAATTTCATCCATTTGCCTACAAATGCCATAACTTTATTATTCTTCATGACTGAGTAATATTCCATTGTATATATATATACCACAGTTTCTTTATCCATTCATCAATTGAAAGACATCTAGGTTGGTTCCACAATCTGACTATTTGAATTGAGTAGCTATGAACATTGATGTGACTGTATCTCTGTAGTATGCTGATTTTAAGTCCTTTGGGTATAGGCCGAGGAGTGGGATAGCTGGGTCAAATGGTGGGTCCATTCCAAGTTTTCTATGGAATCTCCACACTGCTTTCCAGAGTGACTGCACTAATTTGGAGCCCCACCAGCAATGTATGAGTGTAACTTTTTCCCCACATCCTCTCCAACACCTAATGTTGCTTGTATTCTTAAAAATCGCCATTCTAATTGGGGTGAGATGGAATCTTAGCGTAGTTTTAATATGCATTTTCTTATTACTAAAGATGGTAAACATTTTTCATACATTTGTTGATTGCTTGTAGATCTTCTTCTGTAAAGTGTCTGTTCATTTCCTTAGCCCATTTATTGATTGGGTTATTTGTATTCTTGATGTAGAGTTTTTTGAGTTTTTTATATATTCTCGAAATTAGTGCTCTATCTGAAGTATGAGTGGCAAAGATTTTCTCCCATTCTGTAGGCTCTTTCTTCGCATTGCTGATAGTTTCCTTTGCTGAGAGAAAGCTTTTTAGTTTGAATCTATCACATTTATTGATTCTTGCCTTTATTTCTTGTGCTATGGGAGTCCTGTTAAGGAAGTCTGATCCTAAGCCAATAAGTTGAAGATTTGGACCTACTTTTTCTTCTATAAGATGCAGGGTCTCTGGTCTGATTTCAAGATCCTTGATCCATTGTGAGTTGATTTTTGTGCAGGGTGAAAGATAGGGGTTTAGTTTCATTCTGTTGCATGTGGATTTCCAGTTTTCCCAGCACCATTTGTTGAAGAGACTATCTTTTCTCCATTGCATACTTCTGGCCCTTTTGTCTAGTATGAGAAAATTGTATTTATTTGGGTTTGTGTCCATGTCCTCTCTTCTGTACCATTGATCTACCTGTCTATTTTGGTACCAATACCATGCCGTTTTTGTTACTATTGCTTTGTAGTAGAGTTGAAGATCTGGTATTGTGATACCCCCTGCTTCACTCTTTATGGTAAGGATTGCTTTAGATATTCTGGGTTTCTTATTCTTCCAGATGAATTTCATGATTGCTTGCTCTATTTCTGTGAGGTACGTCATTGGGATTTTATTTGGAATTGCATTGAATCTGTATAGCACTTTTGGTAGTATGGCCATTTGGACAATATTAATTCTGCCTATCCAAGAACATGGGAAATCTTTCCATTTTCTAAGGTCTTCCTCAATTTCTTTCTTCAATGTTTTGTAGTTTTAATTGTAGAGATCTTTTTACCTCTTTGGTTAGATTGATTCCCCAATTTCTTTTTTTGAGGTTATTGCAAATGGAGTTGTTTTCCTCATTTCCCTTTCAGATGTTTCGTCGCTTGCATATAAAAATGCTTTAGATTAATGAGTGTTGATTTTATAGCCTGCTATTTTGCTGAATTCATTGATGAGGTCTAGAAGTTTTCTGCAGGAGGTTTTTGGATCCTCTAAATATAGAATCATGTCATCAGCAAATAGTGACAGCTTAAGTTCCTCTTTTCCTATTCATATCCCTTTAATTTCTTTAGTCTGCCTAATTGCTCTGGCTAGAGTTTCGAGGACAATGTTGAATAGAAGTGGTGAAAGAGGACATCCCTGTCTTGTTCCCGTTTTTAAAGGGAATGGCTTCAGTTTTTCTCCATTAAGAATGAAGTTGGCCATGGGCTTAGCATAAATAGCCTTTACAATGTTCAGGTATGTTTCTACTATCCCTATTTTTTCTAGTGTTTTGAGCATGAAGGGGTGTTGTATTTATTTTCAGAAACGCTTTTTCTGAGTCAATTGAAATAACCATATGATACTTATCCTTAAGTTTATTGACATGATGGATTACATTTATTGATTTATGGATGTTAAACCATCCTTGCATTCCAGGGATGAACCCCACTTAATTGTGGTGCATGATTTTCTTAATATATTTTTGGATATGGTTTGCCAATATTTTGTTAAGGATATTTACATCTATATTCATCAAAGATATTGGTCTAAAATTTTCTTTCCTTGATGTGTCTTTTCCTGGTTTGGGTATGAGGGTGATATTAACTTCATAGAATGAGTTCGGTAGGGTACCCTCCTTTTCTATTTCCTGGAATACTTTGAGAAGTATTGGAATGAATTCTTCTTTGAAGGTCTTGTAGAACTCGGCTGAGAATCCGTCTGGTCCTGGGCTTTTCTTGGATGGTAGGTTTTTAAAGGCTTCTCCTATTTCATTGCTTGATATTGATCTGTTTAAATTGTATATGTACTCCTGGTTCAGTTTGGGAGGAGCATATGTCTCTAGAAATTTGTCAATGTTGTTGGTAGTATCATTTTGTTGGAATACACATTTTTGAAGTAACTTCTCATTATGTTATGTATCTCAGTGGTCTCTGTTGTGATATTTCCTTTTTCATCATGAATTTTAGTAATTTGAGTCTTCTCTCTCCTCTTTGTTAGTGTGGCTAAGGGTTTGTCTATTTTGTTTACTTTTTCAAAGAACCAACTTTATGTTTTGTCAATTTTTTGAATTGTTTCTTTTGTTTCAATTTCATTGATTTCAGCTCTGATTGTAATTATATCCTGTCTTCTACTAGTTTTGCTGTTATTCTGTTCTTCTTTTTCTAGGGCTTTGAGCTGTAATGTTAGGTCATTTAGTTGTTGACTTTTCATTCTTTTCTGGAATGCACTCCGTGAAATGAGTTTTCCTCTTAGTACCGCTTTCATAGTGTCCTGGAGATTTTGATATGTTGTATCATCGTTCTCATTGACCTCTAAGAATTTTTTTTATCTCCTCCCTGATTTTTTCTGTTATCCATGTTTCATTCAATAGCATATTATTGATGGAGTAATTTCTGTTTTTCATTTTGTCATTGATTTCTACTCTCAGTCCATTATGATCTGATAGAACACAAGGCAGTATCTCTGCTTTTTGCATTTCCTAAGGGCTGCTTTGTGGCATAACATATTGTCTATTTTTGAGAAGGTTCCATGTGCTGCTGAGAAGAAAGTGAATCCACTCGTTGATGGATGGAATGTTCCATATATGTCTATTAATTTTAGGTTATTGATTGTGTTATTGAGTTCTATGTTTTCTTTGGTTGGTTTTTGTTTGGAAGATCTATCTAGTGGTGACAGCAGTGCATTAAAGTCACCCAGAATTATTGTGTTGTGGTCTATTTGATTTGTGAAATTGAGAAGGATTTGTTTGATATACAGCAATGCACCATTGTTTGGGGCATAAATATTTACTATCATTATGTCTTCCTGATTTATGGTTCCCTTAAGCAGTACGAAATGTCCTTCTTTATCCCTTCTGACTAACTTTGGCTTGAAGTTCACTTTATCTGATATAAGGATGGAAACCCCCACTTTTTTACTGAGTCCATGTGTGGTAGGTTTTTTCCCATCCCTTCACCTTTAGTCTGTGGGTGTCTTTTTCTATGAGATGAGTCTCTTGCAGGCAGCATATTGTTGGGTCTTTCTTTTTAATCCATTCTGCCAGTCTATGTCTTTTGATTGATGTGTTTAGGCCATTCACGTTCAGGGTTATTATTGAGATATGATTTGTATTCCCAGTCATTTGGGCTTATTTTTGGTTTTTAATTTGGCTTGGTTTCTCCTTTGAGTGGTTTTTCTCTACGGTAAGTCCTCCCTTTGCTGACCTACATTGTTGTTTTTCATTTCCTCCTCATGGAATATTTTGTTGAGAACATTCTGTAGCACAGGCTTTCTATTTGTAAATTCTTTTAACTTTTGTTTATCATGGAAGGATTTTATTTCATCTTTAAATCTGAAGGTTAGTTTTGCTGGGTATAGGATTCTTGGTTGGCAACCATGTTCTTTCAGCACTTGAAATATGTTGTTCCAGGTCCTTCTAGCTTTTAGAGTCTGGGTTGAGAAATCTGCTGCTCTCCGTATTGGTTTCCCCCTATACGTAATCTGATGCTTTTCTCTCGCAACCTTCAAAATCCTATGTTTATTTTGAATGTTAGGCATTTTCATTATAATGTGCCTTGGTGTGGATCTGTTGTGATTTTGTGCATTTGGTGTTCTGTAAGCCTCTTGTATTTGATTTTCCATTTCATTCTTCAGGTTTGGGAAATTTTCTGATATTATTGAATTGAATTGGTTTTTCATTCCTTTGGTTTGTATCTGTGTGCCTTCCTCAATCCCAATAATTCTTAAGTTTGGTCTTTGCATGATGTCCCATAGTTCTTGGAGATTCTGTTCATGATTTCTTACCATCTTCTCTGGGCAACTTTATTTTCAAGATTCAATATTTTGTCTTCATTGAGGTTCTGTCTTCCAAGTGGTCTAGTCTTTTGGTGATGCTTTCCATTGAGTTTTTTTTTTTTTTTTTTTTTGGTTTATTGTTTTCCTCATTTCAAGGATTTCCATTTGGTTTTTTTTTTTTTTTTTTTGAGAATCTCTATCTCTTTGTTGAAATGATCTTTTGCTTCCTGCTGTTGCTCTTTCAGCTTATTGGTATTATCATTCATTCCCTACATTTGCTCTCTTATCTTATCCTTTACTTCGCGAATCATCTTAATCATGTATAATCTGAAGTCCTTTTCCGACATTTCTTCTACCATACTGTCATTGAATTCTATTAATATAGAATCTAGATTTGTTTGGATCATTTTCTTCCCTCGTTTTTTCATGTTGTTCATGTATCTTCCCCTCTAGCAGTGCAGATCTGGGATATTGCAGATTTTCCCCTATAGTCTTATAGTGGCCCTATAGGTTTCCAAAACCTTTTCTGACAATGAGCTTCAAGTCTCCAGCAGGCGTCTCAGGATGGGATTTGCCCCACCTAAAGATCGGAGCTACAGCTTCCAGGATTATCCAAGATGGCTGCTCTGGCTTCCAAATGTGTTGGCAAATGGGAAGCTGCAGCTCAGGGTGTGGACTTGGTCAGCTGGAGGTCCTGAAGGTGGGGTGCGGTTGGTCAGGCAGGGGTCTTGGAGGTTGGGTGTGTTTGGTGTGGTTGCGGGATCCTGGAGGCCGGGTGCAATCAGTCGGTCTGGGGTCCTGGTGATAGGGCGCAGTCAGTTGGTCTGGGGGTCCTGGCAGCAGGGAGCAGTCAGTCGATGTGAGGGCCCCAGAGGCAGGGAATGATTGGTTGGGCTGAGGGATCCTGGAGATGGGGCTCAGTCAGTTTGGCCAGGGATCCTATGGGGCCTGGCTGTTGTCTCAAAAAGGCGGCAGTCACATGTAATCAAACCTGCACGTACTGTCACAGTGAACCTACAGGCAACAGTAGGCAGCTGGTGCTCCACTGGCGGTCAGCGATCAGTTTGCTGACTGTTGTTGGATGATCAGGAGGTGAACCTCATGAGGTGGGTGATGGATAGGTGTAAGGCAGGCGATGGACAGGTGAGAGGCAGGCAAATATCGGATGATAGGCGCCTGACAGTGAGCAATCTGCACTCAAAAAAATGTGTCAATATGCTGGCAGACTGCAGGTGATCACAGCACACAAACGGGGTAAACATGAGGGGATCAATAAGCAGCAAAAGCTGCCTCACCAAGAAACAGATATCCTCTGCTTGAAACCGGAGTTATGGAGTGACAAGGAACGCAGCCTCCCTCTAGTCTGCCATCTTGGATCTCAATCATATGATTCTTAACCTTAAGTCTATTGATATGACACATTACATTTATTGATTACCAAATGTTTAACCAACCTTATATTCCTGGAATAAAACCCACTCGATCATGGTGCACTATCTTTTTAAATATGTTTTTGTATGCAATTTGCCAGAATTTTGCTAAGGATTTTTGCATCTGTGTTCATCAGTGATATTGAGATGTCAAAGCAAGAATCAATAAATGGTATGGACGCAAACTAAAAAGCTTTTTCTCAGCAAAGGATACAATCAATAATGTGAAGAGAGAGCCTACAGAGTGGGAGAAAATCTTTTCTACATGCACTTCAGATAGAGCACTAATCTCCAAAATGTATAAAGAACTTATAAAACTTTACACCAAAAAAACCCAATCAATAAGTGGGCCAAGGAACTGGACAGATACTTTACAGAAGAAGATACACAGGCAATTAATAAATATATGGAAAACTGTACAATATCTCTAGTAATTAGAGAAATGCAGCTTAAAACCACCCTAAGAGTTCATCTTACTCTAATTAGAATGGCTATTGTGAAAAACACAAACAATAATAGATGTTGGCATGGATGTGGGGGAAAAGGCACACTTTTACATTGCTGGTGGAGTTGTAAATTGGTGCAGCCACTCTGGAAAGCAGTGTGGAGAATCCTCAGAAAATTTAGAATGGACCCACCTTTTGACCCAGTTATCCCACTCCTCGGTTTACACCCAAGGGACTTAAAATCAGTATATAACAGTGATACAGCCACATCATTGTTTATAGCAGCTCAAATCACAATATCTAGATTGTGGAACCAACCTAGATGCCCTTCAACAGATGAATGGATAAAGAAACTATGGTATATATACACAATGGAATATTATTCAACTATAAAGAAAAATAAAATTATGGCATTTACAGATAAATGGATGGAACTGGAGAATATCATGGTAATTGAGATGAGCCAAGCCCAAAAATCAAAGGCCAAATATTTTCCCTGATAAGCGGATGATGATATATATATGGGGGTGGGGTGTGGGGCCTGAGAAAAGAATGGAGGAACTTCAGATTACGTAGAAGGAAATGAGAGAAAGGAGGGGCAGTGGTATGAAAAATGGTGGAATGAGACAGGCTTCATTACCCTATGTACATGTGTGATTACAGGAATGGTATGAATCTATATCATGCACAACCATAGAAACAAAAAGATATACCCCATTTGTGTACAATGAATCAAAATGCAGTATGTAAAAATAAAAAAAATAAAAAATATACTTGAAAAAAATTCAAGCAGTGAAGAAAGTCATCATGATGGGAGGAAATGTGAAAATGGTGCTACTTCAGACGAGATGGCTAGAGAAGGATTTCCAAAGAAGGTGACTCTCAGCTAAGACCAGAGAGTTGAGGGAAAGGACTGTACCAGAAAATCTGGGAAGTATGATCCAAGTGCAGTGCCCAGAGGTAGTATTTATCATCACCTTCTGTGCCTTAGGACAGATGACTAGGTGTAGGGAAGAACATGCTGTTCAGTAAATGGCAGGACCCTCATTGCCTGGCTCTTGGACCTGATTCAGGTACATAGCCTTTTTTTGGTTCTCAGTTTCCTTATCTGTAAAATGAAACAAGAGCAGTTTTCTCTGTACAGAAAGTAAAAATGGATGATTTCTTTGACACCTCTTCTGGTTTTAAAAATGGTGTCGATGAGACTTTCCCATCTGTTTGACTGGGTGTGTTGGGAAGCACAGGTTTTTTGACTTCTTTTGACAAGAAGTTCTCCAAGATCGAACTCCAGTGTTTCTACTCAGTTTCTTCTCCTTTTACCTCTGTACCAAACAGAAACCTCTGTTGTTCCTATACACACCTTGAGCATCCCTATACTTCTTGCCTTTGCTTTCCAAATGGAGTGCTTTTCCTCTCATGTCTAGAAATCTGAGTCCTCTCTACCCTATAGATTCAGCAGGACCTTTGCCACATTACCATGAGGACATCATGGAGCCTAACACTTAATGTAACCTCCTGCCTTTTAAACTCTTTTGATGCTTCTGCCTTCAGGAATGGCCATGTTGCCCAAGTTTTCTCTTCTAGTTGAGTCCAAACCCTTTAGAACCTGCTGTTATCTACCTTACTGCCATTTATATTATAGTCACTAGAATCATACTATACAAATGGAGTTGTTTCTTGATTTGTGGGCAAATAGCAATCTAACAAGAATTGCCCAACGTTTTCTTCTTCAGTGACAGCAGTGATTTATTGGTAGCAAAGAATCATAGGTAATTAGCATTGACTTCCCTGTATGTGGCAGAAGCAAACAGTGAGCAACGGAGGTATACATTGAATTCACCATCTCTGGTTTAGGTTATAGAGTTTGACCAGATGAGAGATGAAGTATAAACATCTTGAGCATGAGGTAGAGGTTACTTAATACCTGGATAAACTACATCTTAGGAATAAATATATTGCTTCATATTTTTGCATGACACACAGAGTTGTGTATTTATGGTTTCAATCTCCAACCAAAATTGCATTGATATTATTATTAATGTCAGCATCATCAGCTAGCCCTTGTGTGAAATATTCTATGAAAATTAACATGTTTTAATGTCTTCATGTGCAGGAACTGTGATATTTACTGGGGGTGATGGTACTCTCTTATTTCAAATCGCCATTTCTAATTCTACCCATGCCTATGATGGCAATTAAATGGCACTAGGAATGTACTAAAGAACAGTCTTAAAAATAGACAAATTAGGTAGCTCTTACACAAAAATCACCCACTTTATCTTGATGACTCTTTCCTGAAAATTAGAGATTGGTTCATACCTTTGCAACCCAACCCCCATGGAAGCAGATCCTCTCAACTTGGAAAAATAACCATGTCACCATATGTGCTGTGCCCTGTGCCTTATAAAGTTCTTTGACTTCCATTATTCATTCTTATAGTCAATGCATTACGGAGTAGAAAAGATGGAGTCTAATCATGCCACATAGAGGGGAACTGAGATGTGTTGCTGTCAAAGCATTCTCCCAAATGTCTCCCCAAGGAAGTATCGAAGGTCTTCTATTTCTGGTGATATATTCTTATATATATACTTCAAGGATGTGCTCAGATTAATTCTAGAAGGTATCTTGATGAGGAAAGGGATGTTGAGGGCCTTGGAGATTTGGGGAAGGAGGGGGATGATAAAGGGACAGGGAAGAGGCACTGAAGAGGGTCAGAGAATCAGGGAAAGTCAACCATAGGAAGATGTGATGCCAGCTCAAGAACCAGGTAACTGCTAGCATTTCATAACAGTAGGTCAGGAGCTGTGCTGTAGGTTCCTTCCAGCATGCCAGCAGTCCATCATTTGATGTGGACTCATTTGCTTCTGTTTAGAAACACACCTCCCTCTCACTCTATGCTACTAATTATTTCAATTTGAATTTTGTGATAATCATGGATCCATAAGAAGATTTAGGAAATGATACAAGAAGACCTCATGTGCCATGTACTCAGTTTATCCCAGTAGTAACATCTTGCAGAACTATACATTGTCATAACCTGGATATTGATATCCGCAGAGAACATTTCCATCACCTGGGGGGTTACTCTGCCCTTTTACAGTTCTTTTATAGGATTATGTTGCTCTTCCCAATTTCTTCTGAACTTTCCCTCCTGGGAACCACTAATCTGTTCTCCATTTCTACAATTTTGTCATTATAAGATTCTTATATAAATTGCATCATACAGAGCCCCTGTCAGACTGTTTCCTTTTTTTTTTTTTAAGCTTAGAATAAATCTCTGAAGATTCATTCAGACTTTCACATAGATCACTAGTTCCATTTATCTGTCTATCTATATACCTACCTGCCTACTTCTACCTGTCTCTGTCTTTCTGTCTGTGTAGCATTCCACAGTATAGCTATGCCGCATTTTGTTTAAGCATTAACCATTTAAGTCTGGATTTTTTTTTTTTTTTTTACAGTTTGGGATAATTATGAATAAAACTGCTGCAAACATTTGTGTGTAAGTTTTTTGAGAATTTAAATTTTTATTGCTCAGGATTGCAATCGCTGGGTCATGCAATAATTACATATTTTTTAACTACTAAGCTGTTTTCCCATGTAGCTGTGCTGTTTTACATTTCCATCAATAATGATCAAATGATCGAGTTTTTACAACTCCTCCCAAGTATTTGGTGGTTTTGCTGCATTTTTAGGTTTTAATCATTCTGCTGGGTGTGTAGTGACATCTTATTGTGGTTTTAATTTGCATTTCTTTAATGGCTAATGATAGTGAACATTTTTTTTCATGTGCCTGTCTCCTGTTTATCCTTTGCTGTGAGATGTTTATTCATGTATTTTGCCCATTTTCTAGTATTTGTTTCCTTTTAGAATTATGTTTTGAGAGGTCTTCATCTTTTATAGATACGAGTCATTTGTCAGATATGTTTTGTAAATATTTTCTTCACTCTGTAGCTTGTCTTTCATTTATTAAGACTTCCCCAGAGGAAAAGTTTTTAATATTAATGAAATTCAATTTTCAGTCTTCTCTTTTATGTATCGTATTTTTGGTGTCAAATCTAAGAACTCCTTGCCTCACACTAGATCTTTACAATTTTATGTCTTTGTTTTCTAAAAGTTTTATAGCATTGCATTTTATATTAAAGTTTATGATGCATTTTGGAATACATTTTTTAAGGTCTGAAGTTTTAGATTGATACTCCTTTTTTCATTCTTTCTTGCCCGAAGATATGTACATTTGCTTCAGAATTATTTTTTGATAGAGCTGTCTGACTTCTGCCATATTGCTTTGCTATCTTTGTTAATCAGTTGGGTATATTGTTTGCATCTCAGAGTTTATATTCCATTCCCTTGTTCTGTGTGTCTAAACCTTCACCAGTACTACACAGTCTTGATTACTGAGGCTAAATATCAAGTCTTTAAATCAGGCAAAGTTATTCTTCATACTTCTTTTTTCTTTTAAGAAAACTGTTACCTCTTTTAGTTCCTTTGAATTTCATCTACTTTTTTTTAAACAAAGTTACCCATAGCTACAAAAAACCTTGGTGAGACTTTGACAGGAACAATATTAAATCTATGCATCAATTTTAGGGAAAATCAACCTCTTCACTATATTGAGTCTTCTAATCCATGAACACAACATGTCTACTTATACTTTGATTTATTTCACTAACACTGTTTAACTTTCAACACACAAGTTCTGTACACGTTGCATTAAATTTACACCAAAGAATTTTATTTGCTCTGAGCTATTGTAAATTATTATAAGTTTAAATTTCAGTGTCCAGTCATTCATTGATAGTATAACATTGCTAGGTAACCAATTGATTTTTGTCTTTTTTTATCCATTGACATTGCTGAATCCACTTATACATTTTTGGTGTTATTTTGTAGATTCTTAAAACTTCCCTTGATAAAACCATGACACCTGTAAATAGTTTTATTTCTTCCTTTCTGATATTCATGGCCTTCATTTTCTCTTCTTTCCTATTGTCTTGAAAGAACTTTTAGCACTCAACTTAATTAGAATGCTGAGACCAGCCATTCTTGCTTGTTCCAGACTTTAGAATGTATTCACTTTTTTATCATTAAGTATAGTATTACCTGGAGGATTTTTGTTGTTTTGTTTTGCTTTGCTTTTTTTGATGCTCTTTATCAAATTGAGTAAATTTCCCTCTTTTCCCACATTTCTAAGAGTTGCTTTATAAAATCATGTATGGGTGTTTTTTGTCAGATGCCTTTCTCTGCATCAATTGATATGTCATCTATTCTTCATCTACAAGCTGTTACTAAAGTAGAATACATTAGTAGATTTTTGAATACTGAACCAGTCTTGCATCCAAGGAATAAACCCTTCAGTCATGGTTTGCAATTCGTTTTGTGTATTGCTGAATTCTTTTGCTAATATTTTGGTAATGATCTTGTGTCCATACTCCTGTCAGTTCAAAGCTTTCTTTGTCTGTACTGTCTTTATGTGATTTGAAGTGACAGTTATACTAGCTTCGTAAAGGAATTGTAAAATATTTCTTCTCCTTTTTTATGGAACAGATTGCATAGAATTGGAGTGACTTCTTTTTTAGTCATTTGTTGAAATTCTTTAGTGAAAGCATCTAGGAGTGGAGATTCCCTTACAGGAAGTTTTAAAACTACAAATTCAATATCATTAATCATCATTGAGCTACCAAACTTCTCTACAGTATTTCATATTGAGTATGTTCAATAGTTTTCAGGAACTGATCCATTTCATGTAAGTTGTCAAATTTACTGTGTAGAGTTGTTCATAGTATTCCCTTTCCATCTTTTTTATGCCTGTAGGTACTATAATGAGGCTCACTGTGAGATTTCTAATATTAGTAAATTTTTTCCTCCCTTGATTTTGCCAGTCATGCTAGGTTGTTAATTTTATTGATTTTTTCAAAGATCCACCTCTTTATTTCATTAATTTTCTCTATTTTTGTTTTAGATTTCATTGATTCCATTATTTCTTTCCTTCTGCTTACTTTGTTTTTATTTTTTTTTAAATTTTATTTGTTCTTTTTAGATATGCATGATAGTAGAGTATATATTGCCATACTTATACCAACATGGGGTATATCTTCTTATTCTAATTGGGGTCCCAGGCCTGTGGTTGTACATGATGTGGAGATTCATTGTGATACATTTATATATGAATATAGGAATGTTGTGTCAGATTCCTTCCTCTGATTTTCATATTCCTATTCTTTCCTTCCCTTAATTCTCCTTTCTCTTTTTATTCCATTTCTTCAAGGTTCTCAATGTTAGAATTTAGATATTTGGTATAAGAGTTTTCTTATTTTCTTATGTGTACACTTACTGTATACATTTCCATGCCCGTGCTACATTGGCTATGTCAGATGACTTTTGATATGCTGTATTTTTATTTGTCAAGTCAGTAATTTTTAAAAAAATTATCTTGAGATTTCCTGTGTCTATGTCCTATGGATTATTTAGAAATGTGTTGTCTAGTTTACAGTACATCTGGAGATGTTGCTGTCTTTATTTTTTTAATGATTTGTAGTTTTATTACATTGTGATTAGAGAAATAACTATATAATTTTAATTTTTTCTGTGACTCTGAATATACGAGTGGTAGATCATCTGTTATAGATCTTCATATCCTTAAGGGTCTCTTTATTTTTTTAGTCATTTTTATTTTCTATTGTTGAGATTAAGTCATTTTATTAAGTCATTTTTCTTTCTTCCCATTCATTTGATTCTTTTTCATCTCTTTTATATTTTCTTTGAAGTCCATCCATTGGCTTTTTCCTTTGGTTTCTGTAATTGAAGTTCTATACTTTTCCCTAGGTTCATTTGATATTTGTTTCTTTATTGAGACTTTATTTTTTTCATTTGTTTCAAGTGTGTTTTAATGATTTCACGAAGCATTTTTATGGTGACTGTTGTATAGGTTTTATCACATAACTTCAGTAGGTTTGTGTTCTTGACATTGACATCTGTCAAATGTTTCATTCATGTTTGAAATGTTCCTGTTTTTCTTGATATGATGAGAAATTTTCAACTGAGACTTGGATATTTGGAGTGTTATGTTTTGAGTCTCTGGATCTCATTTAAACTTTCTGTTTTAGCTGGATTTTTCTGACACCAGTTTGGCAGGGGAAGTATGTTTGTTACTACTAAGAAAGAAGATTTCAGATTTTCCAGTAAGTCTTCATTTACACTTGTAATGGGGAGCTCCTCTTTTTCCTATTTTTTTTGTATGTGTGTGTGTTGGAGGGCATAATTATAATTTCTAGCTTCACGTTAAGCTTCCAGTGAGACCTCCCTGGCTGTGAGACACCAAAGTACCTTCTTACTGCAACCTAAGGTCCCTCGCTCACACCAAGGTGAGGAAGTAGCCTCATTACTAGTAGAAGGTCTGAACATCCTGCTTCTCCTTTAGGCCTCCAGTTAGAACACCCAGAAAGAGGTGAAGTGTGCCCACCTACTGCTGGGTTTCAATGGAAATCCGAGTTCCCCACATCATTTTCTCTGACACTGACTAGGAATGGGAGCGTACCTGTACAAGAAGGATGGAAGTCCCCCTTCCTCCCTTGGCTTGGTGGGGTGGAAGGAGATTGTTGCACCTTGTTATAGGATGGTGAGAGTAGAGGCAGAGCTTATCCATTTAGTCTTTGTTGTGAAGGGATGGGTGAGGATCTGTGGTTTTGGCTGTGGTGGAGTGATCATTGACTGAGCGTTTTCTGCTTTGTCAGGTTGCCCCTTTCCTTTTCCTTTAGGTAGAGATAGCAGGCTTATACCATGGCTTTGTCTGTGACCATTTGCAATTCCGGTGTGCTGGAATCTCCATTACCCAATCTGGGATATGTGATGCTAAAAGAATACCCAGGAAATTCACTACTACCATGCCATTGTTCAGGACAAGGTTTCACGTTCAGTCTGCCACCTTCTCCCCAACCTCTGGAGTTGTCTTAGGTGTGTTATATATAATACCCAAGGGGTTCTATTTGTACTTAATAGGAGAAATGGGAATACGTGTATCTATTCCTTTTCTGCAAAAGCAGAGCCCACTGCTCTACTTATAAAGACAGGCATGAATGCAGAATCATGCCTGATGTCAAAACGGTTTATGTGTATAGACATTTTAATTCATTTCCAAAACCTGAAAATTCAGAGAAATGAACAAGAGATCAGAGAGTTAAAAAAGAAAATTGAGTTTTCAGTGATGGGCAAGTATTCTAATACAGCTGTGATGTGATGAGTGCATAGTAAGGCCTAAAGACTAACCACTGGACACTGGCTTTCTCTTGTTAATGAGAAACCATTGAATGCTATTGTACAGAGCAGGGCATGGTCCAACAACATTGTCAAGACAGTCCCCTCCATGCACCACCAACTTCTCCCATGAATTGAAGAGACATTAAGCCAGTGATACGTAGAGATTTCCAAGAGATGGAGATGGGGAGAACAGTATCACACTTAATGGATTTCATAGGTGGCTGAAATGCTTAAGGTGGCAGTTCAAATAGAGTTGCATTCAAAACTGAGGCTAACCCAGACTGCTTTTTGTACTGAATCAAAAAAATGACAGTGATTTACATGAAAGCTAGTAACACCATCCTGCTGATTACCATGTAGACCTGTGATCTCTGCAGTTTCATAATGATAAATTATGCAATTAGATTTCTGTTACTATAGATATAAACACTACAGAAAAACTGATTACGGTTTTGTATTCCCTTGGTGCAGTTGCAGAGTCAATTATGCTGTATTTTCAATATGACAAACTGCTGGAAAGATTGTGCATGATTCACCCCCCCACCTCATTTTCATATTGTTAATTTGCCAAGTAATTATCACTGCAGGAGAGACTTGCTGTTACCAAGACAGACCATTTGGGGAACTGGAGACCAGCACTGGCAAATCCTTTTTCAGGTTCACTATCCTTTCCTTCTGACTACATTTTTGTCCCCACCTGCCTGCTTTGAGTGAACATTTAAGATCATTTTGTTTTGTAAACGAGACTAAAAGTGGAATCAAAGAACTTAGAACCACACTGCAATATTTCTTCAAAACCTTAAATATATTTTTGTATTTAACTTTTGCAAAGGAAATATTTTTCAATGAAATCTCATTTGAACCGCAGTGCATAAGAGAGATAAGTAAGGAGGTGATCTGGCTGTAGTAGGTGAGGAAGTCTGCATTTCTGCCTGCCTCTGATACTTTCTTCTTCTGTTAAAAGTTACCCCAGAGTTAAGTGTGCAGAAATCTAGGCCTGGTTCAAAACACTGCAGATCTACATGACTTGTGATATTGTTTGGGTATAATTTGAGTGTCCATTCCCCACAAGGTCCATATATAAAGATTTTTGTCCCCAGTGTGGCACTCTTGGGAAGTGATGACACCTTTGGGAGGCAGGGACTCATGGGAAGCATGTGAGTCCTTGGTAGCATGCCATCTAAGCAGTGTGTGGGACCTCCGTCTCTAATGGCCCTGTCCTTTTGCTCTCATTCCACATGTGCTCTTTTACTTCTATGCATACCACTGCCGTGAAGGACCCACCTCTGCTGCCCTCGCTGGAACTGAGCCAATGCAGGTGTCAGGTCTTTGAACCTCCAAAACTATAAGCCAAATCATTTCTCTTTGTAAGTTAGTTGCCTCAGGTATTTTGTGGTAATAATGTGAAGTTGACTAATAGAGCTCGATTCCATTCTTTGATGTTTACAAATGGGAAAAATCCACGCTGTCATTGATTTTGCAAGTAGTTATTGAGTACCTACACTATCAGGCACTATTCTAGGAAATGAGAACATAAGAGTAAGCAAAACAGAAGTTAAGAGACTCACAAAGACTACCGACCTTCCAAGCACCATGCTCCTCTGCAGTACCCCAGCCCACCTAGGGGGCTTCTTTCCCTCCACCTCCCCAACTCAGATGGGCAGTGACCTCATTCTCTTGCCTTCCCTAATAAGGCCTTCCAAAAAAATAAATGTGCCATGCTCCTTTTGAGCATGCTTATTGTCCCAAAATTAAGATATCATTGAGATAGGAATTGACTTTAAGGTGGTCAGCTGTTGAGTAACGTTTAAAAGTCATAGTTATGTCCTTGCATAAATTTTAGTGAAATACCCATACTTTTCAAGCCCAATAGTTAGTTGGTAAAGAATTTCTGCTATCTTCAGTTCTTTCTTAAGCCAGATGTTAACTTATTTAAAGGAAGATACTTTTCTAATCCACAAACTACATTTCTTGACTCCTTTACCTAGTTATTTACCTAGTTAGAGTAGCATGTCCAGATTTATTAAGTAAAAATGCAGAATATTCAGTTAAGTTTTAATTATAGGTAATCTATGAATGTCTATAAATATTCCTGAATACTACATGGCACATACTATACTGAAAATATTTAAATTACCATTTTAATATAAATGCAACCCCAAATATTGCACTGGATTTACTTACACTAAAATGTTGTTTATCTATTATTCAAGCTTAACTTAATGTCACTTGCTTTGTCTGGTGATGCTGTATAGAGCACCGTGATTGGAATTACTAGCTATGGAATAAGTCAGACTTGAATTCTGCCACTTTCTTATTCACCAAGTTACTTAGGAGCCTCAATTTCTACATCTTTAAAAGGATATTGACAATGCCAACTATTTTCTCTATTTATTGAGAGTATTATATTCATGAATGCATTCACAGTACCTAGCACTGCATATGTTTACAAAAAGCCTCTGATTGGTGCTGGCTTTTTCTTCTTTTATGTTCCTGAAAACACTCTCATGCACAAACATATCTGGTAAATAAATTAATACATATGAAATACATAATACATATAATATGCATGCTTCACATGTAAAACACACATACTTGCCAGTTTATTCTACCCAACAAAATATCCTGTTGTAAGTGTGGAGAGGAAAAATGGATGCCTGGTTTGCAGTATTTTGGGATTGTTGAGGTGGAAAACATAGCAATAGAAATGCAAGCTGTTATTATGCACTGAGGTTTCATGGCCCATTGGAAAAACTCTGGGCTTAATTCAAGAGTTATTTGCCTTGCTCATAGGACAGCACAGATATATTTTCAGTCTGTCAAGCTCTTTTTGAAGTGCTACGGGCTCTGCACAGCTTAAATGAATTTTGCCAGCCATATTGTCACACAAAGAAACCCAAGGCAGATGTTTCTAATTTGTTTTTACTGAACCAATCACGTTGTTCCTATCTCGTTTTTCTTTCTAAACTCACTTGCAGACACTTGTAAGGTTTTAGGGGATATTTTACCATTCCTGAATTAATTGTTACTAGCAAAGATACAGGTGATAAATGATAAGGAATTCACTGAGCTGGATTATTTCCATGTGGAAAATTTAATGGACATTAACAATGTTAATCTCTGGAAAATAAGAATTTGAAAGAACACTACTAAGCAAGTTCATGTCCGAAATTGCTGTAAGATACCCAATAAGTTCAACCCTGTAACAATGAACACTGATTTACTACAATGAAAGTTAAAGTTTTCAGTATTTAGTTTTCTGTCTACAGAAAAAAAAAAGTTAAATTCATTTTAGAGATCAGAGTGCTAAGGAGGACCTCATTTGTCCCTTTGTGGATTTAATTTTTTTATTATAAACATCAAAAAGAAAACTTCTTTCACTTGTACAATTATAGCATCGTATAAATGTTGCTTAAGAATGACTAATTTGTTAAGCTTGATAATGACCTCAGAGACTTAACATCAGAATCACTATTTTTTCAAACAGATCATAAATACATTGCACTAAATAATATTTTAAATATAATTCACCTGAATAAAGATTCCTGGAATGTGCTAGGAAGTTGAAAAAAAAAAATCAGCTTTAAGGATAGAAGATTTCATCTATCTACTTAATCTCAGAATGTTTTATATTTGGTTAACTTTATTCAGAAATTGAATGACAAAACTAAGAACTTGTGATTGAAGTGTAAAAGTGCTGTCTATTCATGGGTAAATGATCATTCTGTGGGTGAATTTTGGGGCTGAAATAAATGCCTAAGGCTTCAGGATTAATGATATATGTAACTCACTTTACAGATATGGCATTGGGAATCTCAAGGGGATAAGAGTAAAAAGGTTTTAATAGCCATCTTTTTTTGGGGGCGGGTACTTGGTGTTCCAGGGGTTCTTTACCACTGAACTACAAGCCCAGTCCTTCTTATTTTGAGACAGGATCTTGCTAAATTGGCTGAGGGCCCTTCTTAAGTTGTTGAGGCTGACCTCAAATTTGCAATCATCCTGTCTCAAACTCCTGAGTCTCTGGGATTACAGGCATACACCTTCATACCAGGCTAGAAATCTTTTTTTAAAACCCTCAAAGTGATATTTGTCATTTTTCTTGAGTAACTATTCTAACTTGTATTGTAATTATTTTATTATTATTGCATACATTTCTTATCTATCACAGGATGGTGAGCTGAGTGAGGTGAGATAGCTCTACAATTCCTGATGCAAGTTGGTTGGCTTTTCATCCTCTCTGCAGTAGCTTTACTATATTGAGTTCTCAGTAACACTATCCAAAACCCATGTTTGAGGATGAGGAATATTTTCATGGCACGGATAAACAGCACAATTGGTCAATTATGTATGGTCAGCTTATAGTCAGTGCTAACAGGCCCATCTGCAGGTGGAATTAACAAATCTATTAAACTTTTCAACATGAAAGACTTCCCATGCTAGCAGAGTTGGCAGACACACTGAGCACATCTTTATTCAACTTTCTCATACCAGAGACAGAGCAATGGTTTTAGATTTGCGAGACTCATGTATCCGTCTCCTCTTCACTGTGCACTGTGGATTCTGTCTCTGAGCAGGTAGAGAAATTCTGTCAAACCTTGGAATCCACCCCCTCTGTGGATAGTCTCACTCACTCAATTTCCCCTTAAGAGTTTTTGTGATGACACAAAGATGAGGCACTCCTCAGAATCTGTCCAGTAGAGAATGCTCACAAGTGTGGAAAGATGCTCTGGTGATGACATTTTCTACAACACTATATGTAGCAGCAAGAAGTTAGAGGCAGACTAAATGTGTGTTGATTTAAAAATAGTTAAATGCTAACCCATCCATCAAGTTAAATACTCTCTGCAACTTTTAAGCATGAAGATATATTTGTTGACAAAGAAAAAAAAAAAAAAAGCTCCATGCCATTTAATTAATTAATTAATTAATTAATCTGGCACCCAGGATTGAACCTAGGGGCACTAAGCTAGTGAACAACATCCCCAGCCCTTTTGGTATTTTTATTTAGACACAGGGTCTCCCTGAATTGCTTGAGTTTCTGAGGCTGATTTTGAACTCGTGATCCTCCTGCTTCTCAGCCTCCTGAACCACTGGGATTACGGGTGTGTGTCACTATGACCAGCTGTTATTTTTTTGAATGGAAAAATAATTAAAACCTGATATACCTGTGGTCCCATTTTAATAAAAGAAAATATCATTAAGAGGTACACTGGGAAATGAATGGATAGATTGAGAGCTATAGGATATTTATGAATGATAGTAGGATTTGGAGGGAAGGAATAATGCAACAGATAAAAGGAGAATACATTATTTTTTTTGCATTTATTTATGTATTTATTTATTTATTTTTTTTATTGTAAACAAATGGGATACATGTTGTTTCTCTGTACATGGCATAAAGGCATACCATTTGTGTAATCATAAATTTACATAGGGTAATGTTGTTTGATTCATTCTGTTATTACATTAATATTTTTGAGCTCTTCCTAAACATTATTCTAAATATTCCACAGTTGTTAATTAATCTTCACAACAGCGTTGTTATAAAGGTGTTGTCATTGTTTCCACTTTACAGATGAGAAAACTGAGGTACAGAGGTGTAAAATAGTAAACCTGAGTTTAGAACAGAAAATCACCTCACAGTTAGAGACAGGAACTGAATCCATGTAGCCTGACCACAGAGTCTGCTTTTAGTTACTGAGTCATCTTGTGGGTGAGAGTGGGATAGACTTTAGGAAAACTTCCTTTCAATATCAAGTGCTTCCTTTTGGTTTATGTATCTTTACCAAATGCATATTACTGTCGAACTCTAATACAATGAATTTGCAAAATGAGATCATATACAAGATAGCATTTTGTTTTATAGCCTGTCGCTTGCTGTACTTAGATAAATGCAAAAGCACTAAGAGATGCTCATTATATTAAAAAAAATACCAAGTTGCTTTGCATATCAAGAACTCTTTACACAATCTTTGCTAGAGTAAGGGAAGTTGAAAATAAGACAGTTAGATCTCCGCCATTCACTTACATTTTCTCCATAATGTAACTCGTGATTACTCTGCAGATGGGGTCTGATTATCAAATTGTGCATCCTCCTAAACCCTCTCATATCAATAGCACGTCAGACAATAACTAGAGAGTGGTGTCAACGCCCCATCGTCAGAGCTGCTGGCAAGAAGCATTTGGGCCAAGAATAAGAATGACAAGTGTATACATTTTCAGCTTTGCAATCAACATGGAAATTAGTCAACTTATAGATGCTGAGTGATCTTATAGAAAGGGCTCCAGCTGCAGATGAAATGCCAAACCAAGGATGGTAAACAGAGTAGAAGCATTCAGCATCTTCTTTTCAGCTGCTCTCAGCCTGAGAGCCTTGGCAGTGGGGTGGGGTTGGCAGGAGTTATTGAATTATTTCCAGAGCTGAAGTGTTCTTCAAGGGCTTATAGTCCTCCTGTGAGGAAGAGGCTCAGGAAGGGACTGATATGAGGTCACAAAACAGGGCACAAGAGGGATGTGGCAGGAAGCCAGAGCAGAACTATATTCCTCACCTTTGTCTCCACCATTGAATTCATAGATTTATTCATTCACTAGTCTAACAGTGTATTTGGGAAAAAATATACATTGAGCAAATATTCATTGAACACTAATAGTACATTCTCTTCATGGTGACCCAGTAGACACACAGTGCACTTGGAATGAAATTCCAACACTTTTACCAAGACCCATGAGACCGGTAGGATCTGACCTTTGCCTGTCTGTCAGTTCACCTGATGTGGTGACCCCACTTCATTTCTGTTACCACCTTACAGCCCAACATCTGACTTTCTGTCCTGAGATTCAACTCACCTTACTTGCCTGAGGTTTTTTTTTTATATTTGCTGTTGCCTCTACAGAGAACGTCCTTGTCTGACTCTCACATGACTGGCTTTTTTTCATGGTTTAGCCTAAGCACAGGAACTTCTCAGAGAGGCCTGCTGTACCATGGTCTCCACATGAGCTCTACACCAATTGCTCTTCTATGCTCTTAATTTTCCCCTAGCACTACCTGTGCTCATCAGTACTATGTCATTCATAGCTATATTCCCTCCGTGCCAGTGAATGATCCCACCAGAGGGATGCTCTACTTTAAGCCTTCAGACCACAGCAGTGACTATAACAGGGGACCAGTGAACTTCACAATCTAGGAAGATTGGTAGAGAAAAAGTACACAAGCATCAAAACATCACCATTTATTTATCTATATTTCAACCTTAATAGACCTGAGTCTACATTTATAGGGAATACATGGTATTGCGTTTTGTATCCTGATATGAACTTTATAGTTATCTATATCATAACGGTAATGCATACTTCTATAAAATTCAAATATAATCAAATGTATATGTAATTCAAATATAAAAGCAAAAGAAATGCATTCATAATTATAATATTCATACTTCAATACATTTATGCTAGGATACATCTATTTATAACAAACATGTTTGGATTTGAGAGAAGCAAGACACTAACAATACAATCAGCTTTTATTCTATGGTGGTTGTTTTGAAATTGAGCCAGCACACATACACATGGATTTGGTTTCCCAATGAGTATTGCAACTACAAATGTAGATGGATATGGGTATATTCTATTAGCAAGATAAAAACTATGAACAATCATATTTTTGAACACAGCTTACTGAAGTGGTGAAAAACTCTCAGTAAATTTTGAATAAAATAATATGACCTTCCCTTGACTAATGTTATAGTTATATTCTTAGGAAATTCACAATATAAGCATATAAAAAAAATGCTATGTGTAAAGTGGATTTATGTTCTAGGCCCATGTGTTAGTCAGCTTTTCCTCCCTGTGACCCAAACATCTGCCAAGAACAATTTAGAGAAGGAAAAATTTATTTTGGTTCTTTGTTTCAGAGGTTTCAGCTTATGGCCACCTGGCTCCATTGTTCTAGAACTGAATTGGGCAGAACATCATGGTGGAAGGGTGTGGCAGAGTAAAGCTGCTCAACATGCTGGGAGAAGCAGAGAGAGAGAAAGGAAGAAGCCAGGGACAAGATATAGTCCCCACGGGCATACACCAGTGACCTATTTCCTCCAACCAGTGACATACTTCCTCCAATCATGCTCCTCTCTCTAGAGTTTCTATGACTCTCAGTAGTCAGTCCAGCTATCAATGGAGTAATCCATTGATGAGGTCAGAGCTCTCATGATCCAATTGCCTCCCAAAAGTCCCAATACTGAAACTTGCTGTGCTGAGGACCAAGGCTTTTATTGGGAAATCCCATGAAGTCATTCTTCTTTATGGTTTAGCAATACTCCATTGTGTATATATGCCACATTTTCTCCGTCCATTCATCCCTTGAACAGCACCTAGGATAGCTCCATAGCTTAGCTATTATGAATTATTCTGTTATAAATATTGATGTGGCCGTGTCACTGTAGTATATGATCATACCTTTAGAAAAATAAACCCATTATTTCTAAGATGATGATGGCAGAACATTTGGGAAACATAATCAACATCACCCTCAGGAGTTTATATAGGTTAGATGTGTAGGAACATGAACCCAAATGCAACCTCTGGGCATACTTCTCCTTCCCTGCCTCCAGCCACCATGCCACAGAGCCTGTGAGGCTCATAGATGGCAGATCCGCAGCTCACCTCTTGTGATTAGCTCATTTGAACAAGTGTCCTCTATTATTTGCAAAGTCTTCTAAAAACCAAAAATAAAAACTGGACACTAAGACATACTCATATCACCCAAATGTTAGAAATGCATGGAAAACAGAAATACATACATAGAGTCATTTGAAGATGAAGTATTTTTGTAAACTTTATTGATTTACAATAAAGTAAAATCTGATTTATCCTTTTTTTGTGAGCATGAGCAGATATGCCGGAGCAGGTGAAGGAGTACGTGGAAATTTTAATTCTACAAAATCACTCAGCCTATTCAAATCTACTTTAATGAAAAATATTTGTCACATACTTGGTATGTGTGTTCCCTATGTCATTCTTTCATTTTCATCTTCTTCTTTACTAAATTATAAATTATTCTACCCAGAAATCAACCTTTCTCACTCTTTTTTGTAATTCACATAGCACCTACCATAGTACTTAAATCATTAGATATGTACTATTTGCTTAGAACAGTGGTTCTCAGAGTATATCCAAATCAGGGGATTGAGTTTCTGATTCAGTAAGTTGGGATGGGACCTGAGAAATTTGATGTTCTAAAATATTTTGTTAGTGCTTTATAGCTGTACATAATACTGGGAGTCATATTTTCACAACAAAAATAATTTTAATCAGGTATCTGAGCATCCCATGCCCTGACAAATATGACACATTACATAAACCACCTGAACACACAAGGAAAATAGCATCTGAGATAGTGATAAATGTCACGGGAAGAAAATAAGTCAGAAAAGAGGGGTGGGGGATGCCAAGGAGAGCAGATGCCATCTTTAAGTAGGGTGGTCTGGGGAGGTCCCACTGAGTTGTGCAGGTTTGACCATCTGTTGACGGGGATCCAGTGAAGAATTGTAACTAGAGAGCATTTGCCTTTCTGACTTTAGAGTGGAAAACAGATTGGAGGATAAAAAGGATACAGCCTGGGAGACCAGTCAAAAGACTATTCCAATGGTCCAAGTAAATAGCACAGTGGACATGGAAAGAGACCATTTCAAGAGCAATTAAGGAATATGTACAATGGAAAGGTTTAGTGACAGATGGAAGTGGGGATGGGAAGAGGGAGGATTCTGGATGGAAATGTCTGGTTTGGGCACTGGGCAGACAATGCCCTAGGTGGTGCATGCACAGGGTTGAGGAGTAAAGGAGTTTGAGCCACCAGATAAGATAGACAGATTTTCTTGGGCCAGTGCCCAGATTCGACATGTTTGGGCACTTTAACAATTTAAAGACCAACCCAGCAGTTGCAGCAGCATCAGTGTTTTTATGAGTACTTTATCTCTGTTGTCTTTGGACAATTTCCCTTCCTCTTGATGGAGATGATGAGCTTTGGCATTCAGATCTTGGTTTACATCTCATCTCCACCCCTTTGTGTGATCTTCCAGTAATGTGGCCATAAGGGCCTTCCTCTGCTCACGTGCAGAATGGGTAGTGGGGTTCATTTTGACATTGTCTCATGCGTGGAATATAACTTGCTACATTTTAGACCTCAGAGCGACTTCTTTCCCTGTCTTCAGTTCTCCCCCTGACCCCTTCCTCTCCTCTATTGATTTTCCTTCTATTTAGAGAATTTGCATTTTTAACAAGACCTTCCGGAACTGCTGCTGTTTCGGAGATCATATTTTGGAAATCATTAACATAAAGCATAATCTGACTTTGTAGACTCTAGAATCATAGACAAGGGTTTGAGTTCTACCTCTGCTACCTATTAACTGGATCTTTTTGGGCCACTTACCTAACTTCAGAGTCTCAATCTCTCCTCATTTAATTAATGAGAATATGTATATATAATATGTATTTTATCAGTTGCTGTGAAGATAAAATAGAATAATGAATACAAAGCATTACAGAACACTGCATAAGTAGCACACATTAGTTATTTTTATGGAGATTTCTCCACCAAGAAAAGTCCTGGGGTTACTTGGAAACTATTAATATGGCAAGTATGTGGCAAATAGGAATTACAATAGAGGAATTCTAGGAAACTTTTTATTTTGGGGATGAATGTTTTTCCTCTAGGTTTCTCTGAATTAAGGTCATTCAGAGGATTTTTCTGTAGGGAAAAAAATCATGTACCTATTGGAGTTGGTAATTAAAATATTACTGAAGCACTGGCTGTATTTATATGAAAACAGTTCAATGTGCCCACAGCAGAAAGTTGCTGTCTGAGGAAAAAAATGTAAAATTCAAATAGCCTGTAATCAGAACTGCTACCGCACACCTGGGAAAAGCAGCTTGGTAATTTTGTGAGTAGGACAAGGGTGGAAATTAACGACAATTTTTCTTTGCGGCAGCAACAATAACAGTAATTTTAAAATGCTATTTGTTTCCTGTTTTTCTCCACTGTGATGATTCCTTTGTTTGATTGTCACTGAGCACAGGAAGTTGCAAGATTTGAGAGTGTAGCTCATGTCCTCCTGAAGATGAGGGAGTCAGGCCCTTTCCCTTAGTCCTGTGATGAGTCATCAGGATTTCAACCTCACATGGCCAAAAAGAGCTTTGTGTAATTCCTGCCCCTCTGCAGTGATAGCATTCCTTCTGATGATCCTTATCAAGCTATTCAAAATACTCTTCAACACATCTAGAGACAGGAAACTCCTCTACAAAGGAAGTGTGCTTTGACCTTGCCCCACATTTACTCCAAGGATTTTTTTCTTTAATCAATAATCTTTTCACACATGTGAAAACAGCTGCTGGGGTCCATCCGAGTCTTCTGTTCTCCTGACAAACATTTTCATTTCTTTGGGACCTTTCCAATAACTAGTCTGAGAATATAGATATAGGAGGATTTAAGGCTTTACTCCTAGAACAAGTCACTTAGTCTTTAAAGAAATCAAAATCCAAAGAAATGAAGAACTCAGGCATCCATCACCCAGGTTATTTATCTCATTCCCATTTTGTTCCTTTATTTCCAATGTTTCCAGTTAGGTTTCCACTGTCCCTGGGACGTGGGCTGTGCCACTTAGAGGCCACCAGAGTAGGATATGCATCTGTGCATTCATTTATGAAAGCAGTGGTTACTCATGAATTCAGTCATGTGCACCTGACTAGGTTAGGGTTTGAGTGGCGTTTATGGGGACAAGTTGTAGGTCTGTAAAGATAATGAAGACCCAGGAGGCAATTAGCTTTTGTTTGCATATTACCTTGACTTTACCATAAGCATCACTCTGAAGCTTCCTTGTTCAGGAGGAATGAAAGGTTTGACAGTAGTTGTCTGTTGTCTGGCATGAGGAAAACAGTGGAAAGACCCCCATTCTCCCTTTGATGCTGTGGTGAGAGGGCCCTATTCTAGGCATGAGGTGGGGCTGGAAGAGGCATAAATAATCACATACCTAGTGAGGAGCAGCAGAGAAAGTGCTGTTGGAGGAGAGGAGGAGGAAGTCACAGTGGACTGGGAATACTTCAGGAATGAAATGTGCTGTGAATTTGCATGAATATAAAGGAAATTGGCATATCAGAGAAGAGGGGGAACAAAGGAACAGAGAAAGGAATGTCTACATTGATTTTGAGGACAAGGTTGAAATCAGTCTACTCTGGCTTTAGAAAATGGACAAGCCAAGGTTTAGTAACTAACTCTAAATAGCATCGAAGTAGAATCAAGAAGCTCAGAAAGATGTGCATTTAGTTCTAGTAGCTGTGAGCATGAGATAGCATAGCTCCTTCTCCTGCCAATGATGTTCAGCCAGAGAGAAAGGGATGAACATAAGCTCTACTGATGTGACAAAATTACAAACAAAGGCACAGTTCTTATTTTAAGTATAAAATATGAAAATGAAATGTCCTGGTTGTTTTTAGAGCATCACTCTGAGTATCCCCTAAAATCATTGTGTATACGAATGAAAATATGCCTGTGTGGTTAAAAGGTCTGTTACATGATGTTGAGGTTTTATTGTAAGTTGCAAGGAAAGTTTGGAGTGTCCCTGGAGCATGTAGTCTCCATGGAGGTAATATTGACAATGAGGGGCAAAATTGGATTTTGGGGAGATAGATGTACAGACAAACAGCACATAAACAGTCATATAATATATTGATGAAATTAAAATTTCATGGGGGCAGTGATTAGGAAAAAATGTCCAAAGGGCTATGGGAGTGCAGGTGGAAATGAAGAAAAAGTTGAGAAACTGTGCCCTAGAGAAAGGCCAGCTGGTCTGATCCACAGGAGGAATGTATCTTCTCCAGGGACTGGGAGCTCCCAAGAGTGAGCCAAAGAACCAACTTTCTCAATTGGAGTTGCTCCTCTTTGCTTCTGGGGTAGCATTTTCTATGCTTTTATGACCTTTTTTCTTCTGGATTACACATTACTTCTCTGTTAATTTTGGTGTTGTTTCTAGTTGGTTGAAAGGATTTTTTAAGGTGACCTTACATATTTCTGCTCTAATCCATGTGCTTTACTTTTAGCAGACAGTGCTATTTATATCTGGGTGGGAAGAGCTCTTTACAGTGTTCCTGTAAGAATCACTACATTGACATAACTTCAGAGTCTGCTTGGAAAACACAGTTGGAGAGTCTTTGAGTTTTCAGAGTGTGGTTTTTGTAACTGCATAGCATATCCCATATCCACTGAGTCAGAATTTCTGACGGTAGGCCCTGAGAGTCTGCATTTTTAATATGAACTCTATATGATTCTGGTGACTTCTTAAATTTTCACATCACTATTTCAAAAACAAATTCTGAGGCAACTCTAAGAAAGAATTGAGATTCATATATTGCAAGGAAGGTGCTTTCTTAGTTCATGATCAAACTAGTGACCCTTGTCTCTATAAGAGCTGTCTTGCTATATTCAATATAAACACTTCATTATGTCAATCTCCTGTCTCAAGAATCATCAGCAAAGTTACAGGACAAAAGGTTCATTGTCACAAAATTCACCATCACATTTTGTCCTAAAACATATAAATGTCCCTAAGTCAATTTATGTTTCAACTAAATGAAGCAGTCCTCTATAATTCTTATAAAAATGCCATAATGTCTTAGGAAAATTATGTTGGAATGATGAAAAGACTTTGTGGTAGAAGTCTGACGTTCAAACCCTGGCTATGTAACCAGGGAGCAACAATTAAGCATCTTTGGTTTGTAGTCACATAGTTGGTTAAATAAAGATTGTTAAAAAAAAACAAACAAACTAGTTACTTGACATACATTTGAATAATCAAAGTAGAGAATTATTGTTAAGTCACCAAGAAAACTAAGAAGAAGAATTCATAAAAATATAAGATTACAAGCAAGAGGCATAGCTCAGTGGTACAGCACTTGCCTAGCATGCTCAAGACCCTGGATTCTATAACCAACACCAAGAAAAAAAATAGGAAAAGAAAGGAAAAGTAATTACTATTCATAACTGAATCCAAACACAGCTATGGTTATGGTAAATTATCTCCCTCTCCACCATTTTGATCTAAACTAATGGTGATGGGCTTGAGAAATTTTGATTTTAAGAGTATTTCAAGGAGAAAAATTGGATGTTATAAATAATCACTATAAGTAAGTGTATGTGCAGGGATGTGTAATGACACCCCAGAATTCCCAGAAATCAAGAGTGGCATTGAAGCAATTGAAGACATCACAGAACAAATCAACTTACAGACCACAGATTTATGTCAAGAAGGAAATAGAAGTATGTTCCTCCTTCTGATAAAGAAAAAGGAAATAAAGGACTTTACACAAACTTCAGTAACATGGCTACCTCGCAGCCTTCTCTACCAAAGAGCAGAAATGATTTCTACAAAGCCACTTGGTATACTTTTGCCTGCTTCCTCTTCCTAAAACATGATTCTGCTTATTTCAACAATTCTTTAAAATCTTGGGTGTCTCCTATTTCCTCTTCAAGTTCAGATCTTTTGTTGTGAGGTTGAGGACTTTCCAAAATCTAATCCCATCCTACTCCTTTCTGTCTCTTTAATCATTCTAATTGCAACTAAATAGTATTTTTTTAATTTTCCAGATAATTCTATCCTTTCCTACTTCCACCCTCTCTTGAAATCCTCTCTTTCTCATGCACACAAAAATCTAATGTCTACCAGCCCATTAAAGCTAAGTTAAAATATCACGGCTCTTCATTGTAAATGAAAATCCCAGTTTAACCTGAATTAATTTATATAGTTATGGAACTGAAAAGACCAGAAGTAGCATTAATTTAAGATTCATCTAGATACAGATACTCAAATGATGTCATTAGGAACCTGTACTTTTATGATTCTTGGCTCCAATTTCTTCTGTATTGAATAGTTTTTAATCATGATCTCTTTTTAAGATAGCAAAAATTGCTGCCAATAGGTCCAAGAATATGTTTAACTAACTGATAAATCCTATTAAAATGAGAAAAATTATTTGTCAATATAACCAGCAAAGGTCCTGGAGAGGGTTCTTATGACTTATACTGGGTGGTGTACCCATCTCTGAGGTAATTTCCATGGCTGAACAATGTGGTACTCCAGTCAACTGGCCAAGGTCCTATGTTAACCCTGGTCTTGGGAGTGGGGTTAGTTCCCCTTCTACCATACAGACTGAAAGTGATGGAGAGTGATGATAAAAAGAAAGGAAAGATTTTCTTAAGAGAAAAAAGGGAAATAGATGCTGGGCTGAGAGTACAGGCATGAGATACTACTTTGACCATTTTCTTTTGCTGGAAGTAACATCCTATTAAAATTCCTTGAGCAGTCGACAGCTTCCTATTTCACATTACAGTGGTCTGTGCACATGTCTCCTTTTCCTCCGAGCCTTTAAGATCCTGGAGACTCAGTGCAAGCGCCTATTCATCTTTCCATTTCCCACACTGCTTTGCAGACGGCTTTGTTCTGTTCTGTTTATTTTCTGCTTGCTGTGGAAATAAAAACACAGCACTTAACCTCTTTGTACCTGTTTCTTGAAAAAAAGACATCGCAATAGATCATTTTTAAGCTCCCTTCTGGAATCAAACTTTTTTGATTCTACTATATAATCAAATGGTTATTGAGTGGATGAGTGACTACAATAAGAGGGAAATGCAACATCTGTCATACTTTGGATTTGCTTGGATATGCTTCAGGAATGCCAATAACTAACTGAATTAAATGCCCCAATCCAGTAACCCAGAATGTTCCCTTTAAAAATGATCTGATAGAGTTGCGTTTCCTCACTCTGTTTTTCTACACCTGGTATGCATCTTATTCAAATTGTTTTCCAGTTTTGCGACTTTCATGTGGGAGGATGCAGAACCTCAGTGTTCCATGGAAAGGAAGTGAATCAGAGCTGGCTTTGTTAGCTCATGTGAGATGAAGAGGCTTAACACAATTGGGCTATTAAACTCAGAAAACCTGAGTAAAAATAAAGAGGGGAGATGTCAATAATTAGAAATGAATAAATTACATAATAAACCTGCTAAACTTACATGAGTACTTACTAAATGTAAGATACTATTCTAGACGATGCTGTGCTTTAACTTAGTTTTATAATGATTCTATGAAGTAGGTTTCTTATCCCCATTTTATAAAAGGGGAAAAAATAAAAAGATTTCTGGCTCAGAGAGATGAAATAGTTTGCCAGAGGTGACTCAGCTACAAAGCAAAGTTTTTAATCCTACGTGGTTCTACTCTGAATCCAAAGCCCAAACACTCAAACCATCACTGCTCAAGTGTTCAGAGATCACCTGCATCAGTCTGTTTTATTTCTTTCTGTAGATTCCCACAATTAAGCTGTTTCCCTTTCTGCTCAAGCCACAGAAGTATTTTCTTATTTAAGTTTTGCATAGAGATGAAGGTTCAGATTGATCCAGATAATTCATATGACTTCTGGAGAGGTACACAGTGACCAAACTGGCAAGTGGGCCTGTCCTCTGCACGAGGATAGGGAATTTTACAAAATCCTACAGTATCATGGCTGCCTGATGTTTCATCAGTCACTGGATACTAACCTCTTTCAACTCAAGGCTCTGCCTGCTATGATTTTAACATAAAATTATAAAAATGAAGAGCAATACAGATACAACCTTGTCTTGGCACCCTGTAATACACAGCATTTTTGCCACTGTGACCAAAAGACCTAACAGGAACAATCAGAGGAGGAACAGTTTATATGGGGTTATACAGTGTTAGAGCTCTCAGTCCCTAGACAGTTGGCTCCATTCTTTGGGATCTGAGGTGAATCAGAACATCATAACAGAAGGGTGTGGCAAAGGAAAGGAGCTTGGAACATGGCACCAGAAAGCAGAGAGAGAGAGAGAGAGAGAGAAAGAGAGAGAGAATCTGCTCAACAATGACAAAATATATGCCCCACAGGAATACCTCTGGGGACTCACATCCTCCAGCCACAGGCTACCTGCTGACAGTTACCACCCAGTTAATCCCTATCAAGGGATCGATGCACTGATTAGTCAAGTTTCTGCTCTAAACTTTCTTGTATTGTCTCACACAGGAGATTTTGGGGGAACACCTTGACATAACATTCTGCCCATAGCCCCCAAAACTACACACTTACCTGACGGTGCAAAAATACATTTAGTCCATTATCAAGAGTCCCATAATCTGAACAGTTCCAGGATTGCCCAAAAGTTCTACTCCAAAGTCTCCTCCTAGACTGAAGGCAAACTCTCCTGTGAGCCTCTGTAAAAACCAAATGCAAGTTACAATATAAAGGGAGAGAGTAAATATTTCCATTCAAAAAGCTAGAAATAGGGGCAGAGAAAGAAGAGTTGGGACCAAAAGCAAGTCCAAAACCCAACTGGGCAAATGAGTCTGATAGTTCCATATCCAGCATCTTGGCACATGGCATCATGATGTTCTCACCAAAGGACTTGGGCAGCTCTGCTCCTGTGGCTTTGCTGGTTGCAACCCACATGACCTCTCTCAATTTGTCTCTGATTCATTCCTGCAGCGTTCCTCAGCAGACTTTCCATGTTACTGGTATCTCTTAATCTCGGGTGTCCACTGTGCTTTTTCACTTCTAGGCACCCCCATGGCTTCATATTTCTCAGGGGATTAATGCACTAATTAGGTTAAAACTCTCATAACTCAATCATTTGTCCCCTAGACTTTCATGCATTGTTTCACATATGGGGCTTTGGGGGACACCTCACATCTAACCCAAAATATACCTTAAAGGCAATGAGTTGATCTGCTCAGAAGTATCAAAATATGCTTTTGAATTGTGTACTGGAGAAGAAACGGGATCCATTTTTGAAAGCCAGGCTACCATGATTTGCAAAAGCTCTTCCACAGAGCAAATGGTCAGAACAGGGCCCCATCCAACTACTGGGTACCATCTATTTCTTCGATCAGGTCAGTCTGCTGATTATTACAAAACCAAACCAGAGGACTAAGTACATTATGTATCATGTGTGAGCATGTGTGTGTATGTATGTGTGTGTGTGTGTGTGTGTGTTAGGTGCATACTTTGAAATATCAATCAGACTAATTAGCCAAATGATGGGGGAGATTCAAATTGCACAGAGAAATGAAAGAAAAGGTGCTCAAAACATACTCGGAGCAAATTCTAATTAATAATGAATTGACTATAGTAGATGAATTCAAATGGTTTCTTCACAAATCTTTCTATGGCACTCATAAATCAACAAGGTTTTGATATGAGGAATCCCCTTAACGTTTATGTGTGAGACAATGCAAAAATGTTCAGGAGCAAAACAATTGAGTTATAGAGTTGTAACCTAATTATTGCATTAATCCACTTGAATGTATTAACTGGCTGGTAACTGTAGGTAGGAAGACAGAGTGTGGCTGGAGGAGGTAGGCCACTGGGGGTGACTTTAGGGTTTATATTTTGTCCTTGGTGACCAGAGTGCTCTGCTTTCTGGTGCCCATGTCCTGAGCTGCTTTGCTCACCATATTCTTCTGCCATGATATTCTTCCACATCTTGGGTCCAAAGCAATGGGTCAGCCAACCATGGACTGAATCTCTGAAACCATGAACCCCAAATAAAATTTTCCTCCTCTTAAATTGTTCTTGTCTGGTATTTTGTTCATGATAATGAGAAAATTGACTAAAAACAATAAGTTTTCTAAGTATGACATCAAATTGTACCTGACATGGCATGAATAATTACGCACTAACCTGAAAAGAGAGTTCGCCTCCCTGTGTCCTATTTTCTGGTCCCCTCTCTATAACTTATAGAAGGTTTCCAATATTTTCTACTTCAGTTTCTGAGTATGTATAAGATGAAGAACAAAAGTCCACTTTTTCTTATGACCCTGGTGGCCAGATATTGTAGTGGAGTGGACCTGTGCATTCCTGGACATCTAAGACTAGCCATATCTGACCTCTCAGCTCCCTGTTGGCTGCTCTTTGTGGCCCTGTATGATGATCATTGTTTCTTCAAGTCAGGGAAAGCAGAAGGAAGCCTTCGACCTTTTCTATTTATAATTCCATAAAGAGTGGAGGAAGGTATAAACATAATGAAACAGAGCATCTCATTATGTAGATTCCCCTTATGTTTGCCCCCAACTCATTGGTGTTGGATCTTATTAAAGAGGACAGGAGTAATTCTGAAGATTCAGTTTCTGTGATGCAGCCGGTCTCCTCGGCAGGCCTTGACAAGTCAGTAGTCATTTCATTAGCCAGAAATTGGACAGCCTTCATGAAGTGGTTTTTAATTCATTAGTCCTAAGTGGCATGATTGATTTACAAGTATTAATGACTTGTACTTTTATCAAAGGGTCCTGTAGAGTGGCATCCTTTTGAGAATACCTAACTTCTACAGATTCTGGGGGCTGGTTTATTTAATGAACATCTAATGCTAGCTTAGTGACCTATTTCCTTGATTTTAGGCACCATTATTTTAATAATAACTTTCAGGAAAAATTATTTTGCTTGAAAAGGGAATGATATATGCAATATATTGGTAATATGATCTATATTATGTGTATGTATGTATAATAGACAACATAATAGATCCACTATATATTATATTACATTTTATGTTACATATTATTTTTCTAGATAAAAATATTCTTTATTGTCTAGAGGTACACAAGTGGTAATACACATCCTAGTTCAAAAAACAACAGAAGTTTACATATAATGCATTTCTAGATCTTTCTATGTATGCTTATACACACATACCCTTATACGGGATATGTATATTTCTTTTATTCTCACCTCAGGGTGTCCTCCCTCTACTGAGCTAAAAGAAAGGCACACTCTAAAGAAACCTCAGTGGGCAGAAAATTATGTCTGAGCCATCCAAGAGCCTGGGTTTAACTTCAGTGATGACTTTATGACAGCAATAAAGAGAAATTATATCCTAATAATGATGCCATACTCAGACCCACAAACAAACCACCTGTCCCAAGCACAATGAACCAACATTTCATTAAAAGGGGAGAATAGAGAAGTTAATTTTGATACAGTCTTTCAAAAATATCCAAGAAAGAAGATAGAGTCTGTGGGGAATATCTAGTAGCTATGTCAAAGCATTTGTTCACCTATTTGCTCATTCACTTAACAAATATTGATAAAGCAAAATATTTTATGCTATATTCACTGTGCTGAGCTCTTGTAATATGCCAGTGAAAAAGAAAAATGCTTCCTACCTTTACCAATCTGCCTACTTAATGCACATAATTAATGAATACAAAGCTAAGTCATTAATTAGACTGTGACAAGCACGAAGAGGGAAAATAACAGGCAAAAAGGAGGTATATTTACACTAGGATGAAATCCTAGTTGTGAATAGAGCCAGGAGAAAAATACTGTAGAAAGCAGGTGTGGAAATAGTTTAAAGACACTAAATAAAAATTTGTCAATAAGCAAATGAGGAGGAGAGAGTAGGAGGCAGACTTTGAGGAGATGAACTTGGAGTGTTGGGTTCGAGATTGGTCACACAGGGCCTGGTGGACCACTATGTGAAGTTCACAGGTCATTGTAACCTGAAGCCAAAGAGCACATCAGGAACCCCCAAGCAATTTTCTCTTACTTGTGCTTTGTCCCACATTAAAAAGCTAAACAATGTTAAATAATAAATTGACTGTGGTAGATGGATTCAAATGGCAGTATCGATAGGGGCCATCCTTGTCTTTTTATTAATGTTTAGGGGATGCTTAAAAAATCCACTTATTAAATAAATGAGGTCCAGTTCTTCCCTAAATATCTTGTCAATTTAAGAAAATCAACTTCTATGTTTAAATGTTAGTAATTTTCTTCATAAAAGTTGTGGACTTCACTGAATGCTGATTTGCATCTGTTGAAGTGATCACATGTATTTCTCTTGTTTAAACAATATATCCTGCCAGTGGAAGCACTATTTCTCAAAATGGGCTTTCTGGTTTTAAATAATCTTTTTACTACTGAATAACCCCTACTTCCTCGTGACAGGACTGTTTTGATATGCTGCTAAATTATGTGTGAGATTATTTTCTTCAATTTTTATTGTCTGCCTCCTAAGAGAGATTGATCTGTGATTATCTTACTCTACATTTTTCTTGTTTTAGAATCAATATAAGCCTCATGTAACAATTTGTGTAACTTGCCTTCTTTTAAATATTCTGAATCATGGACAGAAGATGACAGACTCCATTTAGATTTGAGATCTGCTATAGGGGACCACTTTTATACATCATCATTTTTTTAAATCATTGTTCATGTGGGTTTTGGCTATTTGTGGATTTCTATAAAACGATCGGTTTTGTTTTCAAAATTATTGACAGTTACTCATTAATAATTTTTGTGGCTACAAATTACATAATTTTTTTGAAAAGAGAATTTTTTTGTTAGTAGAGCTTCATAGTTATGCATAGTAGTTGGGTTCATTTTGACAAAATCATACGTGCATGGAATTTGACTCCTTTTAAGTACTGGTTCCCTACCCTTTTCTTTTCCTTCTCCCACCCCTATTCTACCTCATTTATCCCATAGTTCTTCCTTTTGCTTGCTCATTTCTTTCTCCTTGGTGTTTTCTCATATACATAAAGTTGGAATTCGCTGGTATATTTGTAATGCATATAGTGTGATTTTGTTAAATTCATTCCACATTTCTTCTCCTTTCCTGTCCCTCCTCCCACCCTCATGAACTTCTTTGACTCCACTGATCTTCCCTATATCTTTATTATACTCATACTCCTCATTCCACCCTTTAAACTTTTAGTTTGCTCTAGCCTTCATATATGAGAAAAAAATATTCCACCCTTGATTTTCTGAATCCGACTTATTTTACTTAGCATGATGTTCTCCAGTTCCATCCATTTATTGACAAAAGTCATAATTTTATTCTTCTTTATGACTGACTATAACTTCATCATGTATATACACCATATTTTCTTAATGCATTCATTTATTGATGGGCTTCTGGTCTGCTTCCATAATTTGGCTATTGTGAATTGTACTGCTATAAACACTGAGGTAGCTATAGCACTGTGATATACTGATTTTAGTTCTTTAGATAAATACCAAAGAGAAGGATAGCTGGGTTTTAAGGTGGTGTTATTCCTGGTTTTTCTTTTTTGAAGAATCTCCATTCTGCTTTTCAGAGTAATCATTTGCAGTCACCACCAACAATGTATGAGGATATGAACCTTTCTGCCTACATCCTCACCAGAATTTATTTTTGATAGTCACTGTAAAGTTTATTTGTAATGATAAACATGCATTTGATAGATTATCATTATAATTAGTGAATGAAAATGTTATTTGAAAAATAAATATAAAATATATTAAGATTATAACCATGTGAGAAAATATGCATATTCTAAAACTGAAATAAAAGTTGCATGAATAAAAGTAACAAAAAGTAATATAATTTTTCCTCTAAAAATTTTTACTGCAATAAACACTGTAAGAAGAAATCTTTGGGGGTAAAAATTATTGGTAAGTGAAGATTATGGCATTAGTCATTCCAGTAACACATCAACATTTTTGTTAAGCAATATCTAAAGATTAAAGGTCTTTATGACTGAGTAATATTCCATTGTATATATATACCACAGTTTCTTTATCCATTAATCAATTGAAGGACATCTAGGTTGGTTCCACAATCTGGCTATTGTGAATTGAGCAGCTATGAAAATTGATGTGGCTGTATCTCTGTAGTATGCTGATTTTAAGTCCTTTAAGTGAGATAAGCCAATCTCAAAAAACCAAAGGATGAATGATCTCGCTGATAAGCGGATGATGACACATAATGGGGGGTGGGAGGGGTTAGTGTTAGTTTTTTTGTTTGTTTGTTTTTTTATTTGTTTATTTTTTAATTATTATTGTATACAAATGGGATACATGTTGTTTCTCTATCTGTACATGGAGTCAAGGCATTCCATTTGTGTAATCATACGTTTACATAGGGCAATGATGTTTGATTCATTATTTTTTTCCCTTCCCCCCACTCCTCCCACCCCTCTTTTCCCTCTATACAGTCCTGCTTTCCTTCATTCTTACCACACTCCTTATCCCTAACCCTAAACCTAACCCTAAACCTAATGCTAACCCCTCCCACCCCCCATTATATGTCCTCATCCGCTTATCAGCGAGATCATTCGTCCTTTAGTTTTTTGAGATTGGCTTATCTCACTTAGCATGATATTCTCCAATTTCATCCATTTGCCTGCAAATGCCATAATTTTATCATTCTTCATGGCGGAGTAATATTCCATTGTATATATATGCCACAGTTTCTTTATCCATTCATCAACTGATGGGCATCTAGGTTGGTTCCACAATCTGGCGATGGTGAATTGAGCAGCAATGAACATTGATGTGGCTGTATCTCTGTAGTATGTTGATTTTAAGTCCTTTGGGTATAGGCCAAGGACTGGGATAACGGGGTCAAATGGTGTTTCCAATCCAAGCTTTCTGAGGAATCTCCATACTGCTTTCCAGAGTGGCTGCACTAATTTGCAGCCCCACCAGCAATATATGAGTGTTCCTTTTTCACCACATCCTCGCCAACACCTATTGTTGATTGTGTTCTTGATAATCGCCATTCTAATTGCGGTGAGATGAAATCTTAGGGTAGTTTTGATTTGCATTTCCTTTATGACTAGGGATGTTGAACATTTTTTCATATATCTGTTGATTGCTTGTACATCTTCTTCTGTGACGTGTCTGTTCATTTCCTTAGCCCATTTGTTGATGGGATTATTTGTATTCTTGGTGTAGAGTTTTTTGAGTTCTTTATAGATTCTGGAAATTAGCGCTCTATCTGAAGTATGTGTGGCAAAGATTTTCTCCCACTCTGTAGGCTTTCTCTTCACATTGCTGATAGTTTCCTTTGTTGAGAGAAAGCTTTTTAGTTTGACTCTCTCCCAGTTGTTGATTCTTGCTTTTATTTCTTGTGCTATGGGAGTCCTGTTAAGGAACTCTGATCCTAAACCAACAAGTTGAAGATTTGGACCTACTTTTTCTTCTATAAGATGCAGGGTCTCTGGTCTGATTCCGAGGTCCTTGATCCATTTTGAGTTGAGTTTTGTGTAGGGTGAGAGATAGGGGTTTAATTTCATTCTGTTGCATATGGTTTTCCAGTTTTCCCAGCACCATTTGTTGAAGAGGCTATCTTTCCTCCATTGCATATTTTTGGAACCTTTGTCTAGTATGAGAAAATTGTATTTATTTGGGTTTGTGTCCATGTCCTCTATTCTGTACCATTGATCTACCTGTCTATTTTGGTACCAATACCATGCCGTTTTTGTTACTATTGCTTTGTAGTAGAGTTGAAGATCTGGTATTGCAATACCCCCTGCTTCGCTCTTCCTACTGAGGATTGCTTTAGCTATTCTGGGTTTTTTATTCTTCCAGATGAATTTCATAATTGATTGCTCTATTTCTGCAAGGTACATCATTGGGATTTTAATTGGAATTGCATTGAATCTGTATAGCACTTTCAGTAGTATGGCCATTTTGACAATATTAATTCTGCCTATCCAGGAACATGGGAGATCTTTCCATCTTCTAAGGTTTTCTTTAATTTCTTTCTTTAGTGTTCTGTAGTTCTCATTGTAGAGGTCTTTAACCTCTTTTGTGAGATTGATTCCCAAGTATTTTATTTTTTTTGATGCTATTGTGAATGGGGTCGTTTTCCTAATTTCTCTTTCTGAAGATTCATCACTTATGTATAAAAATGCATTGGATTTATGAGCACTGATCTTGTAACCTGCTACTTTACTGAATTCACTTATGAGTTCTAAAAGTTTTCTGGTGGAATTTCCAGGTTCCTCTAAATATATAATCATGTCATCAGCGAACAGGGATAGTTTGAGTTCTTCTTTTCCTATTCGTATCCCTTTAATTTCTTTGGTTTGTCTAATTGCTCTGGCTAGAGTCTCAAGGACGATGTTGAATAGAAGTGGTGAAAGAGGGCATCCCTGCCTTGTTCCAGTTTTTAGGGGGAACGCTTTCAGTTTTTCACCATTTACAATGATATTGGCCATGGGCATAGCGTAGATGTCCTTTATAATGTTAAGGAATGTTCCCACTATCCCAACTTTTTCTAGTGTTTTGAGCATAAAGGGATGCTGTATTTTATCGAATGCTTTTTCAGCATCTATTGAAATATTCATGTGATTCTTAACTTTAAGTCTGTTGATATGGTGAATGACATTTATTGATTTTCGAATGTTGAACCAACCTTGCATCCCTGGGATAAAACCCACTTGATCGTGGTGCACTATCTTTTTAATATATATTTGTATGCGATTTGCTAAAATTTTGTTGAGAATTTTTGCGTCGATGTTCATTAAGGGTATTGGTCTGAAATTTTCTTTCCTCGATGTGTCTCTGTCTGGTTTAGGTATCAGGGTGATATTGGCTTCATAGAATGAGTTTGGGAGGGTTCCCTCCTCTTCTATTTCATGGAATACTTTGAGGAGTATTGGAATGAGCTCTTCTTTAAAGGTTTTGTAGAACTCGGCTGAGAACCCATCTGGTCCTGGACTTTTCTTTGTTGGTAGGCTTTTGATGACCTCTTCTATTTCATTGCTTGAAATTGGTTTATTTAAGTTGTATATGTCCTCCTCGTTCAGTTTAGGTAATTCATTTGTCTCTAGAAATTTGTTGATGTCTTCGAGGTTTTCTGTTTTGTTGGAGTATAGATTTCCAAAATAGCTTCTAATTATGTTTTGTATTTCACTCGTGTCTGTTGTGATGTTTCCTTGTTCATTCCGAATTTTAGTAATTTGAGTTTTCTCCCTCTTTCTCTTTGTTAGTGTGGCTAAGGGTTTATCAATTTTATTTATTTTTTCAAAGAAACAACTATTTATTTTGTTAATTTTTCCAATTGTTTCTTTTGTTCCAATTTTGTTGATTTCGGCTCTGATTTTAATTATTCCAGTCTTCTACTACTTTTGGTATTGGTCTGCTCTTCTTTTTCTAGGACTTTGAGCTGTAGTGCTAAGTCATTTATTTGTTGATTTCTACTTCTTTTTTTGAATGTGCCCTATGAAATAAATCTTCCTCTAAGTACTGCTTTCATAGTGTCCCAGAGATTTTGATATGATGTGTCTTTGTTCTCGTTTACTTCTAAGAATTTTTTTATTTCCCTCCTGATGTCTTCTGTTATCCATTCATCATATAATAGTGTATTATTTAATCTCCAGGTATTGGAGAAGTTTCTATTTTTTTTTCTGTCATTTATTTCTAATTTCAATCCATTATGATCTGATAGAGTACAAGGTCTTACCTCTATCTTCTTGTATTTGCTAGCAGTAGCTTTGTGGCATAAAATATGGTCTATTTTAGAGAAGGATCCATGTGCTGCTGAGAAGAAAGTGTATTCGTTCTTTGTTGGGTGTTATATTCTATATATGTCTGTTAAGTCTAAATTGTTGATTGTGTTATTGAGATCTATGGTTTTTTATTCAATTTTTGTTTGGAAGATCTATCCAGTGGTGAGAGAGGTGTGTTAAAATCGCCTAGTATTATTGTGTTGTGGTCTATTTGATTTCTGGAATTGAGAAGGATTTGTTTGACGTACATGGATGAGCCAATGTTCGGGGCATAGATATTTATGATTGTTATGTCTTGCTGATTTATGCTTCCCTTAAGCAGCATGTAATGTCCTTCTTTATCCCTTCTGACTAGTTTTGGCTTGAAGTCCACATTATCTGAAATGAGGATGGATACTCCAGCTTTTTTGCTGTGCCCGTGTGCATGGTATGTTTTTCCCCATCCTTTCACCTTTAGTCTGTGGGTGTCTCTTTCTATGAGATGAGTCTCTTGCAGGCAGCATATTGTTGGATTTTTCTTTTTAATCCAATCTGCCAGTCTATGTCTTTTGATTGATGAGTTCAGGCCATTAACATTCAGGGTTATTATTGTGATATGATTTTTATTCCCAGTCATTTGACTCATATTTGTTTTTTGACATGATTTGGTTTCTCCTGTATTTGGCTATTCCTTTAGGCTAGCGCCTCCTGTTGCTGATTTGCATCGTTGTTTTTCATCTGTTCCTCATGGAATATTTTGCTGAGAATGTTCTGTAATGCTGGCTTTCTTTTTGTAAATTCCTTTAGCTTTTGTTTATCATGGAAGGATCTTTTTTCATCATCAAATTTGAAGGTAAGTTTTGCTGGGTATAAGATTCTTGGTTGGCATCCATTTTCTTTCAGGGCTTGGTAAATGTTGTTCCAGGCCCTTCTAGCTTTTAGGGTCTGCATTGAAAAATCTGCTGATATTCTTACTGGTTTCTCTCTGAATGTAATTTGATTCTTTTCTCTCGCGGCCTTTAAAATTCTGTCTTTATTTTGTATGTTAGTATTTTCATAATAATGTGCCTTGGTGTGGGTCTGTTGTAATTTTGTATATTTGGAGTTCTATAAGCCTCTTGTACTTGGTTTTCCATTTCATTCTTCAGATTTGGGAAATTTTCTGATATTATTTCATTGAATAGATTTTTCATTCCTTTGGTTTGTTTCTCTAAGCCTTCCTCAATCCCAATAATTCTTAAATTTGGCCTTTTCATGATATCCCATAATTCTTGTAGAATCTGTTCATCATTTCTTACCATCTTCTCTGTTTGGCCAACTTTGTTTTCAAGATTAAATAATTTGTCTTCAATATCTGAGGTTCTGTCTTCCAGGTGTTCTATCCTATTGGTTATGCTTTCTATGGAGTTTTTAACTTGGTTTATTGTTTCCTTCATTTCAAGTATTTCAGTTTGGTTTTTTTTTCTGTATCTCTAACTGTTTATCGAAATGATCTCTTACTTCCCGTATTTGGTCTTTTAACTGTTGTTTGGTGCGATCATTTAATGCCTGCATTTGCTCTTTCATCTTCTCCTTCAATGCCTGCATTTGCTGTTTCATCTCCTCATCTGCTTCCCTGATTGTTTTAATTATGTACATTCTGAACTCCCTTTCTGACATTTCTTCTGCTGTGCTGTCATTGGGTTTTATTGATGTAGTATCTAGGTTTGTTTGGGACATTTTCTTCCCTTGTTTTCTCATATTGGTCAGCTGTCAGTGGGATCCTGAGATATTGCAGATTTCCTCTGTTGTCTTATAGTGTTCCTGTAGATTTCCAGTGTATCACCTCCCAGCCTTCCGTAGCCTGAAGTCTTGGAGGAACTTGATAATGCAGTGCTTCCAAAGAAAGCTGCCCCTAGCCCTCTACTGTTTCCAGGGTTTGGAGCTGGCTCTGTGCAGAAAGGATCTCACTGGGGGCCTGCACCGTGCAGCTGGCCGTGTGGGAGGAGCCCACCGCCGGAGTGTGGAAGGCTACCTGGGGAAGACTCTAGCTGCGCTGCCCTGCTCTGATAAGCCACCCCTATCTGTGCCTGCTGCCCAGGCCAAGTTTCACCCAGTGGGGGAGACTCACCCCGTGACTCTATTTTTGTCCAAGTCTCTCAATGCCTCCCCTTCTTGAGTCCTGGGTTCTGGAGTGACTGGAGATGCAGTCACCCTCTAGGCCGCCATCTTGGTTCGCCCCATGGAAAGAGCCTGCGGCCGGAGTGGGCAGAGCCGCCTGGAGAAGTCTCTGGCTGCCCTGCCCTGATCCCACAGGCTGCTTGCGGATCGAAGCTCTCCGTTGACTTGGGATTTATGGCTGGCTCTATGTAGAAAGGCTCTCACTGGGCGGTCTGTTCTGAGAAGCTAGCCTTGAAAGGCGCCTCCCACCGCAGGGGTCCAGGCTGCTTGGGGAAGTTTCTGGCTGCCCTGTCCTGGTCCCTGAAGCCACTTGCGGGCCGGAGTACGCCGGGCTGGCTCCAGGTCTTGGAGCTTGTTCTGATCAGAAAGGCTCTCACTAGGGGGCCTGCTCCGAGAACCTGGAGAAGCTGGCTGTGTGGGAGGGGCCCACCGCCGGAGTGAGCAGGGCTGCCTGTGGAAGACTCTAGCTGCCCTGCCCTGCTCCGATAAACCACCTCTATCAGGGCCTGCCACCTGGGCCGAGCTTTACCCAGTGGGCAGACTCACCCGTGGCTCTATTTTATTCCGAGTCTCTCAATGTCTCCTCTTCTTAACTCCTGGGTTCTGGAGCGACTGGGTATGCAGTCACCCTCTAGTCCGCCATCTTGGATCGTCCCGTGGAAAGGGCCTGCGGCTGGAGTGGGCAGAGCCACCTGGAGAAGTCTCTGGCTGCCCTGCCCTGATCCCACAGGCTGCTTGCGGATCGAAGCTCTCCGTTGGCTCGGGGACTTGTGGCTGGCTCTATCTAGTGTTAGTTTTTAACATGAATTGGTGTTTGATTTTACCAATGGCCTTTTCGGCATCTATTGACATGATGCTATGATTCTTGCCCTTAATTCTATTTATGTGATGAATTACATTTATTAGTTTGCGTATTTTGAATGAACCTTGCATCCCTGGGATGAAACTCATTTGATCATGGTATATTATCTTCTTGATATGTTTTGAATTCCATTAACATGTTATTAAAGAATAGGGATATTGGTCTATAGTTTTCTTTCCTTGATATATATTGTCTGGTTTTGGTATCAGGGTTATACTGACTTCATTGAACGCATTCTTTCTTTTAATTTCATGAAGGAATTTGAAAAAGACTATTGTTAGTTCTTCTTCAAAGGTCTGGTAGAACTGATCTCAGGATCCATCTGTTCCTTGGCTTTTACTTGTTGAAAGGCTTTTAATTGCTATTTCAATTTTATTACTTGATATTTGTTTGTTTGTTTTCTGTGTATTTATAGATCACTTTGGGCACCTTGTATTGTCTAAAAATTTGTCACTGTCTTTTAAATTTTCCAGTTTATTGGAGTATAAACATTCAAAATAGTTTCTTATGATCTTCTGGACTTCAGTATTGTCTGGTAATATCCTTTTTCACCTGTTGATTTGGGTCTCTCTCTCTCTCTCTCTCTCTCTTCGTTTGTGTAAAGATATGTCAATCTTATTGATCCTTTGACACAAACAGCTCTTTGCTACATTGACCTTGTGTATTGTTTTATATTCTCAATTTCATTAATTTCAGATCTGACCTAAATTATGTCCTGTCTTCTGATTTTGGAATTGGTTTGTTCTTTTGCTCAGGCCTTGAGGAGGAGCATAAACTTATTTGTTTGGGATCTTTTGATGTTTCTTTTTTCTTTCTTTCTTTTCTTTTGTTACAGGGGTACTTAACCTCTAAACCACATCCCCAGTCCTTCTTATTTTCATTTTGAGACAGGTTCATGCTAACTTACTAGGACATTTCTAAGTTGCAGAAGCTAGCTTTGAACTCATAGTCATCCTGCCTTAGCTTCAGCTTCAGGAGTCACTGGAATTACTGAGTGTATATCACTGGGCCTGACTTCTAATTTTTTTTTTTAACTCTAGGCATTCAATGCTATAATTTTTTCTTTTAGAACTGTTTTCCGACTGTCCCAGAAATATTGGTATGTTGTATCTTTGTTCTCATTTGTTTCCAAGAATTTCTTGACATGTTCTTTCATTTCTTCTATGATCCATTCTTTATTTAAAAGCATATATTTCAATCCTTATGTGTTAAAGTGGTTTTCATTATTTTTCTTGCTGTTGATTTCTGGGCTTATTCAATTTTGATCTGAGAGATTGTATGGGATTCTTTTATTTAGTTACTTTTGTATTTGCTAAGATTTACAATGTGACCTAGAATATGGTCTATTTTGGAAAAGCTTCCAAGAGTTGCTGAGAAGAAAGTAAATTCAATTGTTTGGGGGTCAAATATTATGTAGGTGCCTACTAGGTCCATTTGAATTTTAGTATTATTTAGAATAGAAATATCTTAATTGATTTTTATATTTGGATACATATTGGTGATTAGGCAATAAGAGTGTATTGAAATCACCCAGTATGATTATATTTGGGTCTATCTGATATGTAATGTTAAATATTCTTTTTAATAAAAACAGGTACACCGGCATTTGGTGCATGTATGTTTACTGTCATCTTTTCTTCTTGTTGAATTGTTCCTTTGCCTTCTTTGTCTCTTCTGATCATTTTTTTTTTCTGGAAATATGCTTAATCAGATATGGGAATAGCTACTTCTGCTTATTCTTGGATTCTGTTTGCATGGAATAATTTTTTCCATCCTTTTACTTTCAGCCTAGGATGTCTTTGCCTATGACATGAGTGCCTCACAAATAGCATGTTGTTGGATCTTGTTTTTAATTCATTTCTATGATCTATGTCTCTTTATTAGGGAGATAAGACTATTTCCATTCAGTGCTGTTATGCATATTGCTTGTTGTTTATTGACATTTTAGTTTGTTTAATATATTTAATTCTGCCTTGATTTTCATTTAGTTGTTTACTCTTCTAATGATCTTCTTCATTTATTTGGGAGCTTTGGGGAGTTTGGGGATTCTTCTCTATGTAGTTCATCTTTGAGTGTTTGTAGTGCTAGTTAAGTGATCATGAATTTATTTAGTTTATCCTTGTCATGAAAAGTATTTATTTGTTCACTGATTTTGAAAGATAGTTTTGCCAAATTTAGCAATATTGACTGGCAATTGTTTTCTTTTAAAACTTGGTGTACAAAAATTCAGCCCCTCCTTGATTTTAGGGTCAGAGCTGACCATCAGAAAAGAGCCTTATTGATCTGCCTCTAAATGCGACCTGACTTTTTTTTTTCTTGCAGCTTTTAATATTCTTTCCTTATTTTCTCTGTTGGGCATTTTGAATATGATGTGTCTTGGAGGGGTTATAGTTTGATCTTGCCATATTGAAGACATTCCTACATGCCTCCTGTAAATTTGAATGTCTATCTCATTTTTGATATGGGGAGTATTTTTCTGTTACTATCTCATTAAAGATAATCTAAATGCCTTTAGCATGTTTCTCTATGTTCTATTCTATCCCAGTGAGTTTCAGGTTTGTTCACTTGATGCTGTCCCAGAGTGCTTGTATGTTCTGCTCAGGGCATTTTATTTTTTTCCCTTTATTGCATACTGAGTATTCAAGTTCATTTTCCCTGTCTTCAAGGCCTAAAGTTACATTTTCTACGCAATCTAATCTATTGATGATGCTTTCAAGTGTGTTTTTGATTCATTATGTCTTTCATTTCTAGGGATTCTGATTGGTTTCTTTTCATTACCTCTATTTCTTTATTGAAATGATCTTTTATCTCCTGTATTTGCTCTCTTAATTTATTCCTTAAATTTTCTTTCAGGTTTTTTTTAACTTTTTAATAACCAGTTTTTTAAATAATTTTTGAAATTTGTACATCAATTGAGATTGGTTCCCCTTCCTCTTTTATATGTGTGTCCTTTTGTGTGTAGTTATCTTTTTTGTATTAGGCCTTCTCTGTTTTTGATGTATGCACATAGGTCATGTGCAGGAGAGAAACCCGTAATCCCCCTCTGGTTGTTCCTCCTTCTGGTCTGTTTGTTGGTTTGAAATTTTTATCTCCCATGTTCTATGTGCTGAAGTGCTGTTGAGGCTCAGGTGGGGTTAGATGGTGTTCAAGGTGAGATTCAAGTTAACTTGGCTGAGTTATGAATATTGCTTGGCAATAGGATCTCTACTCTGTGAACTTGAAGTGCCTCAATCACTTTCCGGCTCCTCTTAGAGTAAGGTGGAACCAGCAATAGCACCAATGTTAGCAACAGCTATACAACCTTAAGATGAATGTCCACTGTCTACTTTAACATGTATAATAGTAATTGCTACCTCTATAGGAATAATAGAGTTAAAATTTAACATCAACACCAATAAAAAAAAAAAATCCATGAACTAGATCAGGTATCTTCTATGTCATCTGCTGTATTAATAATCACAACAGCATAAGTGGAGAATGAATTATGCAAATTATATAGTCTATCAAATAATAGGATTATAGTTTTTAAGAGAAAATAGGGTAGAAAGGCAAGAGAAAGTTTGAAATATTTCAAAAGTGAAGAGAGACAGGAGAAAGCAGATGATGGTTATAAAATAGGAAGGGTAAGAAAATAATTAGAAATAAAAAAAAGGAAAAGGGAAACAAAAAATTTGGCTATTAATGGAAGAAGAGATTGAAGAAGAGGCAATAAGAAAAACAAAAACTGAGGTAATAATAAACAAATTTAAAATCAAAATAACTCAAAACTGCATATAATTTTACCCACCTCAATCAAATCAAGGCTAAATAATAAATAGGTAAAGAAGAAAACAATTAAAATGAAAGTCATGTCTATATCTATCTATATCAAACCTGTATGTATAGGGAGAACAGATACACCCATACCCCCCACACACATACACAGTCTCACAGAATGGAAAAAGTAAGAAATGATAATATACAATGAAATGAAATTTGACAAAAGTTTTAAAAATTAAAATTTAAAAAAATTAGTAATAAATGGGGAAATAAGGAAAAAAGATAAAAATTCTTAATGAGAAATAAAGAACTTGGTTCCATTGAGGGGGTCAAAACTGTTGACAAGGATGAATTTTTATTCTTTGTATTTATTTTTGGCTCTGTAACCCTGGGGTCAAGGGCTGAGGGTTGTTAAGTCTAGCTTATCTGTGTTTCTAACCTAGCTGTCCGCTGCTGTGGCTAGGAGCCATAGTTGGTTGTTGTGGCCCTCAGTGTCCCACCTCCCTGTATAGGGTGGGATAGACAGGGGAGTGCTGACAATTGGTATACTCCTGGCCAGGGTGGTGCTGAATTCTAAACTGGACGTTCCCACAGTTGTGACTGAGTCTTTGTTGTCCTTTGGAACTTTGTCAATGGGTATCTGATATTTAATTCATATCCCTGTTGCTGGGGAGATACGGAGCTCTGCTGGGCATCTAGGTCTCAAGGGACTTCTTTAAATTCCACTTTTAGGATACAGAACCTAAACCTCCACAGGTTTTCACATTTCACCACGATGTATATGAATTACCCAGAATCAGACTTGGAAGGCAGACACTTTTGTCAGGTGATCATTGGTTTCTTCCCAATAGCTTTTCGGGGCTCCAGCAACCAGGAACTCTCTCTCCTTGGTAACCAGAGCTTAGATGCCCTATTTTGGTCACATTGGACTGGGCACACTCTGGGACTCTTAACAGGGTCAGCTGGCAAGTTCCACTATAAGTCCCCAAACTCCTGCCTCTGCTTGCATCTGGCCTGCCCTTATAAATGGTTCCCCACTGATGACTTTGGTTCCCCTGGAAGGATCCTCTTGAGTGGGTCAAGTGATTTTGGTTGCTCTTCACTCAACCACTTCCCCCACCAAGGCTGCGTCCATTAAGATCAATCCTCCCCGCTATTCCACGGGTTCGCCTGAGCCAAATTTCTTTTTCCTACCGCACTTCCCTTTTCCTCTGCCTGCGCTCCCCTCTTCTCCGCGTGTCACAACGGTCAAGCTGGTGCATCCCTAGCATATCATTTTATATACTATGCTCAAAGTTTCTGACCTTCTGACTCTCCATGGTTTCTTTCAAGGCACAGTACTGAATGTTAGTGAGTTCCTTAGCAACCCACCTCGCTGAGGAGCAATCTTCCTGCTTCTTACGACTGGTGCTGAGGAACTGCTGGGATGTGCACGCCCTCTCTAGTTCACCATCTTCTCTCTCCCCTCATCAATGACTTATAACATCAGTAAAGACTTAAAAGGTGTTATTCTTTCTCCAAGATTACTGATTTGCAGCGATAGTCAATTTCCATTTTATAAACACTTCACCCAGGCTAATCTCAAGCTGTCTACATTGCTAAGCATTACAATTGGCTCTCTAATCCCTGCCAGTTCCCACACATCAAAGAATTGTAATTTTTCTTTTTTTGCCTTGATTTTATTTTTCCTGTCTTTGTCTTTCTTTTCTCTCTCTTTTTTGTAAATCAGTCTCATTAGAGGCCTTAATATATTGTTAGACTATTTTTATTTTTAAGAATTTCCTTTTAGTTTAGATGGACACAATCCCTTATTCTATTCATTTATTTTTAATGTGGTGCTGAGGATCAAACCGAGTACCTCACACGTGCTAGGCAAGTGTTTTACTATTGGGCTACAACCACAGTCCCTATCGTTAGACTATTTTTAAAGACTGACTGTCTAGTTTTTTTAAGTCCTCTTTTGTTCCTTTGTTTTCACTCTTTTTAAAAAATTAATTTCAGCTCTCTTTAATAGAGAAAAACATTTATCCTGTGTTTATTTTTTCTACGTTTTTGGAGGGTCAAAGCATTCAATTTGAACCTTGTTTTGGTAACAAATGAATGTAAGGTTTTTAACTTTTTAGTAATGTTTTACTTGCATGCCACAGGTTTTCATTTGGTAATCTCATTTCAGTGCTGAAGATTTAATAATTTATAGCATCTCATTTGAAGAGTTTAAAAATGTGTGTTTGCTTTTGCAGGGGGAGACAGTTTCTCTTTTGTGAATGATTCCTAACTCATTTGCATGTAGGTCAGAGAAGATTTTGTGATAGCCCTTGTTTGAAATTTGAAAGCGACTTTTTTTCAAAGTATCATGCATACCTATACAAATGAACATTTTTTTAAATTATTTGACCTTACAAAATATTAATTTGTGGTCTTTGTAGATTAAAAGCGTGCCCACCCACAGTCAATAGTAGGCACATTTCTTATTTACTTTGGTTGAAAACACTTGAAAACATCCCTTAATAACCTTCTTTTCTCAACCATCTGTGTATATATGCATAAACTCAATTCTTTAAGCATAGGAAACACAACCAAAACTAAACAAGTGGGACTGTATCAAATGTAAAAGCTTCTGCACAGCAAAGGAAACAGTCAGCAGAGAAAATGATAACCTAAGGAATGGAAGAGAATATTTGCTAGTACTATATCTGATGAGGGGTTAATCTCTAAAATATATAAGGGACTCCCACAACTCATTCTTAAACAGTTAACAACCTGATTAAAAGATGGGCTCAGGTAAATCAGTCTCCAGAATTATGTAAAGAAGTTATACAAATAGCCACCTTATTTAGGAAAAATGATCCTTGTCACTTAGGAAAATGCCAATCAAAACCTTGGTGAGATATCACTTCATACCTATCAGGATGACTGTTATTAATTTTCTTTAGAAAGAGGCAAGTGTTATCAAGGATGTGCAAACAATTGGAACTGGTAGGTACTGTTGGTGGGAATGCAAAATGATGCAGTTATTGTGGGAAACAGCATGACCATTCCTCAAAGTTAGAAAAAGAACTACCATAATCCAGCAATCCACTTCTGAATATTTACCCAAAGGGGACACTCCCCAACAAGGTCAGACCAGGATAGGTAGGGCTGACTGACTGCCCGTTCCCAGCCCTCCCGGCTGAGGGCTCAGGGAGACCAGTCACAGCAGGAACTCGTTTACTGAGGAAGTCACACAGCTTTTATGTAGGGTGGAGGCTAGGCGGGAACCAATCAGCTTAAAGGTCAGCAAGGCATGGGAGGTTCACGCAGGTGATAGTCCCAAATGGCAAGGCACGAGCTGATCACGTTCACAGAACTTTTGTTAACCAATTCCTGATGGTGGTCTGATTTGTTGTCATTAACTATTGAAACCGCTTTTGAGGCCCTGATCCTGCTCACCCACAAGGAAGTAAGGAGTCAGCCTGAGTTAGTTAACATGTCATTAGTCCCAACATCCTTACAAGAAAATATTCTCCTACCTTTAAAAAGAAGGAAATTTTGTAATATGTAACATCATGGCCAAACCTGGAGAACATTTATGTTAGTGAAATAAATCAGTCAGTCACAGACAAATACTGAACCAGATGTAATGGCACATATTTGTAATCTCAGTGACTAGGGAGAATGAGGCAGGAGGATCACAAGTTCAAAGCCACTCTCAACGACTTAGCAAGGTCCTAAGCAAATTAGTGAGACCTTGTCTCAAATTTTAAAAAATAAAAAGGACTGGGTATGTTGCTCAGTGGTTAAGCGCCCCTGGGTTAATCTCTGGTACCAAAAAAAAAAAAAAAAAAAAAGAAAGAAAGAAAAGAAATACTGATGATGATGATTCCATGTAGATAAGATAAGATACCTAAAATAGTGAAATTCATAGAATCAGAGTTGGATGGTGGTTGCCAGGGGCCAGAAGAGAAGTTAATGAAGAGTTATTAATCTATGGCATAAAATTCTAGTCAAACAAACTAGATAACTTCTAAGCAGTTGCTGGACAGCTTTGTACCTGTAGTCAACAGGCAACCATAACTTATTACACACTTAAAATTTAATTAAGAGAACAATCTCATGTTCAGTGATCTCAACATAGTAAAAAATAAAGTTGTAGAATAATGTCTTGAAATTAATCTTTCCATAATATCTGTCTCCCAGAATAACATGAAGCATTCTTTTAACTTTTGAACACTGCTTACTCAAGACTTGGCAAACAATGCACACTATTCAAAGTTCATGCATTTGAAACTTTAATGCCAAAAGAACTCCGCCGAACACAATGACAGCAGTGTGCATGATGTGTTATGTTATCACTACCATCAACTAGCAAGGCAGGGATGCAAATGCCAAGCAGAGCGTATGGTCACGCCCACATCTCCCTGCTCAGAAGATATTTAAAATTCTAATTCATCTCAGTAAGAACTAATAGGACATTAAATAGCTCCTTTTAAAAACTGAATCCTGCCATCCTAAGAGAATTTCTTATAGTACTACTTTATTACTCAAATGTGGAGATAAATATGTCAAACCACAGCCATAGTGTGATCATTGTTTAAGATTCTTATGATCTTGGTAATGTTTTCCGCTTCATCTCTGTCTTATATGGGTCTTTTAAATCTTCCAGTATGATTATAGATTTGTCAATTTCTTTTGTGCTTGTAGTTTTTACTTTACATACTTTAATGCTCTGATGGTGTAAAGATCCACAGTTCATAGATTTTATATCTTCAAGGTGAATTATTCTTTTTGTTACACTGTAGCATTCCTCTTTTATCTGTTAATGAGATTTGCTTTATAGTCTAAGTTATTTCCCTTTTTAATATTGCCACTCAGCTCATTTTCATTTTGCCTTCATTTTAGAAGTATTCTAGGAGTGTTTCTTATATGCAGGTTAAAACTATATTTTGCTGGTTTTATTCAACCTGCTAATAATTACCTTTTAATCAATGAGTTAGTTTGATTACCTTCATTTTTATTATTCATATTTTTAGACTTATTTCTATCATTTAGCTATCTTTCCTCTGTGCTTTTGTCTTTTGTTCTCCTCTGCCTTTTGTTACTTTAAAAAATATAATAGCTAATTGTACAAACATTATATAGCTATTCATTTCTAGATGAAGAAAGAACCTCTGACATATTTCATAAGTCATTGCACAACATTATGTCTTGTTACTTTTATTTTACTAAACAAAGGAAAATAGTTATATTAATTAACACTACCTCTCCAAAGAGAACGACAACTCCTAAAATGAAGGTAACATAACAAAATATTTAGATTTATTTTTTTCTCATGCATAATATGATGCAGGTCAGGCAGCGCCCTTGCTAACAATAACTCAGAGACCTGTTTTCATCTCTCAAGATGTCAGAACTCTTGGGCTTCACAATTGCAGTGTAGGACTGCCTCCTCCACAATGTCAGGTCTACTTCAGGTTAAAGCAAAGCCAGTGAACAGCTTGGCACCCTGCTGAAAAGGAGTCTACATTTTCTGCTGCTTCCCTAGGCTTATGGCCCTGAAGAAACCTGTATTGGGACATATTGACTCTGATTGGCTTTAAGTCATGTGCTTTCTTCAGGTCACAACTTGAAAAAGGTGAGCTCCCTTTCTGCATTACTTCACGACATTACCCCAGACTGAAGGCAGGTTCCCAGGTGCTCTGAAGTTGGTCCCATAGCAAAGAGAGAGTTTGGTCAGAATCTCAGCATGGTAGAGATTGCTAATGCTTTAAAATATACTCACCTTTTCTTATTTTATTCTTTCAAGTTTAAGGTCCATGACATTTTAATATGCTAATGAAATTTGCACACTTATATAGAGTTTTAGCATCCTGAATACATTCTGATGCACATTTTAGAGTCTTTTTCTTAAGAATAATTTCACATGTTCCTTCTTTCCTGGAGACGTTATAGTCCCTGTTCCTTTCACACAGCAGCTGAACTCACTCCCAATGTCTATGGTGCTCTAATAGCAGCCCCTGGCTCCGATGCTTCTCTAATTTGTTTTTCTAATCCATTTCTGTTCGTTTGATTTTGAAGCTCTGCTGTATTTTTTTTCCCCAAATGTACTATTTTGTATCATTGTTCTGTATTTGGAGTAAAGTGAAGTAAATGAAAGCATGAAGTTACAGTACTTCTTAGATCAGAAGTATGAGTTCAAAATGTGACTATCATTCTGAGGAAATGAGAGACTTTAAAACAGTTATTATTCCTACTTTGTTTGATTTTAGACATGTCATTTTCAATTTAAAATAAAATTAAAGGTGTTTTTAAATGTTTAACATATGGCAACATGGTTTAAAATAAATCATGATATATTTTTCTCAACCTTATTGCTCCTATGTGCTCCACCACAGAACTATACTTCACACCACAGTCCACACCATAAAAAGTTCCTGAATCCCCAGGAACAACATGTACTGCTGTAGTCTACTGTAGCTCAGGGATCAGGCATGTTATGAAAACTTTTGACTTCACAGAGGAGAGCAGAGAAAACTTTGGGCTAAGAGCTCCTTGAAGACCTTTCCCATTATTAAAGAATTTTCTTGGAGAGTAGATGTGCCTAATTCTCATATATTTTTTTCTTTCCTCTCTGTCATAAATGGTCCATTCCCTGATCACCAGAGATTTAATGATGAAATGATTAAATCACGCTTCATATGAACTAAGCAACACTCATGAGCATGCACATACATGCTACCAAAAATTATAAGGACTTCAGTTGTCTGTTGAGCATTTCATCACCAAATACTTATGGAGCTTCTGTTACATGCCTCACACTGCTTTAGGTACCAAGAACCTAACAGTGAACAAGAGCAAAACTTTGCTCCCTGCATGTTGTAAGAAGCAAATACATAAATAATGCATATACTGTATTGGATACCTGATAAAGACTATGATAAAATGGCATAGGAAGGAATGCTTAAGATTGACATTTTAAACAGAATGGTAACTGAGAAGATGAGATCTGCGTATGAAATGTCAAAAACCTGTAGCACAAGTTATGTGGATGACTTTAAGGACAGCACTGAGGGTGGTAACAACTGAGGAAGTGGGTAGTACTCACAGCAGGAATGTTCAGAGAAGAGCCTAGAAAGCAAGGAGTTCAGGCCGTGTAGGACCTCACTGGCCATTGTAATGATGGCAGTGTTTGCTCTGAGGGATGTGGGAGCCAATGGAGAATTTGGGGCAGAGTTATATGATTTGCCTTATACTAAAAAAAAAAAAAAAGAAAAATTATATATCACTCTGCCCATTGTTTTTGGAACAGACAATTGAGAATGAGGAATAGACTGCTCATTTATTACCCTGAATGCATTTCAAAGTGGAGACCACAGAGTTTGCTAAGGAAATGGATTTGTGGTATGAGAGAAAGAAAACAGCACCAAGGGTCATGACCTGAACAACCGGAAAGAAGGAGCCATCCATTAATGAAACAAATATGTGTACAGGAGGAGCATTTGGCACAAGGATGAGAGAGGTCAGGAGTTTTGTTTTTGAATTAGTAAAATCTAAAATTATTATTAAATATCTAAGTGGAGACAAAAGGATAGTAATTTGGAGTTCAATTTATAGGTCCAGACTTAAGATATAAATGCAAAAGCCTCTGGTATCTAGGTGACAATTAAAGTCCCCAGGTGTCCTGGAAGAAAATAAATATATTCTTTTTAGAAAAAGGACAAGAGAGCCATTCTGTGAAAAGCTGCTGATGGTTAAGTAAGATAATGACTGGAGACTGACAGTTGGGGTGAGAAATGCAGATGTTACTGGTAATTCTAATCAGAGGTGTTTGGCATAGTGGTGTGGATGGAAGTCTCCCTGAAGAGCTTTCAAGAAATAATGGCGGAGAAGTAGATAGGGTGAATTTTGCTGTAAGGTGATCAGAGGAATGAGGTAATATCAATAAAGAATATGGAGTGTAAATGAATTAATCTTTTTACTAAATTTTATTTATTAAATGTATTATATTTCCATGTTTCAAAATCAAAATGACATGAAAGGTATAGAAGAAAAAGGTTTTCTACCACAATTTTCTCATCTTGTTTGAATGCAAGTTTTATTCAAATGCAAATATAAATTCTTAAGTTCTCTTCCTCCCTTTTCATGTCCTTCCCATAAGTTAGGGAAGTTAAATACTTTTGTTCATTTAGGAGTCTCTCCTGGAAATAGTTCCATTCCAGCATGTGTGTGAAGGAGATTTTTTTCTTTTTCATTTTTTAAAAGTAGATAGCAGTGTTCTATTCTGTATGTGTGTGCATGTGTTTGTGTTTGTGTGTGTGTGTATGTATGTATTTATTTATTTATTTATTGTGGTTAATTTAGCAAATCCTCTTGGAAGGACATGTAGCATGCACACTGTACCCTTTTGCGACCCCAGACAGGAAATGATACATTTTGCAAAAAGTATGTGTGTCTCTCTACACTTGCAAATGTAGGGATGCTGATGCAAAGAACAACACGTGTGATTCTGATAGATGTTGGCAAATTGCCCACTATTATAATTGTACCATTTTTTGTTCCATATAGCAATGCACAAAAGTGCATCCCCAGAATCTGACAAGAATGAACTTTCAAACTTCTGGAACTGTATTCTTCTTCTTCCTCCTCCTCCTCCTCCTTCTCCTCTTCTTCTTCTTCTTCTTCTTCTTCTTCTTCTTCTTCTTCTTCTTCTTCTTCTTCTTCTTCTTCTTTTAATGTGGCTTGACTGGTCATGTGCTATGTCTGTTATTTCTGTGGATTTTTGGTCCTTTCACTATAAATGTGTAATAGCCCTTTAAGACTGTAGAGACAAGTCCCTTGCCCAAGAAGAAAGTGTAAATATTGTTTTCCTGGTTATTTTTGGTCTTTTATAGTTGATAACCCTTTGGGTATAAAACAAAACAGAAAACCACCCTGGCAAAAATACTCTTTAACAAATGGCTGCATAACCCAGATCATGAAATAGACATTTCTAGGGTTGGAGATATGGCTCAGTGGTAGAGTGTCTGCCTAGCATGCATGAGGCCTTGGGTTTGATCGTCAGTAGCACACACACACACACACACACACACACACAAACACACACACGCTCACACACACAAAGTCATTTATAGCCCTCTAGAAGCCTTGTCCATGTGCTCTGTGTAGTCACTACCCTTTGTCCCCAAATGTGTCCACTATCCTAAACTTGATAGTAGACACTCTTCAAAATTTTATTACCTGCGTATATTTTTAGAAACCTCAGTCTTGCTCATTTTTAACCTGATAGGTTTTTTAAGTCTTTTAAGCCGCAGCATCTGACTCCTTCAGGGTTTTCCATCATCAGGATGTTATTCTTGTCACATTCCTGACATAGTTAGCCTGCTCCCCAGTCCTTCCATTTCATATAGTTTGACAGGTGAATCCAGATACTTGGTTGGATTCTGGTTTGATCCAACCAGAATATGGGGCTAGGTCCTTGTATCAGGGGATACATAGTATTCCCTTTTTTTCTGTTTGTAACAACTGTGGCCTAATCTCTGAGCACATTCATTCATTAAAGACTGCAAAATGATGGGATTTTGATTGTTTCCTGATATTTGAGAAGAATTTCATGATGATATGTTTCCCCTATTATTAAAACTGTGAATTAAACATATTTGAACACCTACATAATTGTCTAATTTTGTAGGAAACATAATTTACCCAAACAGATCATTCTGAAGATAAAAGAGTTAAACAGATAAATCTCCACTGAAGGAGAGAAATACGACAATAGTATCAGGTTGGGTAATTCTTTGTTACCAGGGTTGGAGATGGGTGGTGTATCTCTTATGCATCATCACAGGATATTTAGCAGTATCCCTGGCGTCTACTCTCTAGATGCTTCCCCAGTAGTGAAAACAAAAAGCTGTCCCCAGACACTTGCAAATGTCTCCTGGGGAGAAAAATCGCCTCAGCTGAGAGCCACGTATCTATAGATCAGTTCAATTTTAATTATAATCACAGCAGGACTTTTTTTTTTTTTTTTTTTTTTGAAAAATTAGCTTGATTCTAAAATTTAATATGAATAAAAAAAGGACCTATTTGATCTAAATCACCATTGAATAACAAAGATAACTGGAGAACTTAAACAACTATAATGCTTGCTAAGATGGTGATAGGAATGAATGGATCACTGGGACAAATATCCTGGAAATCAAGATAGGCTCACATAATCATTTGAATTATGACAAAAGTGCCAAAGAATTTCAATGGGGGTAGGAATGTCATTTCAACAAATTTCTAGTCCAGGTAGATAGACATAATAAAAAGATGAAGTTTGATACCAACTCATAACATACATAGAATTTAATGTGAGGTATATCATAAACCTACGAGTAAGAATGAAATATCTTACTGATTTTAGGAAAAAACAAGAAAATATTTTCATTTCTTTGCAATAGGTTAAAGTTCCTTAGGACATAGATTCTAATAAATAATTTCAAAAAATTAATACGGAAGACAACTTCAATATTTAATACAGTTTGATATAGTATTCTCAAAAGATACTAGTACAAAATCAAATAGGTATACCCCAGATTTAGCAAACATACTTATAAAACATATATCTCATCAAGAAGTAGTATTCAGAAAATGAACGGAAGTTGTAAAAATGTATAATGAAATCCATTTTAAAAGAAGCATAAAATCCAGGTGCTGTGTAATCTCAGTGACTCAGGAGGTTGAGGCAGGAAGATCACAAATTGGAGACAAGTTTCAGCAATATAGCAAGGCCCTAAGCAACTTAGACCCTGTCTCAAAAATATAAAAGGTTGGGGATGTCACTCAGTGATTACGCACCACTGGGTTCAATCCCTAATACCAATAAATAAAAAGGGCAAAAAAAAAATGGTGGGGGAACCACAAAGGATATTGAGCAAGTGCAAAATTGTATAACAGCTTTGATAGGCACTCTGGTTCTTGTTTGATGTAACTTACTCTTGACCTGTGCTAAGATCGCACAATTCTACTCCCAAATATTTACTCATAAAATTTTATGAACAAGAGTATCCTATGCAGGTGTTTAAAGCAACTTTATTCATCAAAAGCAAAAGCAGCATGCAACCCATTTGTCCATGAGTAGAATCATGGCATATTCATATAACGAAATATTGCTAAGCAACAAGAAGGATCAAAAACACTACGTGAAACAGCGTGAGTGAATCTTAACAGCATTATTGTGATTGAAAGAAGCCTCCTGTTAAAGAATGCATACAGTATATTTCTATATGAATTCTGTAAAATAGTGAAAACTAATCCAGGGAGAGTTGATGGAGCCTGACTAGCAATAGATCTGAGGTAATGTTCTGGGTGATAACCACATTCCAGAGTTGTGGGACTCCACGATGTATGCACTTGCAGAAATTCAACAAATGTGCACTTAGAGTCTGTTCATTTCATTGTTTATAAATTGTACATAAACTAAAAAACAATGAATTCCAGTAAATGATATACCCCCTAAGGAGAAAGTGTGGCATTGCTTGTATTTTAATTAGAAAGACATGAAAAATAAAATGGCATAAAGGATGGAGATATGGATGTGAAAAAAAACAGGTGCAGAAAATTATAAAGATGAAGTCTGGGTGGCAGATGTACTAGGGTTCATTATAAAGCTATTTCAACTTTTCTGTATATCTGAATTTTTACTTGGTAACATATATAAATATAAATATACAAGGAAAGAAAATAGGAACCTCAGGTTTTATTTTCAGTCCATCTGAGTTTCAAGGATAAAGGTCAGTACAAATCATTACAAATATATAAGAACACATGAAATATTTTTCCCATGAGTACTTCACATGAGACTAGAATAAGCTTCACACATCCAGTATAACTTGGCAAGTGAAAACACAGGGATTAGTTTAGAATTACAGAGATCAACTTGAAGAGAAATGATCACTACATCATACTCATTTTGCCATCTATAATAAATTACTTGACATAAGTTGGCTATTCTCAAAATTTAGTGAAATATGCTGGATGTCTTGGCCCCCACCTCCAGAGAGTCTGACCTACAAGTGTGGGGTGAAAATCATCAACTTCCATTTTGAGTTTGCTCCTACAATGATGTTGCTGGTCCAGAGAATACATATTGAATACTGCTGGTGTAGACACTCATCTAAATCACAGGAGAGACCACCAGACATCTGTTTTGCAATTGGAATACACTATTCCTCCTATGAGGAATCCCCTATATCTTACTGGTTCTGCTGGAAGTACAGGAACTAGAGAAATACATCAGTCAATGCTGTGGAAATAAAATCAGTGAAGTCCAAAGAATGAGAAACTGCAGGAGTTAGGATTTTCTTTAACAAAAAAGCTGCAAAAATAGTAAAGGAGATGAGGAGAAAAATTATCATGAAAAAACTCTCAAATTTCATATCAACCTATCACAATGTGTAACCTTATTTTGACCCTAATTAAAAAACAAATGGTAAGGAAAATGTATAACACAAGTGAGAAAATTTCAACACTGATTGCATGTGATGGTATTAAGAATTCAATGCTATTTTTAAAGCATAACAGATTCATTATAATGCTAAAAATAAAATCTCTCATCTTTTCTAGATACATTCTCAGATATACATGTATGGAATTATATATTGTCTATGAATTGCTTTGAAATTATCTTATTGGGGTGGTGTGAAATCAATTAATGTAAGCTATGAATTGATAATTGTTGAAGTTGGTTGATGAATACCTGAGGTTTCAAAATGTTTTTCTCTCTACTGTGGTATACTTCTAATCTTTTCCATAATAAAAAAAAATGCATTTCATTGTAATGGTTGAAGAAGAATTTATGAAGTTGCATATAATTGGACAATGTTGTCTCCAGGCTGAATCACTAAATGATATACATAGGGTGATTTATGGCATAATGGGCAGATTGAAAATAAATGTCAGAGTCAATTTTATGTTGTAAAAAATCCTCATAAACTTCTTACAACGGAGGTGATTTACCAATCAGCAGGAGATATTCCAGAAGCAATAAATTGAAAGAAGTCTGAAAAGTAAAATTAGACTAGGATAAAGAAGAACGTTACTGGAATATCATTATAAACACAAAAAGGAGTAACCAGAAACTACTACTCCCTTTCATCCTCCTCTTCAGTTTTTGCAAATATATCATGTGAAATACACTATCTCTGATATACATTGTATTTACTTTTATTTTCATTTTTATTGATATATTGTAATTATACATAACAGTGGGATGCATTGTTACATTTTCCAATTTGCACACAATAGACCATGCATTGTATTTATTTTTAACACATTACCTTTCTGCTATTTTTTCACCCTTCAGGAAAATTAGTATGGATTGCAAATTTTTAGTTTTTTAGGGTAGGTTTGCTAAGCCAAATAATTGTCTTTCCAATTAAATAATTTGGATTTCACATAATTTTTGTTTTTCCACATTTTGGATAAACCCAGATGTTTTTCTAATGTCAGATACCTATACATATTTAAATTGCTTTATTATTTTAAAACATAAGCTAAACAAAATTTTTGATACAAAAGAATTATTTGACACATCAGTCATTCTCCAAAGAGATAAAAATTTACATCACATTAGCCATCAGGAATAACTAATGTTATCAAAATATTTTATTGTTGTCAATTTTATAGGCAAACATGTTATGCAATTGCATTTATTTCCCACGTTGAGAATTATTTAGTGTGTATGTTTGCATTAAGTTTGCTTTCTGTGACTTGCAGGTTAGCAGCCTTTATCTATTTTTTTCTATTGGTTATTTGCCTTTTTTCATGAATTTGCAGGACTTATTGATGTGTTCCAAATACAAATGTTTAATTTGTTAGAGAGGGGACAAACATTTTCTTCTACTTGATTGCACTCCTTTGAACTGTCTTCTTTGTTGTGTCTAAAATTTTAATTTGACATACTCTCTTATTGATGGGAATTTAAATTATCAGATGTCTATTAGCATTATTTCTGAATTATAAAACATAGCAAATTAAATTATTTTAGCTTTAATTTCAATAATTTTAACTGAATTATTTATGTGGTGTCTGTTCTCTGTCAGGTAAAGTGCTAAGTACTTTAAATATTTTATTTCAATACAATCTTAAAGCAACTGCATGTTACATAATAATTCTTAATTAGCAAAGAAAGGAATATAAGTGTCAAAAGCAGGTTATCTAAATGCAAACCATATTAATAAATGAACTTAGAATTTTAGTCAAAGCATATTTTATTCCCTCATGACTTTTGTACTATTGTTCATGTCTTTGGAGTTATAACTCCTAGTACAAGGTTGAAGTCCTAAGGACCCAGGAAGTGGGTGGTCCATGTTATAAATCCCAGTGTCAGAATGTTCTACCCCTATCTGGCAATTCCTTAGCCTAATCAAAATGACATATAGAATTAACCATCACAAGGTCCTTAGCTCATTAAATCAGGTTATTTGCTGTTGTATTATTGATTTGCATGAGATCTTTATTTATTTTTTATGTTGACTCCTCATTATTTGCATAGTGTGCAAGTATTTCCTCCCCTTCTCTAGGTTTTATCTTCATTTTGTTGGTTTCCTTTACTGTACAGAAACTTTTTTAGTTTGATGGAATAATACTTGTTTATATTTGCTTTTGCTGCCTGTACTTTTGGTGCCATATTCCAAAACTATTGCCAAGAACCATGCCCTAGAGATTTTGCCTTAAAATTCCTTCTACAGAGTTTTTGGTTACATGTCATATATAGGGTACATGCAGAAGGACAGGGGTTCAAATCCCCAACACCGTGGGAGGGGGGAAACAAAAAGACAAATACTTGTTGAATATATATTTTTGTGTCCAATGGTCCATTTCCATCCTTTTTTGGCAAATAACCAACTTTCCTAACAACATATACTTAAGAGGCTACCCTTACCCCCATATGTAATCATTATACCCCTGCCAAGCTTAGGGGTGTGTGTGTGTATTTCTAAGCTGGCTATTCTGATCCACTGGTTTATATGTCTATTTTTATGCTAGTATCTTTCTGTTTTGATTATTGTATTGTTGCATTTGTAGTTTTAAATCCAGTCTCTACTTCTTATTGAAGTTCGCTTTGACTACTTGGGGTCTTTATAGTTTTAAATTAATTTTAGAAAGTTTCTCTATTTCTATGAAAAATACCACTGAAATATCCAGATTGTCCATATTGAGTATTGCATTGAATGTATAGGTCACTCTGAATAGCATGGATATTTTAACAGGATTAATTCTTTTATTCCATGAAGATCCTGACTCAAAATAATAAGGGCTGGGAATGTAGCTCAGAGATATAAAGCATCTCTGAGTTATATCCCTTAGTGCCACCTATAAAAGTCCAACAATATTTCATAATAAATACAACAAATTAGGTATCCAAGGAATGCATCTTACTATAATGAAGGTCAGATGTTGACAAACCCACAACTCATATCATGCTTTAGAGTGGAAAGCTAGAAAATTTCTTTTAATATTAGTAATAAAACAAGTGTATCCAATATCACCACTTGTATTATATTATATTAAATACAGGATGTAATTTGCTCAGACTGGTCTCAAACTTGTAATCCTCTTACCTCATTCTTCCAAGTAGCCAGAATTACAGGCATAGACCACCAGCTTTTACTAGAATATTGAAAATTGATAAGTGCTTTTTCTACATCTAATTAGATGATGGTGATTTTTTAAATTATTGATTTGGTTAGTTTGAGATATTATTTATATAACTAAACTATCTTACATAATATGAATCAATCCTATCTGATTATAGATCATCCCATATATGATATTTTAATGTGCTCTTTAATCCAATTTGTTAGTATTTTCTTGAGGAGTTTTGCATGTATATTAATGAAGAATATTGATCTTTTATTTTAAATTCTTGCCATTTTTTTATCTGAATTTGGTATAAAAGTAATGCTGGTCTTGGAAAATTACTTTGGATAAGTTCGCTCCTCTTAAAATTTTTAAAGCATTTGGGAATAATTAGCACTAATTGCCAAATGGTAGAATTCATCTGTGGAGTCATCTGATCCTAAGACTTTCTTTGCTGAGTAGTTTTTATTAGTGATTCAATCTTTTATTCATTCTTCATTCATTATTGCTGTTCATATTTTTTATTTCTGCATCATTCAGTCTTGGTAGGTTTTCTGCATCTAGAAATATATGCATTTGTTCTAGCTTGTACAATTTCTTGGCATATAATTTCACGCAGGTGTCTCTTGGGAGTCTTTGTGTTTCTGTAGTATCAGTGGTAATGTCTCTGCTTTCATTCACAATTTTCTTCTGTCCTCTCTCTTTTGTCAGATTTAATCTAGGAGTTTTCCAATTTTGTAATATTTTTGAAAAAACCAAGTGTTAGATTTTCAGTCTTTTCAATTGTCCTTCTAGTCTGTATTTCATTGATCTATTATTTCCTTCATTCTACTAATAAGGACATAGTTGTTTCTTCTTTTTGTTTACTTCCTTGAGATGTAACACTAGGTTGTTTACTTGACATATTTTTCTTATCTTAATGTGTTATTGCTGTAAACTTCCTTCTTAAAACTGATTTTGCCATATCCCATAGGTTTTGCTACATTGTATATGTCTTAAGATACTTTTGTATTTCACTTTTTTTATTTTTTAATTTGGTCTAATTAGTTACATATGACAATAAAATGCATTTATACATTTTGATAAATCATACATAAATGGAGTATAATTTCTCATTTTTTTGATTATACATTTTGTAGGATCATATCAGGTCATGCAGTCATATATGTAATGAGGTAATATATGTTTCACTCTACTATCCTTCCTACTCTCATGCCCCTTCCCCTCCCTTCACTCTCCTCTCCCTAATAAAAAATAACTCTGTTCTTCCCTATGCCCCACCCCCAATGACTTATTGCAAATTAGCATCTGCATATCAGAGAAAGCATTCGACCTCTGGTTTTTTGGGTTTCGCTTATTTCACTTAGCATATTTCTCTTTCGATTTTTTTGACCCACTGGTTACTAAGTATTATATGGCGTAATTTCCACATATCTGTGATGTTTCCAAAATTCTTTCAATTATTGATATCTAGTTTTGTTCCATTGTGATTTGAAAAGCTACTTAATATGATTTAGATCTTCTAAGTATGTGAAGATTTGGTTCGTGGTACAACATATGATGTATCCTGAAGAATGTTCAGGGATACTTCAAAGTCAAATGCCTGCTATGCTGCTGTTGGATGGAATATTCTGAAGATATCTATTACATTCATGTAGTTTTTAGGCTATTTTAGCTCACTGCTTTCTTAAGGATTTTCTTGCGGGATGGAAATTTGGGTATTGAAATCCTCTGCTATCAAGGCATTGCTGTATATTGCCATCTATTTTCCCATTCAGTTCTGTTAATATATGCTTCACATATTTAGATTCTACATTGTTAGGTGCAATTATATTTATGATTGTTATATCCTCTTTTTACATTTCATAATTATTACTTAACATTAATTGTACACATTATTGGGTTTAACTATGATAGTTCCACATGTAACTCTTGATAAATTGAACTTTTTATCATTAATAGTAATCTCTCTCTCTCTCTCTCTCTCTCTCTCTCTCTCTGTCTCTCTCTTCTTTCACTAATAGGGATTTAACCCACGGCCTTGTACATTCTTGGCAAGTGCTCTACCTCTGAGCTACATATCCAGCTCATTCTATTAAAACAGATGTTGTCCATTTTGTCTGCTATAAATAAAATCATGTCTGCTCCCCTCTCATTTCTATTTGCTTGGAGCATCTTTCCATCATTTCACTTTCAGCCTGTGTGTCTCCTTCAGGCTCACAGAAGTCTCTTGTAAGCAGTATATTGTTAGAATTTTTGTTTTTCCTTTTCTGTTTATTGTTGTTGCTATTGTTTAATTTTTCTGTCTATTGGTTGGAAAATTTAATCTGTTTACATTTAAATTAATCATTGTTAATAACTCACTGTTGCAATTTTATTATTTTACAAATTTTGTAAGTTTGCCTTTATGAATTGTGAATTATTTGTGAGTTTGCCTTTATGAATTGTGAATTATTTGTGTCATTTGATTTCTTTCTGTTTGTGTGTATCTACTGTTTTTTTCTTTTTTCCTTTGTGGTTAGCACAAGCTACTTACATAAAATATACTTTAGTTAAAAGAGTCTTATCTTAAACTGACCAACTTAATTGTAATTGCATTGTACCACCTTCTCTATGTCATATTATTGATGTTATACTTTGCATCATTTTATTATTGCACATTTATCAAAATTATTGTACTTATTCAAATTATTTTCTTTTAACTTTTACACTAGAGTTAAAATTGGATTACATACCAACATTACAATATTATTTGCATTTTGAATTTGGTACTATACTTACTTTACCAATGAGTTTTATAACTTTTTATATATATTCTTCTAATATAGATCTAGATCTAATGTAGATCTAATGATTTTTCCTCAGCTTTCATCTGTATGGAAATAATTTTATCTGTCCATTTCTAAAGGATAGTTTTGTTTGGTATAGTATTCCTGGCTGACAGGTCTATTTCTTTAGGACTTTGAAGATATCATTCCCTCCTAACTTAAAAGATTTTTTGCAGAGTTTTCCTCATAAACTTTTTGGTATTTCCTGATATGTGATGGATCATTTTTTTCTTACATCTCTCAAAATTCTTTGTTCTAACTTTTGAAAATTTAATTGTAAAGTGTCAGGGTATTCTTCTTTGGATTGATCTTACATAGGAATCTATGAATTCATGAATCTAGATAACAATATTCTTCTCAAATTTTGTAATTTTGTAGCCATTTTTTTCTTTTAATAAGCTTTCAGTCTTCTCTGTCATTCCCTTCTCTAAGACTCTCATATTGTGTATATTCATTCTTTGGATGTTTTCTATAGGTTCTATAGGTTCTACATACTTACTCATTCTCTTTTCTTTTAGTTCTTCAACTGAATATTTTCTAATGACCTTTTGTAATGTTCACCATTTATTTCTCCTTTATGATCCAGTTTGTTTTATAGGCTCTTTATTGAAATTTTCACTTCTTACAATGCATTCTTCAGTTCTAGAATTTGGTAAATTTTTAGTTTTATTAAAGTTTAGTCTTTATTAAACTTCTCATTTTTATGCATTGTTTTTATGATTTTTTTTATTGCCCACTTGGGTTTACTTGCAACTCTTTGAACTTTTTTAAGATGAATATTTTGAATTATTTGTCACATAATTGATATTCAGGTCTTTGAGTTTGGTTACTAGAACACTGTTAGTTTCTTCTGGTAGTATCATAATTACCTGATTCTTCATGATTGATGTGGCCCTGTGTTGGTACTTTTACATTTGATGGTGTAAACATCTCTTCCACTCATTACAGATTATCTTATGTTGGTGACAACCTTCTCCTGTCAGGTTTGTGGACTGTTGAAATTGCCTCTGGGACTGTATATGAATGAATCTAGGTTGTGTGGTTTCTTCTGAGTATGCAGTGGAATCCGTGGTTGGTGGGTCTATCACCAAGGATTGGGCAGGTGCAGATCCTAACTAGTCTCTGGGTGTATGGAACTGCCTGCAGGACCTTGGTTAGTAGGGTTGGCACTGAGACAAGAGTCTGATTGAGGGTCTACAGTTGGGTGAACTGAGAGTGTATCTATTTCTAGGTGTGCTAATGAATGTGATTCCTGCCGGGTCACTAGACAGGCAGAACTGGTGTTGAACAACGGCTGACATGAGCTGAAACTCAGTCATGGAGTCCTTTTGGGTCCACATCTAGGACTAACACCTGCAGGCCTGCCTCTGGGGTTATGGATATGTATACCTCATGCCAGAATTCTTGGCAGGAATTTCTGACTCCATACTACAAGTGAGTGTTGAAAGAGCTAAGTCATAGATCTTTCCAGGGTACACATGAATATCTTGATCATCCTGCCATCCTCTGAGGGCATGGAAAAGTGTGTCTCTGGCCAAATCCTGGAGCAAGTGGTTGTATTTTCAGACATAAATGAGAGGGTATAATGACAAGTCACATGACTGTTTCTGGACCCACAGTCAGGGTGAGATTGGAAAACCTGCCTATGGGGCATGAATAGATGAATCTCTTTTCTGCTGGATATTAGGAAGACAGAACTATTCCCAAACCACAGCTGAAAAAACCTGGCCTTGGGTAGGCCAAGGGAGCACTGTTGATCCTTCTTGTTCTGGGGTTTCTGCCCCTTGGACTGTGCAGCTGCTGGTTCTTCCAGTTCTCTAGCCTGTAGATGGCCATTGTGGACTATCCAGTTTCTGGTCCTGTGAACCAATCTAATAAATCCCCTTCTTTATAATCATACTTCCTGTTGATTCTGTTCCTCTAGAGAATCCTAATAGACTCTCTCAAAATTAGTTTTGTAGTATACACTAAAAATGAACAATTGGAAAAGCAAATTGAGAAAATAACTGTTTATTATAATATTGTGAAGAAATAAAACACATTTTAAAAACAAGTGTAATACTTATGAACTATAACCTACAAAAATTGTTGAAGGAAATGGAGGCAGATTTAAGTAAATGGATATTCCATGTTCATGGATAGGAAGAATTAATATTGTTGAAATAGCATTAAACCCTAACCTGATATGCAGATGCAAATTCAATGCAAACTCGATCATATCTCTAACTGTACTTTTTCAGAAGTAAATAAGCTCCTCATAGAATTAATATGCAAGGGGCCTTGAAGAGTAAAAAATAAGATTGAGAAGGAGCAAAGTTAGAGAACTCATCTATCCTGAATTTAAAACTTCTTCAAGGCTGTAGTAATCAAAATAGTGCATGACTGACATAAGGATAGATTTATAGACCAATCTAATAAAATTAATCCAGTGATCCATGGTCAACTGAATTTTGAGAAGGTTATCAAACCATTCACTGGGGGACCTTTTCAGCAAATGGTCCTTGAAAGTTTTATATCTGCACACAAAAGAATTTGGACCCTTGCCTCATGTTACCTCAAAATACAACTCAAAATGGTTTGAAGACTTAAAATATAAGAGAGATCACTATAAAATTCTTTATAAGAAACATAGATGTAAGTCTGTTTGATTGTGGAGTAGGCAACTGTAAGTATTACAGTAAAAGCAGAAGAAAACCACAGAAAATTTAAATACATTCAACTTCATCAAAATGTGAAATTTTCAAGCTTCGAAGGTTACTAGCAAGAAAAAAAGTTAGCACATTGAATGGGAGAAATCATGTGCAAATCACATATTCTATTAGAGACTTGTACTTAGATCCCATATAGAATGCTTCCAAATCAATAGTAAAAGACAGATCATTCAGTTAAAACAGAGGCAAAGGATTTGAGTACATTTTTCTTCTGAGAAGGCATGTGAATCACCAATGAGCAAATGGAAAATATCTTCAATACCATTAATCATTAGGGAAATGCAAATGAGAAGCCAATTCACATCCACTAGAATGGTTTTAATCAGGAAGACAGACAATAACAATTGTTGGTGAGAGCATAGAGAAATTGGCTTGCTCAGACATGGTTGGTGGAAATGTGCAATGGTGCTACCATGGTGTAAATTGTTTGGAAGTTCCTCAAAAAGAATTTCACTGCTTAGACACATACCCAAGAAAACATGCACATGCAAGCATTATGTATGACTATATAGCAGACTTATATGTAATGGTTCGACAGTGAAATAACTCATTTTTCTATCAACTTATGAATGGATAAACAAATGTGGTATATCTATTTGGAAGAACATTATCCAAACTTAAAATGGAGAACTGAAACACTGTTAGATGATACAACATGGATAAGCCTTGAAAATATTACAGCTAAGTGATTGAAGCTGGGCACCAAAGGCCACATGTGAACCTCCATTTATTTGAATGTTCACAATAGACAAGTCCATGGAAAGCAAATTTGTGTTTGCCAGGTGAGCAGAGAAGGGGAAAATGAGAAGTGACTTCTAGTAAATAGTGAATAGAAAATTTCTGGAATCAGATACAGATGATGATTAAAAACCAGAGAAGAAAAACCTCTGAATTATACATTAAAATTGGTGAACTTTATAGAAATCAAATCTTAATAAAATTAGAAGATAAAAAGAGAAACGAAAGTTGGTAATATATATTTTGCAGTAAGTTTAGCAATTGTTCACAAAGAAAGTAGGAAGAATAGAATAATAGCAGTGAGATTGGAAAGAACCGAAATAGAATATAAATGTACATGAGGGAAAAAAATCACAAAGAAAAAGTCATTTCATGGAAAAATAATAAAATTAATAACAACTTTGTCCAAGGGGAAAAAGCAAAAAAGTACAAATTACCAGTCAGAAATGAATAAAGGAATATTTCTATCATTCCTATAGAACTTTAAAATATAATATTTTATGAATACAAATTAGAATATTTAAGTGAAATATAAAAATTCCAAGAACACACAATTTATTGAAACTGGCATAAACAGAATTGAAACAGCATAGCTGGATAGTTCTGATGCTATTAAATATACTGAAACTGTTAGTAAAATCTTTCCCCAAAGAAAGCTGCTGTCTTAATCTCACTGATGAGCACTTCCAAACAACATGGAAAAGGTACTAAATAAATATCTAGGTAAAGAATAGGAAAAGAATAACACTGTCTACTCATTTAAAAGACCAGAACAATTTTAATATGAATCAATCATCTGTTATTCAAAATGCATAGGACCAGAAGTGTTTAGATTTCAGAGATTTTCAGATTTTGGACTATTTGTGTAGCTTTTACCTTTTGAGTATCCCTAACCTAAAAATTCAAAAACTGCAGTGTTCCAAAATCAGAACTTTTTTTTTTTGTTGTCGCGGGGATACTAGGGATTAAACTCAGAGGCACTCAACCACTGAGCCACATCCCCAGCCCTATTTTGTATTTTATTTAGAGACAGGGTCTTACTGAATTGCTTAGTACCTCACTGTTACTGAGGCTGGCTTTGAATTTGGATCCTCCTGCCTCAGTCACCCAAGCCGGGGCAAAATATAAATTTTTTAGATTGTTAGGTCATCATGCAAAAGCTGACATTTTGAAGCATTTCAGATTTCAGATTCAACCTGTACCAATATTGGAGAAAAGTCATTGTAAAAATGGAAAATTATAGACCAGTCTCTCTCATGAATATGTAATAATATATGTTAAAATCTGAATCTCATAATATAGAAATAGAATACAGAGAATGCAGTTGCTATATCCAAGAATATAAAATTTAACCTTTGAAAATCAGTGTGAATCACCCCACCCAAAGAATAAAGAAAAAAATATTCTGTGATTGTCACAATATATATAGAGAACCTATCTGATAAAATTCAATGCTTATTCATTTCTGTGTTTCTCATCCTCTGTCTCTCAAAATATACACAATATTTACCTTTCCAGAGTAAGTACCGCTACAAAATTAATCACACAATTTAGTCTACTTCATAGTGAAATAATTAAAGCAGTCTTTCTGGGGTCAAAAATGAAACAGAAAGATCTATCATCATCACGTCTGTTCAACATTTTTGCTGGAAGTTCAGGCAGTACAATATGGGAAAAAAGTAAAAGATTTGGATGGGAAAAAATAAGTCTATATTTACCCAGGCAGCATAACAATAAATATAAAAAGTGTGTAAGCATTTATAGTTATCTAAAACATCTGTCAATGACCTCTATACAGAAAATAAAAGCATTATTGAAGAGAAATGGAAAAATGTTACCCTGGCTCCCTCATTTTAGGATGATACCATGCGGCATATACAATGGGAAAAATGATATCATAAAAGTCAGTTCTCCCCCAATGAACTTCCAGTTTCATTGCAATCTGAAATAATACCAATCTGTCAATACAGACAAGTTGATCTGAAATGTTATGTAGGTGAATATCCAAAGCAATCTTAAAATATGAAATTGGAGGACCTAACTACTAAATAAATTTGTTATTTGTAAATTAACATAATATGTGCAAAGAGACCACTGGAAGAAAATGTAAAATTGGATGACCTTAATTTTTAACAAAATGATGCTTTATAGTGCAAATGGACTGTAAATGAATGATGGTCAGGGTAGGTGACCCCTAAAATGTTTCTGCCCTAAGCCTCAGAATCTGCAAATCTCTCACTACACGGCAAAGAGGGATTGACTTTGCAGATTAAATTGAGTTGTCAATGAATTTAAAGGAGGGAGAATATCCTGAATTCTCTAGGTGGACCTAATGTAATCACAGCAGTCCTGATAAGTAGAGGGGGAAGAAGAAGAGATCAGGGTCAGGAGATGCAATAAAGGAAGAATGACCTGATTAACAAGACTCAACCGCAGTTGCTGGTCTGGAAAAAGCAATAGCACCTCTATGGCAGGACATCTGTCCCTGGGAAAGGTAAGGAAAGAGATAATCCCCAAGGGTCCCCTGGAGGACAACACAGCCCAGTCAACAACCTCACCTTAGCTGGGTACACTAACCTAGACAATTAAATGATAATCAGCGTTTCTTGTTTTAAGCCATTAAGTATGGGGTAATGTGTTAAATCATCAATATAAACAAGCACCAGTACGGAAAAATATGAAACTTATCTCCTGAATTGGTTACATGCATACAAAAAAATCAATTCTAGATTGATGGTAAAAGGTAAGTACATGAATAAATAAGCAAGCAGTCCTCTATGGGAAATGTAGCAAAATATCTTTGTGGCTTTGAGGTAGACAAAACTTCTTAAATAATAAAGTAAAACCCACAAATCAGATAAAAATGAAATATAAAAATTCTAATTTTAATTAAGTAGTACCTACAATGAAATATAATGAATCAAAACTTTAAAAGTAATATAAATTTCTGTTTTCTGACAGATACTAGTAGCAAAGTGAAAGTATAAGCCTTGGCAATGAAAAAAAAATCATTTATATGTGATTTATATAAATACAGCATATGTACTCATATACAGGAATATATATTCACACCCAGATTATATAAAATCTATAAATTAATAAGTAAATTTAAAAAATAAGAACAAAAAGACAATGTGACTTCATGACTGATGTGATCCTACAATATGTGTAATCAGAAAAATGAGAGATTACAATCCATTTATGTATGATCTATCAAAATGTATAAATGCATTCTGTCATGTACAACTAATTAGAACAAATAAAAAAATTAACAAAAAAAGATTTGACTAGCACTTCATCAAAAGGTAGATTTCTGTAGCAGTAAGACTAAACAAACTACAATGTCATGAAATATATGGATATGACTAGCAGATACATCTGGCAAAAGAAACCAGACCCAAGGTCATATATATATATACAGTATGCTTACATAATGTTCAAAACCAAGCCAGAATACCCTAGATTAGAAGTCAGAAGAGTGATTTTTCTATCGTAGGAGGTTCCGGTTGAGAAGGGGACACATAGGAAGATTCTCCTGGTGATTTTCTGTGTGTTGATCAGGATGTCAACCACACATTAGGCATATATGTTCAAATTATAAAATTTTATCAGGGTAATTAGAGCAATCTCTTTTCCATGGTTTCAACTCTTCCTTGTGTCAGTTACCATAGTCAGTGTGATTTGAAAATATTAAAAATAAATAATTTGGGACATAAAATTGTGTAACTTTTAAATTGTACACTGTTCTGAGTGGTGACAAGCTCTCCTGATGTTCTGCCAGGAATGCAAATCATCTTTTCCCAGTATATCCACCCTGTATATGCTACCCATCCATTTAGTGGTTCACTTGCTTATCAGGTCAACCGTTGTGGAATAGTAGTGCTAGTGTTCAGGTAACCCTTGTTTTATTGAGTCATGGCCCCAACACAGAAGAGTATCAGTGTTGCCAATTTTATTACAGCAGGTTATTATAATCATTCTATTTTATTATTGCTATCAATCTTATAAATTAAACTTTATTAGAGATATTTATATACAGGAAAAAACAATATATAGAGAGTTTAGTAATATCCAGTTTTAGACATACGCGGGGATCCTGGAATGTATCCCCCACAATTAAGGAAAGACTAATGTATTCATGATTTATGCATTTAAAATAAATATATATTATTCTTTTGTGATAAAGTCAACTGGAAAAAAATAAGCAAATAGAAATATTAGTAGTTAGTTTAAGCAACCACTTATCTGGTTTATATTAATCCCTCGATAAGCGGTAGCTGTTAGATTAGCATTTTAAGTCTTGATTGCTTCTTCCACTTCTCATCAATGTGTTAGGAAACAAGCCCCCTCTCTCATCATTGCTATTTCATCATTCTTTAACACAACATTAAAAAGACTCATGCTAATGGTTATTGGCATGTATCAACAAAGTTGTGAAATCACATAAATGTATAATTATAAATGTGGGCTCCAAATTTCTGAAATGCTTTTAAGTGTTCATAAATCTCCTTCAGCATCTCTGTGAAAGGTATCTACATCTTATACTTCCTCTAATTAAATCCACTTTTCTTCAAGTGCCTGTAATCAGGATTTTAAAAGAGTAGATCATTTTGAATAACATTTATTTATCCACTTTCATTTCTAGCACCTACTAGTGCAGCATTGTTTTCTATATATTTCCTTATGTATCTAAACATGTGTGCCCATGCACACACATATGTATGTGTGCAGGCTGCATGGGCAGCTAGAGGTGGTATTGCTATTACAGTTCCTATTAGATGGGCTTTTAGCAGAGCCTAAGTTTCAAATGTTCATTGGAGAACACATTTTATGTTCTAAGGTGTTAACTAAAAATGATCTATGTGAATTTCAGAATACACCGTATGTATTAAAAAGCTTAATAGGCATACAGTGATTAGTACAGATGATTTATTACTTATACCATTTTAAGTGTATGTCTACTCATTTTCCACTCATTTTTCACTTCCATGAAAGACAAGCAATTATTACTGTTGAGCAGAGAGGAGAGCCAGGTAAGTGGACAAAGATGCCACCCATCAAATGGGGCACAGGCACAGGGGATGGGCAAACTCACCTGCTGAGAGCAAAACTGATAGTGTCAACATGGGAAGAGAAGGGACCTGAAGTTGGAAATTTTTGCAAGAAATTCAATCCTCACTGTAGTATGTCTACCAAGAGAATTGGTATTAATTGATGAAAGTCTCCAGCAGTATATTTGGACCTTTTTAAAAAATTTTTCCATGCAGTGCTAGGAATAAACCCCAGGGCTTTGTGTATGCCAGACAAGCACTCTCTCATTGAGCTATGCCCTCAGTTCAGTCTGTGTGAACTTTATGAGCTTGCTTTTGTCTCCAGTTCAGCTCAGTTAGGATTCGGGAGGAGTTAGGACTCCCCATATGAGAAGCTAAGGCATTTGCCTTCTACAGGCAAAAATCACAAGCACATTTCAATTGCCAGATGTTCATTGTGTCCCATTCAAATCTCTTTAGCACAATTAGCTTTTAGTAAGTATATTTTCATGTATTCCAAAAATTTCACTCAAAATTGTTTCACAATCAAAAAATTAAAAAGTGCTCCATGTAGAATGAGAAATATAAAGGTTTATTTTTAAGGGAGGGAGAAGAAACTACAAGCAGAAAAAAAAATTGAAAATTATCAATTCTGCTTTTGTCCTTCTTTGAAGTCATTCTGGTTAGCATTCCCTTTCTTCTGTCTCTATGATCCTTCACCATGACCCATCAGTGTTCTTTCCTGAATATAGCATGACTCCAGTTTCATTCTGTTGGTGACCTGGACTATACCTACATTTTTCAGTAGGTCCACCTTTCTACCTTGCCTCACTCACTTTGTTGAGATACCATTACTTACCTTTTACATTGACCAAGATCCAAAAGTTAGACAGAAAACTCTCTTACTGTGGTATGTGACACAAAGTCACCCTCATATACTGTTAGAATGCAAATTGTTACAAACATTACAGAGGTACTATTGGCAATACCTATGAAAATGTTATCCATGAACATTTCAAACATATAGGAATCCATTCCAAAAGTTATTCTGCCAAAAATATGAAAAGATATATGTGACACACTAAGAATCAAAGCACTTTGCATTCACAAGACTGGAAATCACCTGTATGTCGATCAGTAAAGGACTGATGGAATAAACTGTCATAATTGCTCTTTGGAGTACTGTAAGAGGAAATGAAGTTTATATCTGTAAACTACCATGATCTCTAGGGTCTATTAGACATAAAAGACAAGGGAGAAAATTTATGCAAAGTACACTATCCTTTTATTCAAGGGAAAGATATGAATGTGTAGGTACTAATATATCTTTAAAATAGAAAATTATCATCAAATAAAAAGAAGTCATTGCAAGGGAGAGGAAATCATGTGGAGTTTTTATATTTACTTCAGATAACATATAGTTGCCTCATAATGAAACAAAAGTAAACAAAAAGTAGTTCTAAAAATCTAAAGCAAGATGAAACAAGTCAGTCTGTGTATCAAATTGGAGGCATAACTAATTCAGTTAATCAAGACATATCAAAACAAAGTGATTTGACCTTATATGCCTTAGGAGGTACACCTTATGAACAGAATTAGTACTAACAAGACTTAAAATGCGTTTATTTTTGGTGATTATGCTAGTAGTTTTATTCTGAGACTATTAGGTGTGCATCATCAACAGCAAGGAATAATTAATTATGTTAATGCCCAGCATTTTCATTGTGGGAGGAGTAAGATAGAGATGAAAGATTAAGGAAAAACTCTGTGATCTTAAATTTAATATGAAAGCACAAACTCAAGATATAGTCCATCCTTAAAACAAAGTTTCATCTGTGAAAAGACCTAGGAACAATGACTCATCAGCACTATTTTTACCTATATCGTAATATGCTAATATTATTTCCCACACAAGAGCTAGAGTTTCTTAGAGAAATGGCCAACCTCATATCTGACACAGTAGATGTATATACTGAGCCAGAAACACTTCTTCATTCCTGAAAGCACAGGGATTATTACAGATTACTACTTAAAGAACCTCCCACTGCTCAAAGGTGGAAAAATTTGAGTATTGATCATTAATTGCAATGAGTTGAAACAAAAACTTACTTAAATCTATGACTCATAATGATACTTTAAAAGCCCTCATTTATCACTTTGACAACTTGAAAATTAAAGGGACTTGAGAGTTAATGATGGAAAAATTTTCTTTACACAAGTGTTTCAGCTAGTAAAAGAATGGAGAATGATTGAACTTGGTCACCATTTTGTAGCTCCAAGGAAACAGTGTTTAAGGCCAGGGTTATCAGTGGCTTTGCCTCTCAAAGTACCAGGCACCAGCCAGGGGTATTGCACAAGAATCAATACAGAATCTGATCAAGTACAACTCAGTCTACTAATTTACAGGAGAAGAAGGAGGCAGGAACAAACTCAACAATAATAGTCAGTGAACAATTCAGATTATGGAAAAGTTTATGGGACAAAATGCCAGCTTTTCCAGCAGATGAAATTCAAAGAAAAAAAAAACAGGGAAATCTATGAAGAAAAACAGAGTTTTTGTTTATTTCAAATTGATTTTCAGTTTTTAATTTTTTCCATATTTTATTGGTACATTATAATTATACATAATGTTGGATTCATTATTACATATTCGAATATGCACAGAATCTAACAGACTTGTAAGAGGCATAACAATTGTAGTGGTGAATTTAATTTGAATTGTAATGCAAATCAAATATCTACCAATCTATAAATAGAAGTGTGTGTGTTTGTAGACATGTCAAAAACATCTAAACATGGACAAGAGTGGATAATATTAAGATTTTTTTTTTTTTTGGTGGGTATCCGGGATTAAACTCAAGGGACCTAAACCACTGAGCCACATCCCCAGTCTTTTTTTGTATTTTATTTAGAGACCAGGGTCTCACTGAATTGCTTAGTGCCTCATGTTTTTTGGTTGAGGCTGGCTTTGAACTCACAATCCTTCTGCCTCAGCCTCCCAAGCTACTGGGAATATAAGAGTGGGCCATCGTGTCAGGCTAGATCTTGGTGTTTTTTCAAGTGTAAAAATGGTTTTGCAATTCAATTTTTTTGGAAAAGTCTTTGTATTTGAGTAATAAAAACTGAAATATTTACAAATATAAGGATATAACATCTTGGAATTTGCTTAAAAACAAGGCAGACTGGAGGTAGGGTTAGGTGAGGGCATGAATGAAGAAAGATTAGACCTGAGTTAATAATTGCTGAAGCTGGGTGATAGACACCTGGAAGTGTATTATATGTTCTCTATTGTATGTATTAATTTTCAGTTAAAAATAAAGAAGGAAAAACAAGCCCTGAGTAGTTTGACTGTACTTCTTGCATGTGACTCCTTCCTAGTTCTGTGGTAATATCTCTACCCTGTCCACTTTTACCTTGGGCGTCCTTTCTGGGTGTCTTTCTGTAGGATTTTTCTGTGTTGTTCCCTCTTCAGGGACACTGATCCTAACTCCTGCTTAGTTTCCTAACTTCCAATCCATTCTTCAGATATGGATTCCATTTTTATTTCTTTGAGGACACCTCTGACTTTCCTACTTTGGTGCAATCCACCTGCTTTAGGTTTCTGTGTGTTATCTTCTCATACTTTCTAGCACTTACCACACCTACAGCTTTACTCTCCTGGGTGATCATTGGTTTTCTTCATCAGTCCCAGGAGACTAAGGACCTTCAAGGTCGGAGCCATGCCCATCATTCAGTGTGGATCCCTGCCACACAGACCTGTGGTACAGTGCTCTATAAATAGTGGCTGAACATTTTACCAGGCCTGCAGGAAAGTAAAGCAGGCAACAAGAAGCAAGAGGTTTTCACACTGGAGATAAAAAGAGCTCAACTTTCAATAAGTATAGAAGAGGAGAAGTGGTTTTTGTAGGCAGAAAACGCTGGAATAAGTTTCTCTGATTTTTATCCTTTACTATATAAAAACAAAATAAATTAATAAAAAGCTACCTACTGTTATTAGATATGTCTCTTTCCAGTCCTAAGGATAGATATGATTCTAAGTGGAAAAGGGCAAGTGAGAGATAGTCCTCTGTCACAGACTCTGCTTCAGGTTTTAAAACAGCATTTTGATTACAGTACAACTCTGAACTTCTGGAGATGGCTACAATTTCCTGTATGGTGAGGTGACCTCCAAAGAGAAAGTGCTGGTTGCATTGTGAAGTGCTTTGTGATTAAGGCAGGAAAAAGAAGCTGGTAGATCATCCAGCTCTGAATTGTGGACCCCACTGGTAATTTCTGGTCTCATTTCTAGAACACCCTGCAATGTGTTTTTATTCACTACAACATAAGGAAGGCAGCCATCTCAGAATTTCAGAATTCGGAGCACAGAATCTTCCTAATTACAGAAATAATGGATTCATATAGCTTTCTATCTCCTTAATTATTGTATGTTTTCTCCTTTTGCACAACACAATCCCGTTACCTACAGGGATGTGATTCCTAACTCACAGAGAAAACCAAATTGTCAGCTATGATGAGTTGGGATCAGTAAGACTTCTCAGGTTAATACTTGAAAAAGAAACATACCATAAACAATTTAAGGCAGATTTGCTCTTATAAGAACCGAGTGGACTTAAAGATCCACTACATGGCTGTAGGTTGGTGTAGATCAAGTTGGAAAACCATAAAGTACACAAACAAACCTAATCTCTTTTAAAAACAGATGAATCCAGAGTCCAACCAGAGGGAAGAAATGGAATTTAGCCTACTCAGAAAGAAAAAAAAAAAAAAAAAAAAAAAAAAAAAAAACAGTGACCTTATGATAATGAGGGAGAAAGCCTTAATAGTTTAGAGGGAAAGTGTTATTTAAAAAAAACACTTGATGTGTGGAAGAGCCACTAAGATTTTGTCAGTTTTCCAGACCATTTTTTTCCCTTAAAACAACAACAACAAAAACTCCAGAAGTTCCTCCAAATGGTTTATCTTCTTTTAACTATCATATATCCCAGTGGTTCTCAAACTTGAGTAAAGGCAAGATTTATCCAGGAAGCTTCTTAAAACTGCAGACACCTAGCCAGTTACGGTGGTGCACGCCTGCAGTTTCGGCAACTCAGGAGACAGAGACAGGAGGACTCCTAGTTCAAGGATGGTCTGGGCCACTTACTGGGACTCAGAATCACCAAGTAAATAAATAAATAAAAGTTTCCTGGACTTCTTCCTTGTAAATATGATTTAGGAAGTCAGAATGGTGTCCTGGAATCAGCAGTGTCACTGAGCATCCCGAGAGTTCTGTGGCCACAATTTGAAAACCACAGTTAAAATAGAACCTGAATTAAAATATATGGCTAGAAACTCTTGAGCTGTAATAGTAATGAAATCACTATAAAAATAAAACTGAATAATGTCAGGTACAAACCTAATAATCAATACATATTAGCTGACAGTAGCTCTCGAGTGGACTTTAATGTTGTATTCACTGGTGTTATTTTCACTTGATTCTGGTCCTGTGAGTGCCATCAAACTGGGGTGGTCTACTCTCTCAAACAGGGGGAACCCTGGTGTCCTGCACACTGCTGTAGGACTCAATACTGAACAAGTTGGTGTGGCTTAGAATGATAGAACCTTCTAGCATGGGCTTCTCACAGTCAGGCATTCACAATCCTGACTTATAACACTAAGGCCTGTGTACCTTTGAGAAATGCCTTAATTTGTCCTGAGCTCCTCATTCTCAGAACATGAATGCCAATAGCAATGCTCACTTTATAGGACTGCAAAATGCTCAGATGAGAAAATATTTAAAAAATAGTGCAGTTTCCAGAATTCCAGAAGCTCATGAGGGAAAGAAGACAGGTTTTTGATCTCCCAAATAGATTGATTTTATCGTCATTGAAAACCTGGGCAGTAGGGTTCTTAAATAAAAAATGACCCAGTCGAGAAGAGATGAAGATTACAAGTCTGATTCTCTGTGCACTTAAAACATTTTGCCTCAAAAACCATGAGAAATGGTGATTGTCTCACCTAGTGACCACAACTACACATCCATTCCTAAAGAGATTTGAAGACATATTTTCAATAAATTGAGTAGGAGTAAGAAACAGCAAAACAAAAACAAAAACGAAAAGTGGGATGTGTCTAGTCCCTTCCTTAATCCTGCATCCCAAGGGAGACTTCCTCCATTATCTTCTCCTCCTTCCAATCATTCTCTAAGTCCCATTTCAAGGTCCATAATAGAATAGCAGTAGTTGGGTATAAATTTCCCCTGTGTCTGCATTTCCAGGGATTTCTAAATTCATGATAGTCTCCTTGGCCTTAGAAATTTGTTAGAAAGGATACCTAAAATCTTCACGCTCTCTTATATGTTGGTTGTGACTTCCTGGGCTCAGTCTCAGGAAGCCAGTGTCCATATTTCTTTTGAGGTTCATGCTTTAAATTTCAGACTCATTGTCTTCTCCATGACCTCATCTCTCAGATGAGTTCACAAAAGAGTTATACTTTCATAAATTATGCCATTTGGTCTGATTGTTAAGTGTGAACAACAGTCCAACTTGTGACATCTGAATGAAATCCAGAAGTCCATGCTAACCTCTTGAATATATGCTCCGGGTTCTTGTGAGTGATAAAATCTTAACCTGAAATAGAATTTTACAGCCAATTATATCTGATTAAAACTGCTCTGTGGCAACTGGGTCCAATTTTACAAATGAAATGAATAAGTTTTTTTTTTATATTTTTATATTTCTAATTAGAGAGGCCACTAAAAGCAATTGATCTCATTTTAATCTTCACTGAACTTCATGGTTTTTTTAATTATTAAACTTCTAACTCTTCTGTCATGTAAGGGTTTTTGACAAATAATAGTTCTTAATTTCCTGGAGAAGACTGTTTTCAGTTATGTTTTTTCCTTTCTTCCGATTGAACATTTTAAGATATCCCAGCTTAATTCCCATTTCAAAAATTCTCACTGATCTCTAGTTTCTTCATGATCCCTCCAAAACTGACAATTATGAGATTTAATTAGTAATGCCAGAGCTGCTTCATGCAAACTGGAAATTTATAGTAATTAATTAAAATGATTAACGCTCCCATGATAAACTTGTACTATTTATCTCAAAATACTACTAATCGTACTAGCTATTTTCCTGCCTGTTTCACTTAGAGAAATGCTCTGGGAAAGGTTTTTTGGGTTGTGTGCATTGCTTAGTAGCTTGGCATCTAATTTTGGCTTTGACAACCACATCTAGAGAAAGGATTGATTAATACTCAAGAAGGCCGTTAGAAGGTAGTTTGACAAAATTCTCCATCCAAGATCGTAGCCTCCCTGTATTGGACTAAACCATTTCCCAAATAGAAGTCATTTAATTTTGAAGTATGAAATTTTTAAAACTTAACAATTTATGGACTAGTTACTGGCTATCAGGTACTCTAAGTTCATTAAGTGTATAATTCGATTTAATCTTTATAATGACAGAGTAAGATAGATAACATTGATTCATGTATTTATGTTCAGAATAATAAACTGAAGCTTAGAGAAGATACAAATCATTCCCAGGTTCCCAAATCTAGTAAGCGGGGGGGGGGACCCCTTTCTGCCTCTGTCCTGCTCTTAACGGTAAAGTACATTCTTAAGCTGTACCTGAGGCATGATTTCATAATACAATCATCACGTGTTTTTAACATCCGGGGCAACGTGAGACTGACAAAAAGTGTTGTGCTGACAGTCCTCATACGTGGTCCTAAGACTGATCATGAAATACATTGTGGATTACCAATTAATCCACGCTCCTCTCCTCCCTGCAGCAATGTAACTCTACAGTGAGAAATTGGATCGTTTGATTTTTTTTTTCCATACTCATCTAATTCAGAAACATGTCTAAAAATTAGGGAGCAAACTGCATCTGCTAATTCATACTAAATCATGAATGATCAGTTTTTGACTTTCATGGTCATTTGTATTTTTAAAGAGGAAGCACTCAAGGGACCCAATGACTCACTAATTGAGGCAATTTAAGCTCTATAATCAAAAGAAGAGTTCAGGCCACCAGGAATGAAGTCATCACAGATTTCTCCAGACGGCAGTCCTGGCGGACTTCCTTTTCCTAGCACTTTGTATTTGTTCATCATGTTTATTGTTGAACTCAAGATTTGACTAGACAGATACTAAAATCAAAGGAATGTGTAAAGAACATTTTAAAATGTAAGGATCCAAAATGCCAAAGCTAGAAACAGAGCCCATATAAAGAAAAGCACTTGTATTACTTATTTCCTAGCACTTGCTTTTAGTCCAATGTCCAGGTGACAGCAGAAATGGTCAGGTTCTTACTTCTCCCTAATACACAGTTATTATAGTGGAACCTTCTGCAACATGTTTCAGCATGATCAGGGCAAACTGGAGGACTTGGAACAGCACAGGAAGTGTGAATAACCCCGTCCTCTTCACTAAGCAAGAGCTGCTTTAATTGTTGTGTGCATCTTAGTCTCCAGTCTTTCACAGTTTGCCCAGGTATTTTTACCTCTTCAAGCTGTCTCTTGATCAAACCTCAATTTTAGCAGGGTCATTTTGATAGTAAATCAAAGAAATAATACATAGTGATTCAGAGTTTAAGCTTGGGCAGGAGACAAACCCAGATTTGAAACTTCAGTAGTTGTGTGTGTCCTTGAGAAGCTTATTGAATTTATTCAAGGTTGAGTTCCTTCTTCTGTAAAGTGATAGAGGCTGGGATGGATAGTTAATGATCGTACTACCTTATGGACTTGGAATGAGGGTCATGAAACATTATAATTAAAGCAGTCTTTTTAATAACTGATCACCTGGTTTGTTAAAGCTGGTTTTGGTGACTTGCGGAAAGAGTTTATCTTTTTCCCCCTCCTCTCTCAAATATAATTTCTTCAAAAATCATAAAAGTCCAAGAGCTTGCTATCATCTAATCTAAACTCTCATACTTAATATGAAGAGGAATGAGTGACTTTTACCTGACATCACGTATTTAATGGCAATTTGTGGAATAAAATTCACTTTTTCTTCTTTGCAGTCCAATGAATACCCACCCTTCCTTTTTATCCTTCTAAAATTCAGATTTGCCTCAAAAAAACATGACATTGTGTAATGTAAATATACATAGCAAATTAAGTGAGGAGTCCTTGAAATAGAGTTCAATTTGAAGACCACTTCAGCCAGTCCCTAATTAAGTGGCTATATGGAAATTATTCTACGGCTCTGCGTCTCAGTGTCCTTACCTGTAACACAAAGAACAAAAGACCAATAGAGCAAAGACTCTGATCAAGACATCCTCAACCATCAGTGTGAAAACAGTTGGTGAACAGATGGAGAGCTGATGGCGTACTGCCCGCTGCTATGGTAATGGCCATGGCAGTCAAAAGAACTTCCTTTGAGGTGGTGGGTCCAGCCCGTCAGGGTAGGAGCACTGTCTCCAACATTTTCTCCCGTGTCACCTTGGACAAGGTGTTCAAACATTCTGTGCCTCAGTGAAACTGGAATATGTGTATACTACATAGAACTAGTATAAGGATGAAGTAAGTCAAAGCACTTGGGACAAGACTACAACTTCACTATAAATAACAGCTGTTGGCAGCTGAATTTTGTTTATATGCATCTTATTTATTAAAAACAACAACAACAACAACAACAAAGCTCTACAGTAGTTTTCCAAATAACATATAGCCCCTCTCATTTGGACTTCTTACCTAAACTCCAAAATGCCCCAGCCCACCAGGTGTTGCCATTTATGTGTCTTGCAGTATAGTTTAGATGCCTCAAATTGAACACATCTTACAGTTAAGAACAGTTTTTCTCCTGTATATTTCTCTACTTCAGTTAGTAGTAACTGTATCCACCCAGGTACTTAGACTACCTCATGGGAACCCTTCTAGAGTTTTCCTTCCTCCCATCCTCATGCTCCACATATAAACAGTCACTGGATTCTGCTGTGTTTTACCTCCTACGTGTGCATCACATTCATCTATTCAAATTCCAAAGACCAGGTCCTACGAAGGTGGGAATCAATACTCTCTAGTATACTCAGCAGCCATCAGAGCCACAGGTGATAATAAACCATGCTCTTGGCCACCAGCTCTTACAGTGCAATGGAAGAAGCAGGTATCTAACCAATAGTCAGGGGCATTTCTCACCCAAGTGTAAGTTGTTATAAGCGCCTTGGAAGAAAAGCTCAGGATGCAAGGAGGATATGTCAGAAAGGGTGTGAGGTCCTTGTGGGAAACTCAAGGCCGTGTGTAGGTCAGAGACTTGATTGGAAGAGCTGGAACACACTGAAGTTCTTCTAACCCCTTGAACGAACCAGGCCAAAGTCAGGGGACTATCTGCAGGGTGTCTCTTGAAAGAGCATCTTCCCTCACTACAGCAGTGTCTCGATTCACTTGTCCATCAAACAAGGGTGAGTCAGCGCAGGTCATGGCAGCCCTCTGTGTTTAGAGGGTGACTAAATTTTTCTGATTTTACCTCCTGCCTACATCCTGAGTCCATTCCTTTCCCCCATCTTCATTGCCTCTGCCCTTATGCAGGGTACCATCACAGAACAACCTCTTCTTTGTAGCCCAAAAGGACATCAGGGTCTTAAGACTAGGAGGTGTATACCACAGCACTTAGGCAGTGTGCATGAAATCTTGGGGGGTCCCTTGCTTTTGCAGGAAGGCTAATTTACTTGTTGAAGCTCATTTATTTCAGTTGCCTCTTTGCAGGTCTCTTCTTTCTCCTCCTCTGCATGCTCTGGTGACACTTAAGCCTTAATTGAACGGTGAGGTTCTTGTCACCTTTCAGTGGCTCTGCTGATGAGTTGTCAAACAAGAAAGCATCAGGGACAAAATGCTACCACCAGCAAAAAGGTAAGAGTCTCTTGGTGATCCAAACTCATCACAGCAGGTCTGTGTTGTGAAAGGATGACTTTTGGAGGAGGAGAAAGGTTGGTAAGGAAATTCAGAAAACCTTTGGAAGGTCTCCTTTCCACAGGAGGATTTACCAGGAAAACTCTGAGAAGGACCTGTCTAGTCTCAAACCTGCAGTTTACCAAGAAGCAGCAGTTCTGCCAGATCAGGTTCTGCTCATGATTGTGGGACAAAGTGTCTAGTGCTCAGAGAACCTGAGTTAAAATCCTGAATGAACCAATGCATCTGGCATGGGCTAAATATAATGGAGAATCAAAACCACTGGAAAATGGAAATTATTGGGTCCACCACCATAGATTTGCAATCTAGCAGGTCTTAAGTGGTTCCCCCAAATTCCATTTTTTTCCAGGGGGAGAGGATTAGGGATTGAACCAAGCAGTGCTTTACCACTGAGCCACATCCCCAACCTTTTTAAAAACATTGTTTTTTAAAAATTTTGAATCAGTTCTGAGGGCCTCACTAAATTGCTGAAGCTAGTCTCAAACTTGCAATCCTCCTGCCTCAGTCTCCTGAGTCAAAGGGATTACAGGCATTTGCTACCACGCCTGACTATAGATTCTATTTTTAACAAGCACCTCTCCAGATAGTTCTAATGCAAGTGTTCTTCAGACCAAGCCCAGAAAGATGTGTTTAGACTTGGGCAAGTCAGGCACTCTCTCTGAGCCTCAGATTCTCAGCTGCAAATGGAACTCATTTAACTATAGTCTGATCTGGTCTACTTCACTGGATCGTTTTAGGAACTCATGAATTTTTTGACAACACTCAAGTGCTACAATCATGTAGATATTTGGTTACTAAAATTGTTGAAAGTTAATAATGATTTCCAGGAAATGTGTGAATTGTGATAGATGTCTTCTAATTATAATGCCTTCTATTACAACCAAAATACATAGCTAACTATTGGAGTACAGCGATCTACCCAATTTCTGGGAGATGAGAGGAGATGAGACATATGTGTCCTGATTTCTGTTGTATCCCTGGTACTCATCCTGGAGTAGATGCTCAAAAATAATGCTGAACAGGGAAGGAAAATGCTCTGTGATAGCCAGGACGTGACTTTCACACCTCATAGTTGCCTGTCACTGACTACACTGACTCAAGTCCCCCTTTACTGAGTTCCAAGCTCCTTTCTGTCCTGTCCTAGACTGAAGGGTCACCTGTGGTTTTCATTTCTCTTCTGGAGACATTCAGAATATAGAAAGTCATTTGGGGACTTGGAAGGATTTCCTTGGAAAGTGTCTCCTTGTACATTTGTCTTTAAGAAAGAAGAAATGTGATCTTAGAGATGGCCTTCCAAATTTTCTGAGGTTATCAGCCTTGCTTCCTCAGGCACTCCTTTATGCTCACCTGTACTCTAGCAAAGACACCATTTCCCAACCTGTATTCAGCAGAAAACATAGAGAAAGGACCAGTGGGTGACTCTGGATTGCAGGGACACAGCTGGGATCCTGCCAATGGCCACAGGGGTGGCTCCATTGCCATGGCAGTGAGCAAGCTCATCACTTCTGCCCTGTCACCCACTCTATAGACACAGCCTACATGGGGACAAAGGACATGTGTCCCTCCCAAGGGCTTTGGTATCAATGTAGGGACTGCCTTCTCTACCAGGTGCCTGTTTGGGGTCTATTTTAGAGTTCATTATTCTCTTTCAGGTTTCTTCTCAAGAAATCCTCAAGGAATCCATTAAGTTGTGGATAATTCTACTGTAAGAAAAAGTACTCTTTTCTTTTTAATGCTCTGCAGCACGACTCCTTATGTTTATTTATTTGCTAAATGTGCAGTGCATCAAACATTAGAGAAAAGTTCTAACCCCAACTCCTCACACTCTGAAAGGGAAATAAGACATGAGCAGAAATCACCATAATTCTTTGAAAAAAGTGTTTGCAAGGAAATGTGTAGACTCTTTGCATTCACAGATTTGATATTAATGATTTCAACAATTTAAAAGTTACCGTCATGGTTCATGGCAGAACAGGATTGAGAGGATGAGTGACAGCCCTGTGGGGCAGGACTGGTATGTGGGAATGACTTTCATGGTTGCCAAAGGAACTAGGCTGCCTTCCCAATACCTCTGTCTCCAGGGGACCTTGCTTCTATGCTCTGGCCCTCCATAACAACTGTCAGAAAGCATCTCAAGGGCTGACAAACATTATAATTTTGTTATTCTGATTTGAATACTGAAAAAGATATGGCAGTATTATAAATATCATGCTAACTTTTAAATATTAAGGGTTTATTTTGGTGATGAAGGATATGAGAAATTTAAGAAGGAAAATGTTCATCAGGTTAGGAAGGGGCATGTTTTGGGAGTTACTTCATGAAGGAAATGATATTTGAAACTGGATTTGAAGGATGTGGACACATGACATGGTAAGGCAAAATCTTCCTGTTGTGAGGAAGGGCAGAGAAATTTGAAGAAATTAAAACAACAATGAAATACAAATATTTATCTATTACAGTGACTACATGTGTTTAAATGACAATATCACATGCTGGTGAGGATAATGAACAACAACAACTCTTACTCGTTGTTAGTAGAAATGCAAAATGGTTCACTCGCTCTGGAAGATAATTTGTCATTTTTCTTCCCAAGCTAAATACAGTCACAATCCTGAAATTTTTCCAGCTGCCAAATTTTCTTCTATGTGCACATATTTCCACAAATACCTGCTTGTAAATTTTAAAGTAGTTTTATTCATCATTGCTAATAAATGGAATCAAGATGTCTTTCAAAAAGGGAATGAAAAAACATACTGTGATACCCATACAATGGAATATTATTCCATCATAAAAAGAAGTGAGCTATTAAACCATGAGTACACCAGGAGGTACTTTAAAGACTAGTTCACATCTTTGTACTATAGTGGCAAAAATATGAGTAGTTTCCAGTGATTCAGGGTGGGAGAGAGGGTTGAAGAAGACTTTTCAAGACATTAAAACTCTTGATAATGATATTCCACATCCGTCAAAACCCACAAATCTTTACCACATAAAAGAATGAATCTCAATGTATGCAAATTTTTAAAAAGTCATTTAGTAGGTGGAGAGATCACAGGAAAGAAAGGCATATTGCTTGACAAGATTCTGTTGTTACCTGTATTACCAGTGCATGGCACAACAATACTGAAGGGAGTGGTAGAGAAGAGACCTAAGGGATTCAGGAGACGTGTGGGATCTGTACATCTGAAGACAAGGGAACCACATACAGTTGCTATGCTAAAGTGTGACTCACAGTACAGGCTGGTGCTGATTTCCTTCTGTATGCAAACTGGAACTGAGCCATGAAGTGCGTGGATGGCAGATGGTGGGACCCAGTTTTCCATTGTTAGAGAATTTATAGATAAGCAAGGGGAGGATACTAGAATATCCAGTTACTGACGTCAGTTTGAACTAGTATTTAGTTTAATACACTCACAAACATTTACATCTAGAAATACTTGTAGATCCATGTATATCCACAGGTTTCAACATACACACATGTTTTGTCCCCTGAAAGGAACCATAAGTGATGACACCCTCGTAGCAATGAGCACTTCTAGTACCTAGATCTTGTTCTCTAATACCATTCTTCACTAAAATAAACTCAGGCTCCTTGAAGAAATGATTGCTCTTAGGACTAGAGCAGGAAATAGGAAGAGGAACCGACAGCACTTCATAATGCCAAACAGTAAGGAAGTCTTCAAATAATAACTACCAGGTTGATAGAGACAGCTCAACCAGGTCCGGAAGCCACCTGAAAGACCTCCCAAAGGACAAAGCTAAATTAACTTAACCAAAATAAATAAAGTACTGGATCATGATCCAAAATATATAATAGATATTGATGAGAACATGGTTATATAAATAAATGATGAAATAAATAAATGAAGAAGGAACAGATACCCCACCCAGAATTCCAAACACTCTGTTTAGATGGTCTACCCTCAAGGAGGAGAAATGAAGTCCCTACTCCCCAAGGGTGAGCTACACATGACTTTCTTCCCAAAAGTACCATATGGAAAAGACAAAAGGAAATCACCTTACAGTGGAAGGATCTGACAGAGACTCCAGCTTGATATGACCTTTGACCTGGTATGATACCGATGGTGCCAGATCTCTGTGATCTTCCTCCCCAGGAGCACATAACCGTAGTCTAACTATGGGAAAAATACTAAACCAATTTCAGCCAGAAGGACATTCTCTAGGACCTGGCAAGTACCCCTCAAAACCATCAAGTAAGGAAAGTCCAGGAAACAATCATAATTGAGGGGAAGCTAAGGAGACAGACTCCTAAAAGTAAGGTGGTATCCTGGAAGGGATTCTGGTTAGAAAACGAACCCTAGATAAATCTCAAAGACATGTGAGGAAAGCATGGACTTTAAGAATCATAATGTGGGCAATATTGTTTCATTAGTTGTAAAAATATACCATACTGATGTAAGGTATTCATAGGGAAATTATATGCTGGATATATGAAAACTTCTTGTACTACTTTCTCAATTTTTCTGTAAATCTAAAATTGCTGTGACCATTTTATTTTGAAAAGTTTGGGGTTTTTTTTGTTTACTTTTTGTTTGATTTTTGTTTTTAAAGGAGGGGCATCAGTGTCTGAGGAAAAGAGAGAGCCGGGAAAAGGACTGTATGTTGTAGAATGGTGGGAAATTGGGTAGGGAATCATATCATGGAAGTCATTAGGTATAGACAGTGGAGGTTGGCTGCAACCAAACCTACTCACAACCATTTCCCCTTTGCCTATCTTTACTGTAGAGGCTGTAACAATGGAAAACTACCTTGCTTAGGGTTTGAGTCATTTTGGTTTCCTAGTACAACCAATGCATTGACAGTCTACTATGTGCCAGTTGCAGAATATAATGAAACAACTTCTAGGAAAAGTAATACAGGAAAGCGCTTTTCCTGAAAAATTAAACACCCCTCTTCCTACCACTTCTGTTTTCCATGCATTAAATGTTTGCCTGCTCATACATCCACTGTCTAATGAGCATGAGGCTATAAGTCAACATACTAAGGACAGAGAGAGGAAAGATAGAGGTTCTATCTTAGACTTATCTTCTAACACCTCCTGGATCAAGATGCTTCCCTCTAGGCATCTTTTTATGACCTAATTGAGTCCCTTTTTTGCTTAAACCACCATCGTTACATATTTTGTTAAATCTTATAGTATTCCTAGTGGAACACTTTGGAGACCAGAAGAAAGAGGCAGGGCTCTGTTTAGTAGGCACCCTGCAGGTATCTTGGCACTGTATTCGTTTGTGTTTTATCTTTGTGCCATTTGGGTTTTCTAGTTCAGTGGCTATGTTGAGAGTCTACTATGTGCCAGTCACAGTTCTGGGCTTCATGGATGTCCTTGAGAGCTTTGCTGAGTCCCCGTTCCCATCTAGCTTACATAGTTGGGGGAAAAGGACAAATCTTTTCATTGGGTGCTTTTCAATGCTAAGAAGAGAATTCAGGCAGGGTGAGAAGACAGTGATGAGAGTGTTTTAGGTAAGTTGGTCAGGAAGCCCTCATTGCTAAGTCCACATTTGGCAACAAACCTAAATGAAATGAGGGAGACCACCGTGTCTATGCCTGAGAGAAACATTCCAGGCAGAGGAAAGAGCAAGGCCAAAACCGCAAGGTGCTTGAGGATCAGAAAAGGGGTGTCGGGACCACAGTGGAATGAAAGCACACGTGTCAGGAAATAATGTCACACAGAAGATGTGTCATCGGTGCACACCTGTAATCCCAGTGGCTGGGGAGGCTGAGGCAGGAAGGGCATAAGTTCAAAGCCAACCTCAGCAACTTAGGCCCTAGCAACTCAGTGAGACCCTGTCTCTAATGAAAATATAAACAAGGGCTGGGGATGTGGCTCAGTGGTGTAGTGCCCCAGGTTGGTACCAGTGTTCAATTCTTGGTACCAAAAAAGACGGGTGATAGAGGGTCTTGCAGGTTACAGTGAAAACTTGGGCTTTTACTCTGAATGAGATTCAAAACCACTGGGAGATTTCTGGAAAGAATTTGTATGATCAATATTTTTTTTTAACAAAGCAGACAAAGGAACCAGTTAGAACACCCAGTGCAACAGCCCAGGCACAATGTAATGAGAAAGGTACAGTAGAGGTAGTAAGGGGTAGTTATAGTCTAGAAAAATTGCTTGTATATATAATTCATCTTATAAATTAAATTGTACGAGTAGAGCAAGGAACATAGTTTAAACTTCCTTCACATCTTCAGTCCAGGTACATCATACATTAAATACAAGTTGCATAAAGGAAGTGTCTTAAAGAGAAAGCATTTTCTTTGGGGGAAAAGTCCAGGAGGAGGAGGAAGTGGGCTTGGCTTGAAGGATGATCAGGATACCAACTGGAGGCCTTGCTGGGCCTCATGCTTTCTGTGAGTTCATGTGGCCAAGAATCCAGAAAAACCCTGCACTCTGAGTCTAGCTCATCCAGAACCAACTTTGTGTCCCACAAAGCTGTGCCTTCAGGGGCAGGTAGCATCTCTAAAGTTAAATGGAAGCTGCTTGGAAAAATCTTATTTGAGAAATGCCAGCAGATACAACCCACAGCACTTAGTGACTCAATTGCTCAAAAATTTGGCTGGGAAAATGTATGATCAATTTCTCATAAGTGTGATTCGTGAGGGTTATTTGGGGCAATCAACATGTTATTCTGCAAGGCTTCCTTCTCAGGCACAACTCCAATTTGGTTTGATGAGAGTTTTTCTGAAGGCCCTTGGAACATGATCTCTTATTATGTGGATAATCAGCAGAACCTGCGCATCCCTTAATGCAAGCAACTGAGACCAAGAGCCATAACAGCTGAGCTAAAATCATAGCTTTACTGTGGAGCCCATTAACTGGGTAGAAACTGCATCCTGAGGTCATAAATAGTTATTAGCCAGTTAATGACAGCTATAGTCAAATCATTACATTTACATCTGATGAATAGGGATGAGGACTTCCATGGCTTTTCAATGTTTCAGCATTTGGCTATAGTGTTTCAATATTCTGAGCAGAATTTCCAAAATTAGACAAATCCTTGCCCCCACCTTAAAGAAACACAACAAATGAGTGTGAGGAAACAATCATGTCAGGCTTTCTAGACCATTCCGCCTCACCCTGACATCCATCATCTTTATATGCCTAAGTGCTTGCACCTCATTGGAGGTGATTTCAGAGTAGAACCAAATGTCCTGACCACTCATTTATGCGACTCAGAATGCATCAGCGAACACTTCCAGCTCCTGTTTTCCCACCAGGATGCTCTCTAGTGACCCTTGAAGGCTATGCCATCAAGTCTATTCTGAATGACAACAATGAATTAAAGTTTAGCCTTTCTATGGTCTCACTTGTGTCATTTTTTTATAAACCAATATTTTACATATTTTCCTAGTCCCATTAATGCTCTCCGCAGTTGAGAAATTTAAAATACTTGTTAAATCTAGCAATAACCCTTCTCCTCCAGTGGTAGACACAAATTAATCCATAATATATTGCTTTTGGTTGATTTAACACCCAAGGATATGTACTTTGAGCTTGTTTTCCAGGTTGTTTAACTAAGGGCTTCTGATTTAATTGGAGCTATTTGGACCAGGACATAATATTTGCTCAGGCAGGCTCTCTAATAAGTGTAGAAAACAAAATGCAATCCACAAATATTATTGAAAGGCACAAGTATTGAAAAATCTTACAGAAATTATTTCTGAAAACACTAGTTTCAAATATAAACACTATTTATTCTTTTAGTAATAATGAACTTGCAGATTTTTGTCACTATTAGTTATTAGCCCAAATCTGAACTTAGGTACACAGGCTGGGCGCTTAGGTCCTGTGAGAGAAGAGTGACCACGGGAAAAACGTTCATGTGTGCATCACAATTAACAGGCACTCGGGTCTAGTTATCATTCACCATGCACGTGGTCCCCAGCGAGTTACAGAAACCATCAGAGACTTTAGAAAAAGGATGCCAATATCTTGATTGCACTTGGTGAAGTATAGTTGAGACTATAAGACTAAATAAATAATCAGAAAAAAATGGAAGAGTAAGAACCAATCCTTGTCTATTGAGTCCTGCCCATAAATGCTGCTGGTGTTTTCTACAGGGATGGGGAGATAAAGATGACTTTTTAAATAATTTTTTTTTGGCATTAAAGAAAATTGAAGTATGCATGAGAAAACAAAAGCAAGGAAACACTATCTTCAAATTTATACGTGGACTTCTTTAAAGGACTGTTTCATTATCAAGAAGCCATGAGCAATGACAATCATCATCCCAATGAACTTCCCAATGAACTTCCCTTTCTAGAATGAAATGAAACAGTATTACAATGGTGGCACCACTTCCTAGCGCTCCCTCAGTTCAAGCCACCACAGTTGTCAGGTGCCTCTTCCTCCAACATTCCTTCAACCAGCACCTCACTCAAAACACCGGAAGAGACAGCCCCAGAATGGCTGAATGTCCATCCTCCTTGCTTATCTTCTTCCCCAAATTGCTTCTCTTTCTACTTCATCTTCATCCCTTGCCTAAAGAAGGGGCCACACTGGGCCCTTCAAGGAACAGGATTCAACTGTGCACCACCCAACTCAAAAGGACACAGGAAACACAATAACCCCTGCTCTCCCTTTCTTAGACTAGCCACATCCCCTCAGAGTGTGTGAGATGGTCACTTAGATATGGTGGGGGAGGGAGATAGAAGAAGGGGTGAGAGGGTAAGAATAGAACTCTCTCAGCAGTGTGTAAAGACTCTTCTGACTGAACCAGCTGGAAGTCCTGGAGCCAGAGGTGAGCTCCGGCCCACAGGCGGCTTCAGGGACCAGGACAGGGCAGCCAGGGACTTCCCCAAGCAGCCCGGCTCTCTCCAGCGGGAGGCGCCTTTCAAGGCTAGCTTCTCGGAGCAGACTGCCCAGTGAGAGCCTTTCTACACAGAGCCAACCACAAGTCCCGGGGCCAGCTGAGAACTCCGACCCACAGGCAACCTCTGAGACCAGGGCAGGGCAGCCAGAGACGTCTCAAGGTGGCCCCTGCCCCCTCCGGCTGCAGGCTCTTTCCACGGGGCAATCCAAGATGGCAGACTAGAGGGTGACTGCTTCTCCAGTCACTCCCGAACCCAGGATTCAAGAAGGGGAGGCATTGAGAGACTTGGACTAACATAGAGCCACGGGGTGAGTCTCCCCCACTGGGTGAAGCTCAACCTGGGCGGCAGGCCTGGATAGGGGTGGCTTATCAGAGCAGGGCAGGTCAGCTAGAGTCTTCCCCAGGTAGCCCGACTCACTCCGGCAGTGGGCTCCACCCACACATCCAGCTTCTCGGAGCAGGCCACCCTGTAAGAGCCTTTATGCACAGAACCAACTCCAAGTCCCGCCAGCGGCGAGCTCTGGCCCGCAGGCAGCTTCAGGGAGCAGGACAGGGCAGCCAGGGACTTCCCCAAGCAGCCCGGCTCCCTCCGGCAGGAGGCACCTTTTAAGGCTAGCTTCTTGGAGCAGACAGCCCAGTGAGAGCCTTTCTGCACAGAGCCAGCACCAAGCCCTGGGGCAGCTTTCTTCAGAAACACTGCATTATCAAGTTCCTCCAAGACTTATGGCTACTGAAGGCTGGGAGGTGATACACTGGAAATCTACAGGAACACTATAAGACAATAGAGGAAATCTGCAATATCTCAGACTCCCACTGACATCTGACCAACATGAGAAAACAAGGGAAGAAAATGTACCAAACAAACCTAGATACTATATCAATAAAACTCAATGACAGCACAGCAGAAGAAATGTCAGAATGGGAGTTCAGAATGTACATAGTTCAAACAATCAGGGAAGCAAATGAGGAGATGTAAGAGCAAATGCAGGCATTAAATGGTAACTCCAACCAAGAGTTAAAAGAGCAAATATGGGAAGCAAGAGATCATTTCAATAAAGAGTAAGAGATACTGAAAAAAACCAAAGAGAAATCCTTGAAATGAAGGAAACAATAAACCAAGTTAAAAACTCCATAGAAAGCATAATAGGATAGAACACCTGGAAGACAGAACCTCAGATATTGAAGACAAAATATTTAATCTTGAAAACAAAGTCCACCAAACAGAGAAGATGGTAAGAAATCATGAACAAAATCTCCAAGAATTATGGGATATCATGAAAAGGCCAAATTTAAAGAATTATTGGGATTGAGGAAGGTTTAGAGAAACAAACCAAAGGAATGAACAATCTATTCAATGAAATAATATCAGAAAATTTCCCAAATCTGAAGAATGAAATGGAAAACCAAGTACAAGAGGCTTATAGGACTCCAAATATACAAAATTACAACAGACCCACACCAAGGCACATTATTATGAAAATACCTAACATACAAAATAAAGAGAATTTTAAAGGCCGCAAGAGAAAAGAATCAAATTACATTCAGGGGGAAACCAATAAGAATATCAGCAGATTTTTCAATCCAGACCCTAAAAGCTAGAAGGGCCTGGAACAACATTTACCAAGCCCTGAAAGAAAATGGATGCCAACCAAGAATCTTATACCCAGCAAAACTTACTTTCAGATTTCACAACAAAATAAGATCCTTCCATGATAAACAAAACTAAAGGAATTTACAAAAAGAAAGCCAGCATTACAGAACATTCTCAGCAAAATATTCCATGAAGAAGAGATGAAAAACAATGATGCAAATCAGCAACAGGAGGCGCTAGCCTAAAGGAATAGCCAAATAAAGGAAAAACCAAATCATGTCAAAAACAAATATGAGTCAATTGACTGGGAATACAAATCATATCACAATAATAACCCTGAATGTTAATGGCCTGAATTCATCAATCAAAAGACACAGACTGGCAGATTGGATTAAAAAGAAAAATCCAACAATATGCTGCCTGCAAGAGACTCATCTCATAGAAAGAGACACCCATAGACTAAAGGTGAAAGGATGGGGAAAAACATACCATGCACACAGACACAGCAAAAAAGCTGGAGTATCCATCCTCATTTCAGATAATGTGGACTTCAAGCCAAAACTATTCAGAAGGGATAAGAAGGACATTTCATACTGCTTAAGGGAAGCATAAATCAGCAAGACATAACAATCATAAACATCTATGCCACAAATATTGGCTCATCTATGTACGTCAAACGAATCCTTCTCAATTCCAGAAATCAAATAGACCACAACACAATAATACTAGTTGATTTCAACACACCTCTTTCACCACTGGATAGATCTTCCAAACAAAAATTGAATTAAGAAACCAAAGATCTCAATAACACACTCAATAATTTAGACTTAACCGACATATATGGAATATACCATCCAACCAAGAGTGAATACACTTTCTTTTCAGCAGCACATGGATCCTTCTCTAAAATAGACCATATTTTATGACACAAAGCTACTGTTAGCAAATACAAGAAGATAGAGATACTACCTTGTACTCTATCAGATCATAATGGATTGAAATTAGAAATAAATGACAGAATAAAAAACAGAAACTTCTCCAATACCTGGAGATTAAATAATACACTATTATATGATGAATGGATAACAGAAGACATCAGGAGGGAAATAAAAAAATTCTTAGAAGTAAACGAGAACAAAGACACATCATATCAAAATCTCTGGGACACTATGAAAGCAGTATTTAGAGGAAGATTTATTTCATGGGGTGCATTCAACAAAAGAAGTAGAAATCAACAAATAACCGACTTAACACTACAGCTCAGAGTCCTAGAAAAAGAAGAGCAGATCAAGACCAAAAGTAGTAGAAGACAGGAAATAGTTAAAATCAGAGCCGAAATCAACGAAATTGAAACAAAAGAAACAATCGGAAAAATTAACAAAATAAATAGTTGGTTCTTTCAAAAAATAAACAAAATTGATAAACCCTTAGTCACACTAACAAAGAGAAAGAGGGAGAAAACTCAAATTACTAAAATTCGAATTAACAAGGAAATATCACAACAGACATGATTGAAATACAAAACATAATTAGAAGCTATTTTGAAAACCTATACTCCAACAAAACAGAAAATTTAGAAGACATCAACAAGTTTGTAGAGACATATGAATTACCTAAACTGAATGAGGAGGACATACACAACTTAAATAAGTCAATTTCAAGCAATGAAATAGAAGAAGTCATCAAAAGTCTACCAACAAAGAAAAGTCCAGGACCAGATGGGTTCTCAGCCGAGTTCTACAAAACCTTTAAAGAAGAGCTCATTCCAATACTCCTCAACGTATTCCATGAAAAGAAGAGGAGGGAACCCTCCCAAACTCATTCTATGAAGCCAATATCACCCTGATACCTAAACCAGACAGAGACACATCGAAGAAAGAAAATTTCAGACCAATATCCTTAATGAACAGCGACGCAAAAATTCTCAACAAAATTTTAGCAAATCGCATACAAAAATATATTAAAAAGATAGTGCACCACGATCAAGTGGGTTTTATCCCAGGGATGCAAGGTTGGTTCAACATCCAGAAATCAATAAATGTCATTCACCATATCAACAGACTTAAAGTTAAGAATCACATGATTATTTCAATAGATGCAGAAAAACATTTGATAAAATACAGCATCCCTTCATGCTCAAAACACTAGAAAAAGTTGGGGTAGTGGGAACATTCCTTAACATTGTAAAGGCCATCTATGCTAAGCCCAAGGCCAATATCATTCTAAATGGTGAAAAACTGAAAGCGTTCCCCCTAAAAACTGGAACAAGGCAGGGATGCCCTCTTTCACCACTTCTATTCAACATCGTCCTTGAGACTCTAGCCAGAGCAATTAGACATACCAAAGAAATTAAAGGGATTCGAATAGGAAAAGAAGAACTCAAACCATCCCTATTTGCTGATGATATGATTATATATTTAGAGGAACCTGGAAATTCCACCAGAAAACTTTTAGAACTCATAAGTGAATTCAGTAAAGTAGCAGGTTACAAGATCAATGCTCATAAATCCAATGCATTTTTATACATAAGTGATGAATCTTCAGAAAGAGAAATTAAGAAAACTACCCCATTCACAACAGCATCAAAAAAAAAATTAAATACTTTGGAATCAATCTCACAAAAGAGGTGAAAGACCTCTACAATGAGAACTACAGAACACTAAAGAAAGAAATTCAAGAAAACCTTAGAAGATGGAATGATCTCCCATGTTCTTGGATAGGCAGAATTAATATTGTCAAAATGGCCATACTACCTAAAGTGCTATACAGATTCAATGCAATTCCAATTAAAATTCCAATGATGTATCTTACAGAAATAGAGCAAGCAATTATGAAATTCATCTGAAAGTATAAGAAACCCAGAATAGCTAAAGCAATCCTCAGTAGCAAGAGCGAAGCAGGGGGTATCGCAATACCAGATCTTCAACTCTATTACAAAGTAATAGTAACAAAAACGTCATGGTATTGGTACCAAAATAGACAGGTAGATCAATGGTACAGAATAGAGGACATGGACACAAACCCAAATAAATACAATTTTCTCATACTAGACAAAGGGGCCAAAAATATGCAATGGAGAAAAGATAGCCTCTTCAACAAATGGTGCTGGGAAAACTGGAAAACCATATGCAACAGAATGAAATTAAACCCCTATCTCTCACCCTACACAAAACTCAACTCAAAATGGATCAAGGACCTCGGAATCAGACCAGAGACCCTGCATCTTATAGAAGAAAAAGTAGGTCCAAATCTTCAACTTGTTGGCTTAGGATCAGACTTCCTTAACAGGACTCCCATAGCACAAGAAATAAAAGCAAGAATCAATAACTGGGATAGATTCAAACTAAAAAGCTTTCTCTCAGCAAAGGAAACTCTCAGTAATGTGAAGAGAGAGCCTACAGAGTGGGAGAATATCATTGCCACTCATACTTCAGATAGAGCACTAATTTCCAGAATCTATAAAGAACTCAAAAAACTCTACACCAAGAATACAAATAATCCAATCAACAAATGGGCTAAGGAAATAAACAGACACTTCACTGAAGAAGATGTACAAGCAATCAACAGATATATGAAAAAATGTTCAACATCTCTAGTAATAAGAGAAATGCAAATCAAAACTACCCTAAGATTTCATCTCACCCCAATTAGAATGGTGATTATCAAGAACACAAGCAACAATAGGTGTCGGTGAGGATGTGGGGAAAAAGGTACACTCATACATTGCTGGTGGGGTTGCAAATTAGTGCAGCCACTCTGGAAAGCAGTATGGAGATTCCTCAGAAAGCTTGGAATGGAACCACCATTTGACCCAGCTATCCCACTCCTTGGTCTATACCCAAAGGACTTAAAATCAGCATACTACAGAGATAAAGCCACATCAATGTTCATTGCTGCTCAATTCACCATAGCCAGATTGTAGAACCAACCTAGATGCCCTTCAGTTGATGAATGGATAAAGAAACTGTGGCATATATATACACAATGGAATATTACTCCGCCATGAAGAATGATAAAATTATGGCATTTGCAGGCAAATGGATGAAATTGGAGAACATCATGCTAAGTGAGATAAGCCAATCTCAAAAAACTGAAGGACAAATGATCTCACTGATAAGTGGATGAGGACATATAATGGGGGGTGGGAGGGGTTAGCATTAGGGTTAGGGTTTGGTTTAGGGTTTGGGATAAGGAGGGTGGTAAGAATGGAGGAAGGAAGGACTGTATGGAGGGAAAAGAGGGGTCGGAGGGGTGGAGGAAGGGAAAAAAATAACAGAATGAATCAAACAACATTACCCTATGTAAATTTATGATTACACAAATGGTATGCCTTGACTCCATGTACAAATAGAGAAACAACATGTATCCCATTTGTTTACAATAATAAAAAAAAAAAGACTCTTATGACTGACATTTGCTGACCATTTTACTGAGGGGATTGCAAACATATTTCCAGGATACAGGTGACTTTCTCATCTCCCCAGCCTCCTGACGAGGTTTCCCTTTAGGAGCTTCTGAATTGGGACATGAGATCCTCCCAATGTTATGTGACATTGAGGGACAGGAGTGAGAACTTACACGTGGGGATTAAACTAGTTTCTTTGCAGTTGAGGAGATTTTCTTGCACAGTGAAGCCAGGTGAGTGTGGTTGTCAGGGTGCTGCCTCCCAAGGCAGGTAACCTTCGACATCTTTCTGAGCCTCCTGGGGCTTCCCAGGCCCGTGTCAGCACCCCTCTCACAGGGTGTCTGTGATGGGAATGCTGGAGAAGCAGGGTGCAGGGTGCCTGGCACACAACACTTCAGGAAATGTTAGCTGTAGCTCTTCTCGTCCGTGGTTGTGGGTGTCTGGCATTGTGTGAAAAAATGCCACCAATGTGAGACTTGGAATCACACAGCTCTGCTCTGAGTCTCGGTGTTGCCAATTACTGCATGGAATTGGGTTAACAGCGATCTATGAGAACTCATTAAAAAAAAAAAAAAAACTGGACGATGGATATCAAGAGAATATCTCTTGCAGTCTCTTCTCATAGATTTGTTTAGAATCTCAAACAGAATAAGGGACTCCAATGTGCTCTGGAAACTGTGAAGTCTCTGAAATTGCACTCGCTCTGTCCTCAACCACACATCTGGCCCACACTGCCTTGGTTGCTTCTCCAAAAGCATTTTTCTATGCCTCCTTCCTGGAAAGCTGCCAGTGCCTGGGGCCCCAGGAAGTTTTCTGTAAAATGACTGATTAAAAGTGCCCAGTGACTTGCTTGGCAGACTGCATGTACTATTGTATTTGGAAGGCATGGAAATCTAGTCAGATTTTTTGACTCAGGAGACTGAGGATCTCCAACTATGATTTTCCTGAGTATCTCTGTGGAGCAGATGACGGGAATGGGGATGGGTCAGCCTGGTGTCCAGAACTGGTGGCAGTGGTCAAGTGGAATTGGAAGGGAGCAACCACTGGGCAGCCCAGAGGAAGAGCATCATAGACCACTTTCTTCTTAAGACAGAGGAATTTAATTTCTCAAAAATGCAATATACATTTCATCAAATAATTCATTCCAAAATGTGGCACTTCATGCCACCTTAGTGAGCAAAGAGCCTACTACCTGCTCTAAGAAGGAAGGAGTTCAACAGATGTAACTTGCTTTTCCAGTTGACTGATCTGTAGCATCTACTGCTCCAGGGATAGCAGGTTTCTGTCTGTATTAGTTTACTAGTGAAAATAAAGTTTCTGCCTTTGGCATAAACACCATGGATACTTACAAATCAGTGGCTAATGTCAGGTCCAAACTTACAGCACAGGAGAGAATAACTTCCAAGCCCAAAGCATTCTGATTCTAAACTTTCTGGGTACCAAGGACAGGAGTTGTCCTTCAAAGGTAGTGTCTTGTCCTGGGTTGGAATGATGACTCTCATGGTTGTGACTAAGTCACCGATAATGCTGAAAGTGGCCAGGCTGTTCTGAGTCTTGCCACACTGTTCTTTGTTAAATCTTGGCACTTGGAAGCTCAGAGATTACTGAAGTGCTCAGGAGTGACCACAGAGTGGATTTAAAACTGAGCTACTGGCCAAATAGGGTAGGGAGCCTTTGACTCCTAACAGCACCCACCCCTGATTGTAATCAGAGCAACTCCATCAGTCAATAAGAGGGTTTCCCTCCAGGACATCAGATGGGGAGAACTTTTGTGGATGCTAGCAGTCTTTGATAGTTCTTCTCCCCCAATAGCATCTACTGTACTTCTGTGTTTGGTCTGGAAGGAACCCAACCATAGAAGCATCTTGGCAGAGTGAAGGAAGCACAGAAGAGGGAGTCAGGAGAGCAGGCTGCTGCCGTTGCTGCCCCTGCCCCTGGCTATCCTTCTCCCACCCAGCCTGATTCCTCCCTTGACCTCTGGGTGTCACCCTGTTACGACTACTTCCACGGTCGGGGTCCTGCATGACAAGGTGAGCTTTGGGTTGTGTGTAATTCCTAGCACCTACTGTAAAATTATATAGCCCCAGAAAGCTATAAACCTCTGGTATTCCCTCCCACTCAAGATGTGAGAGGCTGGATAATATCAATGGTTTTTTAAATTGGTTTTCATTTCTTAGCAGCAGACTTCTAAATGGCAGGTTCTTTAGAAGTACACATGTCTAGCACAAGAAGGTGAAGTCACTATTTGGAAAGAGAGTTACAGGAGTCCTGGCTACACTCTGTTCCCTTCTGATTCCCATAGTGATCCACAAGACATCTGTGTGGGAAAACTCAGTGCTATGGTTTGGGTGTAAATTGAATGTTCTCTGAAGGAATATATATATATATATATGCATGCTTTGGCCCTAGGGTGGTGATATCGGGATATTGGGAGGTTCTGTGAATCTTGGAGAGCCTGGGATCTGTCTAGTGGGATGTCCTTAGGTCGTTGTGGGCATGTCCTCTAAGGGATCATTAAGTCCCCACCTATCTCACTCTCTCTCTGCTCTGGCTCAAAATGTGACCATTCACTCTGACACATACTTCCACCATTCCTAGCCTCTGCCTTCATCAGAACCGTGAGTTAAATAAAACTTTTGTCTTCATAATTTAGATGTATCAAGTATTTCACTATAGTGGCTCAAAGTGGACCAATATGCTGGGGCCACCTAGAACATTGTTTGGGAAATGACTAGACTGGATGGTTTACAGAGACACTTCTAGATATTATGTTTTGTAAGTCCATGAAACAGTACACCCAGATTAGCCATGCATGATTCCATGAGAATGCCTGCATCTACATGAACTAATGTTTCATGTAGAATATGACAGCCAGGGATATGTGCCACTTGGGTCACTCTTAGAGAACTTGTTCAACTCCAAGAAATGTAGTTAACTAATAGCCTCCATTTATTTGTGCCTTCAGGTTAGGCCTCACCTTTCCAGCCGAGGACACATTCCTCCCCAGCATCCCCAGGCAATGATTAAGCATGATGGGCTGTCACACTCTCACCATTTCTTCTCCTGTTGTGGATCACATCTTCTGGGTTAGTCTGTAAGTCTTGTCTAATCTGCCCAATCTCTTCTCTTACCCTTTTATTCCTCTCAGGTACTAAACCTATCACTTCTTAAGCCTCTCGCATTACTGATACACTTTATATTTGCAAAGATATCAGATCATGAGTAGAACTATTACAAAAGAATGTCCATGCTGATTTATTAGAATAGGAACAAAACTCCCTGTCTACTGGAAACAGTGGATGGGATGAGGATGAGAGGAAGAGGGTGAGAAAAAGGATAGACTGAGATGTAATCACAGACCATTGGTGCAGCCTTCAGAATGCTTGAGTTATTTCTGCAAATCTGTCATGTACTTGTTTCCTTTCCATGTTATGGTGTCGAGGGGGAGAATGAGGGAAAGGTTCAAAGAAATGAATGAGTAAGTGTAAGTAGTAATGAGTCCAGAGAGTGAGGCATCTTGGAAGAGATGTAAAGGTGAAATTTTAAACTTAAAAGAAGTAATTTTCAAAGTTATACTTTCACCATGATGTCAGAAGCTTAGTGGATAAATGGAAAGCATAGATACATTTTCCTGGGTTTTCCCACTTAACCCAAGCACAGATAAGAAGAGGAGAAGATGCCATCTGCACTGTAAGATCTGAAAGTTGGAGTTGGGATAGAACGTGAGAGATGAAGGAAGAAGTGATTCCTAGTCCCTTCCTCAGTCCCCAGGAAGCAATCAGACAGGAATGTGATTCAGTTAGGCCTCATATTCTTGCCTGTAGAGAGGAGCTTGATGGATTTAAATCATCTTCCAGAGGTCATATTTGATTCTTGCTTTACAGTTTAGAGGACCAACGTAATTTTTAATCCAGTTACAAGCATTTGATTCTATGTTGGTTGTGATTGCCTAGAAGCATAGGGCTTCCCTCCACCCAGGAGAAGACGGGGATAATGCTAAAGGAAGCCAAGATACCAGTGTATATATTTTGACATTTTAGGGATTTTTTAAAGCTTTTATATATTTGGGCATCTACAAATGAAAATGTGGATTTGAGGTAGACCTTTATGTTCAGATCTCAAGCTGACAAGCATGCCTGCAAAATAACTTTTACTCAGAAAGAGAGTCTGCCATTTAGTCTACTCTTGTGCTTTGAAGCAAAATGATTCTTATACAAACTGGTCTGTCTAAATTTCACCATCTCTTTTAACCCACTCTCCATCACACTTCCCACCACCCCTCCATCAGGAAGCAGCTCCAGACCCTTACAACAACTCATCCTACAATTAAAATAAAAAACTTCATTTATCCTAATGTGCATGAAGCAGCATCTCATTTTGCTTTTTTTTTTTTTAATGCAACTCTGAAAACTTTAATGAGAAATTAACAGCTAGTATTGTATGCAGAGTTCAGATAGGATCAATTCAAATTGGAACTGTTTTATCTTAACTAGATTGAAATAACAGAAAATTAATTCTGATGAGTAGAAATATAGTATCGTAAAAAAAAAGATGAATTGATAATACTCTAATAATTGGTTAATATATTCACTAGAGTCTGGAAATGCCAGGTAATTAAATGCTGGAGTTGTGGCAGAAAATATTAGTATCTTAAAAAAATATGTTCTCCATGTCACTTGCAAAAAAAGTCATATTTAATAAATACAAATTAATCGTTGGCCTAATTACAGACTTAACCACACACAATGTTGCTCCAGTCATTTCCTGCAATGCACAGATAGATGTCTTTGGAGACTTTGAAACTCATCAAGCTTTAATTAGTTTATGCTATTTTAGGTATTATTATTATTATTATTTTTTTTATGTTTACATAGGGTAATGATGTTCATTTTATTTTTCCCCTCGCCCCCACCCCTCCCACCCCTCTTTTCCCTCTACACAGTCCTTCTTTCCTTCACTCTTACCGCTCTCCTTAGCCTAACTCTAAACCTAACCCTAAACCTAATGCTAGCCCTTCCCACCCCCCATTATATGTCCTCATCCGCTTATCAGAGAGATCATTCGTCCTTTAGTTTTTTGAGATTGGCTTATCTCACTTACCATGATATTCTCCAATTTCGTCCATTTGCCTACAAATGCCATAATTTTATCATTCTTCATTGCGGAGTAATATTCCATTGTATAAATATGCCACAGTTTCTTTATCCATTCATCAACTGAAGGGCATCTAGGTTGGTTCCACAATCTGGCTATGGTGAATTGAGCAGCAATGAACGTTGATGTGGCTGTATCTCTGCAGTATGCTGATTGTAAGTCCTTTGGGTATAGACCAAGGAGTGGGATAGCTGGGTCAAATGGTGTTTCCATTCCAAGCTTTCTGTGGAATCTCCATACTGCTTTCCAGAGTGGCTGCACTAATTTGCAACCCCACCAGCAATGTATGAGTGTTCCTTTTTCCCCACATCCTCGCCAACACCTATTGTTGCTTGTATTCTTGATAATCGCCATTCTAATTTGGGTGAGATGAAATCTTAGGGTAGTTTTGATTTGCATTTCCCTTATTACTAGGGATGTTGAACATTTTTCATATATCTGTTGATTACTTGTACATCTTCTTCTGTGAAGTGTCTGTTCATTTCCTTAGCCCATTTGTTGATTGGATTATTTGTATTCTTGGTGTAGAGTTTTTTGAGTTCTTTATAGATTCTGGAAATTAGCGCTCTATCTGAGGTATGGTTGGCAAAGATATTCTCCCACTCTGTAGGCTCTCTCTTCACATTTCTGATAGTTTCCTTTGCTGAGAGAAAACTTTTTAGTTTGAATCTATCCCAGTTGTTGATTCTTGCTTTGATTTCTTGTGCTATGGGAGTCCTGTTAAGGAAGTCTGATCCTAAGCCAACAAGTTGAAGATTTGGACCTACTTTTTCTTCTATAAGATGCAGGGTCTCTGGTCTGATTCCGAGGTCCTTGATCCATTTTGAGTTGAGTTTTGTGTAGGGTGAGAGATAGGGGTTTAATTTCATTCTATTGCATATGGTTTTCCAGTTTTCCCAGCACCATTTGTTGAAGAGGCTATCTTTTCTCCATTGCATATTGTTGGAACCTTTGTCTAGTATGAGAAAATTGTATTTGTTTGGGTTTGTGTCCATGTCCTCTATTCTGTACCATTGATCTACCTGTCTATTTTGGTACCAATACCATGCCGTTTTTGTTACTATTGCTTTGTAGTAGAGTTGAAGATCTGGTATTGCGATACCCCCTGCTTCGCTATTGCTACTGAGGATTGCTTTAGCTATTCTAGGTTTTTTATTCTTCCAGATGAATTTCATAATTGCTTGCTCTATTTCTTCAAGGTACATCATTGGGATTTTAATTGGAATTGCATTGAATCTGTATAGAACTTTAGGTAGTATAGCCATTTTGACGATATTAATTCTTCCTATCCAGGAACATGGGAGATCGTTCCATCTTCTAAGGTTTGCTTTAATTTCTTTCTTTAGTGTTCTGTAGTTCTCATTGTAGAGGTCTTTCACCTCTTTTGTGAGATTGATTCCAAAGTATTTTATTTTTTTTTGATGCTATTGTGAATGGGGTAGTTTTCTTAATTTCTCTTTCTGAAGATTCATCACTTATATGTAAAAATGCATTGGATTTATGAGCATTGATCTTGTAACCTGCTACTTTACTGAATTCACTTATGAGTTCTAAAAGTTTTCTGGTGGAATTTCCAGGTTCCTCTAAATATATAATCATGTCATCAGCAAACAGGGATAGTTTGAGTTCTTCTTTTCCAATTTGTATCCCTTTAATTTCTTTGGTTTGTCTAATTGCTCTGGCTAGAGTCTCAAGGACGATGTTGAATAGAAGTGGTGAAAGAGGGCATCCCTGCCTTGTTCCAGTTTTTAGGGGGAATGCTTTCAGTTTTTCACCATTTAGAATGATATTGGCCATGGGCTTAGCGTAGATTGCCTTTTTAATGTTTAGGAATGTTCCCACTTCCCCAATTTTTTCTAGTGTTTTGAGCATGAAGGGATGCTGTATTTTATCAAATGCTTTTTCTGCATCTATTGAAATAATCATGTGATTCTTAACGTTAAGTCTGTTGATATGGTGAATAACATTTATTGATTTCTGGATGTTGAACCAACCTTGCTTCCCTGGGATAAAACCCACTTGATCGTGGTGCACTATCTTTTTAATATATATTTGTATGCAATTTGCTAAAATTTTATTGAGAATTTTTGCATCGATGTTCATTAAGGATATTGGTCTAAAATTTTCTTTCCTCGATGTGTCTCTGTCTGGTTTAGGTATCAGGGTGATATTGGCTTCATAGAACGAGTTTGGGAGGGTTCCCTCCTCTTCTATTTCATGGAATAGTTTGAGGAGTATTGGAATGAGCTCTTCTTTAAAGGTTTTGTAGAACTCGGCTGAGAACCCATCTGGTCCTGGACTTTTCTTTGTTGGTAGGCTTTTGATGACCTCTTCTATTTCATTGCTTGAAATTGGTTTATTTAAGTTGTGTATGTCCTCCTCGTTCAGTTTAGGTACTTCATATGTCTCTAGAAATTTGTTGATGTCTTCGAGGTTTTCTGTTTTGTTGGAGTATAGATTTTCGAAATAGCTTCTAATTATGTTTTGTATTTCACTCGTGTCTGTTGTGATGTTTCCTTGTTCATTCCGAATTTTAGTAATTTGAGTTTTCTCCCTCTTTCTCTTTGTTAGTGTGGCTAAGGGTTTATCAATTTTATTTATTTTTTCAAAGAACCAACTATTTATTTTGTTAATTTTTCCGATTGTTTCTTTTGTTTCAATTTCGTTGATTTCGGCTCTGATTTTAACTATTTCCTGTCTTCTACTACTTTTGGTATTGGTCTGCTCTTCTTTTTCTAGTGCTTTGAGCTGTAGTGTTAAGTTGTTTATTTGTTGATTTCTACTTCTTTTTTTGAATACACCCCATGAAATAAATCTTCCTCTAAGTACTGCTTTCATAGTGTCCCAGAGATTTTGATATGATGTGTCTTTGTTCTCGTTTACTTCTAAGAATTTTTTTATTTCCCTCCTGATGTCTTCTGTTATCCATTCATCATATAATAGTGTATTATTTAGTCTCCAGGTATTGGAGAAGTTTCTGTTTTTTATTCTGTCATTTATTTCTAATTTCAATCCATTATGATCTGATAGAGTACAAGGTAGTATCTCTATCTTCTTGTATTTGCTAACAGTAGCTTTGTGGCATAAAATATGGTCTATTTTAGAGAAGGATCCATGTGCTGCTGAGAAGAAAGTGTATTCACTCTTGGTTGGATGGTATATTCTATATATGTCCATTAAGTCTAAATTGCTGATTGTGTTGTTGAGATCTATAGTTTCTTAATTCAATTTTTGTTTGGACGATCTATCCAGTGGTGAGAGAGGTGTGTTAAAATCGCCTAGTATTATTGTGTTGTGGTCTATTTGATTTCTGGAATTGAGAAGGATTTGTTTGACGTACGTGGATGAGCCAATGTTCGGGGCATAGATATTTATGATTGTTATGTCTTGCTGATTTATGCTTCCCTTAAGCAGCATGTAATGTCCTTCTTTATCCCTTCTGACTAGTTTTGGTTTGAAGTCCACTTTATCTGAGATGAGGATGGATACTCCAGCTTTTTTGCTGTGTCCGTGTGCATGGTATGTTTTTCCCCATCCTTTCACCTTTAGTCTATGGGTGTCTCTTTCTATGAGATGAGTCTCTTGCAGGCAGCATATTGTTGGATTTTTCTTTTTAATCCAATCTGCCAGTCTGTGTCTTTTGATTGATGAATTCAGGCCATTAACATTCAGGGTTATTATTGTGATATGATTTGTATTCCCAGTCAATTGACTCATATTTGTTTTTGACATGATTTGGTTTTTCCTTTATTTGGCTATTCCTTTAGGCTAGCGCCTCCTGTTGCTGATTTGCATCATTGTTTTTCATCTCTTCCTCATGGAATATTTTGCTGAGAATGTTCTGTAATGCTGGCTTTCTTTTTGTAAATTCCTTTAGCTTTTGTTTATCATGGAAGGATCTTATTTCATCATCAAATTTGAAGGTAAGTTTTGCTGGGTATAAGATTCTTGGTTGGCATCCGTTTTCTTTCAGGGCTTGGTATATGTTGTTCCAGGCCCTTCTAGCTTTTAGGGTCTGGATTGAAAAATCTGCTGATATTCTTATTGGTTTCCCTCTGAATGTAATTTGATTCTTTTCTCTCGCGGCCTTTAAAATTCTGTCTTTATTTTGTATGTTAGGTATTTTCATAATAATGTGCCTTGGTGTGGGTCTGTTGTAATTTTGTATATTTGGAGTTCTATAAGCCTCTTGTACTTGGTTTTCCATTTCATTCTTCAGATTTGGGAAATTTTCTGTTATTATTTCATTGAATAGATTGTTCATTCCTTTGGTTTGTTTCTCTAAGCCTTCCTCAATCCCAATAATTCTTAAATTTGGCCTTTTCATGATATCCCATAATTCTTGTAGATTCTGTTCATGATTTCTTACCATCTTTTCTGTTTGGCCAACTTTGCTTTCAAGATTAAATAATTTGTCTTCAATGTCTGAGGTTCTGTCTTCCAGGTGTTCTATCCTATTGGTTATGCTTTCTATGGAGTTTTTAACTTGGTTTATTGTTTCCTTCATTTCAAGTATTTCAGTTTGTTTTTTTTTCAGTATCTCTTACTCTTTATTGAAATGATCTCTTGCATCCCGTATTTGGTCTTTTAACTGTTGATTGGTGCGATCATTTAATGCCTGCATTTGCTCTTTCATCTCCTCCTTCAATGCCTGCATTTGCTCTTTCATCTCCTCATTAGCTTCCCTGATCGTTTTAATTATGTACATTCTGAACTCCCTTTCTGACATTTCTTCTGCTGTGCTGTCATTGGGTTTTATTGATGTAGTATCTAGGTTTGTTTGGGACATTTTCTTCCCTTGTTTTCTCATATTGGTCAGTTGTCAGTGGGACCCTGAGATATTGCAGTTTTCTGCTATTGGCTTATAGTGTCCCGGTAGATTTCCGGTGTATCACCTCCCAGCCTTCAGTAGCTTGATGTCTTGGAGGAATCTGATAAAGCAGCTCATCAGAAGAAAACTGCCCCTAGCCCCCTACTGGTTCCACGGTTTGGAACTGGCTCTGTGCGGAAATGCTCTCACTGTGGGCCTGCACTGTGCAGCTGGCTGTGTGGGAGGAGCCCACTGCCAGGGTGTGGAAGGCTACCTGGGGAAGACTCTAGCTGCCCTGCCCGGCTCCAATAAGCCACCTCTATCTGGGCCTGCCACCCGGGCTGAGCTTTACCCAGTGGGCAGACTCACCCGTGGCTCTATTTCAGTCTGAGTCTCTCAATGCCTCCCCTTCTTAACTCCTGGGTTCTGGAGCGACTGGGGGTGCAGTCTCCCTCTAGGCCACCATCTTGGATTGCCCCGTGAAGAGAGCCTGCAACCGGAGTGGGCAGAGCCGCCTGCAGAGGTCTCTGGCTGCCCTGCCCTGATCCCAGGGCTGCTTGCGGATCGAGGCTCTCCGCTGGTTCGTTGCCAGAGTCTGCTGCGCTGCAGTGGCTCCGGGACTCGGAGCTTGTTCTGGTCAGAAAGGCTCTCACTAGCGGGCCAGTTCTGTTCCGAGAACCTGAAGAAGCTGGCTGTGTGGGCGGGGCCCACCGCCGGAGTGCACAGGGCTGCCTGTGAATGACTCTAGCTGCCTTGCCGGGTCCGATAAGCCACCTCTATCTGGGCCTGCCACCCGGACCGAGCTTTACCCAGTGGGCAGACTCACCCGTGGCTCTATTTCAGTCCGAGTCTCTCAATGCCTCCCCTTCTTAACTCCTGGGTTCTGGAGCGACTGGGGGTGCAGTCTCCCTCTAGGCCACCATCTTGGATCGCCCCGTGAAGAGAGCCTGCAACCAGAATGGGCAGAGCCGCCTGAAGAGGTCTCTGGCTGCCCTGCCCTAATCCCAGAGGCTGCTTGCGGATCGAGGCTCTCCGCTGGTTCGTTGCCAGAGTCTGCTGCGCTGCAGTGGCTCCGGGACTCGGAGCTTGTTCTGGTCAGAAAGGCTCTCACTAGCGGGCCAGTTCCGTTCCGAGAACCTGGAGAAGCTGGCTGTGTGGGCAGGGCCCACCGCCAGAGTGCGCAGGGCTGCCTGTGGATGACTCTAGCTGCCCTGCCCGGCTCCGATAAGCCACCTCTATCTGGGCCTGCCACCCGGGCCGAGCTTTACCCAGTGGGCAGACTCACCCATGGCTCTATTTCAGTCCGAGTCTCTCAATGCCTCCCCTTCTTAACTCCTGGGTTCTGGAGCGACTGGGGGTGCAGTCTCCCTCTAGGCCGCCATCTTGGATCGCCTCATTTTGCTTTTGATTTGCATTTACCTAATGCCTGATGATGATGAACATCTTTAATTGCTCCTTGGCATTCATATATCTTCTTTAGAGAAAGGTCTTTCTTCTTTTCTATTCGAGCCACTGATAGCTGTAAATTTCCCTGTAAGCACGACTTAAGCTGCATCACATAAATTTTGGTATATTGTTTTCATTCATCTTGACATGTTTTCTAACTCTCCTTGTGGTTTCTTCCTCTACTCTTGGCTATGGAGGGATATGTTAGGAATTTTTCAAATTTCCTTCTGTTACTCATTCCATTGTACTTGGAGAGCATACGTTTTGAGATTCCAACCATTTCAAATTTATTTAAATTTGTTTTGTGTTCTAACATATGATTTATCCTGGAGAATGTTTCAAGAGCATTGGAAAAGAATATTGATTGTACCCTTGATGGTTAGAATATTCTATAGATGTTGCTAGGTGTCATTGGTTTATATTATTCTGCAAGTCTTCTGTTTCCTTGTAGATCATCTGTCTAGTACCATCCATTACTTAAATGGGAATACTTATGTCTCTAATTGCAATTGTTAGAGCTGAATTTTCTATTACTCCCTTTGATTCTGGAACTTCATGTTTCATGCATTATCGGACGCTCTTAATAAGTGCTTTTGTGTTCATAATTGTGGTTAGTTCTTTTATAAGTGATTTTCGACATTTTAAAATATTGCTCTTTATCTCTCATAACACTTTCTTGTCTTAAAGTCTCTTGCCTGCTATTCGCATAGTTACCTCAGTTTTCTTTTGGTTACTGTTTGCATGGTGTTTCTTTATACAAATTTTACTTTTAACCTACTTATGTGTTTGGTCTAATCTCTGCTTTTTTGAAAATTTAATGCATTTATATTCACTGTGATTACTAAGTGGTAGGATTTACACCTACTGTTTAGGTACTCATATTCCATTTTTCTTTTCTATGCTACATTTTCTGTGTTCAATATATTCTAGTGTACCATTTTGATTCCTTTATTTTTCCATATTTTATAATTATTTTCCATGTGCTTACTCCGAGGATTGCAGCCATCATCTGAATTTTAAATACTATAGTAATATGAACTGAATTTAGTTTTAATAGTATACAAAAATTTTGCTCCTATCTAGGTCCATTTCATTTCTCCTCCTTTGTACTCTTACTGTCACAGGAATGACTTCTTTACACGTTGTGTGTCATCAACACAAATTTATATTCACTGCTTTATGCAATATTCTTTTGAATCAGATAAGAAATAAGAGTTACAAAAATAGATTTATTTTATCTTTTATACTTACCTATGCAGTTAATTTACCAACTGTCTTTATTTACCTATGTGGTTTAGAGTTACTCTCTAGTGTTCTTTCATTTCAGACTGAAGGACTCCTTTGGCATTTCTTATTATCAGTAATCCATTCTCTCTGTTTTTGCTCACCTTGGGATGTCTGTATGTTTTTCTTATTTTTGAAGGATAATTTAGTTGAGTATAGAATTCTTGGTTGACAGTCTTTTTCTTCTAGCACTTTGAATTTTATTCTTTGGTCTTCTTATCACCATGTTTTCTGATGGCAAATGAGCAGTTATGAAGCAATCCTTCTATGTGGTCAGTTTCTTCTCTTTTTGAAGATTTTGAAATTTCATTTGTCTTTGGTGTTCAACAGTTTCATTATGTGTCTGAGAATGTATCTTTGAATTTATTCTATTTGGAGTCCACTAAATGCCTCAGATGTGTTTTTAATCACTATTTCTTCACATACTGTCTCTATCCACCACCCTGTCTCTCCTCTCTGTACTTTTGGTATTTTAATATATTTGATGTATCTCAGGTCTCTGATATTCTGTTTACTTTTTTATTTTTTCAATCTTTCTTTCTCATTCAAGATAGTTTCTTGGTTGGTGGTGCTGGTATGTGGTGAGACATGGTCTCACTCTGTTGCTCAGGCTGGTCTCACATTCCTGAACTCAAGCAATTCCCTGGCTCTGGCTCTCGAATAGCTGAGACTGCAGGTGCACACAGAGAGGATAATCTTGATCTGTCCATCTTCACATTCACTAATTTCATCCTTGCTTAGCAGATTTGAGGCCCTCTAGTGATATTTTCCTGCTATTGTACTAATTCTAGAATTCTGTGTGTGCATGTATGTATATGAAATCTTCTTTTATTTTTATTTTTTATTTTTACAGACTGCATTTTGATTCGTTGTACACAAATGGAGTACATCTTTTCTTTCTATGGTTGTGCACAATGTAGATTCATACCATTCGTGTAATCATACATGTACATAGGGTAATGATGTCTTTCTTATTCCACCATTTTTTCATACCTTCCCCTCTCATTACACTCTATGTAAAGTTCCTCCATTCTTCTCTCACCCCTCATCCCTCCACCCCCATTATATATCATCATCTACTTATCAGGGAAAACTTTTAGCCTTTGGTTTTTGGGGATTGACTTATTTCACTTGGAATGATATTCTCCAATTTCATCTATTTATCTGCAATGCCATAATATTATCATTCTTTATGGTTGAATAATATTCCATTGTGCATATTCTCTATGGAGTAGGACATTATTCTCATTCCCTTTATTTCTTTATTCATGCTTTATTTTTTAAACATAAATAGCAACTTCAGTTTTTGCCTAGTAATGCCCAAATTTCCTCAAGGATAGATTTTGTTGGATACCTTTCCCTGTGTATGGGCCATAGTTTCTTACACCTTTGTAAGCTTCAAGCCTCATAGTATTTTTGTTGTTGTCGTTAAAAAATGGCTATTTAAAATAATATGACAACTCTGAAAATCGGTTCTCTCCCCAACCAGGGTTTGTTAGTGTTTGTTCAGTGACACTTCTGGGCTGATTCTTTATTTTGTAGCCACCGAAGTCCCTTTTCAGATTAGTTGCCAACTAATGAATGTAGAGAGGATTCCTTACATACCTGGGACCACTGAGCCTCCCAGTCACTGCCAAGGGCTCTGTGTGCATACTGGACACACTCTACTAGGCAGTTCACATTACTGACTTGACCTCACTTCCTAATCCCCTAGAGACTCAAAGTTAGCCAGAGGTGAGTTGTGGGGCCTTCTGGGGTGTTTCTAGCATGTTTTCACATCCTGGAGAATGTGCATAGCCCTCCATGCATGTGTGTTACAGTCTACATTCCCTAGAATATATCAGAGTGTCCCAAGGCCCTTTTACATTACATTTCCAAGCATGCATTATCATTTTTTGGTTAACTTTTCTTTGTCCTAGCTGCTAGCCATTGGGTCAGCCATTGAGCTCTATAGGGTCAAATTTAGACAGCCTTGCTAACAGGGTCATCCAGGAAAACACCAGGCAGGTCAAATGATGATAATTCTCTACTAATCAGACTCCCAAGGAGATCCAGTCCCATTCTGCTCTCTCCAGTGGTGGCTGATCTACTGGATTTTACCACAATGGCAGGCAACTGGATTTTATGGTCCAGGGTAGGGGAGGGCATGTGGAGAAGAGATGTTGAAATGCCACAGTGTGGCTATTTATATCCAGACTCAGTTATTAAATAATAATTCCCAGGATTTCTATAAGCCTTCAGTTAATTTCCAGATTCTAATAATTGATGCCAGCATCTTATTGCTTTGATGGAGGAGAGGCTTTCTGGACAATCATACTATGCCCTATTGTTGGTGTCCTTTGACTTTCATTTTCAGTGTTCTGCCATGGTAGCAGTGAAGTTGGTTAGGCACACAATGATAATAAGGACTAAAATCTCCATTACTAGCAGCAAGAACTTTAGATTATTGTGTTGCCACCAGAATACTAGAGTCAGATTAGTAAATGGATTAAGTTGAAGGGAGAGGAGAACATGGGTTGTAAATGGACTGTTTAAAAATCAGACTGCAGAGTGGTTGTGTTCATGGCTAAGAATGAGATCTAGGGAATGAGTTCAAAGATATATTGGAGAAGACTAAGTTTGAGAATTAAAAGATAAGTGTTGAAAAATCCCCTGTGGTGAATTCTGACATCACTAGCAATTATTCCAGAGATGGGATTAAATAAGGAAAGACAGGGAACCAAAATCTTTGAGGAATGAAGAGTGGTGATGCAGATGTCCTCTGACAATTGGACTAAGGAGGGGTGTCATCAATAATAAATGATTCAAGTGGAATTTTAGGGAGTTAAGAAAGAAAAGTCAAAGTGGCAACGAAAAGCAAAGAGAACACTTACTACCTGGTGGGAGAAATGTGGGGCAAAGAAGATCTGTAGAGAAAGGGCTCCAGTGGTGGCAATGTCCTTTAGGAGAGGTCCAGGTTTCTAGTAGAGGAAGAAGGTGATGAGCATTTCTTGAAAGCATTCAAGGTATGGGAAATCTGTGGGAGGACCTTACAGGACACACGGTGGGTTGATTGCAGGCTGTGGGAGGAGACAGAGCTGAGGTCTGCAACAGTGATACAGAGTCATGCCACGTCTTAGTGTCTGGAGGACGATGGGTTCCTGGGACTCCTGATGGAGTTCCTGCAGGGAATGCATGTGTTGGAGTGCTGGTGGAAGTGATGGGAACAATAGTGGTTTCTTAGGAGCAGGAAGGGCTCTTCAGCTCAGACTTCACTCCAGCTGAGGTTCCTTTCATGAGAGAATAAAATGACCTTGTGTTGATGACCACACTTGGCCTCACTGTGCCCATCACTTCCTCTTCCTGTGACCTGGTTCTGTCCTAACGACAAACTTCCAGCACCCGATTCTTGGCTGTTTTCTTACCATCAGTCCTTCTTTTTGGTTCATCCTCTACATATAAGACCAGATCGCTTCAATTAAATATCAGACTTCTATACAGCAGAAGAAAACCTTAATTAAGGCAGTTATTATACATATTTACACTTCACTGTCTGGTCTCTCAGGTACCAACCCTCTTCTTTTGCTATAACATACACAACACATGGTGCTCTAATGAGGAAGTTTCCCCTGGATAGAACCAGATCTTGATGAAACATCAAAAATGAATGTAACTATATGCTTATGCCTTGTGAGTGCCACAGGAATTAACACAACTGTTAATTGAAGACCAGTAATTATTCTTGTTGAGGGATTTTGCATCATAAATGCTATCTCTTCAGTGTAACTCTCAACCTCCTAGTTGTAATAGCAACCCTTTCTGTCCCTGCTTTAAAAGCACATGATGGGGAAAGTGGTATAATTTCAGTGCTAACCTTCCATCCATCCACTCTAATATTTAAATCACTTTCAAATTTCACTATTCTACTAAGAGGGAAATTATATAAGACCCATCTTACAATGGAGAACATCAGTGTTATAATAACCACACTCTGACAATGACGGCACTTGAAAGTTTTGAGCATATATCTGATTGCCTGCAGTTAATGTGCTGCATTTGCAACCTGTCCTGCTTGTTTTTAGCAAAGTAAATTCTTTAGGCAGTAAATGAAGACATGTCTTTATACTGTAGGAATCTCTGATGAAAGTATTTTTCTTCTACTACAGTAGTTATTCAAATTCATCCAACTTTTATTATGGCTTCACTACTTAATTGCTTTATGATGTTGGTCAAATTGATCAATTTCCCAGTTCTCAGCTTCCGGATCTTTAAATACATATAAAATACCTAGAACAGTGGTTAACACTTAGTAAAGTGCTTGGTAAATGCTAGTTGCTGAGTATAAACTGTTAAACTTAAGCTTACAGGTCGTTTTGTGGTATAGATGTTATCTCTTTCATATAATGCGACTGAGATGCATTTCATAGGTTATACTAAACATAGAAGTTGGTTTATTTTAAAAATGTTAGGGTTATCACAGAGTCTTTCATCTGTCTCTTTGAACTGTCTTGTTAAGCAGAAATGTTGTTATCTTCATCTTTATCCTTGTTGTTATTGATACTATGTCTATGGTGTAGGTCTAAACCCCATGACAGGCCCTGATCTAAATACTCTGTGTATATCAACTTATTGAATCCTTACACTCTTAGTTCAGTAATAGCATTACTGCCATTTGGCAGATAAAAGTGAGGCACAGTTTCAGAAAAATATTCCCAGTACTTGGAAGTTCCAGAGGTAGAATCCATATCCAAGTCATTTGGTTTCAGGAGTGTACACAGAGTCCCTATATACCACTGCATCTCACAAGGAAATGTCACCATCGTAACTGACTGGGTTATAGCAGCAGTTCCTAATATGCATCCAGAGTAGTGCACCAACTCATTTGAATGATGAATCTTTGACTGTGATGTAACTTCCCATAACTCTCTACATAATGACAAATTCATTTATTATTTTATTCATTTATTCAGCAACTAGTCTCTTACCAATGTTTCTAGTATAGTTCTAAACTATAGGATAGAGAAATGGAAAAAACAGAGAAAAACTGCTGCTTTCAAGGAATTTGTATACTAATGGGGAAAGCAGGTCTTGAACAAAATACATAAATTACATAATAGGTTGAAGGGCAATAAATTGTACAGAGTAAATAGTATACGCAAATTAAGAGATGATGCATATATGTATGTGAGGAGTGACTTAATTTTAAATAAAGTATTTGGGAAAGGAGCCAGATGAGGAAAATTATGAAGTAGAAAATGGAAGCAAACTCTATGGGTTTCTGAACAATGAGCATCCAAGCAGAAAGAACAGCTAAGAGGCCCAGGAAGGAGACCATTATGTCTAAATAAGATGATTTGAGGCATATTATGCAGGGTTTCATAGACTTTCATGAGGCCTTTGTGTTTGCCAAGTTAGTGGAGAGTCACAAAAGTCTTTTAAACAGGTGGTGACATCATCCGACTGGTCAATTTGAGGTATCATTCTGTCTGGCATATTGAGACAAGAGGTAAGGGTAATACAAGAGGTAAGGGTAATACAAGAGGTAAGGGTAGAAGAACACAGGCATTGAGGGGCAGCTTGCATAATTCAGGTGTAATGGTTAATGTGAATTGTCAACTTGATTGGATTAAGAGATACCTATGATTAAGAGGTCTCTGGGTGTGTCAGTGAGGAAGTGTCTAGGAATGATTGGAATGTGGGATAAGAACTGAAGTGGAACCCCTCCCTAACCATGGGTAGGACCACCCAATAGGATGGAATAAAAGCCAGAATAACAAGGAAGCAGATGCAGAAAAACCGGCAAGGGATGATGCGACAAAATGAACGGTGAGGAAGGAAGAAAACCACAAGAATACATATGGTCAGCAGCCAGAGGTAGAAGATGTTTCAAGAGAAAGGTAAGTGACCAGCAACATATGCTGCAATATATAAGTGATTATTAGAAGAATGGCATTTAGAGTAGTGAGGTAAAAGTTTAAGTGGGGTGTGTTACAGAATCAAAGGAGAGGGACTGGAGACAATAAGAGGTTCTTGAAGATAGAAGTAGCTGTATTACCAGTTCATGCTGATGGGAAATACATTTTTCAGGAGAGAGAGGGGATAGTGCACATGTTAGGCAAGAGACCCTGGGTCTCATGCACTGGACAAGATGTTGGGTCATGTCAGGAAGAGAAATCCAGCCCAGGGGTTGAATCTCAGCCCTCCTGTGCTCTCACTGCATATCTTTGGGTAAGTTATTGAACCTCTCCGAACTTCTGGGGTGCTTGAAAAATACTTAACACAGTACTTAACACATGGTAAGGGCTCAATTAGCTGCTGCTGCTGTTCTAAGACAGAATAGAGCTTAACAGTTTTGCTACTAACAAAAGAGAAACTTTCAGCCCACTTCTTGCATTCATTGTCTGCAGCATGTTTCTCTAAAATTCGAGCTAATCCTCTATCCTCTGCCATGTTTTCCAACAGAGCACACAGATTTGTTTATATTGCACACACTTTACTTAGTACATGACATGGACTGCTCAGGAAGGTAATTATCCCAGCAAACTAAGCTGCATGAAAAGATAAACTGCTTAGTGGATTAAAATTGCATATTTTATATAACCCAGTGGCATAAACATCCTCATTCCGCTTGTTGTGTGTCTCATAAATCTCTCTAGGACATCGACTGCCACCGCTTTTGAGCTTTTCCATCTTCACCTTCTTTTCTCTGGTGGTAGCAAAACAGACTCAGGGAACATCTCCTCTGGCACCACTGTTCTTCAGTCTCTGGGAGATGAGCTACGATGACACCCGCCTCTCATGGAGACACAGGGGTTGTGACAATTTAATAGACTGGAAAAATAATTGAAAGAGAAAACCAACAATTCTTCCCTCCCTCTGGGGAAGAGAATGGGGTTTCATTAAGGGCTCAGATGCTTAGGAGCAGTTGACTGTTATTACAGGGGCTTTCTCCTGAGCAACTCTCATGTACCACTGTTAATAACAGAGCCAAGTAATGTAGTGAACTAAGATGTGGCCATTTGTTCCAGAGCAGTCTTTCTAACTTAGCTAGGACTGTAGGGTTGTGACCTCTGTGCTGGCCCTGGCAATTTTGCAATAAACATGGGAAAATCATTTGGGAAGTAGAATGTTGACCACATTCTCTACCTGATTCTTGGACAAAATAGGAGAAAATGAACTGATGTGAGGCAAGAAAGACTGCATTAGAAAGAAGAATGGACTGACTTGCTAAGTCAGGCACGAAAAGCATACAATGTCCCAGAGATCTCTATTAAGATTCTGTGTACTCCTCAGTTCCTGAGTGAGCAGCCAGGCCCATGGCTCAGCCTTGGCCCATCCTAGTGAAGTCTGGTCCTCTCAACTGTATATTATACTCTTTTCTTCCCCCTTTTTAGTAACTTGAGTTTGTTATATTGCCTTGTCTTCTTTCCTATTTCATTGAAGTGGCTACAGCAACGAGAAGGTAAGTACCCAATAAATGCTGACTGAATAGCTAAAATCTTGACACAAGCTTCACAGTTTTGTTATAAAAACCACAACCCATAAAAGCTCAAAACTCAATTTTGAGCCCACATATCAATTCTCTGCTGTCAAGACTGGAAGATTCATAATTCTAGTCTCCACAAGTATAAGAATGTGTATGTCCCCTGTACTCAGAATAGAGCCTGGTATGTCACCAGCATGAGTAAGTACCAAGCGGCCGACTGACTTCTATAAATGTTGGGGAATGATGAGGGTGTTTCAGTCAGCTTTTGTGTTGCTGTAACCAAAAGATCCATCAGGAACAATATAGAGGAGGAAATGTTTATTTTGACTCATGGTATCAGAGTTCTCAGTTCATACACAGCTGGCTCTGTTGCTCTGGGCCCAAGGTGAAGCAGAACATTATGGTGGAAGGGCATAGCAGAAGAAAGCAAATCAAAATATGATAATCAGTGAGCTCTGCTCACTAGGGACAAAATATAAACCGCAAAGGCAAGCCCCCAGTGACCCTCCTCTAGCCACATCCTACCTGCCTACGGTTACCACTCAGTTAATTTACATGGGTGGATTAATCCACTACTTAGGTTACATCTTTTATAATCAAAGAATTTCATGTGTGAAAGCAAATCCTTACATTTTCTTGCATTTCACATGAGCTTTTTGGGGTCAACTCACATCTAAACCATAAAGAAGGGTATACAAACAAGGATGAGGACTCCAGAAGGGTCTTGTGAGATGACAGCATGTCCTCAGACCATAATACCAGCACCAACTTCACTTTTCCACTGTTGCCCTCATCATCCCACTTATAATGAACTCTGAAGCACACATCCAACATGTCCACGGATGCAGCACTAAGCTCTATGGTACAAGCTCTGTCAAACTCATGAAGGACTGAATATGTGTTATGGCTTAGGTAAGAGGTATCTCTCAAAAACTCATATTTGAGATAATTCAAGAAAATTCAGAAGTGAAATGACTGGGTTAGGAGAGCCTTACCTCATTGGTATATCAATCTACCGATGGATTTAACTGGGTAGTAATGGTAGACAGGTAGGGTGTGACTGGAGGAGGTAGGTCTTTGGGGATGTTTCTTTGGAGTTTATACTTTGTCCTTGATGAGCAGAGATCTCTCTGCACTTACTGTTGACAATGTCCTGAGCAAGTTTCCTCCTCCAGAACCTTTCTGCCCTGATGTTCTTCCTCACCTCAGGCCCAGAGCTACATTGTCAGCTATCTATGGACTGAACCCTCGGAAACTATGAGCCACAAATAAATTTTTCCTTCTCTAGTTGATCTTGTCAGGTCTTTTGGCCACAGTGATTAAAAAGCTGACTCACACAATATGTGAGGCTCTATGTGAAGCCCTTTACATTAATTAACATTATCCTTATAACTGCTTTGTGAAGGAGGTGCTCTTCTTACACTTATTTTAAAGGTAAGGAAAATAAATTTAGGTAGCTCCCCCAAGGCATCTACTTAGGAGGCCTCAGCTGGAATTCAAACCTGGCAGTCTGACTCTAGGGCTTGCACTGTTAACCACTAAGCTTACTGCCTCCTCCTATGAAAGGAAATAATTAGCTCCTAAGAGGAGCAGAGCTCTTACTTTTAAATTGGAAAACTCAACAGGCTGCTCTCGGGAGAGGATAATTTGGATAGGACCTGGAGAAAAGCAAGTAGATTGTTGCGGAGTGGGGGTGAAAGTCTTGCAGGAGCATGGAGCATCACAGGACACTAAGGGTAGTTTCTTATAAAGAACCAGAAGGAGTAGTGGAAGCAAATCAAAGGGGAAAGAACATGATTGATACCAAGGCCAGAGTTCTGGAGTAGGATCAGGCTGTGCAGGCTAAGCTTAAGGAGTTTGTATTACCATCTGAGCACAGTGGGAAAGTCTGTGAGATAAGGAGGATGGATAGCATTAGCTCATTTAATATTTAAGAGGAAAAATCAAATGAAAGGAATAAATTTGGGAGGGTACTTAGAAGGATGTTGTGAGAGCCAACCTGGGATTAAGAAATCAACCACTGTCCATAGTTTACCATTGTCACCTATGGAGATTTGGGGGTGGGTTGTTACTGTGACATAACCAAGCAGAAACTGACTAGTACAATATGCAAGAGTTTGTTACAAAAGGACTGTGAAGACGCATGTTTGAGAAGAGTGGTGGAGGCTAAACGTTTGCAGACACTGAGGAGGTGAGGGGAGAGTAAATATGTTGAACATCTCAAAAGGTTAATATTTCCTGATTGAAGGAAAGTGTAGCACCAGAGGAAATTAAAGAATTAATCTGGGAAATATGCTAGGTCCAGATCACTTAGGGCCTTGTAAGCATTTTAAAAATTTTAGACCTTATTCTAAATGCATTGTGAAAGCCAAGGATCAACAGGTAATCTTTGTGAAAGTGATAGTTTTTCTTGAAAAGCTATAAAGCCATCATAAGTATAATATATTTTGCATTAAAAATAAAAGAAAGTCTCATAGCCTGGAGCACTGAAAGCTGCAGTTATCTAACTCTACTTCTACCTTCTCTAGCATATCTGTCTTCAAAAATACTTTCCTAAGTAACCAGAACATCATTATGAGAGGTAACAAATTAAAAAATCATGAGATAATGTTTGACAATTTTTATAAGAAAGTTACATGGAAATGAAATTTTTTATAAACTGAGCCTCATGGAAAAGGCAGTCCCAAAGAGAGAGAGAGAGAGAGAGAGAGAGAGAGAGAGAGAGAGAGAGAGAGAGAGAGAGAGAGAGAGAGAGAGAGAGAAGATTCTTTTAGAAACCTGTGTATTTGATAAGAAACACTTTCATTTAACCAAGCTCATTAGAACCAAATTTCTACAGAGATTATGTAATTTTAGGACTCTCATTCTTGGTGGAAAGACAAATATGTGTCCCAAACTATTGATTTACAGAACGTAGCCCAGAAATGATGGGTTTGACCTCTAACATCATCTTCTTTGGGTGCTGCTGGGAAAGTTCGAGAATTCTCTTTTGTTCTCAAGGGCAACAAGGAAATCAACAAGGCCAAATCCTACCAAGAATTGCTGCTTCTCCAGCTAATCCATTTTTAATAAATCAGCTGAAGCCTAGCATTCCATCTACAAGTTTCATCTCTGTCAACTTTGCAGAGGTCTCCAGTTGGCATGGTTGGTGCCCAGGCATCCATCTTACCTCTGTAAGAAGTAGCAAAGCCCAGACATAATTTAGAGTCCTGGGCCTAGTCATGAGACTGTCTTAAAACTGGTGTTTTATTCTGAGCTCAGCGGGAATATTGCTTATGACAGTTTAATACAGCTGCAGTATTAGAGCAATTTATATTTGGACATCTGAGAAAATCCCCTGGTATATGACAAAGAAGAATAAAACAATCAAACATAACTCTATTACCTACACATTTTAATAAATGTCACTTAAAAATAATACATAAATGAGTAAATGCATATGCATTTAAAATATGCATTGACTTATATTGGTATCACTGTATTATCACAGCCCAGAGAATATATTCCAAACAACATCATCAGGAATTCTGGACCCTGGTCATCTCTCCCTGTTCTGTCCACACACATATTTCTTGGCCTCCAGACCTGTATTTCTAAATCCTCATAGACCAATGCCTGACACTTATATTGAAACAATGTTAACTGGGTTGCCCCTCTGTGTGATTGTACCCTAAAAGCATCAAATTCTGTATGCCACTGTTGGATTTCATAATTAACCCTCCAACTTCTCCTCATCAAATTCAGAATTGGGGAAAGATACAGGAGGAAGATGAGACCCAATATATTAGCATATTTCTGGTAAAATTTGAGTGGGAGAAGGCCTGGGGCCAATTCCAAATTGGGATTTCTAACCTCCTGGTATGTCCCAAGTTACATGTAACTGCCATGCATATTTCTTTTCCTTGTCTCAACAAGAGATAAGTTTATTTTCTTCATGTAGTGAGAAAATACTGAGAGGAGAAAGAATGGGAACTTCCTGCCACACACATTGCTAAGATCCTATTTTGCAAGCCAGCAGCAATGCAGGGATATAGAGAAAGTGGTCCTCTAACAGTCCAAAATTGAACTCCTGAACCTGCCTCAAATTGGTCTCAAGTGACACATTTTTCCTCTTGGCTATTATCATCAACTTCATCCAGCCACCAAGACTGGAAAGTTCAAGTTCAACTTCAACCCTTTCCTCTCCCTCAGTCCACATGTCCAGTGAATTTCTAAGCCTCAGAGATTTCTGAATTTTTCTTGATGTCCTTTTCCTCTTTGTAACTCCAATGTTGCAAAGTTGCTTCCAGTTCTCATTCCCTCCTATGTGGCCAACTGAATCAGTTTCCTCTGGTGTTTAAAACATGAGTCCCAAATCCAATGGCATAGATTGCTAGCTGGACTTCATCTGGGGCAATGTAACCTTAGGAATATCATTTGACCTCTCTGATATCTAGTTTCCTTTTCTGTAAAATAGTCATATTTATTGTATAAGACTGCAGTGAGGATTAAATGAGATAATGTAAACCAAGCCCTCACAATAGTATCAGGAATACAGTAAAAGCCCTGAAATGTCCAATGCTGTTAGTAGTATTTATAATCAATATTTTTGAATTTGAAAACCAAGTTTTTGTACAATACCTGTAGTATGATCCAGTTTTTAAAAATTATTTGTGTGTACATTTTGATGTCTTGATTGTAGATAAAGCATGAAAGGAAAGACACCAGTCTATTGATGGTGGTTGTCTAAGCTGGAATGCTAGATGGTAGATATCCATTTTCCTTTATGCATTAACATCTTGTTTGATTTTTACAATGAGCATTTTTTTTTTTTTTTGCTAAAGTAAGGTCTCCATAGCAATCTCTTGGCATCCATCTCTTTCGTTTTTAGAGTCATCAAATGGTGTGATTTGGAAATACTAATTCCCAGCTCAAAACCTCTGTCTACAGAAATGAAATCCAAATGTGTTACTAGGTATACTAGTCAGGGTTCTCTAAAGGAACACAATCAACAGGAAGTATAACATAAAAAGGGGATTTATTAGATTGGCTCACACGATCAGAATCTGAGATCAAGACTTCTGGAAACTACTTGGAGAATCACTGGCAAAATCTACTTTGAAAGAGTGAAGAAGTGAGAGTCTGACATCCTCAGATGATAGAAGCAGGAATCAAGAACCATTCAGGTGTAGTGGAGCATCATCTGCATCTGCTTCCTTGTTCTTCCAACTTTCATTCCATCCAAGCCACTATCCTATTGGACTGTGCTTCCTGTGCTTAGGGAGGGTCTCCACATCAGTTCACTATGGTCTCCCCATCAGTTCACTATCCCACATTTCAATCAATCCTAGACGCACCCTCATCTATACACCCAGAAGCCTCTTAATCATCAGTATCTCTTAATCCAATCAAGTAGACAATTCAGATTAACTATTGCAGTAGGTATTCAAAGTCCTCCCTAATCCATTATCTCAATCTGCCCCTCTAATTTCTGCCATCACCAAGTTCTTCAACTCTTTGTCCATATTGCATTGTCCCTCAAGGGCAGAACACCACTCATGGGCATTCCATGATCTTTCCTGACACAACAAGTCATTTTCCCTGCACCAAATCCCCAAGTAAGTAACTATGGGTCATCCTATACTCCCCACCCCCACAATGAGGTCATGGGATTTTCCACTGGTCTTTCAGGCTTTCTTCTGTTCTGTCGGGTTGCCTTCCCATTCTAATTCATAGTCTTCAATCACACTCAGTGTTTGGGTGCTCCATTTAGACTTCAGACCTAAATAAACTTATATGTCCTTACTTGACTTCTCATAAGAACCTTCCCACTTTGGCTTCAGTTCCTATTTAGAGTCCAGTGGATTAAGGATGTTACAGAACTTACTGATGGTCAAGTCAGATTGGTTACCTAGATATATTGAGATAATCTATGAATTTGAGCAAATTGCAATCCACTTATGTTTTAAAATTTTGTTTTGTTCACATTGATATATATTAATAATGGTGTTCAGTGTGATATTTCCACACATGCACACAGTGGGCACTGACCACCTCCAACTTCCCTTGGCCCACCCTTCCCTTACACTTCCTTCCCAATCTCTAGCAATCATTAGTCTACCTTAAGGTTGATGGTTATTAGCTTCTACATATGAGAAAGAACATATGGAACTTGTCTTTTTGCATTTAACATAATGTCTTCTAGTTCATCCATTTTTCTGCAAAGAACTGGATTTTGTTCTTTATGGTCAAGTATTATTCTTTCTTGTATATGTACCACATTTTCCCCATCCAGTTGTCTAGACAGGCTCCTAGACTGATTCTGTGTCTTAGCTACTGTGAACACTGCCACAAAGAACATGAGCATATGGGTATCTCTTTAGTATGCTGATTTCATTTCCTTTGGACATATATCCAGAAGTGGGATCACTGGATTTTTTTCTTTTATAACACAACATAACCAGGTCACCTATAGTCAAGGACCAGCACGCGTGGTAAATGAACAGTTTGTTGCTGTTGTTTGTTTTCCTGGGAAACCCACAGGAGAGGAAGGAGGGGAGTGTGTGTGTGTTGTAATAGAAAAGACAAATTTTCTATCTTATTTCCATTGCCTGCTTTCAAATTCCAATTTTCTTCATATGAAAATAGACAAGTTTTAAAATTCTATAGCTACAAATTATCTAAGTCTGATTTATCAGGTTTTTTCCTTTGGCTTAGTACTTTTTGTGTCTTGTTTAACAATTCTTTGTCTATATAGTCCAAAGTTCTCTTGTATATTATTTTCTAGAGACTTGGTTGTATTGTTTTTCTATTGAGGTCTATAATTAATCAGAAATAGAATTTTATTTGTGGTTTAAGGGACAGAATAAACTTTATTTCTAAGACATTTTTTGTCAATGTAAGTGTACCTTTTTAGTAAATCAAGAGTCTAAATATATATATACATTTGGGTATTTGATAGGCAGATTCATTTATAAATTTATACACTGACAATACTACTCTTTTAATATTTTTAACTAAATAATTTGTCTTGATATATGATAGTACACACTTTCTATGTCCTTTAAAATAACCTTGCTAGATTTTTATTGAGATTATACTGAAGCTCTATGTCACGAAAATGAATATTTGTAAAATATTGAATAATTTTCCGTATTTTTAGGTGTTCTTTAATTTATTTCATACTATTTTATAGTTTTCTGACTAGGAGCTTTGTGCATCTCTCACTAGATTTATTCATGGATATTAAATGATGTTAAGATTGTAATTTAAATGATTTCAGAAAATTCATTTTCTAATTGATGCTCATTTGTGAAAATGTAATTGAATTTTATATCCAGCAACTTTTACATCCACTTAATAATTTGAAAAATTTGCCTAAGATTCTTTTTAAGAAGAATTTTCATTTTAAGTCAGCATGGTGGTTTATGCCTGTAATCCCGGTGGCTGGGGAGACTCAAAAGTTCAAAGCCAAATTCAGCAACTTATCAAGATCCTGTCTCAAAAGAAAAAATAAAAGTGGCTGGGGATATGACTCAGTAGTTAAGCATCCTTGAGTTTAATCCCTAGTGCCAAACAACAACAACAACAAAAAATCAATTCAAAACTTTTATTTTTAAGTGACAAATTAAGTTCATGTATATTTATCATGTGCAATATGATGTTTTGAAATATTTAAACATTGTAAAATACCTAAACAGAGCTATTAATATATGCATGCATTCAAATTTATCATTTTGAGGTCATAACAGTCAAAATGTGCTCTCTTGAGAATGTGTAAGAATACAGTTCTCTGTTGCTAACTACTGTCATCTGTACTACAGAACTCTTAAGGTCATCTGTATCTAGCAGTTCAACATTTTTAGATTCCACACATAAGCAACATGATATGGTATTTGTCATTCTGTCCCTGACTTACCTCACTTAACATAACATACTCCAAGTCTGTCCATGTTGTGAAAAATGACACTTTCCCAATTTTTTAAGGCTAAGTGATATGGCAGTATGGGTATATGCCACACGTTTTTCCCTTTTAAGTAATTTTCTCTTTTATATTGATACAAAGTATTTGTTCGTTTTCATGGTTTACATTGTGGTAATTCAATACATGAATAGAGTGTGTAATAATGAAATCAGTTTTATGAGCATTTCTGTCCCTTTAAGCACTGATTCTTATCCTGGGAATTTCATACTTATCTAGATATTTGGAAATATATCACAGATTGCTTTCACTAATAATTATGTACTGTTGTGCTATAGAGAAACCACAAGGAAGTCGTTCACTCTGTTTCTCAATGTCCCTAATTTACTTTTTAACCCCTTTCCTCTCTCATATTTCCAGTCTTTAGGGATCACTATTCCATTCGGTTCTTCTATAAGATTGACATTTTAGTTTGTCCCACTGAATGTAAACAGGTGGTATTTGTCTTTCTGTGTCCAGTTTATTTTGCTTAACACAATGACTTCAAGTTCCTTCCATGTTGATGCAAATGGCAGGATTCCATTCTTTTAGGGCTGAATATTTTGTTATGTGCAATACACACCACATTTTCTTTATTCATTCACCTACTGATGGGATATCTAGGTGTTTACATATTTTAGCTATTGTGAACCGTGCTTCAATGACTAAGGGATTCCAAATATCTTTTTATTATTATTATTATAAACAAATGGAATACATGTCATTTCTCTATTTATACATGGAGTCAAGGCATACCATTTGTGTGATCATAAATTTACATAGGGTAATGTTGTTTGATTCATACTGTTATTACTTTTTTTCCCTTCCCCCCCACCCCACCCACCCCGCTTATCCTTCTATACAGTCCTTCCTTCCTCCATTCTTACCACCCTCCTTATCCCTAACCCTAAACCTAACCCTAACCCTAACGCTAACCCCTCCCACCCCCCATTATATGTCCTCATCCACTTATCAGTGAGATCATTTGTCCTTCAGTTTTTTGAGATTGGCTTCTCTCACTTAGCATGATATTCTCCAATTTCATCCATTTGCCTGCAAATGCCATAATTTTATTATTCTTCATGGAGGAGTAATATTCCATTGTATATATATATGCCACAGTTTCTTTATCCATTCATCAACTGAAGGGCATCTAGATCGGTTCCACAATCTGGCTATGGTGAATTGAGCAGCAATGAACATTGATGTGGCTGTATCTCTGTAGTATGCTGATTTTAAGTCCTTTGGGTATAGACCAAGGAGTGGGATAGCTGGGTCAAATGGTGGTTTCATTCAAAACTTTCTGAGGAATCTCCATACTGCTTTCCAGAGTGGCTGCACTAATTTGCAACCCCACCAGCAATGTATGAGTGTACCTTTTTCCCCACATCCTCGCCAACACCTATTGTTGCTTGTGTTCTTGATAATCGCCATTCTAATTGGGGTGAGATGAAATCTTAGGGTAGTTTTGATTTGCATTTCTCTTATTACTAGAGATGTTGAACATTTTTTCATATATCCGTTGATTGCTTGTATATCTTCTTCTGTGAAGTGTCTGTTCATTTCCTTAGCCCATTTGTTGAACGGATTATTTGTATTCTTGGTGTAGAGTTTTTTGAGTTTTTATGTATTCTGGAAATTAGCACTGTATCTGAGGTATGAGTGACAAAGATATTCTCCCACTCTGTAGGCTCTCTATTCACATTACTGAGAGTTTCCTTTGCTGAGAGAAAGTTTTTAAGTTTGAATCTATCCCAGTTATTGATTCTTCCTTTGATTTCTTGTGCTATGGGAGTCCTGTTAAGGAACTCTGATCCTAAGCCAACAAGTTGAAGGTTTGGACCTACTTTTTCTTCTATAAGATGCAGGGTCTCTGGTCTGATTCCGAGGTCCTTGATCCATTTTGAGTTGAGTTTTGTGCAGGGTGAGAGATAGGGGTTTAATTTCATTCTGTTGCATATGGTTTTCCAGTTTTCCCAGCAACATTTGTTGAACAGGCTATCTTTTCTCCATTGCATATTGTTGGAACCTTTGTCTAGTATGAGAAAATTGTATTTATTTGGGTTTGTGTCCATGTCCTCTATTCTGTACCATTGATCTACCTGTCTATTTTGGTATCAATACCATGCCGTTTTTGTTACTATTGCTTTGTAATAGAGTTGAAGATCTGGTATTGCGATACCCCCTGCTTCGCTCTTTCTACTGAGGATTGCTTTAGCTATTCTGGGTTTTTTATTCTTCCAAATGAATTTCATAATTGCTTGCTCTATTTCTGCAAGGTACATCATTGGGATTTTAATTTGAATTGCATTGAATCTGTATAGCACTTTTGGTAGTAAGGTCATTTTGACAATATTAATTCTGCCTATCCAAGAACATGGAAGATCGTTCCATCTTCTAAGGTTTTCTTTAATTTCTTTCTTTAGTGTTCTGTAGTTCTCATTGTAGAGGTCTTTCACCTCTTTTGTGAGATTGATTCCAAAGTATTTTATTTTTTTCGATGCTATTGTGAATGGGTAGTTTTCCTAATTTCTCTTTATAAAGATTCATCACTTAGGTATAAAAATGCATTGGATTTATGAGCATTGATCTTGTAACCTGCTACTTTACTGAATTCACTTATGAGTTCTAAAAGTTTTCTGGTGGAATTTCCAGGTTCCTCTAAATATATAATCATGTCATCAGCAAACAGGGACAGTTTGAGTTCTTCTTTTCCAATTCGTATCCCTTTAATTTCTTTGGTTTGTCTAATTGCTCTGGCTAGAGTCTCAAGGACGATGTTGAATAGAAGTGGTGAAAGAGGGCATTCCTGCCTTGTTCCAGTTTTTAGGGGGAACGCTTTCAGTTTTTCACCATTTAGAATGATATTGGCCATGGGCTTAGCATAGGTGGCCTTTACAATGTTAAGGAATGTTCTCACTACCCAAATTTTTTCTAGTGTTTTGAGCATGAAGGGGTGCTGTATTTTATCAAATGCTTTTTCTGCATCTATTGAAATAATCATGTGATTCTTAACTTTAAGTCTGTTGATATGGTGAATGACATTTATTGATTTCCGGATGTTGAACCAACCTTTCATCCCTGGGATAAAACCCACTTGATCATGGTGCACTATCTTTTTAATATGTCTTTGTTTGTGATTTGCTGAAATCTTGTTGAGAATTTTTGCGTCGATGTTCATTAAGGATATTGGTCTAAAATTTTCTTTCCTCGATGTGTCTCTGTCTGGTTTAGGTATCAGGGTGATATTGGCTTCATTGAATGAGTTTGAGAGATTTCCCTCCTCTTCTATTTCATGGAATATTTTGAGGAGTATTGGAATGAGCTCTTCTTTAAAGGTTTTGTAGAACTTGGCTGAGAACCCATCTGGTCCTGGACTTTTCTTTGTTGGTAAGCTTTTGATGACCTCTTCTATTTCATTACTTGAAATTGGTCTATTTAAATTGTGTATGTCCTCATTGTTCAGTTTAGGCAATTCATAGGTCTCTAGAAACTTGTTGATGTCTTCTAAATTTTCTATTTTGTTGGAGTAATGATTTTCAAAATAGCTTCTAATTATGTTTTGTATTTAAATCGTGTCTGTTGTGATATTTCCTTGTTCATTCCGAATTGTAGTGATTTGGGTTTTCTCTCGTCTTCTCTTTGATAGTGTGGCTAAAGGTTTATCAATTTTGCTTATTTTTTCAAAGAACCAACTATTTATTTTGTCAATTTTTTGTATTGTTTCTTTTGTTTCAATTTCGTTGATTTCAGCTCTGAGTTTAACTATTTCCTGTCTTCTACTACTTTTGGTGTTGGTCTGTTCTTCTTTTTCTAGGGCTTTCAGCTACAGTGTTAGGTCATTTATTTGTTGAATTTTACTTCTTTTATTGAATGCGCTCCATGAAATAAATTTTCCTCTAAGTACTGCTTTCATAGTGTCCCAGAGATTTTGATACGTTGTTTCTTTGTTCTCATTTACCTCTAAGAATTTTTAATTTCCTTCTTAATATCTTCTGTTATCCATTCATCATATAATAGCATATTGATTGATCTCCAGGTGTTGGAGAAATTTCTGTTTTTTACTCTTTCATTTATTTCTAATTTCAATCCATTATGATCTGATAGAACACAAGGTAGTGTCTCTATCTTCTTGTATTTGCTGACATTAGCTTTGTGGCGTAATATATGGTCTATTTTAGAGAAGGATCCATGTGCTGCTGAGAAGAAAGTGTATTCACTCTTCGTTGGATGGTATATTCTATAAATATCCGTTTAGTCTAAATTATTGATTGTGTTATTGAGTTCTATAGTTTCTTTGTTCAATTTTTGTTTGGAAGATCTGTCCAGTGGTGAGAGAGGTGTGTTAAAATCACCTAGTATTATTGTAGTATGGTCTATTTGGTTTCTGAGATTGAGAAGGATTTGTTTGACATACATGGATGTGCCACTGTTTGGGGCATAGATATTTATGATTGTTATGTCTTCCTGATTTATGCTTCCCTTAAGCAGTATGAAATGTCCTTCTTTATCCCTTCTGCCTAACTTTGGCTTGAAGTCCACATTAACTGAAATGAGGATGGATACCCCAGCTTTTTTGCTGAGTCCATGTGCATGGTATGTTTTTCCCCATCCTTTCACCTTTAATCTATGGGTATCTCTTTCTGTGAAGTGAGTCTCTTTTAGGCAACATATTGTTGGATCTTTCTTTTTAATCCAATCTGCCATTCTAAGTCTTTTGATTGATGAATTTAGGCCATTAATATTCAAGGTTATTATTGAGATATGATTTGTATTCCCGGTCATTTGACTCATTTTATTTATGTATTTATTTATTTTTGACACGACTTTGTTCCTCCTTTATTTGACAGTTCCTTTAGGATAATTCCTCCCTTTGCTGATTTGCTTCTTTGTTTTTCATCTCTTCCTCATGGAATATTTTGCTGAGAATGTTCTGTAATGCTGGCTTTCTTTTTGTATATTCTTTTAGCTTTTGTTTATCATGGAAGGATTTTATTTCATCGTCAAATCTGAAGGTAAGTTTTGCTGGGTATAAGATTTTTGGTTGGCATCCATTTTCTTTCAGGGCTTGAAAAATGTTGTTCCAGGCCCTTCTAACTTTTAGGGTCTGGATTGAAAATCTGCTGATATCTGTATTGGTTTCCCTCTGAAAGTAATTTGGTTCTTTTCTCTAACAGCCTTTAAAATTCTGTCTTTATTTTGTATGTTAGGTATTTTCATTATAATGTGCCTTGGTGTGGGTCTGTTGTAATTTTGTGTATTTGGAGTCCTATAAACCTCTAGAACTTGATTTTCCATTTCATTCTTCAGATTTGGGAAATTTTCTGAAATTATTTCATTGAATAGATTGTTCATTCCTTTGGTTTGTTTCTCTAAGCCTTCCTCAATCCCAATAATTCTTAAATTTGGCCTTTCATGATATCCCATAGTTCTTGGAGATTTTGTTCATGATTTCTTACCATCTTCCTTGTTTGGTCAACTTTATTTTCAAGATTAAATATTTTGTCTTCAATATCTGAGGTTCTGTCTTCCAGGTGTTCTATACTATTCGTTATGCTTTCTGTGGAGTTCTTATTTTGGTATATTGTTTCCTTCATTTCAAGGATTTCTGCTTGGTTTTTTTTCAATATCTCTACCTCTTTATTGAAATGATCTTTTGCTTCCTGTATTTGCTCTTTTAACTGTCGATTTTTGCGATCATTCAATGCCTGCATTTGCTCTTTCATTTTATCTTTTGCTTCCCTTATCATGTTAATTATGTACATTCTGAACTCCTTTTCTGATATTTCTTCTGCCATGCTGTCATTAGATTTTATTGATGTAACATGTAGATTTGTTTGAGGCATTCTCTTCCCTTGTTTTCTCATATTGTTCAGGTATCAGTGGACTGCTGAGATGTTGCAGATTTCCTCTATTGACTTATAATGTCCCTGAAGATTTCTAGTATATCCTCTCTTAGCCTTCAGTAGGCTGAAGTCTTGGAGGAAGTTGATAATGCGGTGCTCCACAAGGAAGCTGCCTCTCTAGGGGTGGTGGCCTTCAGGTGGGGTATATTCCCTACTAGTGGGCAGAGGTGCCTCAACTTGTTGACCAATGGTCAACCACAGGGGAACTAGGCTGCGGGTTGAGGCAAGTCCTGTTTGTGCTGTGTCTCTGGTTTTACCGTCCTTGTGGGAAAACCTCACCCGGCGGGGAAGACTTACCCGGTGGGGAGGTCTCACTGGTCAGTTCCCCTCCTGGCCGGTCCCCTCAATCCACAACTACTGCCTGAGCAGGGCAACCTTCCTAGGCAACTTTCCCAGGGGCCCAGACCTACCTCCTGGGCCTGGGAGCCTCACCCTTTGCAGCCGAGTCTCCTTAGGCTGCCTCTCCTCAGAGAAGCTGCCTGCAGTCCTGGAACCTGCACTCCGCCCCTCAGCTTGTCTCTGTGCAGCTCTTCCACCGAGAAGCTGCCTAGGTCCCGGCACCGTGCTTTGCACCTAATCACCTGGCTATGCGGCCCCTCCTCTGAGCAGCCACCTGGAGCCCCATATAGACGTTCCGAGCCCCAGCGACCCACCACCCTCCTCTTCCTCCAGGCAGCCACCCGGTGTTCTGTGTGGTTGCTTCAAGACCAAGCAACTCACTGCGTACCTCCTCCTCCTCCAGGCAGCTTCAGGAGCGGTTGCTCTGAGTCCAAACAGCTCGCCGCGTAGCTCCTCCTCTGGGCATCCGCTGGAGCCCCGGTGGGTTGCTCCGAAACCAAGCTTTGTGCTGAGCGGCCTCCTCTACAAAGCTCCCAGTTGTCCATGTTCACTGCTCCAGCAGGGGGAGGGGTATTTTGCCGCCTGGGCTGGGCAGTCTTCCTCTGCAATGTTCCCAGGGGCCTGGACCTACCTCCTGGGCCTGGGAGCCTTGCCCTTTGCAGATGAGTCTCCTTAGGCTGCCCCTCCTCAGAGAAGCTGCCCGCAGTCCTGGAACATTCGCTCCGCCTCTCAGCTTGTCTCTGCAGCTTTTCCACCAAGAAGCCACCTAGGTCCTGGGACCCTTCTTTGCACCTAATCGCCTGGCTATGCGGCCCCTCCTCTGGGCAGCCACCGGAGTCCCAGCAGGTTACTCTGAAACCAAGTGCTATGCTGAGTGGCCTCTTCTACAAAGCTTCCAGTTGTCCATGTTCACTGCTCCAGCGGTGGGAGGGGTGTCTCGCCGGGCAACTCTACTTCACAAAGTTCCCTGCGTTCCGATACTACCGCCCTATCTGGGATGTCTCACCAATGGGAGAGACTCACCCGGTGGCTTTGAGTTGGTCCCAAGTCTCTCAATATCTCCTCTTTTGAATCCTGAGTCCTGGAGCAACATGAAATGCAGCCGCCCTCTAGTCCGCCATCTTGAAAAAACCCAAATATCTTTTTGATAAAATGATTTAATCTCCTCTGGATATATATCCAGTAGTAGGACCATTGGAGCCTATGGTAGTTCTGTTTTTAGAATTTGGAGATTTTCATGTGTTTTCTATAATGGCTATTCTAATTTATATTCCTACTGTTTTCATTTGGATATAAGGTGTCCCCCAAAATTTCATGTGTGGGACAATACGGGAAGGCTTAGAGGTGTAATGATTGGGTTATTAGAGTCTTAACCCAATCACTGAATAATCCCCTCATGGGGATTAACTGAGTGGTAATTGAAGGCAGGTAGGGCATGGATGGAAGAGGTGGATCACTGGGGGAGTGTCTTTGGGGTATATATTTTGTATCTGGTGAATGAATCTCTCTCTGCTTCCTGGCCATGTCCTGAGCTGCTTCCCTCCACCACACTCTCACTGTGAGGAATGAAGTCCTGACTCTGAATTGAGACTTCTGAAACTGTGAGCCCCCAAATAAACTTTTCCTCCTTAAAATCATTCTTGTCAGAGCCCAATGTGGTGGCACATGCCTGCAATCCCAGTAGCTTGGGAGTTGGAGGCAGGAAAATCATGAGTTCAAAGCCAGCCTTGGAGAAACTGAGGCAGTAAACAGCTCAGTGAGATCGTGTCTTTAAATAAAATAAATACAGAATAGGGTTGGGGATGTGGTTCAGTGGTCCTGTGCCCCAAAGTTCAATCCCCAGGACCCCATTCCCCCCCAAATTTTTCTTGTCAGAACTTTTAGTCACAGTGGCAAATAGAACACCTACCAATGGTGTATAAGAGTTTCCCTTTACATACATCCTGCCCAGAATTTGTTATTTATCTATTTTTCTATTATTTATTTATTTATTTATTTATTGGTCTTTTGATGATTACCATTCTAATTGGGATAAGATGGTATTTCATTATGGTTTTGATGTACATTTTTCTGATGATTAGTGAAATTGAATATCTTTAAATATTTATTGGCCATTTGCACATCTTGTTTAGAAGTGTTGGTTTAGATCTTCAACCCATTTTTATGTTGGATGATATAAGATTTTGCTTGTGTTCAGCCCTTGAGTTCCTTGTATATTCTGAACATCAACTTCTTTTCAACAGTATAACTTGCAAATATCTGGTCCCATTCTGTAAGTATCTCTTAATTTTGTTGACTCATTCCTTTGCTGCTCAAAAGTTTCATAGTTTGACATAGTCCTATTTGTCAATTTTTGCTTTTATTGCCTCTGGAGTCTTAATCTGAAAATCTTTGCCTATAACAAAGGTCTTCAAAGGTGTCCCAATATTTTATTATAGTATTTCATAGTGACAGGCCTTATACTTATGTCTGATTCCTTTGAGTTGATCTTACATGCAGAGCGAGAGAAAGGAATCTAGTTTCATTCTTCTGCACACACATATCCAATTTTCTTAGCAAAGTGTAGAGAAGATGAAATCCCCTGTCTTTACTATATGTTCTTGGTGCCATTGTCAAAAAGCATTTGGCTGTATGAATGTGGATGGACTTCAGGGTTCTCCTTTCTGTTCCATTAATCAATCCATCTCTTTTTATGCCAGTACCATACTGTTTTGGTTACCATGTAGTTTTGTTATTATGTCTCCCTGCCGCTGTTCATTACTGCTGTTTTTCCTTTATTTATATTGGTGCATATTAATTATGTGGAATACTTGGTTTCATTGTGACATATCCACACATGCACAAATGTAGTTTGGCCAATGGCACTCCCCAGTATCTCCATTGCTCTCCATTCATTCTCCCTCTCATCCTCTTCCTCTATCTGAATGTTCTCTACATTTTCCCTAACTACCACATATGAGAGAAAATAGGCAATGCTTATTTTTCTGAGTCTGGCTTAGTTCACTTAACATGATGCTATCTAATTCTATCCCTTTTTCTGCACATGACATATTTTTTCTTTATGCCTAATTGAAACTTCATTTTATATATATGCTGCGTTTTCTTTATCCATTCATCTGTTGATGGACGCCTAACCTGGTTCCATCAGTTGCCTTTTGTGAACATAGGAATGCATGCCTCTCTTAGTGTGATGATTTCAAATATTTTGAATAAATACCCAGGAGTGATATAGTTCAATTGGATGAGTAGTTTGATTTTTAGTTTTTGGCAGAAACTTCATGCTGAATTCCACAGTTGTTGAACTAAATTATGCTCCCAACAACCGTGAATAGGAGTTCCTTTTTCTCTTCATTCTGACCAGGTTTTATTGTTATTTGTATTCAGGATAACTGCCATTCTGAATGGAGGAATGGAATCCCAGTGTCCTTTTCATTTGCATTTCCCTGATGGCTAAAGATATTGAACAATTTTTCATATACTCATCAACCATTTGTACTTCTTCTTTGAGAAATACCTGTTTAGTTTATTTGCCCATTTCTTGATGGGTTGTGTGTGTGTGTGTTTTTTTTTTTTTGTCAGTCTTTTTGAATTCTTTATATATTCTAAATATTAATCCTGTGTTGGAAGTAGTAGCTGGAAATTAGTTACTCCATTTTGTAGGCTGCCTTTTTTATAATTTTTATTTTATCGGTTCTTTTTAATTATACATGGCAGTAGAATCCATTCTGATAAAATTTCGTAAGCATAGGATATATCTTATTCTAATTACGACTTCATTCTTGTGGGTGGGACTGATGGTAAAGTTCATTTCGGTAATTTCATAGGTGTCCATAGGAATATTATGTTAGATTTATTCTACTTTCTTTCCTATTTCTAACCCCTCCCCTTCCTTTCATTCTCTTTTTTCTAATCTATTGAACTTCTCTTCTTCCCTTCCTCTACTTTATTGTGGTCTAGCTTCTACATATCAGTGAGGACATTCCACCGTTGGTGTTTTGGGTTTGGGTTATTTCACATAGCATGGTAGTTTCCAAATCCATCCATATACTGCAAATGTCATAAAGTTATTCTTCTTAATGGCTGAGTAATTTTCCATTGTGTATACATACTACAATTTTTTTTTTTTATCCACTCATTTGTTGATGGGTATCTAGTTTGGTTCCATAGTTTAGCTATTGTGAATTGTGCTGCTATAAATATTGATGTGGTTGTGTCACTGTACTATGCTGATTTTAAATCTTTTGGATATATGCCAAGGGGTAGGATAACTGGGTCAAATGATGGTTCCAAAATTCCAATTATATTCTTCATATAAATAGAAAACATAATCATAAATTCATTTGGAAAAATAGTAGGACCACAATAACTAAAGCAATCCTTAGTGAGAAATACAAAATAGGAGACATCATAATACCAGACCCTAAATTACACTACAAAACTATAGTAATAAAAATAGCATGGCATTGGCACCTGTAACAGGCAAGAAGACCAATGGACAGAAAGAAGATGCAGAGGCAAACCTACATAAATACAGTTACCTCAATTTGACAAAGGCGCCAAAAACACACACTGGAGATAAAAATAGCCTTTTCAACAAATGGTGCGAGGAAAACTAGAATCCATGTGTAACAAAACGAAATTAAACTCCTATCTCTCACATCGCAAAAAATTCAACTCAAGGTGGATCAAAAACTTAGGCACTAAAACAGAGACCCTGCACCTAATAGAAGAAAAAGTATGTCTACATTTTCACCATGTGGGCTTAGGAACTGACTTCCCTAAAAAGTCTCCTAAAGCACAAGAAGTAAAATCAATAATCAATAAATGGGATGAATTCAAACTTTACTCTTGATTTCACAAAAGAGCACTCTCCAATATGTGCTATTGAATAGCATTTTACTCAAGTAGAACTTCCTTGAAATTGGAGTCGGTCCTCTCAGACACTGCTGCTGCTCAGTGCATGCAGTATCAAACAGTCTTCGCTATCATTTCAACAGTGTTCACAACATCTTCACCAGAAGTAAATTACATCTCAAGAAACCACTTTTTTGCTCATTCATAAAAAGCATCTCCTTCTTCATTACAGTTTTATCATGAGATCATAGCAATTCAGACACATCTTCAGGATCTTCTATTTTTAGTTCTCTTGCTATTTCCACCACGTCTGCAGTTATTTCCTCCAGTGTCATCTTGAATGACTCAATGTCAACCTTAAGGGTTGGAATCAAATGTCTATAAATGTTTTTGTTTTAATTCCTGACATGAATTGCAAATGTCCTTAGTGGTATTGAAGCCAGAATTGGGGACAGGCAGTTAGTGTAGAAATAGGGGATAGGGTCAAATATAGGAAATGGAGGCCATGAAAGCCATCTGCCTCTGGAAGTTGGAGACTGCCCCTGGGACAGTGGAATGTCAAGGATCTCCAGAGCCCATTGATTACCAAATTTACTTGCCCTTGTCAAGGACTACAGGCAAGGAGCTGCTAATTAATGCCCCCTGGGCCCTTGCCTGCCTGAATCACTTTGACCCTCCCCCTGCCATCTGCTACTCACCTTTTTTGCTGTCACCAGCAATCCCTGGGCTTAGTCGCTGTAGGCAGGAAGGAGAGATAAAGGGGGAGAGAACAGAACAAAGGACACCCTAATCTATAAGTTGCAGGGCGTGCTCACTTCTTGAGATTCTAGAACATCAGCCATGATTCCTTTCTCCCTCCCAGAATAAGTCTGTATTATTACCTTTAAATAAAAGCTGCTTCAAATGCTTACCTTGGTGTGCTTCTCTGAAGTTCAGACATCAACATTTGAGGAAGCAGAACCCATCACTGATAAATGGCAGTATCAGTATGGAGAATGACAATCTCTTTCCAGAAGATTTTCAGTTTATACTGTCCGGATCCATCAGAGAAATTACTGTCCATGGCAGTTATATATACTTATGTATGTGTTTATGACTAAATTTAAAATTATTCCTTGATCCATCAGTTGTACAAAGATATTTTGCAAGGATACATGAAAATAATCTTATTATCATTGTACAACTTCATCATAGCTCAAGTGACCAGGTGCACTGTCAATTAGCAGTAATATTTTGAGAGAAAGCTTTTCTTCTGAGCAGTAGGTATTGACAGTAGGCCTAAAATATTCAGTAAGCCATGTTGTAAACAGATGTGCTGTCATTCGGGCTCTGTAGTTTCATTCATAGAACACAGAGTAGTTAGTGTGATTCTTAAGAATCCTAGTTTAAAATGCTGAATGAACACAGGATTCTACTTACAGACACCAGCTGTGTTGCCTCATAACAATAGGAGTGCAAATTAAAACTACACTGAGATTTCCTCTTACTTCAGTCAGAATGGCAATTATCAAGAATACAAGTAACAATAAGTGTTGGCGAGGAAGTGTAACGTACTCTCCTACAATCCTGGTGGAACTGCAAATTGGTGTATCCCTCTGGAAAGCAGTAAAGAGATTCCTAAAAAATAAACAAGAACAACAACAACAACTAGGCTCTCTCTTTATGTTGTTAATCATTTCCTTTGCTGAGCAAAAGCTTTTTAATTCAATGTCGTCATCCCACTTTTGATTTTTCTATTATTTCTTCAGCTATAAGGATTCTGTTGAGGAATTCTTTGCCTGTACTTATGTGTGAGAATATATACCTATGTTTTCCTCTATCAGTTGTAAAATTTCTGGAATTATTCCTATTTCTTGGATCCATTTCAAGTTGACTTTTTTTTTATGGAGAAAGAGATTTAGTTTCAATCTTCTACACATGATAACTAGTTTTCTCAGCACCATTTGTCAAAGAGGCTGTTGTTTGTACAATGTATGCTTTTGGTACCTTTCTCAAGAATCAAATGCTTCAAGCTGCCTGTGTTTGCCTCTGTCTCTTCTACTCTGTTTCATTGGTCTGAGTGTCGTTTCAAATTTTAGGATCAAGTTGTTTTGTTATTAGGAATCTATGGTATAATTTGAAGTTTTGCTATTTTTTTGCTCAGGATTGCTTTGGTTATTTTTGGTCTTTCGTTCTTCAATATGAATGTTAGAGTTTTTTCCTAGTTTTGAGAATATCATTGATATTTTTGTGGGAATTGCACTGCATATATAGATGACTTTTGGTATTATGGGCATTAGAACAACATGAAATCTGCATATCCGTGAACGTGGAAGGTCTTTCCATCTTCTGGTATCTTCTTTTCACCATTCTGAAGTTTTACTTATAGTCGTCCTTTACCTCTTAATTTAGATTTATTCCTAAATATTTTATATATTGTGAATGGAATTGTTTTCTTTTTCAGCATATTCACTGGTATATAGAAAAGCTATTGATTATTTTTTTCTTTTGGTACTGGGGGGTTGAACCCAAGGGCAGTTCACCACTGACTGAACTACATTCCAAACCTTTTTTTTTTTAATTTTGAGACGGGGTCTTGCAAATTTGCTTAGGACATTGCTAAATTGCTGAGGCAGGCTTCAAGGTTGCCATTTTCCTGCCTCAGCCTCTTGATTCACTGGGAATCAAGCATGCACCACTGTTCCTGGTAAGCTATTGATTTTTGTATTATGCTACTTTGTTAAATTATTTTTATCAGTTCCAGAAATATTATGATGAAAGTTTTAAGATCATATAATCTGAAAACAGTGATACTTTGACTTTCTTTCCTATTTGTATGCTTTTTATTTCCTTCTCCTGCAATTTTGCTGTCTAAAATATCAAATATTTTATTGAATGGAATGGTAAAAGTGAACACCTTTGACTTGTTCCTGATTTTGGAGAAAATACTTTCATTTTTTCTACATTCATATCAAGTGAGTTTTGAGTTTGTTCTATATAGCCTTCATGATGTTGAGGTAAGTTACTTCAATGCCCAGAGACTTCAGGGTATTTTCATGAAGGGAAATCAGATTTTGTTGATGGTTTTTTGTGCATCTATTGAGTTGATCATGTGATTTTTGGCTTTTTTTCTATTTAGCATGTGTTTTTATTGATTTGTATACATTGAACCATCCTTGCATTCCTGGAATGAAACCAACTTGATTATGGCATATGATCTTTTAAATGTGTTATTCAATTTGATTTGCTAATATTTCATTAAGAAATTTTACATCTATGTTTATCAAAGAAATTGATCTGTAAGTTTCTTTCCATAAATGTCTTTATTTGGTTTTGATATCAGTGTCATACTGGTTTCACAGACTGAGCTTGAAAGTGTTCCCTCCCTTTTATTTCATGAAATGATTTGAGGAGCATTGACCTTAATTCTTTCCTAAAAATCTGGTAGAATTTTGCTATGAATTCATCTGATCCTGGGATCAACTTTGTTGAAAAGTCTCTTATTACTGCTCAACTTCCATCCTTTGTTAATGGTATATTCAAGATTCGTATATCTTTTTGGTTCAATTTTGATAGGTCATATATATCTACAAATGTACCCATTTCTTATAGATTTACCAAATTATTAGAAAACATGTTTTCTAAATGCGTAATGATCTCTAAGATTTCAGTGGTGTCTGTTTTAAATACTATTTTGTTGTATCTAAGTTTTGTTTTCTCTTTCTTTGGGTTAGTTTGATTAAGGCTTTATCAATTATGTTTATCTTCACAAAGTACCAACTCTGTGTTTCATTGATCGTTTGTATTCTTCATTTAGTCTCATTCATTTGTACACTTGTCTTCATTATTTCTTTCCTTCCACTAGTTTTGGGAATGACTCATTCTTCTAAGACATTATGTTGCATCATTAGGAGAATTGCCTCTGCTTTGCCCCAGAAATTCTGTATTTTGTGTTTCTACTCTCATTTTATTATAAGGATTTTTAATGTATCTCCTGAATATTTCAATGATCTACTCATCATTTAAATGCATATTTTTCAATCTTCATGTGTTTGTATAGTTTCATTAGTTTTCCTTGTTTGCGAATTCTAATTTCATTCTATTATGATCTGAAAAGATGCAAGAAAATTTTTTACATTTTTTTTTGGGGGGGCACTTGGGGATTGAACTCCTGAGCACTGAATCATTGAGTCACATGCCCAGCCCTTTTTTTATTTTTAGAAAGAATCTTGCTAATTGTTTTGAACTTGTGATCATCCTGTCTTCATCTCCTGGGTAGCTTGTATTACAGGCATGCATCACTGTGCTAGTGCAAGGAATTATTTTAACATTTTTTGTTTGCTGAGACTTGTTCAGAGTGCTCTAAAATATGATCTATTTGGAGAAATTCTGTGTGTAGCTGAAAAGAAAGGGTATTCAGCTGTCATTGGGTGAAATAGTCTATAGATATATGTTAAGTTCATTTGATCTCTAGTATTAATTATTTATTTATTAATTTTTTGTACACTGCATTTTGATTCATTGTACACAAATGGGGTACATCATTTCATTTCTATGGTTGTACACGATGTAGATTCATACCATTCATGTAATCTTACAGGTACATAGGATAATGATGTCTCATTCCACCATTTTTCATACCCCCACCCTCTCATTTCCTTTTACATAATCCAAAGTTCCTCCATTCTTTTCTCACTCCTCCCACCGTCACCCCCATTATATATCATTCTCCACTTATCAGGGAAAACATTCGGCCTTTGGTTTTTTGGGATTGGCTTATTTAACTTAGCATGATATTCTCCAATTCCATCCACTTATTTGCAAATTCCATAATATTATCTTTTTACTCTGTAGTAACTTTGCTAATTTTATGACTGAATGAGCATGATTTATTGAGAAAGGTGTACTGAAATCAACCACTATTACTGTATAGGGGCTTATTTGATTTCTTATTTTGAACATGGTTTATGAAATTAATTGCACCAACATTTAGAGCATAAATATTTACAATCATATTTTCTTGTTCAATTGTTCCCTTGACCAATATGTAGTAACCTTCTTCATCTCTCCTAATTTTTTCTAAGTTAGCTTTGCTCAGTAGAAGAAAATTACTTTTGCTTACTTTCATGTTCCATGTATATGGAATATTATTTTCCATCCTTTCAATTTCACAATATGAATGTGAATGTTTTTGTCAATGAGGTATATTTCATGCAGACAACATATTATTGGGGTTTGTTTTTAATTCAACCTGCCAGTGTATTGATTTAATTGGACTACTGAGACCATTTAAATTCATTGTTGTTTTAAAGAAGTCTTACATTCTCTCATTTCATTTCTAATTTGTTTGAGTTTATCAAAATTCTCATTTGCTTATTCTTTTAATGAGATTTGTACTTTTCTGAGCATTCTGTTGTTTTTATATTTTGCGTGGTTTCTTTATGCATCTACTGCTGCTGCACTGGCTTAATGGCCATAGATTCCTTGGAAGGTTTTTATTTCCTTCAAATACTGAATGATAACTCTGCTGGATATAGCAATTTAACTTGGCAGTTGTTTTCTTCTAGGTGTGAAATATATCTTTCCAGGACTTACTGGACTTTGGGATTCTACATAAAAATCTGCAGTTATTTTTTATTAGCAGTGCTTTATCAGGCTGACCTGGTGTTTCCATTTTGTAGTTTTTAAAATTCTTTCTTTGTTCTGGATTTTTGGCATTTTATTTATCATACAGTATTTAGAAGTTTCTCTTTGGTCTTGTCTATTTGGGGTTCTAAATGCCTCCAGTATCCAAATGTCCATCTCATTCACAAGATTTCAAAAATTTTCTATTATTTCACTGAACAGGTTCTCAGTGCTATTAACCTATATCCCTGCTCCTTCTCCAAAACCAGTGAGCCTCGATTTAGGTCTCTTAATGTTTCCCATAGTCTTGAATAATCTGACTATGGCTTTTTAAATTTTTGTTTCTTTGATATGGTCTGAACATTCAAAACTTCCCACCTGTCTTTAAGTCCTGGAATTCTGTCAACTTGTTTATCTAATGTATTCGAAGACTTAAATAGATTTTTTTAAAATTTATTTTCATTTAAAAAATAAATTTTTTAAAATTTATGTTTGACTAACATTTCTGAGATTTTTTTTTCAGAATTTCTCTTTATTGAAGGTTGTTTTCTCTTTTTTCCTATCCTGTGTTGTATTCCTTCGTACATTCCCTATTTTTTTTTAATTTGTCATTCATCTTAATCATTAACCTTTTGAATTATTTGCCTCGCATTCTATCCCCTTCATTACTTGTGGATTCAGTTGTTGGAAGTTTTGAACTTGTAGAGATGCCTTGTGGACTTGTTTCTTCATAATTCCTGTGGTGTTATGCTGCTTGTGCACCTGTTGTAACTGATCCTTCTTTTATATATTTTTGTCAACAGTTTTCCATTTACAATTTGCTGGGGGTATTTTACTGCATCATAACATCCAATCTATGTCATCAAACTACTGGGTTCATCCACTGTCACTACTATGGAAGGAGAGAGTAACTCCCAGTAACAGAGGTGACTTATGGGCAAGGTGCATATCAGCAAATATAAAATTCACTAATAATAATCTTTACAACTTTACTAACAAGGAAGAAAGACAGGAGAGACATAGTATAGAATAGGCTGAAAATTGAGAAATTGTGATAGTATAGTTGATACTAGATTATGTTTGAAGAAGATATAAAATTCAAGTGGGAGAGGGAATGAAGAAAAAAATGAAAGAGGTTAAAGGGGTAGAGAACAGAAATGAGAAAAAATAAAAGACGTTTCAAAAACTTTAATTGAAAAATACATAAAGTTAGAATTATGAAATAGCAAATAATGAGGGAAGATACACAGTTCAATAATTTATCAAAAAAAAAATGATCACAGACAGAAAATGTTAAGACTTCTCCTTGCCAAGGTAAGAGAAATAAAAAGGTGTGAGCACAGAGACAGGAGAGAAAGTAGGAAAAAATAGTAGGAAGGGGAGTGAAAATTAGAAAAAGATGTATTGAAAAACTCCAACTAGTTGAAAAACTACATAAAATTAGAATCATGAAAAAAAAAGGTTGAGGGAAAACAAAAGACACTGTATAAGAAAAAAAAAAAAAAAGCAAAGGCCACAATTATAAAAAGCCAGCTTTCTCCTTGCTGGGGTATTTAAAATGAAGACAGTTCTTTCTGGGGCTTTCATTTTAGAATCCCCCAACTGAGAGGATGTTTGTGGGGCACAGTTATCACATCGTTCATCCTCAGAACTACAGTTATCACATGGTTCATCCTCAGAACTGACCTGATTGGGCAAACCCTTTAGCAGGATATAGATGCTGAGTCTCTCTCTTTGACTCTGGGGACTTATTTCCTCTTCACAGGTTATTTCCCCTTCACACACTGTTTCCTTCAACCCAGGGAAGGTGTGTGTCTCTTTTAGGAACTGCTGACCAGACCTCTCACTGGCCTGTGAACTGATCAGAATTGCATCAAACCCCTTGTTCTCAGTCCATGTGCTGGGGATGTGAGGAAATTTTCCTGGTTACAACCTCTGGTCCTCCAAAAGCTTCTGGTCACTGGTGAAGTGGACAGACCCATGCAGACTGAACTGGGTAACAACTTTTCACCTGATACAGACCTGCCCAAAACCACTCCCTGCCAGCCTTGCTCCTTGTCAGAGTTTAGACCTTCAGTTTCATAAGAAAGCACCCTCCACCTTTCTCTGCTTTGTAGACTTTCAAACCAGTTTCCTTACTCTCATTGCCACCTGGAGCTTCCCACATGTATGCACCACAGTCTCTCTCCTGAGCCCAGATTAGACTCATGGCTCTAGCACCTTTCAATCTAGTGAGAAATAAAATATAGCTGACCATTTGATCTTGGGTACACACACTGGAAAAAGCAAACATAAGCAAAAAAGGAGGGGTGACTTCACACATTTCTTATCTTCTGTGCAGAAAGCTTAAAAAAATGAGTTAATTTTAAAGCTGATTCCCCCTCCCCAATTTCACTGAATCTACTAGGAAGTGCCCCTCCCCTCTGGCTTTCTCCTACTATGCTGACTAGCTTTGCAGGATTGGAGAGTATTTTCTGCTTACATTGTGGTTTTGCTGAACAACAGGAACTGCATTTCTTAAACACATGGGGAAACTTTTTCAGGTCAAGGGAGGGGAGTCCCTCAGTCCCTACTGATCCTCTGCATGCTGGTCATCAGTACAGTCTACTTCTGGTATTAAATCTCTTAATATTCTCAAAAACCCTATTTCAAGTTTTCACCTCATTGCCGACTCTGGGTTCCACTCCAGGGCTTTCCTACCTCATCATGCAGCTGGAGGACTGCTGTTTTGATACCATCTCTGGAAGCAGCAACTATGTCTACCATTTTCCATCTTCCTATAATACGTTTTGAAGTCAGGTCTTGAGAGGGCTTACCCCTGCCCAAGATTGGTTCAACTACTCTGTGTCCTTGTGGTTCAACCTGAATTTTAGGAGTTTTTCTCCCCCCTATTTTGGAGAAGATTGTCATTAGGGTTTTGATGGAAACTACATTGAACCTATATATAACTGGGTAGTATGGTCATGCTAACAATATCAATCGTTTAGATTCAGGAACACAGATATCTTTCCAGTTTTCTGTGTCCTCTATAATTTCCTTCATCAGTGTTTTATAATTTTCACTATAGAGTTGTTTCATTTCCTTGGTTAAATTTATTTCTAAAATTTTTTGTAAAATTTGTGAATGGTATTGTTTTCTTAATTGCTTTCTCAACAAGTGCATTGTTGGTGTATAAAATTGCTATGTTTTTTAATGTTGACTTTGAATTCTACAACTTTACTGAATTTGTTTATAAGTTCTAACAGCATGTTGATGGAGTAGATTTTTCTATGTATAAAATCATATCATTGGTAAATGTAAAATAATTTACCTTTTTCCTTTCCAATTGTAATGCCCTTATCTTGCTTAATTGCTCTGGCTGTGACTTCAAGTACTATATGAAATAAGATTGGTGACAATGGATATCCTTGGCTTGTTTCCCATCTTAAAGGAAACACTTTCAGCTCTTCCCTGAACTGTAAAATATTAGCTATGGGTTTTTCACATATAGCCTTTAGAGTTTTATGTTTCTTATATACCTAATGTGTTGAGAGTTTTTACAATGAAAGCACATCAAATCAAATGCTTTCTCTGCATCTAGTTAAATGATCATGTAGTTTTTGTCTTTTATCAGTTTCTTTGTTATGTGTTTACTAGGTAAGTTAACCATCTTGATCCCTGTGAGGAATCCCATTTTATCATGTTGAATGATCTTTTTAATGTCCCATTGAATTTTGTTTGTTGATATTTTACTGAAAATTGTTGCATCTGTGTTCATCAAAGACATTAACCTATAGTGTTCTTTCTTATTTTGGAATGAGGGTACTGCTGGACTAGAAAAAAGCATTTGAGGTTCAACATCATTAGCAATAAAGGAAATGCAAATCACAGATTTCACAGATTTCACACGATCACAAAGTACACAGATTTCATCTTACACCAATCAAAATGGCAGTCATCAAGGGTACAAATAATAATAAATGCTGACGAGGATGTAAAGAAAAATGAACACTTTTACACTGTTGGTGCAACCACAGATTGATACAGCCACTGTGGTAATCTGCATGGAGGTTCCTCAAAAGACTGGGCATGGGATCACCATATGACCCAGCTATTCCACCCTTGGTGTTTATCTTAAAGAATTAAAGTCACTAACTACAGTGATATACACATACCCACGTTCATTGCAACACAATTCACAATATCCAAACTATAGAACCAGTCTATGTATCCATCAATGGATGAATGGATAAAAATAAAATGTGGTATATATACACAGAGGAATTTTATTCAACCATAAAGAAAAAGGAAATTATGTCCTTTAAATTTTATGTCCTTTTAAGTTTTCCAATGGACAGAACTAGATATCATTATGTTAAGCAAAATAAGTCTTTTCAGAACCTTTAGTTCTTCTCTGTAAGATCTCTGATGAGAAATCTGTTGTAAGTCCAATAGGCTTTCTCTTATATGTGGATTGACATTTATTTTAAGAATTCTGTCTTGCACTTTTGACATTTTGTGTGTAATACATGATAGTGAAAATAATTTTTATGACTGATTATATTTAGGGCCCTCTGAATTTCTTAAATCTTGAATTTTTTAAAACTTGAAATCAATATATCTTTAAATATTTGGTGAATATTCAGCTATTATATCAAGAAATAGGTTTTCAGTGCCTTTTCCCTTTTCTTAATCTCCAAGAATGACCAAAATATTTGTTAAATAAATGGTGTCCTGTAAATTTCAGAGGGTTTTTTTTTAAATTGCAAATACTGGTTTTATTTTTTGTCTGACTCATTTAATTCAAAGAACCTTCCCTGAACTTCAGAAATTCCTTCATGTTCATTTTAATCTGTTGTGAAACTCACCCTATTGCATTTCTTATTTCATTGAAATTCTTAGCTCTGAGATTTCTGATTGGTTCTTTTTTGTGATTTCTAACTCTAAAGCGAATTCCTCACTCTATTCTGAATTGTTTCTCTCATTCCATTTTATTTCTATGTATGTTCTTTTGTATCTCTCTGTGTTTCCTTAGGATCATTATTTTATAGATTTTCTTCAAACTGGGATCTGTTTCTGGAGGATTGTTGTTTTTTGGAGGTGCTGTTCCCTTTCATGTTTCTTTCATCCCTATGTTGATGTTATGTAGCATTCACCTCTTCAATGTTAGGAAGTTTTTATAGAAAAATATTTTAATATGTAGAGAGAATATAAGGTGTCGGTTTGGTAGGTGCTTTGGTGGGTTACAGATGAGCTCAAAGTGTAGTCTTCATGTGATTTGTTTGACTTTGATTGATGTCTGTGTCACAATAGCAGCAGTTCATGAAGGTGGTTGTATAACTTAGTAGTGGACATAGGCTTCCAAAAGTCTGTGTCCTCAGACTCCACAGCATCAAACATTTATGGCACTGGAACTTGTGGCATAATGTTGATGGGATAGAATCTGAATAATACTATCCTCAGGTCCCTTGGGGCACATACCCATAACTTCAAATATTGCAATGCCAGCATCCACCTTCCCCAAGATGCAGGATATAAAAGAGACCTTCCTCAGGCCCTGCATGGAGAAGGCATGAGATGTCAGGGATGATATAAGGAAACACCACAGTTCCAGAGTTATAAGATGGGATGGAGCCTTCCTTAGATCCCATTGGGTGAAGAGAGGTGATGCAGAGGTCTATGGCACCAGTAATGTCACTTGAAGTTATGAAACAACAGAAGGGATTTTCTTACCTCCTTTGTGGGTGGTTATGAGTGATACTGAAACTTTTAATACTGGCAGCCACTTTTCTGGAGTCTTGCAACCCAGACAAATCCTTTTCCATGTCCCAAGGCATCATTCCAAGTGATACTAGAATTTTTGTCAATAAGCAGTTTTGGACCCCAGTCTATGAGCAATGGAGACGTTTCTTCCTAGCTCTAGTACAGATGGGGTGTGTGCAGGTAATATAAAAGGTGTGTGGAACTGTTATACATGCTTTGAAAGTGTAGGATGTGGGGAAAACCTTCCCTAGGTCACCTGATGCCAGGCTTTTGGCACCAGAAACCACAGTCCCAAGGCTCTGGGTTCTATAGGGACCTTCTGTTATTCCTACAGGGTGAGTGTGAACAGTGCTGGTAACAACATTCCTGGATCTGAAGGGTATGGATGGGACTTTTTCCAGTTTCTAATGGACAGACATGGGTGAAGCCGGAATTTTCCAGCTGCAACTGCAATTCCAAGGCTATGGACTGGAGGGGAGATGTTCCCAGTCTCCAATGAGCAAGTTCAAGTTCAGGTAGGATTCAGGCTTGTAACTGTTACAGCCGCTGGTTTAAAGCTGCAGGATGCTAAAAGGGGTATCTTCTGCCCTATGACTGTACATTATTGCAAGTCTCTGGCAGTGTCAGAGGGTCAGCTTCCAGTCCCAAGGGATATATTTCATGTATCAGTGTCTTTTGTAGCATTTTGGGTACTGGGGATTGGGGCAAATGCAATGTGAGTTCCTTCTTTAGACAGAGTAGTCATGCAGACCAGTCAGTTTCGCAAGCTTGATTTAAAGTCTATGAGAACAGTGGGATTCACCTGAAGGATCTTCTGTGGAGTTAGGAATATAGTCTGCCCCTATGATTGCAGTTGCTTGCACTTAATCACATTTTCCCAACAAAGTAGAGTTCCTCCTGCCAGGGAGCTATTATTTGAAGTTGCAATTTCCTTTGCTCTCTTCTCAATGTTTCATGTCCAGTTCTCCATGGTGTTTAGGATTCACATCATTTCCTTGCCTGTTCTCAATATTCTCTTTCAATTAGTGTCCTCAAAATATTTTTTTTTCTTTCCTGTCCTGGGTTTTCTCTTTGGCAGTGCCAAGCTAAGGACACTTTATTCAGTCATCTTCTGTATACCATATTTTCTTTATGTATTCATCTTTGGAAGATTAGTTTAGGTTGATTGCATATCTTAGCTATCGCAAACAACAATGTAAAAAACGTAGGAGCACAAATTTCTCTTTAAGATACTGATTTTATTTCCTCTGAGTATATACCCAGTAGTGGGACTGCTGGATCTTCTTTTGTTGTTGTTGATATCTTAGTGTGTTTCTCTTTTTAAAATTTGTTCTAATTAGTTATACATGACAGTAGAACATATTTTGACACATCATATATAAATAAAGTATAACGTCTTTTTCTTCGGGTTGTACATGAGGTACATGTAATTTCTTCGGGTTGTACATGAGGTACATGTACATTACATGTACTGGTCATGTAATCATATATATGTAGGGTAATAAGGTCTGATTCATTCTACTATCCCTTTTACTCCCATTCCCCCTCCCCTTCTTTCACTCCCCTCTGCCTAATGCAAAGTACCTGTATTTTTCCCTACCCCCACCTGTTGTGTATTAGATTCAGCATGTCAGAGAAAACATTCATTCAGCCTTTGGTTTTTTAGGGTTAGCTTATTTCACTTAGCATAATTGTCTACAGCTCCATCCATTTACCTGCGAATGCCATAATTTCAAACTTCTTTAAGACTGAGCCATATTCCATTGTGTATGTATACCACATTTTCTTTATCCATTCATCTGGTATTCATAGTGTGGTATTGTGTCGCCTCCTGCTTCACTTTTCTTGCTAAGGATTGATTTGACTATTCTGGGTCTCTTATTTTTCCAAGTGAATTTCATGATTACTTTTTCTATTTCTAAGAAAAATGTCATTTGTATTTTAATAGGAATTGCATTAAATCTGTATAATGCTTTTGGTAGTATGGTCATTTTGACAATATTGATTCTGCCTATCTAAGAGCATGGGAGATCTTTCCATTTTCTAAGGTCATCTTCAGTTTCTTTCTTTAGTGTTCTGTAGTTTTCAATGGTAGAAGTCTTTGACATCTTTTGTTAGATTCCAAAGTATTTATGGTAGTTCTATTTTTCATTTTTGGGGAGAACCTCCACACTGTTTTCCATAATGGTTGTACTTAATTACATTCCTATCAAAAGGGCAAGTGTTCCCTTTATCCACATCCTTATGAATACTTGTTATTTCTTGTCTTTTTTATAATAGCCATTCCAACAGTGTGCTAGCACATTGTGATTTTTAAAATTACCATATAATAATTGTACATATTAATGTAATTTATTGTGATATTGCTAAATATACTTATGGCATGCATTATTTAGATCCAACTATTAACCCTCTGTGTGACTAGTTGGCAAATATTTTCTCCCATTCTATTTTCTCTTTACTACAATTTTTCTTTGTTATAAAGGTTTTTTTCCTAGTTCAAAGGAGTTTCATTTGTCAATTTATAATTTTTTTTAACTCCTGTGTTCTTAGCAATCTATCCAGAAAATTGTTCCTGTACCAATATCTTGAAGTGTTGACCCTTGATTTTTTGATCTTATATTTAGGTTTTTGATCTATATTGCATTGATTTTTGTACAGTGAGAGATGTGGTCAAGTTTTAATCCTCTATCTGTAGCTTACAGTTCTCCCAACACCATTTATTTAAGCTGCCGTCCTTTCTCTGATGCTTGGCTTTGACTCATTTGTTGGGAATTGGTTGTAGTGGTATGAGTTTATTTCTGGGTTCTGTATTAGGTTCCATTGGTCTATGTTTCTGTTTATGCCAATATCATGCTGTTTTCACTACTGTAGCTTCAAAGTATGTTTTAAAATCAGGAATTATGATGCCTACAGCTTTATTATTGGTGTGTAGACTTGTATAGCTATTCTAGGTCTTTTGTTCTTCCATATTAATTTTAAGATATTTTTCTAGTTCTGTGAAGATTACCATTGGTATTTTGATGGGGATTGCACTGAACTGGTAAATAACTCTGGGTAGTGTGGACATTTAAACAATATCGAATCTTCCAATCCATGAACATGGAGCATCTGTGCCTTCTTCAATTAATTCCATCAATGTTTTATGATATTCAATCTTTCACCTCTCTGGTTAAATTTATTCCCATGTGTTTAGTTTTTGCAGCTATTGTAAATGAACTCCTTTCTTGATGTCTAGTGGCACATAATAATGCTACTGATTGTCGCATGCTGATTTTATATCCTGTAACCCTGCTGAATTCTTTTATTAGTCCCAACAGTTTTCAGTGGAATTCTGTGGGGGTGCTAGATATAAGATCATGTCATCTGTGAATACTGATGATCTGAAAATTTTTCATTTGGATGCACACACCCCCTACCCTTCTTTTTCTGTCTTTTTTCTGATTGTTCTGGTTAGGACTTTTAGAACTACATTGGATAAAAAGGGTGAAAGTTAGCTTCCTGGTCTTGTTCCACATCTTAGCAAGATTCCAACATTTCCCCATTCAGTATAATGCTAGCTGTGGGATTATTACCAATGGTGTTTATTGCAGTGTTTATGTTCCTTATTCACCTAATTTCTTCAACATTTTTTTATCATAAAGGAATATTGAATTTTATACAGATCCTTTCTGCATATATTGAGGTGATCATATGGATTTTCCCTTCACTCTGTTGAACATGTGGTGTATCAGGTTTATTGATCTGAATATTTGAACGATCCTTGCATCCCTGTGATGAATCTAAAGGAATAAAATGCTCAGAACTTTAAGAAAAGCTTAGTATCTGTAGTGGGAAATTAGAAAACTTTGTCAAGGAAAATAAAATACCAAAATAAACAGGCACACAGAGTCATGGTTAGAATATTGAATATTGAGATGGTTATTCTACCCAAATTGATCTGAAGGTTCAGTGTAATTCATATCAAAATCCCAGGAGACTTTTATTAAAAAAAATAATAAATTTGACATGTTAACCCTAATAAGTACATGGAAAGGCAAAGGAAATAGAATTGTCAAAAATAATTGTAAAAATAAATAAACTTTAGGACTAATACTACTTGATTTCAAAACTTAATATAAAGCTACAGTAATGAAGACAGTATAATACTGACATATGATAAACAAATAGATCAAAAGAACAGAATCAAATGTCAGGAAACATACTCATGTGCATGCAATTCAAGTAGAAAAAAGTCTTTTCAGCAAGTGGGGTTATAACAGTTGGATATCTACATACAAATAATAAACATAGACCCTTAATGCATATATACTAAAGTCAACTCAAAATGCATTGTATGCCTACATGGAAGAGCTACAGCTATGAAACTTCTAAAATATAACACAGGAGAAAAAATTGTGAACTTCAATTAAGCAAAGATTCCTAAGATACAACTCTTTAAAATTAAAACTATGAAAGAAAAATATAAATTGGATTTTGAAAAAATTAAAATATTTTACTCTTCAAAATTTATCATTAAATAAATAAGAGCAAAGGCCACAGAACAGAATAACCATGGACTACTTGTAAATCACATAGCTGATGAATAGCTTGTATCCAGAATGTACATACACATACATAGATCTATCTGTATATATCTCCTACAACTAAATAAGACAAAATTTTTAAATGGACAAAAGTTTACAGTAAAGAGTTTATTAAAGAATATATGCAAATTGCTAATAGACAGAAGGGAAATGTTCAATATTATTAGAGAACCACAAATTAAACCATAGCAAGATAGAACTTCTTAGTATGACTATAATCGAAGACACTGATACCCAATGACAAATATTGGCAATGAAGGAGAAGTTAGAATCCTTATACATTACTGTTATAAATGTAAAATGATATAATGGCTATTGTAAACAAACTGAAAGTTCCAAAATATTAAATATAAGCTTACCATAGGACTCAGAAATCATACTCCTAGGAATCTTACCTGAGGTCAAGGAAACTTAACAACTCAACAAAGAACATTCTCAAAAGGAATGTTCACACAGCAGTATTATGATAGCCAGAAAGTAGAAATAACCAAATGTGCATCAACTGATGGATAAATAAAATTTGCAAAATGGCATCTTATTTATCCATGATAAGAAACTGCTAATTCATGCTAAACAGGTATGAATTCCAAACACATTATGCTAAGTAAGAAAAGCCAGACACAAGAGAATAAATATAGTATACTTGAAATTTAGCAGATAAACCTTATATTAAAAACCACAGATTAGTGGTTGCCTATGATTGGAGATGGGGCTATGAGTAGGGATTAACTGCAAATAAGGAAAGAGAACTTTTTAGGAGGCAGATATGTTCTGAAACTGGTATGGTAATGGTTGTACAACTTTGTAAGTTTACTATAATTCATTCAGTGCATACTTCTAATGGATAATTTCTGTGCTATGTAAATTAGAACTTGAGGAAGCTGTTTAAAAAGAAACCAGCAAATGAGATAGCAAATTATATCCACCAATTCAAAATAATGAAAATTTATGATAAGAGAATCAGAATAGGGCTTGCTGATGGAGGTGGTTTTGATTGGGACAGAGGAAGGCTCCTGGATTTTGGTAATACTTCATTTCTTGACCTGGGTGGCAACACAATAGGCATATTCATTTGGTAAACATTAGTCAGATGGCTGAATTAAAGTGTGTGCACTGCCCCCTAAGTATGCTATACTTTATTAAACGCTTCACAGACACAAAAAAGAAACTGACTCCTTTTAGAAGCAGGAATCCTATTGTGATTTATTCCTGGAATTGCCCCAAACTATTAGCTTTGGTTTTATTTAAGAAGGTTGATGACAAGAGATTGAAAAAAAAAGAGCAAACAAAACTGACCAACTCATTCTCTGACTTCAAGTCATTTATAAGAGAAATACAATTGATTCTGAACAGAACTGGTTTCTAAGTAAAACCTAAGCTCCTCCTACATTACAAAGGCTACATTTTGTTTTCTTAGGAGAAGCCACTCAGAAATATCCCTGTTTGGGAATACTGTTAAATTAATCCTGACATGGATTCACAGTATCCCACATATTCCATGCCACTGTGGGGTGACATAGGACAAGTGATGGTAGCAGATTTGGGAATAACAAGAGCACCCACTTTGGTTCACAGCTTGGGTCACATTTTAGAGCTGTCTGTGTGCTTAGTAATGCCCCATAACTCACATTCTCTTATGCTTTTCCCAAAACTAGGAGTTTTCATAACAACTGTACCTAAATCACAGGGCTGTTGTAAAGGTCGAATGAGATGAAGTGCCTTTCCCAAGCATCCAGTGTCATCCAAGGCCAATTCTTGGTATTATTAACAGTGGCAAATATTCAAGTTGGAAAAATTAACTTGCTTTCAGTGCTGCAGCTTTTAAAATTGAGGTTATAATGAGTTCCTTGAAGAGCACCTTATCTACAAATGTGATGTTTCTTCATTTGGTATAGAAATGGGTTCTCTAATAATCTGCATATCAAGCTTTTATTTGGTATAATTTCAGGGACAATAGAATTCTGCAGAGGGGGATATGGGGATCAGGTATACATGTGGACATTCTTAACATGAGTCCCACCCTTAACACAGCTGGGATGGATAATGCACATCATGCCATTGACCATATGACACAGTCCAAGGGGCAGTTGAGGGGCGGTGGTAAGAGCACATTCCCTTAGTTTGGCACTAGAGGTTGTGAGGGTTGAGGGGTTGGTGATTTGAGGTTCAATCACCTCCCATGAAAGATATTTTTTTTTGTTTAGTTTAACTTTTATTATAATATATTGCAAACTTCAGCAAAAACAGAATCTAGTATTACACACCCCCAGCCCCCATGCTCACTATCTAGCCTCAACAATTATCATGGGATCTGTAAATACTTGAGTATCTCTAAAAATTAAGATTTCCCCATCTTGGAAAAAATATAATATGCAAGTAATTAACACTAAGTACTGAATAGCATCATCTATTGAGTCACTATTTATATTGCCCTGATTATATTATGCATTTATTTTCATGCCCCAAAAAAGCATATGCCTTTTTATTAAAAAAAAATAAAGGTTTAATCTGCAGTTTGGGCTGTGGTTGTAGCTCAGTGACAGAGTCCTTACCTAGCATGCGTACGTACGGCTTTGGGTTCAATCCTTAGCACCACATAAAAATAAATAAATGAATAGATAAAGGAATCGCGTCCATCTACAACTAAGAAAAAATGTTTAAAGAGGTTTGCAAAAACACATAGAAGTATGATGGCAGATTGAAGTGTTTTTGTTTTACTGCATTAACACAGTGTCTGGGTGTTCCTTCAATTAATATTGATTGAACAAGGGAGAAAGGATGTTCAGAAAGAGGGAGGCATGAACCCCTGATCTTACTGCTTGTATGAGTTTTTAAAAAACTTTTTATTTATTCTTTTTAGTTATACATGACAATAGACTGCATTTTGACATATTATACGTACATGGAGTATAATTTCCCATTCTTGTGGTTGTAGGAAATGTGGGGGGTCATGTACTCATATATGAACATAGGAAATTAATGTCTGATTCATCTACGGCCTTCTCCCCCTCTCAGCTTATTGTGTGTTAGTGTCTGCATATCAGAGAGAACATTTGACCTTTGTTTTATTTCACTTAGCATGGTACTCTCAAGTTCTATCCATTTCCTGGCAAATACCATAATTTTATTTTTCTTTATGGCTGAGTAATAGTCCATTGTGTATATCTACCCCATTTTCTTTATCCATTCATCAGTTGAAAGGCACTTAGGTATGTTCCATAGCTAAGCTATTGTGAATTTAGCTGCTATAAACATTGATGTGTCTGCATCATTATAGTTTTTCAGTCTTTGGGGTACTCTCCATCCCTGGGCAGTGTGGCCCTCCCTGAGAATAATTATGACAATAGCTATCATTTCTCAAATGCTAACCTCAGACATAGTAAGCACTCTATTTGAATTTTCTTCTAATGGGTCTCCGACACAGAAAGTGAAAACACTTTTTTTGTGTGTAAAGAAGAAAATGTCATTCCAATGTTTACCCCCTCCCCTCTTGAGGTAATAGGAAGTTTCTCCTATTCCTCTCTGTGTGTCCAGGTCCTGTCTTGCAGGCACTTAGAAATAGCTATTTCTTATTGAAATTTCCCAGGGGCAAAGGGTCACTCCACAGAGATAATTGCTAATTTAGACTGGACAGCCCAGGTCTAAACCAACACCAGTACCCTAAATATTACCATTGATTAGATTTCTGGCTCTTGATTAAGTGTCACCAAACAATTAACTGATTATTCAGTCTCTGACCTTGGCAAGGACCACACTTCCTGTGGTTCATGTCCCTAGAACCACAAATGGACTGCAAGTTTTTTTTTTTTCTCTTTTGCTCTCTCTATATATTTCTTTTTACAGGAATATCCTCTCTCCTCCTTATGGAATAGACTCCTTTTTGCTCCTAAGTCACAATACACCCCTATAGAGAGATACCTCTCCTGACTGCCCTTCCTACAATAAACTCCAAACAGTTAAATCACTTGCCCAAGATACATATAGGCAAAGCAATAAATTGAATCTAAGACCTTCCAAAATGGGGGACAATGAAAGGAAATTATCAACAGACTCAGGGTAGGGCTTTATCCTAAGAAAACAACTTAAATTGAAAACTCAGTTTTGAGTTAGAACAAAAATCCTCCTCGACTGAGTTAGTTGAGTCTAGAGAGAACTAAAATTCTTATAATTAAATAAGGCTATATTTTAAAGTGACATAAAGGGAAAGAGTTATAAAAAAGAGATGAAAGTGAAGGAAATTTTAGATCTTACACCTACCTTTAGGACAGCTTCCTTACTTCTTTTCATTAAAGTAATTGTTGGTCTAATGCCAGATCCTGCCATCAAACCAACCTGTGGAGACCCTGGAAACTGAATCAACACGCTGCCTAATTACAAGTGATGGAGGCAAAAGGTGAGATTTCCACTTAGAAACAGCCATTTCTTGCTGAAATTTCCCAGGGGCAGAGGGTCACCCAGCTGAGATAATTGCTAATTAAGAATGGACAGTCCAGGCAAGAAGCCAGCCCAGTACCCCAATGTTACCATGGGTTGGCCATGAATTAGATTTCTGGCTCTTGATTAAATGTCACCAGATGATTAACTGATTACTCCTCAGACCTTTCTAGAAGCAATCCCAGTTCAGCATACCAAGTTGAAGCCCAGTAATTTGGCAGTTCTTTTTAGCACAGAATCTTTCCTTCTGGAGAGAGTTTCATGTGTCACTATTTATTTCCAGCCGTGCCCTTCGGCTTATGCTTCCCTAGGTATTGACTAACCCGTGTCCTCCTATCTTTGCTAAAGACACAATGCTGTTAATTTAATATTTCCCTTAGCTAATAATTTCATAGGATCCTTTGTGGGAAGACTGGGAAGCAATACTTGGGAGCAGCAAAATACAATACAGATTATCAGTCATACTGGAAACCGAAAAGTTAGGCTGCAAAGATTCACTGTCCAACTCTAACACAGCCATGTGACCTTGGGCAAGGCACTTAAACTCTTTAACTTTCAAATCCTTTATCTATAAAAGGAGAACAGTACTAGCATCTATTTTAAAGGGTTATTGAAAATTAAATGAGACCACAAAGTTAGTGAATCTCAGATGTTTCTAGAATGAGCCCAATAAAGACAGTTTTATCTTCCTTGCCACATTTGACTTCTCCCAGGGGAGAGCCTAGAAATATGTCCAGTCTTCTCAGAAAAAGTTCAGAAAAGCAGAGAGAGATCCTGCTGGAACAAGGTAAATCTTCTATCCCAAGTTACTCTTGGAAAATGTGACATATGTAGAAACTACTAATTACTGAGATTTTACTACATGTCTGGCATGTTTGTATATAATTTATATATGCAGACACATTTATTCCCCCTGAGCCCCATAAAGGGTTAAGGGTGGCAGAGACTCAGCAAACTCAGGCCACCACTGTCATCTGACTCCAGAGGCAGGCCTGAGCCTTCCCCTGCTTTCTCTAAATTCCCATCCAGTCAGTCCCTGTTCTTGTGCACCAGATGCCATCTTCTCTCACATTCTCAAGATCATTACTCCAGCATTTTCATGAATTCTCTAAAAAAATAGTTATTCAGGGATGTTTACCATCAGATCATTAATATAACATTATGTTTTCCAAGATATTTCACAGAAGAAGATATACAGGTGATCAATAAATATATGAAAAAGTGCTCATCATCCCTTTTAATTAGAGAAATGCAAATTAAAACCACCCTAAGATTTCATCTAACTCCAATTAGAATGGTTACTATCAAGAACACAAGCAATAAGTGTTGGTGTGGATGTGGGGGAAAAGGAACCATCATACGTTGCTGGTGGAGTTGCAAATTGGTGCAACCACTCTGGAAAGCAGTATGGAGATTCCTCAGAAAACTTGGAATGGACCCACCATTTGACCCAGCTACCCCACTCCTCGGTTTATACCCAAAGGACTTAAAATCAGCATACTACAGTGATGCAGCCCCATCAATGTGCATAGCAGCTCAATTCACAATAGCTAGATTGTGGGACCAACCTAGATGCCCTTCAATTGATGAATGGATAAAGAAACTGTGGTAAATATACACAATGGAATATCACTCAGTCATAAAGAAGAATAAAATTATGGCATTTGCTGATAAATGAATGGAGTTGGAGAATATCATGCTAAGTGAAATAAGTCAAGCCCAAAAAACCAAAGGTTGAATGTTTTCTCTGACAAGTGAATGACAATATATAATGAGGGAGGGTGGGGGGGGGTCGAGAAGAATGAAGGAGCTTTGGATGGTATAGAGGAAAATGAGGTGGGAGGTGGTAGGTGACAGAAAGATAGTAGAATGAAACAGAGTATTACCCTATGTATATGTATGATTTACATGAATGGTGTGAATTTACATTGCGTTTAACCATGGAAATGAAAAGTGGTACCCCACTTGTGTATAATGAATCAAAATGAAGTCTGTAAAAATTTTTAAAAATTTTTATAAAAATATAAAAAAACAAAAAATATAACAAACAGCTCACTTCACCCTACTTTCTTCTCCGACTCCCACTCCATTCCTCCTTTCCCCTTAACCCCTGGAAGGGCTTTCTATGATACTCCAAGTCACCAGAGACTCTCTTCCAGTTTTGTCTTCAGCCCACACCAGTGCTTGATTCCCAGTCCTTGTACAAAGCTCTTCTTTTTAATTGGTGCACATCGATTGTACAAAGTCGTGCACTTCTGGCAGATTCACACAGGCATAGAAACATAATTTGATCAATTTCACACCCCAGTTCCTCTCCCCTCACTCCTACTTGTCTCCTTTCAACTGACAGTGTGTCCCTTGTTTTTCCCTCTAGTTTCCACATATTAGAGAAAACATGATACTATGCTCTCAGAATCTGAAAAGGATGGTCTCTGGTTTCATGCATTCTCTTGGGAATGATGTAATTCCACTCTTTATGGCTAATAAGACTTCATTCTGTATCTACGCCACACTTTCTTTATCCATTCACCTGTTGAAGGACATCAAGTCTGGCTCCATGATTTGGCTATTGTGAAGATACAATAAACATAGAGATGCATGTATCTCCTAAGTATGATGACTTTAGAATCTCAGTATTGGATAAATACTGAGAGCTAGTATAGCTGGATCATATGGTACTTCTATTTTTAGCTTTTTGGGAAACTTCATACACTGATTTCCATAGTGGTTGGAAAAATTTACACTCCTACCAACAGTGTATATGGTTTCCCCTTCTTAATCTCCCTTCTAGCTTCTTATTAGTCTCTACACTTTTATTAGGTCAATCTTGGTGATTTTGTAATTTGATCTTCCCTAGTCCTAACATATACCTTCAACAAAGCCTGGACTTTGGAGTCAATTCTTAGTTAAAATTCCTGACCATTCTTATGGAAATGGCCCATATTCTTTGTGCCTTAATTTCCTACACTCTGAAATGGAGATAATAAAAACAGTACCTACCTGATAGGATTAGATATTTGTAAAGTTCTTAAAACAGTACCTGGAGTTTAGTAAGCACTGCATGGGTGCTTAATAAAATAAATATTTGTTACAAATGTGTTTTACCTGGCCAGTTGAAGTCAGCATCATGTCAAACTATCTTTACTACTTGTTTCATGAATGTTTGGTTTTTCATATGGGATCAAGAAAAGTTGCTCTGACCATGTTGTCAAGCTTTCTAAAAGGCAAATGGTTAAAAGAAAATTTAAAAATTAAAAAAAGGAGATCCTTTTCCCCCTGATCCTAACCAGCATTTATTGTTTTTAGTACTTTTGGTCATTGCCACTCCTACTGGTGTGAGAGAGAATCTCAGTGTAGTTTGGATTGGCATATCCCTGATGATTGGAGATGCTGAACATTTTTTTTTCATGTAATTGTTTGACATTTGTGCAGCTTCTTTTGAGAACTGTCTGTTTTCTTCATTTTCCCATTTACTGAGTAGGTTATTTTAATTGTTTAATGTTGAGTTTTTTTAGTTCTTTATATATTTTGGACATTAATCCTCTGTCAAAGTGTATTTTCAAATAATTTTCCCTAATTCTGTAGGTTGTCTCTTCACATTGTCATGTCCATTGTGTAAGGAATCCCATGAAAACCACGCCAGACACGGGAAATCACATAAGGGAGTTTATTAAGCAAATAGAGTGTCTCCCTGCAGGGTAAGAGAGAAAATGAGAGGAAAAGAAAGGGAAAGAGAAATGGCGCACACTAGAGAGAGTGGAAAAGCGAGCAGGATAGAAAAAGTGAGTACAAGAGAGAGAAGCTTGAGAAAAGATGGTGGGGTAGCTACCATGAAGCAGTTGAATTCCACAGGTCTAACAGGGGACCAATAACGGAGAAGGATACTTGCAAGCTGACTAATGAACCAACAGCTAGCTAGGATGTTCACAGACTGACAGTAGTTGGGAGGCGGGGAAATGGCTGCAACGGAAAGGGCGGGGGGAGCAGCTTTGTACATTACACATTGCTGTGCAGAAGATTTTTAATTAGATGGCATCCCATTTATTGATTCTTCCTCCTTTCCTAAGCTATAGGCATCTATTCAGGAAATCTTTGCTTGTGCTTATATGTTGAAATGTTGACCCTAATTGTTTAAACAGTTGTAAAGTTTCTGGCCTCATACGTAGGTCTTTGTTTTATTTCAAGTTGACTTTTGCACAGAGTTAAAAGATAAGGATCTAGTTTCATTCTTCTATTTATGGATATACAGTTTTTCCCAATACCTCGTGTTAAAGGCTGTCTTTTCTCCAGGGTATGTTTTTGGTGCCTTAGTCCAGGATCAGATAGTGGTGTGGCTTTGTCTCTTTGTTGTCTGTGTGGTCCACGGGTCTGCTTGTCTATTGTTGGGCCTGGGCCATGCTGTTTTGTTACTATGGCTCTGCAGTATAATCGAAGATGAGTATTAGAATGCTTCCAGTTTTGCTCAGACTTGTGCTGGCTATTCTTAGTCCTTTTTTCTTCCATAGGAATTTCGTTCTTCTTTCTCATCTGACTTGACCTCTCCATAGCCTTTGATACAATCAATCAGATCCTCCTTGACACACGTTCTTCACTTGACTTCCAGGACACCACACTCTCCTGGTTTTGCCTCTACTTCTTCCAGGTTAATCGCCATGCTGCTGCGGCTGCTTTGCCCTTCCAAGTGTGGGTGTAATCAAGGGTCAGTCCTCAGTCCTTGTCCCGTCCTTCTCTAGACTCTTCCCTGCAGCTCTCAGGTGTGTTAGTGTTTGCATTCCACTTGTAGTTTGAGGACAGTCCAGAACCACTCCTAGCTTCAATAGCCTCAGCTCTTAAAATGTTGGCCCAAGAGATACTAGCCTAGAAAAGGAACTCTTATAAACGTCTGAGAATGTAAATTTGAATAGCCATTATGGAAAAGAGGATGCAGATTTCTCAAGAAACTAAAAATAGAACTCCCCACCGTGACCACTATACCATTACTGAGCACATATCCAAAGGGAATGCCATCAGTTTATTAAAGAGATACCTGCACTCCCGAGTCTGCTGCAGCACTCTTCACAACAGCCAAGATACGGAGTCCACTGAGATGTCCATCGATGGATTCATGGGTTTTTAAACTATGACACACAGACAGACACACAACAGGATAATGTTCAGCCATAAAATTTTAAATCCTGTCTTTGGAAGAAACATGGATAAAACTAGAGGACCCTACGTTAAGTGAAGTGAGTCAGCTACAGAAAGATAAATACTGTATCTTCTCACTTGTGTGGAAGTGTAAAAGGTTGATTTCATAGAGAAAGTAGAGAGCAGAATAATGGTAATGGGAGACTGAGAAGAGGCTGGAGAACAGAGAGAGGATAGATAATGAAAGACGGGGGAGTAATATGGTCTGATGTTCTACAACACAATCTGTAATCTATTTCATAGAGAACTAGAGAGGTTTGAACATTCCCCCCCCCACACAATGATAAATATTTAGGAGAGAGAAATGCCAATTACCCTAATGACCTGATCATTATGATTTGCATATATGTATTGAATAATCACACTGTATCCTGTACATATGTATAATTGTGTGTCTATTAACAAAAAGGATAATAGCTTAGTGAAGAGGATTTGTTCATGATACTGAGCAAATCTACATGTCAGTTAGCACATTTCCATATCACAAATGACCTTTTTATTCCACCTCAGTTATATACTAGCACCTATTAGATCTATTGAATGGTTCAGAGCAAACAACCTTCCTGCCCACGCCAAATGTCCTATTAGCATTGGAACATTTGTATCATCCCTGCATTATAAAAAGGTCATAGTGAATTGATAACTATTTTCCTCACTTAGTAGTCATTATTTTTATTTTCCTGTATATGAAGAAATAATAACTTATCTAAAATCTTTGGTTTATAAAATTAGTATAGCCTCAGTTTGCTCATGTACAAATGGGAAAATGAATCCCCACTTTCAAAGTATAAGGCAAACACTGTATTAAAATATGTAGTATTGGAGTGTGGAGATCCCACTAAGGTTTATTGAAGGATACAAAATTCTACTTAGATTGGAAAAATAAGTTCAAGATCTCTATTGTACATCATGATGACTATAGTTAATAAGGTTATACTCGAAGCTGGGATCGGTGGCACATGCCTATAATTCCAGTGACTCAGGAGGCTGAGACAGGAGGATCTGAAGTTCAAAGTCAGCCTCATTAACAGTGAGGTGCTAAGCAACTCAGTAAGACACTGTCTCTAAATAAAATACAAGATAAGACTTGGAACGTGACTCACTGATTGAGTGTCTCTGAGTTCAATCCCTGATACCCCTGCCAAAAAAATAATGGTGTACAAGTGTTATCACAAAAATGTTATGTGAGGTAATGACTTTATTCATTACTTTGATTTAGCCATTATACAAAGTATACCTATATCAAAACATCATATCATATACCACATAAATACATGCAACTTTTATTTGCCAATAAAAAATATTTAAAATGATGTTATTGATTATTGAAGTGTATATGCATATGAAAACCCTAATTTGTAATTATAAGGTATATGAAATCACATTTTTCACAAGGAATCATGAAAACAGTCTGGCCTGTATTCAGAAGCAAAACAAGAGTCATAGGATTTTAACCACAAGTACACAATTTGGGCTGCATGATTCCATAGCAAAGCTAAAATACAAGTTATTAAATCTTAATCTATATCTAGAATTCTTTTCTAGAAGGCAATCTCTTCACTTAAAATAGGATTTATACAGATGAGTTAGAATCTTCTGCCATTAAAAATTTATTTTTCTTTCTGATAAATTTTTAAAAATCCCCCCTAAAGTTTAAAGAAACAGAAAATGAAAACTGCCTTGCCTATAAAGGCTGAAGACAAATTTCCCATGGCTCCTACAACACGTTCCCTGTTTTCCCTTCAAAATGTTAGGTCAAAGAATGAATGTTGAGTCAAGTGCTACCACTATCTTAACCTCCATAGGACGATGAAGACTTGAAGAGCTATTAGACTACGGAGATTTTGCAGAGATGAGGAACCCATTTTCTCCTAGGAATGAAATAAAAAGAATTGAGACCAAATGACTAGACACGAAGCACTTCTGGGGTATGTACTTTATGATAAAAGGAAAGTGATTTATTTTGCTTCTCTGGGAGTTACCACATATTATCGTTATTGTATAACTCTTTAAATTTTCTCAGCAATCATATTTACTTGTTTGGTAGGTCTTAGCATTATGCCTATTTTACATAATAGCTAAGGGAGTTTAAGTAGCTTGCCCAGGAGAATAGAATCTAAACTCTTCACAGTCTAAAAACATTCTCTGTCAAGATGAGAGATATTTTGGTGGGGAGGGGGTCCTGGGACCACACTCTCAAGAAAAGTTTCTCCAGATAAACTCATAAAAAATACCTATCTCATGATTTAAACAAATGTACAACTAGGATATGAGTGATCTAGAAAATGTGACTTAGCAAAAGGAGTCGTGCAGAATGAAGTTTGAAACCATTTGTCATGCAATTGAGATTATGGGGAACGTAAATTACAGAATGCAGATTATAAATTGGTGTGACTTTTCTGGGTAGCAGTCTTTAAGAACATAACATCACATAGTCAACATTTCAAGAGCAAAAGTGATCTTAAAAATATAACCCATGGAGTAGAGTTCAAGGACCTGAAGTTATTTAACTGGGGAAAAAAAGATTTCAAGTCCTGTGATACCCTCTTTGCATCAAATGAGAAGACAGCCTTTCTGCCTTTCTTAGGAAAGATTTGTTATATACTTTCTGCCAACAAAATTGAATTTCTGGGAGTTGCAAGGAGTCAGAAATGTCTTTCTTGTATTGAATTTAAATAGAACAGTTCAAGCCATTCGAATCCAGATGAAAATAAACAACTCTGAAAGATAACAAGTACCCTATCAACTGAGGTGTATGAGCAGAGAGAAAAAGAGGGTTAAGTTAGGGGAAATTTGAGTCCAGGGTTTGGAGACTAAATTACTCCTAAAACATATTCAGGATCTTTGATGAAATGTCGTCTGATTCTGGGATTTTTCAAATAAGTTTGCGATGACACAGCTTTTAAGAATCATCTAGACTTTGTTTTCCAACTGCAAAAGTTGAAAACAGAAAATGCCTACCAGCCCTTGTGATGCATTTACTGCCCTCATTTTAAGGTCAAGAAGTTCATTACTTTTCTTGTTCACATTACATCAGGTTCTAAGCTGTTTTACAAACTTGATTTAATAAGCTTTCCCTTCCAAAATAGAATAATATGACTCAAGGGTTGCAGTCAACTTCTGTAAGACTTGTCATGACTAGGTTTGAAGTAAACTGACAACAAGTTCAACATTCAAAGCATGATGACCAGCGCCAAGTAATTCACAAGTGTAAACTTTTCTAACTTTTGGAATTTACTCTTACTCCCAATAAAGACCTAGGTCAAAAAACCCAGGCTTAGAGAAGTTAAATTTCTATTTTACCAAATATCTTGCAGCTAGTAAAGTGGCACAATTTCATGTTAATCTCAGATCTGGTTGACTAGGACTTCCTAACTAGTGGTAGGAGGAAGGGGTCAATCAACCTGGTAACCCATTTGTCCTGCCAGGTGATAACTACCAAATCATTGGTAGGAGCCATACAACTTCATTTTTATTAACTTGACAAAACCTCAGGAACTGGGAAGCAAATCAACAAAAGCCCTTGAAAAATAACCATCTTGTTGCCTCAGAGTCTGTTTTGAAGGACAGCAGTAGTGTGATGGAGATCCCCTTTGGAAAGCATTTTGAGCACACCTGTGTCCTATTCTTTGAAGTCTAAGAAGGGTTTTGCAGGATGACTGTGCTGTAAAGCAGAAGCATCCTCCAGAATCTGTAAGGAGTGGATCAGCCTGCTGCATTCCATAGTGAGTGTAAAAGAGTGGAAATAAGGACCTTGACCATGACTACCCAGTGAACCTCTATCCACCCGCTGGAGTTGTGCTCTTGCACTTATTTGTTAACAATTTAATATACTCCTTTCCTACTAGAGAAAATCTCAGACCAACATACCATTATCTGGGTAATTTCTTATTCTCAATACACCATCTTATTTCTTTCCTTATTGTTATTCTGTCCCAAATTGATTTCACTTGGATCAATACTCTTCCCTGACTTTCCTTTCTCTTCTCAGCGGTTCTCTTCACAATGCTGGCTTACATTTTCTCTAAGGTTTCTTTCAACTTTACAGTTCAATCACACCCATTGTTTCCTTTGAAATTTTGGGAGATCTGTGTTCACAGACTGCTTTCTCACTACAAACCAGAGGACACCTTGTGCTGTCCAGAACAAGTTTGAACAAGACAAAGGGTTAAGCAGAAGAGACTATTATTTATCTTGAGAAGAAAAAGAGAATCACACCAATTAAAAGTGAGTGTGCATATTTAGTTTTACAACCTTTGAGACCCTGGAGTGAAAGCAAAATATCATGTGCAAAAGTAATCTCCTCTTTCTTATTGTACATTTCCCATTGGGCATCCATGTAATCTGGAATCAAATTTATATTATCGGTGTCAAGAAAACACACAGGGGATGAGTATAGATAGAAGAGGGCTTCCATTCCTAATTTTCTCAGAATTGGCTTAAGGGAAACAATGAAAGAAAAGAAAAATGGCAGGTTCTTCAGTCACACCTAGCCTTGAAGGTCTCCCTCTGCCATATGCTCCCTTGGATATGTTACCAACATCTAAAGACTTCCTTGCATTAGCTACCATAACTGCATCATTCCATTTCCTCCTTAGAACCATAAATTAACTACTATTACTATCCATTTTATTGATGAAGAAGCTGGGTTGTGAGCAGTTGAAAGGACTTGTTCCAAAGTCTCAACTTAAATTTTGTGTCCTATAGTTGGATCTCCCAAATCTGCTGGTCCATGTAGTTTGTCCTCTGGACCTAACAGTTTCTAATTTTTCTGTGGAATTAGGCTTACATTATTTTTTTATTATTGTCAGATAACATGTATACATTACTCATCATTTACTCAGAAAATACTAATTCCTAGTATTTCTTTAAAATTTTCCAGACAAAAAGACAATTGACAAAGGATCTCCAGAAATACGATGCCTGAAACTCCTAACATTGCTGATCGCTAGGGTAGAGCCACTCACTGGTGGACAAACACATTAATATACCTTACACACAGTCACAGAAGGAATAAAATGTTGAAGGGGAAGAAGACTGCTGAGACCCCAGAAAGGTACCGCTGAGACTTGGAATCATTTTGGAATTCCTTTATGATTGGGGAAGGATGAGACCTGGTTACCCAAACAAATTTAGTTAGGAAGAAGTTGAAATTTGAGATATAAGGATAGATGCCCTTCAATTGTTGAATGGATAAAGAAACTGTGGTATATATATCACACAATGGAATATTACTCAGCCACAAAGAAGAATAAAATTATGGCATTTGCAAGTAAATGGATGCAGTTGGAGAATATCTTGCTAAGTGAGATAAGCTGATCCCAAAAAAACCAAAGGCCAAATGATCTCTCTGATAAGCAGATGATGATACATAATGGTGGGTGGGAGGGAGGCAAGAATGGAGGAAGGATGGATTGTATAGAGAAAAAAGAGGGGTGGGGAGGAGAGAGGGGGAAGGAAAAAATAACAGAATGAGACAAACATCATTACTCTATTGTGCATGTATATATACATGTACATGATTATACAAATAGTGTGACTCTACTTTGTGTACAACCAGAGAAACAACAGTTGTACCCCATTTGTGTACAATGAATCAAAATCAAAATGAATAAATGAATAAATAAATAAATAAATTGTATTTATTTAGTGAAGAGAACTCTGGAGTTGCAGATGAAAGGCCCAGGCCTGGGCACTCTTCCCAGGCTTCCGTTAAGTCTCTAAGCTGGGTTCTATCTTTTGAACAAGGAAACTAATCGTCCCTATCTCTCTGTGAACTGTGCTTGGGATCATATGCATCTAAACATGAGAATAGTTCACAAATTTCAAACCACTAAATAAAAAGTTACAAATGGGAGTTCCAGAGCCAATCTGGCCTACAGATGTTTTATGTTTGGGTTGAAAAACTGTCCTTCAAAACAAAACAAAAATAACAACAAATAGCCATCAATGACAGAGAAGTCGGCCGGGCATGGCGTGCATCCTCCTGCGGAGGTCTGGCTCCTCATCCTAGATGCTACATTTTGCTGCTCCTCACTTCCTAGCAGTCATCTGTAGGGTCCAGATGGTGTAAGATGAACGTCACTTGTGCGGCCAGGAAGCCTCAACCTTCTGTACAACAGCGGCACATAGAAGGTCTGCACCCAAGGGTGAAGAGGTGGGGCCTGGAGAAACCAAGCCCCCCAGACATGTTTTTGACTCAGCAGCAAAGAGCATGCTTTCATGAGAACCTGCCTGGGAGGCCAGTGCCTCCGACACTCTCCCGCTCTTCAAATGATACTGTTGAGACTGGGAAGGAAGAAGGGACAAGATTCTGCCATTAGTCAGCTCTACATCACTGTCACCAAAATATCCAACAAGACTGACTTCAAAGAGGAAAAGTTAAATATGACTCCTGGTTTCAGAGATTCAGTCCATGGTGGGCCGACTCCATCACTCTGGACCCAAGGAGAGGTAGAATATCTCGGAAGGGCCTAGTGGAGAAGTGTTGCTCTTCTCCAGGTGGCCAGGAAGCAGAGATGGAAGGGGTCACAGGGAAGATTTGCATTTCCAGGGCATACCCCCAGTGACCTACCTCCCCCAGCCAAACCCCACCTGCCCACAGTTACCACCCAGTCAGTCTATTCAGGCTAGAATGGATCAGTTAGGCTACAACTCTCCCAATCCAATCATTTCACTTCCAAACATTCCTTTATTAACACAGGAGGGGTTTTGTGTGTGTGTCGGAGGGGACATCATATCCATATTACAACACCAACCATCAACGAATCTCCCTTGTCCACATATTCTCAGCATCCAGGAATTTCTCAAGGAACAAATATATACCAGCAATGAAAACGAAAACCAAATAAAGTCAAGGAGGAAAGATGTGAGAGACGGAAATGAATCTTGGTGTTCAAAACGACTGATCGTTCAGCAGCGGTAAGAATTTAAAAGCCAGTCACTGTGAGGATTCAAAAGGGCACCTCTGGAGTGTTCTGGTGGCTGATGAAGAGGACAAATGCAGGAATTGCAATTCATCCAGCGACTGCCCATTCATCCTGAAAACAAATCTACTCTGGTCGTTATTTATCCAGCAGTTATCTGTGATTGTTCAACGAAGCTGTGGCACATCATGTGTGTTCTCTAATTCTTTGATGTCTGGTGTCAACCAGGCGTTTAATAACTGTCAACAAATATATTATATTCGAGGGAATATATTCAGTGAAAGATTAAATTAGGCACTGCGGCCAGACCACCCACAGTGCAGGAAAACATTCTGTGCTAGAAAATAACATTATTATGATAAGGATGAAAAGATGTCAAGTGACAGACTAAGGATTTTCCTCCCCAAAGTGTAAGGTCTGAGTATCCATCCTCAATCTAGGGTAGGTATCACTTGGTCTAAGTTGAAAATACCCTCTTTTCAAACTCCTAGCTCACATATCCTGTGTGTATCACTGGTAGCCTTTGAGACTCACTGGTACACAGCTTTTCCTGATCTTTCCCATCACTCTCTTTCTATTGTGTCCCAATCCATCAGGTCAAAACATTTACATGGAATGCTGGGATAGAAATAACACTGAACTTATTGAATGGTCAGAACATTAGAACCTAGAAAATAATTCCCTATCTCTCCCCCTCATGTTTTCCAGACCTGCGATCCTGTCTCATTCAATGGGGCATTATATAAATTATATATGTACGTGCTGTCAGAACTTATTAAGTTGCCTTGTAAGAGGTAATTGTTTTCAGGGTGGTGATTTGTTAAAATCTGACCTAGCAGAGAATAGAGTTATGCTAAAGAGTTATTACAAGCAATGGAGTTATGATAAAAGAATGAATTAGCAATCAAGTTGCATGTGTTCATATCCATATAAGACAACGACAGATTGCAGACATCTGAAAGAATATGCAAAATTAGCATCAGGGCAGTTTCCGGTTACAGAAAAGCAGTTCTAGTTGACTGTATTGAACTCTGCCCCAAGGGAAGGAGCTGTTTCTAGCTCTGCTGTCTTTTTACTACCTGTCTGAAGTTGGTGTTTCTCAACCAAAAGTTGTTACATTCACAAAGTCACAGAGCTAAGGATGAATCCACAATGGGATTTAGTGATCATATCCCTGAGGGCCCGATGAAAATCTAAGATAATGGTTTATTATCAAATTTGGTCCAGTGATTAATCAAGAACTACTCAAAGTTGTTGTAGTGTGTATTTAGAGAGCTACACACTTGCTAATACTAAACAGTTTTCAATACAATGTGACACTATACCCTACCTGAAGGAAATACACTATTCTCAGAATCACTGTTACAATGAAAATTGAGGAAAAATTGGTAATATTAGTCGCCTTTGATTCTTTTTCTTTTTAGTACATGTATTCTGTTCATTTTCACTCTGTGTGCTAATGTTAATGAGATTTATTGAGTAGCAAACATTGTACAAGTACTTGATTTAGCAGTATCTTATTTAATCCTCTTAACCAACTCTTTCATAGATGAGAAAATGACAACAGGGAAGTGAAGTACCATGTCCAAAGTCATAGGGTTAACCATTGAGAGAGTCAGGATATGATCTCAGGTCTCTAGGATTCTCCCAGGAGTTTTCATGATCCAGTTACTTTGTCTCTAGGATTACTTTCCATTCCAATAGGAATAGCTTCTCTACCAAAGAGGACAAATCAAGCAGAACAGCGGGGGTGTACCTCTGGGTTCCTTTACTTGGTATTTGGATTACTTACAAATACCAGTCTATTCTGGAATATTTATTAATCCTTCTTTCACCATGAAAACCAGATAAAAACCTCTTGAGCCCGACAGTTACCTGCTGGTCAGCTTTTTTTTTTCCCCCCATTTCTTAGACCTCTAATGCAACTGCGATCTCATCAGCAGTATGATCGCCCACCGCCCGCGGGGACAATCACAACACGTACGCTCTTGATCACAGGAACCAAAAAGCCCTTTATTCCACAAGTCTCCGACTTATATTGAGAACATCAGCCTATCAGAGAGTAGACTACCAGGAAAGTCAGCCTATCAAGGAACAGTCTCCAGGCAGATACCAGGATTGCCTCATATACAACAGCCAATCAGAGTTACTTCCTAAAACTTGTTTACGAGTGCAGCTAAGTCTGGCAAGCTGCCAGGTGCCATCTTAGAGATCAGGCCACGGTGCGGCCCTGGGGCCCTCAGAGCCCACCCCTGACAAGCAGTAGACTATGTTGATCTGAAACATGAGAAAAACATGCATGAACATGAATTCTAACAAATGCTGACCTCAAGCCTCTTTATTTCCAAGCAATGGAATGGTATGTCTTCTATCAGATTTGGATAGGCAATTCATAAGGAAATATTTTGTAAAAGTATTATTATATGTGGGTACCTTTTTGAGAGGAGATGTTTAAAACAGTTTTAATTTAGTTTTAATAGTTTAGTTATGCTAAGGAAACCAAACCTTTAGACTCTACACTCAAATAGTTCTTACAGAATGTTAAGACAACCAAGTGTTTTATGTTTTTCTTCTTTCCAGTGGAAAATTGCTTTTTAAGTAAGAACACTGAATGCATGTATTTTTGAGAGAATTTTTTTTTTTTGTTCAGACGGTGTAAATCTCCCCCTCCCAAAAAAGTTCTACAAATTAGATAAACATTAATGAACAAACTGCATTGAGTTCCTGAATTCAGTAGAAAGATAGGGAATTACGTTTCCATTAGAATCCACACCTGCTCACCACTTGAATTTGACCCCCCACCATCTTAATTCTTGCAGTCCCTGGGCTTCTGTAATTGGCATCTCCAATTTCCTATTTAGTAAAGAATCTGAGATCTCCAGTATCCAAATCTGTAGTGCATCTGAAACGCTCAGTTTGGCTGTTTTACAGAACCATCTGGAATGAGTCAGCTGTGAAGCATCTGGGTAGATTGGTTATGGGCCAGGCCTAAAAAAAAAAAAATGCACTGCATGGATTTGCCTTTCAAGAGTATGGTTATTTTTGCTGTACAAATTTGGTCATGAAATCATAAATTAGGAAATTGTCTCAAAGGGTGAAACTCCTTCCTGAAAGTCATCTCTTCAACTATTGACTTATTAACCAGGAAATTCTTCTTACGTCTAACCAAAAAATTTTAATTGTTCATCTTAACAAAAAAGGCAAGTTGCTTTTATTTCAGCAGGGAAGTCTTCCAAGTAATATACAAAATGATGCTTTATCATGTTAACCATCCTCCCACAGATAATGCAAATTCATGTGAACTGGTGATTTAACATAACTGAGAGCTGATTAAAAATCCACCTTCCTGTCAATAATTATTTATGTTGATCATCTTTCCCTGAAACAGATGATTCACTCTCTGTCCATGGTAACTCTTACTCTTCTTCAATGGCCTTATTTTCATCTATGACAAGTAGCTGGATTATTTTTCTCTGGACCATGACAAGGGTTGGCACTGACTTCTGAAAATGTAGAGACTTGCAAAGGCAACCATTATTCCAGAGATCATTCTGTGCTACATTTTTTATGTTCTGCATAGCATCCTAGGAGAACTTTGCAAGATGTGTCTTCATTCATCTAGCCTCTACTTAGCCGATTTTTTTACATCTGCTTGAGAAGAGTTGGCCTGAATAGAACACAAGAGATCAATGAAAACTCACTCAAGAAGATCGGGTACTTCAAATCATACATCTCCTTGTAAGTCACCCAACTGCAGGGTCTCTAGTCACCTTAGAACCTCTCTCTGAGAAGGGAACCCAAACCACACATGCCCAGTCTTCTCCATCTTGAAGTATGTCCCAGGTTCACCTGTCAAAAGCAAGGAAGTTATTCCAATTACATTTTACCCCTCTTCTAGAACAGTTAGTTCATTAGTATATGTCCTAAGAGCTCTACTTCCAAAATATTCCCCAATATGAACTTCTCACCAAGTCCAGAGTAAGCGTTGAAAGTGACCGTTCCCTCTCACCTCCCTCAGCTAACTGCCTGATCTCCTAGTTTTTACTCTTGTCTCCTTCCTACCCATTATTTGTAAGCAAATAGAAACATTATATTATAGTCAGAAATTAACAGTAAGGTTAATACTTCAATGTACATCTTTTTCAATATTTTTATATGCATGCATTTTTTTTGTTTGATTCATTCTGCTATTTTTCCCTTCCCCCCACCCCTCCCACCCCTCGTTTCCCTCTATACAGTCCTTCTGCTTCCCTCGCTAACCCTAACTCTAACCCTAACACTAACCCCTCCCACCACCCATTATGTGTCATCATCCACTTATCAGCGAGATCATTCGTCCTTTGGTTTTTTGAGATTGGCTTATCTCACTTAGCATGATATTCTCCAATTTCATCCATTTGCCTGCAAATGCCATAATTTCATCATTCTTTATGGCTGAGTAACATTCCATTGTGTATATATATATATATATATATATATATATATATATATATCACAGTTTCTTTATCCATTCATCAATTGAAGGGCATCTAGGTTGGTTCCACAGTCTGGCTATTGTAAATTGAGCAGCTATGAACATTGATGTGGCTATATCTCTGTAGTATGCTGATTTTAAGTCCTTTGGGTATAGGCCAAGGAGTGGGATAGCTGGGTCAACAAAGTTAGCCTCCAAGTTTTCTAAGGAATCTCCACAATGCTTTCCAGAGTGGCTGCACTAATTTGCAGCCCCACCAGCAATGTATGAGTGTACCTTTCTCCCCACATCCTCGCCAACACCTGTTGTTGCTTGTATTCTTGATAATCACTATTCTAATTGGGGTGATATGGAATCTTAGGGTAGTTTTGATTTGCATTTCTCTTATTACTAGAGATGTTGAACATTTTTCCATATGTTTGTTGATTGCTTGTAGATCTTCTTCTGTGAAGTGTCTGTTCATTTCCTTAGCCCATTTGTTGATTGGGTTATTTGTATTCTTGGTATAGAGTTTTTTGAGTTCTTTATAGATTCTGGAGATTAGTGCTCTATCTGAAGTATGATTGGCAAAGATTTTCTCCCACTCTGTAGGCTCTTTCTTCACATTGCTGATAGTTTCCTTTGCTGAGAGAAAGCTTTTTAGTTTGAATCTATCCCAGTTATTGATTCTTGCTTTTATTTCTTGTGCTATGGGAGTCCTGTTAAGGAAGTCTGGTCCTAAGCCGACATGTTGAAGATCTGGACCTACTTTTTCTTCTATAAGATGCAGGGTCTCTGGTCTGATTCCCAGGTCCTTGATTCATTTTGAGTTTAGTTTTGTGCACAGTGAGAGATATGGGTTTAGTTTTATTCTGTTGCATATGGATTTCCGATTCTCCCAGCACCATTTGTTGAAGAGGCTATCTTTTCTCCATTGCATATTTTTGGCACCTTTTTCTAGTATGAGAAAATTGTATTTATTTGGGTTTGTGTCCATGTCCTCTATTCTGTACCATTGATCTACCTGTCTATTTTGGTACCAATACCATGCCATTTTTGTTACTATTACTTTGTAATAGAGTTGAAGATTTGGTATTGCGATACCCCCTGCTTCGCTCTTTCTGCTCTTCTTGGTTTCTTATTCTTCCAGATGAATTTCATAATTGCTTGCTCTATTTCTGTAAGGTTTGTCATTGGGATTTTAATTGGAGTTGCATTGAATCTGTATAGCACTTTCAGTAGTATGGCCATTTGGACAATATTAATTCTGCCTATCCAGGAACATGGGAGATCTTTCCATCTTCTAAGGCTTTCATTAATTTCTTTATTTAGTGTTCTGTAATTCTCATCGTAGAGGTCTTTCACCTCTTTTGTTAAATTGATTCCCAAGTATTTTATTTTTTTCGAGGCTATTGTGAATGGGGTAGTTTTCCTAATTATTCTTTCCGAAGATTCATCACTTATGTATAAAAATGCATTAGATTTATGAGCATTGATCTTATATCTGCTACTTTACTGAATTCACTTATGAGTTCTAAAAGTTTTCTGGTGGAATTTCCAGGTTCCTCTAAATATATAATCATGTCATCAGGAGATAGGGATAGTTTGAGTTCTTCTTTTCCAATTCATATCCCTTTAATTTCTTTGGTCTGTCTAATTGCTCTGGCTAGAGTCTCAAGGTCGATGTTGAATAGAAGTGGTGAAAGAGGGCATCCCTGCCTTGTTCCAGTTTTTAGGGGGAATGCTTTCAGTTTTTTACCATTTAGAATGATATTGGCCATGGGCTTAGCATAGAAGGCCCTTACAATGTTAAGGAATGTTCCCACTATCCCTATTTTTTCTAGTGTTTTGAGCATGAAGGGGTGCTGTATTTTATCAAATGCTTTTTCTGCATCTATTTACATGCATGCATTTTATACATTATGTTTTTTTAAAAACCACATAAATGTATACATAGCATCCCTCCTGCATTGTAACTTGTTTCCTGTGAATAATCATACCTCTCAACTTTAGTGTGTTAATTCTGTAATTATTCTCCAATGTCTTTACAGCTTTCCTCCATTCCAAGATAACACATCTCATCTGATTGTTGCCATTAAAACCTCTCTGTCTAGCACAATCCATTTTTTATGTGTTTGACTTACTGAAAAAGACTGGGACAATTTTCTTAACATCTTTCTCTACAAAGAAGTCCAACTTTTGTTTCTGTCACATAAATCACATTGGTTAAGTCTCTTTTTTAAATATTGTGTGTCAGTGCCTGTGGAATAAAACCCCCAAGTCCTACTCTAGCCTACAGGACCTTATGCATGATGGGACCTCTGCTCAACCTTCCTGAACTTATCCTCTAGCCCTTCCTTCCCCTCGCTCACAGAACTTCAGTCATGGAGGACTAACCTCAGATCCTCAAACACTCCACATTTTCTAGCCTCAGGACATTCAGATTTGTTCTTTTCTCTGCCTAAAACCACCCTATTAAGTCTCAGTTAAACTAGCACTATTTCTGAAAGACTCTAGTATTAAACAGTCACCGTCTCCAAACTTTGGTGACTCCCCCAGTCCTGCATTCATATCTTCATACGACCCTCCCACACTGACTCAGACTTGTCCATGACTGAGTTTGATCAAGGGGACATCAAAATGGCCATGATGTCCACATGTACTTGAGGAGCCTGGACACATGGGAGCTCATGCTCTTGGTACCCTCTGGATGCAGTTACGTGAAAATCTTAAACTGCAGCAGGAGGAGGAGATCCACTAGATTGAATCCAGACCACCCATACAATGAGATTAATGGATCGTTGTGTTAAGGTGGTGTGTTTTAGGTGCTTATTGTACTTCATACCATTTATTACTGTTATGGTTAGATTATCTCCTCCAGAATTTCATATGTAGGAAACAATCCCCAAATCAATAGGAGGTAAGAGCCAAGGAGAGGTCAAGAGGCCATGTTATCCTCCCTCGTATACAGATCAATGTTATTATCATGTAAGTTTGTTATCATGCGATTGGATTCTTTTCAGAGTGATGAATTTGGGTCCCCTTCCCCCTCTTGTATGTGCACATGCTCCCTTTTGTGCTCTGACTTTCCACCGTGAGATAACACAGCAGAAGGCCCTCACCAAACATCAGGCCCTTAACCTCGGATTACCCAGTGCCTGAAAATGTAAGGACATAAATTTCTTTATTTATAAATTACCAGGCCTGTGGCATTCTGTCATAGCAGCAAAAAATAGAATAAGACCCCCTGAAATTATTAGACATACCTGTGTACCAGTTATTATTTATTTCTTGCTAATGCAAACCTCAAGTTTTGCCACCTTATTTACAAAGACATGTGTCTTCAGTGCACTGAAGATACATGGCACTGAATAAAACTGGTTTGATGGGTGGATAGAAATTTCTAAGACTCAAGAAATGTATCAGAAAAATGTATAAATGACCAGAGCTGGAGCAGATTCAGAGACCATCTAGACACGAATTTCTCATTACTAGTGAGGAAATGCATTGTTTAGAGCAAGGTCTACCAAACGAGAAAGTACAAAGCAGAACCCTCCCTCCCAGAGTAAGACACCCAGATCCAAGACTGAGAGGAATATCTATAGGTTCAAGCTTTCAGATTGGGGTAGATTGCTGTGTACCTGAAAGGTTTTAACCTGTGGTCTGCTCTTTTTGTGAAACTTCTGATGTATGACAAATGATTCAGACCCCATCTGGACTGGGGTGATGACCCAGGCCTTCACAGAATCTTGGTCTCCCAAATTCTGCTACAGTATTTGCCCACTAACAACACACTCAACTGTTTATCCGTTGTTCTTGTTTGGTTGCTGTGGTGTGCTTTGCCACATCATCCAGTTTTACTCTGTGACACTGACCCACATATATACACTGACTGACTCACTAGTATCCTTCAATGTTTACAAATATGGCAGCCTCTGTGCTAAGTGGTCCTTATGCATTATTTCATTTTGAACTCACAGCATCTGTTACATACAAAATAATTATTGTTCTCATTCACTAATGAAAAAAACTGTATCAAAGAATTAGGTAACATGTTCAAGGTTAACAACTAAAACCAGCAAAGAAACCATGCTCCAAATCTATCTGCAAAGCCTACTGTCTATTGCTGCTCCCTGTAATGCTTCTGTCCTCATGGACCTGCCTGTGCTAGCCTCAGCCCAATATTCAACCCTGTGTATCTGTCCACAGCAAATTTTACCAAGAGGTGTCTTATTCCTTTGAGTTAAAATTCACTGTCAAGCGTGAGTTGAGAATCAGTGAATATTTATGTGATATATCAGCCCTTCCAGATGATTTTAACTCCAAAAATGTATCTAACCTTTGTTTTTCAGATCTGCTGTCAGGCTTGTATGGAGCAAATTTTGGGACAGAGGAATTGTAGGAAGCTTGGTCCTACAAAAGACAATTTTCTCCATATTCCATACTTGTATAAATATCTAAATCTTCTTAGGGGTGGTAAATGATCCTTCTGTTTAGGAAATTAGATATAAGGAACTCCAGTGTCTGAGTGATACATCCCTTTCTTCCATCCCTTCATAAAATACAGTGTATAAAAGTTCAGGCTCTGTTCCTCTCTGATTCAAGGTGATATGTGTGTGGTGGGTGCAGGGCAGGTGTGGGAGAGATTGCTGACACTGCCTCCTTGGCTTTTTGATACTGTCAGAGAAACTGAGGCATGAGAATCCACCCTGCTGAAGGTCACATCATTCTCCAGATGACAATACGGCTATCTAAGAGTCCTGGCACCTAGCACTTTGATGCTAAAATGCACAGCTAAATTCCATACATGCGCCACTTCTTTACCTGGGTGGTAGACAGCACAACTGGCTTTTTTTTCTTTCTCCTGCCTCAGCTGATTCTGAGAGAATTGCTTCTCCCTATTTTCCAGGCCCACCCCCTGGATTCCCTCCTGGTACACACTGGTTGCTGCCTTCAGACTGTGTTGCCTAGCAACCCAGCTCTGCAGGCTTCCTAATAGACAAAGGTTTTCCTTCCAGTCCAACTGCTGTACTAATGCTCATTGTTGACAAGGGAACAATTCCCTGCTGAGCATATGCTGTAATCTGAAGGCTGGTTTGGGACTTGGTGCCAAGAACTGCATCTCTCTCTACTGAAACAGCAGGGAGGGATGAGTTTGAGCACCAACTCATTTTATTGCATGGATTACACCCACATTGACCAATGTCTATGCATGCATTTCTACTTGGTCACTCATCAGAAATTACATTAGAAAATGCATTCTATTAGAGTGGAATCTGAAATCAGAGAATAATTCACATCACCAGCGTCTTGCCTCATATAACCCTAAAAACATCCTCTTCTATTCCAAGGCATACAACCACACAGTCTGAAATAATTTCAAATCTATCAGGTAAGAAGCTCAGATATACTGTATTCAATAAGAAACACTTCAATCCATACAGATCTTTTCCATCCATCTCACTGGATGCTGACATTGAGCCATCATCAAGGTAGTCAGAATATAGAGTGACATTCCCACTTAACAGAAAATTAGGTGACTCATCCTAAAGGTAGCCAGGGAAAAGGAGACTGTATTCTTTAAATTCAGCTATTTAAAGACTCTGACTCCAGGTGCCATTTAACTCTGAGACAGATGCATCTTCATGGGGGAAATGACTTGATATTTGTGGCTTGCCTACAGAGATAGGAGGACAGAGGGTCATTTTCTAAATTAGTAAATAAGCTTGGAGAAATATATCAACTTACTCTAGGTCACTAGTAAAGCTGTGACCCTCTTATCTTTCAGAATCGAGGCAATAAGCCATTAAACACCACATTACTGATGTCTCTGGGGCTTTATGATAAGACAGCATATAAATGTATTTAGAAATATATGCAAATAACTACATTTTCAATAAAGATGAGTGTTAAAATTCATTGATACACCCCAATAATGAACATGGAAAGATCTATTTAATCCAAGAACAACATGTTGATCTTAATGAGGATAGACATTGTGTCTATTTTCCCCATTATTTTTGTCCATAGGTATGTACAGAGCCTATCATATAAAAATCATACCATAATTACAGGAAATGAAAGAATAAAGAAGAAACAGAATTATCTAATATAACCAAAATTTACTTATGTTCAAATTTCTACTTCCTTTCTTCCAGTTAGAGTAATATAATACCACCTTGGGTTCAAAATCAGGAAGACTTTCTAGTGCTTTAACATTGCTAAAATCTTGTGTAATATATTTCACAAGAAAATAAAATGTTTTCCAAAATAAAAAAGTCTAGACTCCTAACTAGAAGGCCCCTGTTGTTCAGAGTGGGAACACAGAATATCCAGCCATTCCCAAAATATCTTTCTAGCCCTTGGTGTTTTATTTATTCTTCTACTCATTTTTTTCCCTCACTGAACAATGATCATCAAAGATGTTTTGTTTACCTGGTTCTATGATTGATTACTTTTATGGTAAGTCAATCAGCACACACAGCATAATGGAAAAGACCATAAAATTTAGACTCAGAACTTCCTAATTGACAGTTTGACCCTTTTAGTGGCAGTGTGACCCTTAGGCCTATTTGAACCAGTTTCCTGGTGGAAAAATGGGAATCAACATAGCATCTACGCCAGTCTGTGGTTGCAGATAACACATTGATGCTTTTAAGTCTTACACCACTGATCTGGCATATAGGCCAAAATAACATGTTAGTTTTAATTATATTGATAGATAATAGTAATTTTAATAAGCCAATATTTGACTTTATATGGTCTCTTTTTTTGGTGGTGGGAGTCCCAAACATGTTTCAAACTTTTTACTCAACTCCTGAAATGAATTCCTAGTAAACTTTCGATAAACATGTATTTAAATAACATTTAACAAAACTTAACACCTTTCTAGGTCCAGGGGAAAAATCTAGAGAAGCCTCTGTCTAGACCTGTCCATAAAGGAGTTTGCTGTTAGTACCCCTCCACCTCCTTTCTCTCCCCATCCCCACCACAGGAAGGAGGGGCTCGGTCTCTAGCACACGCTGTTCCTGACTCTCCCTATCTGGATGGGAACACACCATGTTTTTGCATCACATGCTAGATTTTTCTGACACCATCTGTTCTTCTAAGCCCACGGCACACAGTTTGCCTTGCTGTCACAACTCTATTCTAAAATGTCAAGAAATGTGATGAATGATTCTGAGCAATGGTGTTTACCTCCTAACCATCTACCACAGACTGGCAGGGAATTGGGACCGGGTAGAGTATAGGCCCTTCCAATACCAGGATTCAATCATTAGCCTTACCTAATATTTCACAGAGTTTGAATGACAGACATGAAGGTTGAATCCAAAGACTTTCAATCCAGTAAGAACCTGTTGCTACTAGTCAGTCCTCAGCTCTCATTTACTGAGTCTCAGCTTCCACTAGGCACTGTGTGAATCACCACTGTTCACACAATATTACACAATCCTCACACCACCACCCCATCAAGAAGAGAGATATAATTATGCAAGTTTATAGCCAAGAAACTAGTGGCTTGGGAAGAGGAGTTAACCTTCTCACAGTGCTAGCACATGGTAGTGTTGGAATATGAACCTCGGTATCTATCTCCGCAAGCTCTATCCTTGACCAGTTCATACACTGCTTGTCACAGGGATAGTAAACAGTCACCAAGTGACATATACATCCCTTCCCACGGTGAAGATGCCTACTTCTCCTGGAGTTACAGTTCTGTTTTGCTGTTATTTTAAGAGTAGAAGTTCATTAATGGAAGAAACCATGAAACACACACACACACACACACACACACACACACACACTCCCTCATTCTCATCTTTGGTCAGGCACTGTAGATACTCAGTAAACATTCCTGATGGAGCATTTATCAAATGGGAACTCTCACCAGCATGATCAAACTATTCATTTATCAAGTCAGGATATATTAGAAAGGAAAATATGTTTCACTAAAACCATTCTAGGATGACAGTTATACACTGGAATCATCTTAATCCATTTGGACCACCTGGTTGCCCTAGTTATAGCTCCTGTTCTACTATCTCAGGGTTGTGATTTTCCTCTGCAAGACAGGTTAGGAGCATCTATGAAACGGGTACATTGGAACACTAAAAAATAGATCCATCTGTACTAAACACAAACCAGAAACAGAGACTATCAAACAGACAAGCTGGATGTCACCCTGATGTTGTTTTCCCTTTTATAAATGTGTTTGTGATTTCTTTTTCCCACTCCACAGCATACGGTACCTGATTTGTGCTCTGGCTAATGTCACTCACGTCAAGAGGAGTGCCAAATGCAATGAGGTGCGACTGACACAGGAAAGATGATGAGCAAGGAGAGTGGCAGCTGGCTATGTTTCCTTCTTGCAGAATTTTAATGAATTAAGGAGCATCCTGATAGAGTACATCTGTACATGCCAGAAGCCAAGCAGAATGCTTTCATCCCAAATTCTGAGATCTGAAAACCCTGAAGTGGGTTCCACCCCCGTGACAGGATGGATAGGTCCTGAATTGTGGATGAACCCTGGGAAACATTAGAGACAGCTTGCAGAGCTTCAGAAAGAACTACAGAGAAATAGGAAACCTGAGTTATCTTTAATTTTCTGCTATGCACTAGTTATGTGACTTAATTTACCCTCTCTACCCTAAGCAAAACCAGATTTTAGAAGGCACTTATTTCAAGATATTTCATGGCATAGGTCCAACCACAAGAGAAGGCTGACTCTCAATTCTCATTTCTAAATTTAATTCCCAACTAAATATCTGAAGGCCCTGGCTCATATCAGGTATCTGTCTTCTACCTGAAAAGTAGAGATGAGTATATTTGAATTTTAATATCATGTCTGAAGCCCACTCCTTTGACCCAGCGACTGTACTTCAGCTCCCAATGGAAGGCACTGTTTGTGAACTGGGGCAACATTTTTAAAGCTGTCCATTTTCTTGTGTAACTTTGTACCCTCAACAATAAAATCTGACCTCCTTTCCCTCATGTGCTTATGAGACTTCAAGGAAACCATGCACCAGAAAACATTTGTGAAACACAAAGCGTGTTAACATATATCAGCACCAGCTTTGTGCTTAAGTTCCCCTGTGAGTCAGATGTGAAGCAATCATATTTAACCCAGATCTTCTAGATCCCCAAAGTGTAGTCCTCCTTCCAGGGCACCTGGTAGGTCAATGTCATTGTTAGAAGAAAGCAAAGCTCTCCCACTGCTAATGTGTGGGCTCAGAGTTAACTGACAGGCCCAAACCCTCTCTCCAGGTTTGTAATTAATTACCCTATTTGCATAATGTAAATGGTATCTTATAAAATTTCATATCCATAATTGTTATCATTAATAAGCTCAGTTGTTATTTTTCTAACTGAGCTCTGAGATACTTAATTACTAGAACTGTAAACAGAACATAAGGGGTGCAGAAAGCATGAATATTTAGTGGTAATGAAAATTTAGTTCATGACCTGACATGATTAATATTACTATTAATTTTGCCAGGCAAGTTGTCAACATGGGTACTAAAATTAAAGCAAGGAAGACCCCTTTACCCAGAACTTAATTCACTTAGGAATCCTGGTACAAAAGGAAATGATACCCATCTTACTCAAGCCCTGTAACAACTGTCAACCAGCCATCAGATCTGTACTGAAGCCTACAGTGGGTGAGGATTCAACAGTCATGGGGGTTAGGAGAAGGCTAGAAAGTGAAAGAATATTCCAGAAGTATTTCACTGTTGGACCCTTTCACATATGTCTAATAACATACTCCCTCCTCTCCAACCTTCTATAAAAATGACTTAGTGAACACTATGGTTCATTCTGATTCTGTAACCCACAGTCCTCAACGTCCTCACTGTCTCTTAGAGTTTTTAATTCTAATCTCTCTGCTGCCTTGGCAGAACTCATGAAGAGTGAAGACTCTACAAAGAAACAGAGGAGTTCAAAGTCAAGGTTCCAGGCATGTTGTAGCCAAGAAAGCCTGAAGTGAGACACGTTCTGGATGAACATGAGTTTCCTTACATAGAATCACTGACAATGAGGTAGAATCATCAGGCGACCCTGAGTAGATAAGTGTAGGAAACTCCAACTCTAAGAGAAAGCTGGTAAGGTGTAGTCTGTTGAATCTTGCTAAATATGAAAGAGAATCAGGTGGAAATAAGGAAGGAAAAGTAAGAAGGACTGGGAATGGAAAGAGAATAAAACTAAGGTCCACTTCTAATAAGCTAAGATTAAAGAAGTTATCAGCTTGAGTGGCGGTTCTTCAAACTCTCAAGGTAAACATGAGCAAGCACATTGATGAAGACACACGGAGTTATGCATTTCTTCCAACTTCACACATTCTCCTCAGCTTCCTCAGGGCCTTGTGTACAACCAGGTGATCACACATACGTAAGTACTTCCCAATCACACTCCCACTCTTTCTCCTCTGCGTATTTCCTGCCACGCAAAGGAATATTAGCAGCACCCCAGAAAAGCTGTCTGAAACAAGATCACACAAATAATCTAATGACAGACAAAGGGACAGAGGCTCTACGGCCAAGAGAATGAATCAGAGAGACAGAAAGAGCTAACCAAATGCCAACAGAAAGGTCAGTGTGACCAACTCTGCCTTCCTAAAGCAATGGGCAATTTTTCTGTACTTCTGTAAATAGAACTGAAGATGGAAGAAATTCAGGTTAATGGCTGAGTACTCTCATTATCCAGATTGGTGCCCATTTTGGAAAGTATATTTTAGTGACGTGTTTACCAAATGGTCCTATTCAAATGCTAACTGAAGTAGAAAGATAGAAGAAAAAAAAAATAAATGGACAATCCTTCTAAATCTATTTCCCCAAAAGGCACCTATGAGTCAACCAGGACACAAACATACAAAGACACACTTGAACATCTGTATCAACTACATCACTCCTAAGATTCAGCACCAGCTTTGAGTATAATCAAATAGGCATAACATTGCTTCTGAAAGGGATGTGGCATAAAGGAAAGGGAGATGGAAATGGCTGAAGAACTTTTAGTAAGAACTAGTCAGATGTGGAAAACTGTTCCAATGTCTTCATCTCATTGAATCCTGGCAATACCAGAGTAGGCATTACTAGTCTTCTCGTTTTATAAATGGGCAAGTTAAGACACAGTGAAGTCAATCGTATGCCGAGGAAGTAGGATTGTTGCAATTTGAATCCAGATGATCTATATCTAAAGTCTTATGCTAAAATTGATGATTTCACTCCTCAGGCAAACATCAACTAGCAGTAACTCTGGTATTGCATGGAGAAAGTCTTTTGACTGTGTCTAGACTTGAGGAGGAAAGCTATAGTCCATGGTTGTCGTAGGGGAATGGAAACTTGAACAGGGTGTATTTGGAACACTGCCCAGTTACTAGAGAATGTGCAACCACAAACCATATTTGTGCAACTCTGCCCAAATATGTCTGTTAAGAACCAAAAGAATCAAAAACAATTTAATTCACTTGGTAATGTTATGTGTATGGGATACACATGGGAACCTCTCAGTACAAGGGATGGCAACTTGATGTTGTGATTTCTCATTACTGTCTTTCATGTTAGAATGTGATTTCACAATTGTAATCTTTACTTTTCAAAGTCTGCCCATTTCTCATATCTATTACTAAAAATAAGAGAATACAGTCATCAATAAAGCTATTGGTGCTTATAACATGGTAGGGGCTTAAGTGAATTACCCAAAGTTGTATAACAGCAAGGAAGTGATTTTTCCATGCTCACTAAAAGTCAATAGAGAAGAAAAGGGCAAATGAAATTCCAGCACTTGAACAAAGCTCAGTAGATCTGTCTGCTCTACCGGATTGATCAAATAATGTGCTCACCTTCCTAAAATAATATGGTGCTTAATACTGGACATACATATGGGTGAAGAGAGGATTCTCTGTGAATTTAATCTTTACAACTTCCAGCAGGGAGCTTATCCAAGGTCACCTAGACATTCTGAGAAGGTCCAGGACTATTACCCCAAGCTGCTAATGCAGCTTGTTTTTCCTATGGTCTCAAATATGCCCTTTGGGAAATAGGATGAACAAAATATTTCTCACTCCCTCTCATGATTAGAGATCTATGGGTGGGTGACTGGCAGGGAAAATGGCCATGGACTGTGACCATGAACTGTCTTGGCATTCAGCCTAGCTTCATTTGAGTCACACGCTCAAGTGACAGAAGCAACCAGCCATGGAGATTGGGCTCACTGAACAGGAAGAATGAGATTGCCAAAAAAAAAAAAAAAAAAAAGAAAGAAAGAAAAGAAGTAAAGAAGTCTAATGAAATTGAAGGCTGTGTTAAATAGAACAACAGGAATTTACTTATTCTCTGTCCTACTTCAAGAAGGATTTAGGGGGTACAATAAAATTGATGGCCAGAAAGAAGGATATGAAAATGCTTCTCCAGGTTTGGCTATCAGACCACACACTGATGAATCCTAAATTCATAGAAATAGTCCAAGAGATCTTTGGAGACAGGAGAGCCCATTCAGTGAGGGCAACTAACATGGCAATGTGGCACAAAATTGGAGCATGTGGTAGATGGATGAAGGCCCTGGGACTATTTTACTCTGACAAAAAGACCTTGGAGATCATTATCATTCTTTCTTTCGTTCTTCTTTTTTTAATTTTTACAGACTGCATTTGATTCATTGTACACAAATGGGGTACATCTTTTCATCTCTATGGTTGTGCATGATGTAGATTCATACCATTCGTGTAATCATACATGTACATAAGGTCATGATGTCTGTCTCATTCCACCATCTTTCATACTCCCACATCCTCCTCCCTCTACGTAATCTAAAGTCTCCCCATTCTTCTTTCATGCACCACCCCCACCCCCAGTATATATCATCATCCACTTCTCAGGGAAAACATTTGGCCTTTGGATTTTGGGGATTGACTTATTTCACTTAGCATGATATTCTCAAATTATCCTACTCCTTGGTTTATACCCAAAGGACTTAAAATTAGCATATTATGGTAACACAGCCACATCAATGTTTATAGCAACTCAATTCACAATAGCTAGATTGTGAAACCAACCTAGATGCCCTTTGACAGATGAATGGATAAAGAAACAGTGGTATATGTACACAATGGAATATTATTCAGCCATAAAGAAGAATAATATTATGGCATCTGCAGATAATGGATGGAATTGGAGAATATCATTATCATTCTTTAACAATGGTTAAGATTTTGTGATATTGAAAGATTAGAATTTTTTGTTTTTAGGTAGAAGACATGAATACAACTGATTTGAGAGTTCTAAAGCCTGTCCCACAATTTCAAACGATGCCTATGAAGTAGTGAGAGTCACCAGGTTCAGAGTTATTCAAAAAGGAGCAGCACATAATAAATCTTTCTGCAACATGCCTGATACTAGGTGACTTAGAGGGACTTAAAACATTATACACTTAAGCTACTCAGTGTTATATTTTCCAAATGATATTTTCTCTTCATTAGGCACTGATGTGAATGATTCTATACGCTTATTTCCTCGGAAGAAGCATTATGTTTTCTAACCAGCTAGAGAAATTTTTATCAAAATTAAGGAGGGGTAACGTCAAATGACTGAATGGCGCGAGGTAGCTGGTCTGAGATATCATCTCCTTCCATCATCATAGAATTTAATAATTCTATTTTTCCCCATGTAGGAACAAAAAAAAAAGTCTCTTCCTTACAGTCTTCTGAGGGTTTGAGCTATAGATTATACTGCCTGCTATTCAGAAGATGGAACAATAGCAAACCATTTATCACTGGTAGGGACTAGGAGCCGGGCTCTTTTGTACTGAAAGGGGCTTCAGACTCACCCCTGCTACTCCCCCATTTTTTCCTCTTTATGAATTCTACTAAATCATTATCATTATAAGGATCAGTCCACCTGATCAAGCTATTTGTAAAGCAGTGAGTGACCTTGCCGCCCCCAGCCCAGCGGAATACCTTATAATATATGAAAGAAAAGAATGAAGCCACGTTTTCATCTGTTTTGCAATTTCCAGATTAAAAAAAAAAAAAAGGCAAGTCTCTGCATTTTCAGAAGGTTTTAAATCAGATTCCCTTTGCTTTGCTGATGCAGCTGGAGATACAATAGCTGTGTGGAGCGATTTTCTAGCTAAGTTGCTGCAACAGCATAAGACAGGATAAGGGATTGTTTTCAAAATGTAGTTTTACAGTTCTGTTTGTCTTTCCAGATGAGTAAGATCATAGTTTCCATTCATAGGAGAAGACAATAAAATCACAACAGTTAGAAGCAAGAAAGTTTTTCTTCATAGGTCCTGAAGTGAGCATATTTAGAACCAAAGACCACAAAATAAGGAAGTATAAGGTCTCGCAAGCCCACGCAGATGAAAAAAGTCAAAGGTTAGGTACAAAGCAACAAAAAGTGCATTGTTTGGTACACAGTGCATTGCCTAAGCACCATATAAATCAACAATATCATAAATAAGAGTGTTTTAAAAAATGAAGCTTAACTAAATATTTCAGTTGAGTCTCTTCAACCTGTAGACTGCTATTTGAGCTGAGTTAAGTTTTTTAACCACTGTGGTGATTTTCAACTCTGACTTCCTATTTAAATGCTTGGACAGTTTCGAAAAAAAAAAAAAATAGCAATGTCTAGGCCGCCTGCCAGATCAATTTGTATCTTTCAAGTATCCCTAGAATGGGAAGCAAACATCAGTGTGGTTTTAAAATCTTGCCCCATGATTCTAATGTACAGACAGGTTTGAGAATCAATATGAAGAAATACTGAAAGAAGGGGCTTGTTCAAAATGTGTCAGAACTTGGAAGCCAAGCAGCACACCTAATGTATGAGGCTATGGGTGAATAACTTCATAGGTTCAAGCTAGATATCCCAAAGCAAATGTAGAGGTGGTGATAGATGGAGAATGTGCAAAAGCCCATAAGATTCTTATTTGATTATATTATTGCTGAGTTGGAAACTTTGTTTCATTAATGATAGGATATGGTAAGAAGATTTTTAGTGCCTATCATGTGCCAAAAATAACTAGAGGGTTAACAGAGGCTTCTATTTAAATGCTGTAACAATCCATTAAGAGAAAAAGATGCCAGTGCACAAGGAGGTAAATTATATTGTCAAGTGCATAAGCTAATAAATTTAAGAAAGAATTTAAATTTGAGGTAAAATCTGCATGAAATTAAGCACACCTTTAGTGCAGAATTTCATGAGTTTGGCAAATATATATACCTCCCTAACACTATAAATAACATGTATCAAGAACACCCCATCACCCTAATAAATTTCCCCAGGTACCCCTTCCAGTCAATCCACTTATCAAGGGCAAATATAACTCTGGTTTCTATCAGTACAAATCACATCATGTTTTTTTGTTTGTAGGGTTGTTTTTTTGTTTGTTTGTTTTTGTTGTTCTTTTAGTTAAGGTGTTTTCTTTGCTGATTTTCTGAACATATATAGTTTTTTAAAGATCCAGCCATATTGTTGCATGTTCTCAGTTATCTGTTACCTTCACGTAGTAAAGGAATATTCCATTGTATGAATGTAACACAGTTGACTTACCTATCATCCTGTTAATAAGCAGTTGGCTATGTTTGGTAAAGTCTTTTGGCTACTAGTTAAGTTGCTACAGCGTAAATACTCTTGTCAAATCTTTCTGCGAAAGTCTGTTTTCATTTCTCTTGGGTAAATAGTAAAGGGTGGCAATTCTGGGCCCCAACATAGGTGTAGGCCTAACTTTTTTGGAAGTGTTTTCCAAAGGATATATTCCACTTTACACTTTCCTGAGTATGAGAGTTCTCTTTACTTTCCACATTTGCCAACATATGCTGTTGCAGTGAACTGGTACTGCATTTTAGTTTTAATTTTAATTTTCCTTCTGTTGACGAATGATGTCAACATTTTTTCTGAGCATATTCAACAGTTATACGTACTTTCTTCTCAATTGTCCAAAATTTTGGCTCTGTTGTAAGAACAAAACTATACTCTTTTCATTATTTGTTCTTTATAAATTCTGTATCAAGATCATCAATCAATTATCTATTGCAAATGTGTCCTTCTAGATTGTAGTTAAACATTTATTTTTTTGATGAGCAGAGGGTAATTTTTGTGTGTGTGTTTTTTAGGTTTTTTTTTTTGGTGTGTGTGTGTGTGAAATCTAATGAATCACTTTTTGTGGTTAGTGCTTTTTCTTGTCCAAAAAAATAGTTACCTACCCGGTGGTTACAATATATTCTATTGTTTCAAAATTTTGGAGTTATAGATTTCATAGTTAGGTTTATAATTTATTTAAATTAATTTTGTTTAAAAGGTTTTCTTTTTTTCTATGTTTAATTATGCCAGCAACATTTGTTTAAAAGACTGCTTTTCCCATTGAATTAGCTTTGAGATTCTATTAGGGGAAATGACTTTGTAGGTCAAATCTGTTATAGTGACTATAGGTGTGCTGATCTGCTTCTAAACTCCACTTTGTCTCACTGATCAACTTGTATATCTTGTGCTAACACAGCAGTGTTTTGATTACTGTGACTCTCCAGTGAAACCACCTTGTGAAGCAATGTAACTAATCTGACTTTGTTATTTTCAAGATAGTTTTGGAGGCTCTATATCTCTTGCATTTTCATATAAATTTTATAATAAATTTGTCTATATTCCAAAAGTTTGAAACTTTGCAATTGTGTCCTTTAATTTGTTCTTTTTAGATATACATGACAGCAGAATGTATTTTGACATATTATATCTACATGTAGTATAACTTATTATAATTAGGATCCCATTCTTGTTCTTGCACATGCTGTGGAGTTACAATGGTTGTGTAATCATACATGAACACTGGAAAGTTATGTCCAAGTCATTCTGCTGTCTTTGCTATGACCATCCTCCTTTCCTTTCATTCCTCTTTGTCTAATCCAACAAACTTCTATTCTTCTCTCCCTGCCATCATTGTGTGTTAGCATCCACACATCAGAGAAAACATTCTGTCTTTGGATTTTGGGGATTGGTTTATTTCACTTAGCATGATAGTCTCCAGCTCCATCCTTTTACCAGCAAACACCATGATTCCATTCTTCTTTATGGCTGAGTAATGTTCCATTGTGTATACATACTACATTTTCTTTATACACTCATCTGTTGAAGGGCACCTAAGTTGGTTTTATAGCTTAGTTATTGTGAATTAAGTTGCTATAAACATTGATGTGGCTGCATCCACACAATGGAGTACTTTTCAACTACAGTGCTAATTTTAAGTCCTTTGGGTATATAAAAGAAGTGAAATAATGGGGCCAAAAACAGTGGTTCCATTTCAAGTTTTCCATACTGTTTTCTAAAGGGCTTGCACCAATTTGTAGTCCCACCAACAATGTATGAGCATTTCCTTTCCCCACATCCTCATCAACATTTGTTGTTACTTGAATCCTTGACAGTTGCCATTCTGACTAGAGTGAGATGGGCAACTGTGCTTAAATTGAAAAATGCTAAACCTTCTAATTAATTAAGTTGTTATCTCTCTGTCAATTTAGGTCTTCTTTAAGTCTCTTAGGAATATTTTTGAATGTTATATTTTAGATATTTTTATAAATGGCTTATTTAAATTTTACTTTCAAAATGTTTTCAGTTAGTATACAGGAACACAACTTATCATTTTATATTGATGTGATAGCATTCGATACAACTGAATAATGTGCCTGAAACTATACTAAATATTCTTTACTTAAATATTTACAGAAATCTTTTTAAGAAAGAAAGAAACTGAGGCAGAGATAAGTCAGTTATATATCCAAGGACATAAAACTAATAAAATACCAAAGTCAAATTAATACTCAAGTATTTTCATGATAAATTCTATATTTAAATCACTCTGCTTTGCTTTTACAATATGGGGAACATGAGGATCATATCCTCAGGTGTATGAGTCAATTAGTGGGTTCCCATAGTTGGAAAAAAACGATAAACAAATGTTTGAAGAAGCTCCTAGAGGGAGATGTAAAGAATGCAGTGGAGCAGTGACTACAAAATGCTCAATGTCCTGCACACTCCTACCTCCAATCTGACTTTGGGTCTTTAAGCGAATTAAAAATGGAGTTCCACTTAACTGTTGTTGAAAAATAGTCTTGTAGTTCTTCAGTGATTAAACCTCAAGTTACAAATATGAACTAGCAATTCCACTCCTAGATATGTATCCAGGGAAAATGAGAATATATGTCCACACAAAAACTTATATGGGGATAGTTATAGCACCACTATTTATCATGGTCAAAAGGTGAAAATAACCCCCATGTCTACCAGCTGATGAATGGATAAGTAGATGTGGTATATCCACACAATGGAGTACTTTTCAACTACAAGAGGGATGGAGCATGATAGAACATGAACTCTGAAAGTATTATGCCACCAAAGAATCCAAAAATAGAAGACCACATATTATATGATTCTACTCATCTGAAATATCCAGAGAAGCTCCTGTGGACAGAAAGCTGTTTGGTGATTGCTCAGGACTGAAAGGGAGGGAGAGGGTGGGGTGATAAGAATCTTCTCAAATTGATTCTGATAATGTTTCCTATAATAGTGAAAATGCTCAAAACCACTGAATTCACACACTTTAAATGTGTGAATTGCATAATATGTGAATTATATTTTAACGAAGCTATTGAGAACGAAAGAATAAATTTATTATCCTTTCTACCACAAAAAGCCTACCAGCTAATTGATGTCCAATGAAACTTTTGAAATATTAAACAATGAAAAAAGCTCAAGAGTAATAAGCCCCTATTGTGTCTAGGTACTGGGTACAATAAGGTGAGGGAGAAAAGTTTTGAGAAGAGAAATAAAGTAGCTCCCATTTCCTTATGTCTGGCCATGTGCTAATCCTCCTCAAGCACCCATTACTGAACAAGGCTCTACTTAATGGTACCTTCACCCATGGCAGGCTTTTGCTGTAATACTGCTGTCACTCATTATGACTAACGTGTTCAGTTCTGACTGGCAGCATGGCCTTTGGTAAGTCACTTTCCTTTACTAGCTTGTTTCTAACAACTCTTCTGAAAACTCTTATGAAGCTGATCAATAAGGGCTGGGGAAGCAGAATAGAATGTAGCTGGGAACAGCAATAAGGCTACAAGATCACTAAACACAACAGGCAACCAGGCAGTTCCTTGGCATTGTTGCTTTCCCAATTTTTAGCATCCAAAAGAGGAAATCTTTCTACGTGTTGGTAAGGACCATTGCAATCTAGGGTCCAAGTATGGGTTGTGCTTCTTTTGCTCAAAGCTAATAAAATATGTACATATTTTTTGACGTCCTAATGTATAGTTTTGTACACTGTGTTTACATATATGATTTCATGCTGTGTAAATTATTTTACATCTTTTGTTAATAAGTGGAATGTTTCTGAGCTTCCATTTGAGATATGTATATATACACACATATACATACAATATATATGTGTGTGTGTGTGTGATATATATATACACACACACACACACACACACACATATATACATATATATGACTTATTCTTTTGACAGGATTCAATCCTATGATACACTACATTGTTATTGATTCTTTTTAGTTATACCTAATAAGATTCTGCTATTGCTGGCTTATCTTATTTTCTTCCTTTAAGTCATTTTACTTCTAAATGTTAGACTATATAGGAACTTTTGAAATTTTTTTAAGTCCTGTGTTTTGCAAACTTCAGTGTGACCAGCTGAGAATTTGGTTAAACCACAGACTCCGATGTAGTAGGAGTGGAGAAAGATCCCAGATTCTAGCAGACTACCACATGATGTGGGCAATGCTGTTTCCTGGACCACACTTTGTGAGCATTTAAATTCAGTATCCTTATTATATAAATGAAGAAACTAAGGGATGAAAAAGAAGAGACTCGCTCAATGTCATACAGCTTCCCAGTAGGAAGAATAAGACCAAATAAGAAGTGTCTAAAATCCCAACTCAGGCTCTTTTCCATTATGTAGCGTCTATGAGAAACTCAAACCCCTCCCTATTTCATGCTATGATCATTATGTTCTGGGGTATCCTAAGAATATTTGTTTAACAAGCAAAAATCTCTGTATTATTTTTCTCTGCCCTATTAAATTCTCAGGGATATGAAAAGTAAAAGAACAAAACAAAGCCCACTTTTGAGCATCAGGGGCCAAATGTTCTGCTAAATGACCACTCTGCCAGCCCAGGACAAGGTCAGCCTCTGTACTGCCTCATGTCACCATCAGCATGTACTTGGAAATACATATACTGAAATTGAACTCCAGGGACTAGTAAGCCACATCCCCATCCCTATTTTGTATTTTATTTAGAGACAGGGTCTCACTGAGTTGCTTAACAACTCACTTTTGCTGAGTCTGGCTTTGAACTCACGATCCTCCTGCCTTAGCCTCCAGAGCTGCTGGGATTACAGGCATGTGTCACTGCACCTAGCTAGATATATTTTAGTTTAAACAAACTATACTTAGAGCAAAGCGGTGTGTTTTGAAGAAAAAAAAAATGAATAAACCTTTCAGGAAAAAAATGCCTTTGAGTTTTAGTACACTGTGATTTCTAAACTTAACAGTATGGATAAATGAGGAAAGGTTTTGTAAATTTAAAATTTTATATATATATAATATATATATATACACACACATATAGTCAATAGAATATAATAGTACTATATGCTTGTGTTGATAAATGCATAGAACATTTTTGAAAGAGTATACAATAGTTAATAAAGATAAAATTTAGTCACTTTAATAAGCAGGGATGCATACTTGTGATTAGGAGGAAGCTGTGGGTTCTTTAATTTCCACATTATATCTTTTCATTTTATTTTAATTCCTGCCGTATGCATGTATTCACTTTAATGCTTAAAAATCAGGAGTGTTTAAAGAATGTTAATAAAAAGTAGAGTGGCAGATTGTAACTTCTAAAAATAACCAGAGCAACACTTTTTAGTTCTAATTCTTTTACGCCCTGCAATGCCCCATTAAGAACGGAGGTCTCTTGTCCTTCAACCTGGAAAGGTTGTGAGTTTTCTAACTAAGAGACTAGAATGAGTTGATGTTGTATGACTTCTGAGGTTGGGCCTTTGAAGAGTTCGTTGGATTAGACAAAGGGAAAGAAAGGGAATGGAGGGCGATGGGAATAGGAAAGAGAGTGGAATGAATTGAATGTAACTTCCTACGTTCATGTACGCATACACAACCAGTGAAACTCCACACCATGTACAACCACAAAAATGGGATCCTAATTAGAATAAGATATACTCCAGGTATGTATAATATGTCAAAATACACTCTATGGTCATGTTTATCTAAAAAGAACAAATAAAAATACATGACCAAAAGAAAAAAAAAACGCGTAGGGCCTTTTCTTGCTCCCTCTTTTTAGCTTGCTTGCTTGGAGACAGCAGCCACCATGCTGTAAGGAAGCACACGCTCACCCACAAGAAAGAGCAGTTGAGGTCCCAGCCCAGCCTCCTTCTACAACCACACATGCAAGCCAATTAGTCTCCAACCTTCAGAATGCATGTTCCACCTGGTGTCCAGATAACATAGAGGGAAGCGAGATACTCATTCTATGCTCCTTGGAAATTCCTGACTCAGACGTTCCAGGAATATAATGAATAGTTAGTTGTTTTACATCCTAAGTCCCAGAGTAATATGTCATGCAGCATTAAATAAGTAGAACAGGCTTTGTAAGTGTAAGTAGGGCACTGCCACAGCAAAACTACCTAAAAGCCAGAGGGCAGGCTTTGGGGATGTAAAGGTGGTCAGAGAATGGAACGACATAAAGCAGAGTGTTAACGAAAACCCCGAACGTCTTAAATAGTTTGTAAGTAGAAACTTGATGGCCCTCAAGAAAGTTGCAAGGGATTAAAGGAAGGAAAGAAAGGTGTCACTGGAAGCTGGAAAAAAAAGACCCTTGTTACATATTGCCAGTTTAGACACACTGATCCCTGTGATAACATGGAAACTAGAGAATACATTGATTGGCCTGGATGATGGTGCCATGGAGATTTCCAGGCACAGTATTGAAAGTGCCACTTGGTTCTACAGACTTCTAAAGTACTCTAAAACAAATATAAGGAAACAGAAATGCTAAAGAAAGGACTACCGAATTTAAACAAGCCAAGGCTTTCTGAGTTGGAAAATAACACTGTTCTTCATTCCCAGCCTCTCCAGATGGTAAATGATGCTAAAATTAATAAATGACTTGGGTGCAGAGATCAAATCTGAGGTGCTGTCAGGAAAACATGATCTACTGATAAAATAAAGGGCATGATTTTTAAACCCATTGTTAAGATCTCAAAAATTAAAGTGGTATCTCATACAAAAATTCACTTAAGTATCTTGAGGATATGACTCACCAATCTTCTCTGTATACACACGGAATTTCTAAGAATTCTAAGTGCATTATCTCCTTGTAGTCTAACAAAAAGTTTGAGGTAGATAAGGGATTTTCTCAATAATATTTTTGGTCACTGCCTTTGTCTAACAGAATTAACCCCAATGAATTGGTAGGAAATTTGCAATAGTTATAAGAGAATATCTGTATTTTTTACAGGTTTTCTTATGCAGAGGGGAAAAATTCTTGTGGAAATGGAGAGATGACTCAAGAAGATAGGTAACAGCCACTGAGAATCATTCTGAGGCAGTAGTCTAAGAAGTAATCCAAGAACTGGTAATATAAGCCTGGTTGAGTTTTGAATTCCTAAAGACCAGTGACTGTGTATCTCATGTCTTCTAATTTTTTAAATGATAGCACTTTGTTTTAGTTATCCTGTGCTTGTTCCACCATGGTATCTTAGGTACATGTGAGAAAGATACTTGATTCTAAAAGCAACTGTAGAAACAAGACAAAGGAGTCCTAAGAAAATGTATTGAAAAACTATTTGCAAGGAATTCCATTCATTCCTGTGACTGCTTCCGGTGATAATATCCTGCACCTCAAACCTAAGCCTGATGTTGTAATGGGATGGTACCTTAATAGGAGAATATTGATGGAAAGGTTAGCATATTTTGCTTGCATGATGTGAATTATTTTGGTCAAAGTGTTGATGATGGCAGATTGTACTTTTCAAAACAGTCATGCAATATCTCAAGTCCTACATATTCTTCTACAACTTTGCCTTTCTCCATCAAATTATAGTGTGTCTTTATCTCCTCTTCTGGAACCTTGACTCCCTTATGACTGCTCTGACCAACATCACATATTGACAGTGATGTTTTATAACTTATGAGGCTAGACCTTTAAAATGGTACAGATTGCATGAAATGTTTGCTCCAGAGGATCCACAGACCTTCATGAAGAAGTCCAAATTAACCTATGCCAAGAGTCCCACATAGAGAAGAACCAAGACTGAGAGCTAGCGTAAACCACCAGACATGTGAGTGAACAAACCTGAAGATGCTTTCAGCTTCCAGCCTTCAAGTCTTTCATTTGAATCCCCAGATATTAAGGGAGCAGAGACTAATGATCCCTGAAGTTCCTTGCATGCATTCCTCACCTACAGAATTTATGAGCAAAACAAGTGATTGTTTCAAAAAACTATGTTTGTAGTAATTTGTTACACAGCATTAGATAACCTTATAGAGAATGACATAGTATTTGTATATAATCTATGCACATCCTCCTATTTACTTTAAATCATCTCTACATGACTTACAATACCTGACACCAAGCAAATTATATGTAAGCAGTTGCTTACTGTGTTTTTAAAGAAGTTCTGACAAGGAAAAAGTCATGATCTACGCAATACAGTGCAGATACAACCACAGTAGTCCCAAATACATAGTACATATTAGTAACAACATAAATTTTACTTAAATATTTTTCATCCACAGTTGGTTATATCCATGGATGCATGGAGATACAGAGATTCAGCTATATCTGATTTTCATACAAAGACATGATAGATATTTCCATATCTGCATTTCCTTTATTATGTAAGTGACAGGATTATGATCTTAAAGCACAGCTAGAGTGCATACAAGTGACTTGACCAAGATTCACAGTAAACAACATAGACTCAACCTAAATTTTCTGACTGCAAAAATCTATGCTCACATGAAATACTACTTCCAAATTCATGGACACTCATGAAACCCAGGTATAAATGAGGTAGAATAGTTTCTTCAGAGGGAAAACCACCTAGAACCCATAGGAATTGAAACCCTTGCTCATTAGTGAAGTGTGAAGAAATGATTGGTTTACCCCCATGCTTCCTAGAAAGTCTCAATAGTTTGACTTACATTCAAACTAAATGTGATGTCAATTCCAAGGGGTCATGAATTTTCTTTTCAATTTAATATTGTATTCCCAGTTACTGACATGACATTTGGAATTTGGTAAATGCTCAGTAACTATATTATATGAGGAACCCTACGAACACTTTGAAAGTGATCTTTCCCGTATTCATTATAAAGCATTAATTAGGTAAGTTCAAAATAAATAGTAAGAAATAGAATTTAGAATCCTTTACTCAAGTATTCTGAGACTTTCCAATTTATCTAATTAAGGTGCCTTGTTTCATGAGTGGAAAAGATGAACTCCTAAGATATGCATCCACTGTCTCTGGTCACAGGCTACTTGACATCACAGGACCATAGAGGCACCTCTGATTTTAGAGTTCCTTTCGGAATCTGGCAAGTTCATGATTCTCAAATAGCTATACAGAATTAAAAGACAGATTTAGGAACACTAACATATTAAAAAGGAGGACAGCATGTCTTTAGCATGTCCCTAACCTTTGAAAACCAGGTCACAGAGAACAGTCAGGTCCTTCATCCCTATCCTCTGGGTTATTACTGAAAGCCTTTAAGGACACTGCTGATTCATGTCTGGGTTTCCTGTTACATACTAAGATTCAGGAAGGATAAAAGGGACTTTCTTAGCTTTGCAGATGCAAAGAGACAGGATTTCCCCCTAATCTTATCTTTATTACTGGCTACCATTTAGTGAGTGATTACCAAGTATTATATATTAGGCTAAGTGTTGTACCATTCTTATTTAAATTCCTCACCAACAATAAGGTAGAAGCAACCAATTGCATGTTAATTTATAGATAATGAAAGTAATTCATGGAAAATGGAAAACATTTGGCCCCCCATCAGATAGCCTATTGCTAATACAGCTAGGATTTGAATCCCAGTATTTCTGACTTTAAAATCCGTTGCATAACTTGTAAAGAAAGTGCTTCTAGCTCACTACTATGTCATAAGAGCTGGAATCTTTGAAGATACCCCTAGACTCTCCTTTAAACATAGGGTTCTGTGATGAAACCTGCATCTAATCTGAGGTCCCTTTAAATTAACAGGAAGTAGTTTTACCAAGAACATCATTACTATTGGTCATTACTTCATGGTCTCCCTTATTCACTCCAGAATATCTTCTCAATGGTACACTTCCATATTGACTACAGTCTCAGGTTACATCACATCTCCCCAGAATACTCTCTTGTGTGTTGCCCTGTTTGCTATTGTGAGGAACAGGGTTGAAAGGAAGTGAGCTTGGACGTCATTTGGCCAGCTGGTCTGTGGAAGTCTGAACATCAGAGCCAAGATGCAAGTCCTAGGGAAGGAAGCCAAAAGCTTGCCACTTTCCATGTATTCCCTTTCAAAGATCACTGCAATGACTCTAGACAGATGTCTGGCAGGCGACATCTGAGGGTATTTACTCCACGACTACCCACAGATGATTCTACCAAGTTCCAAGCACACGTTAAATTACTTTGCAGAGTTTTAAGTTATAACTAGAGGACCATGTAAGTTAGGGCTGCATAGTGGCAGTTATTATTGAACGTATCAGCTAATATGTGAATATTCACCTGGTGGGCACATGTACAAAACTCCTCCAAGCAGCAATAACTCCATCCTCACACCAACCTGATGAAATAGGTATTGCTGCAACCCTTTCTACAAAATAAGTAAGCTAAGACTCAGAAGGGCAAATATAAGCTGCCCAAGGTCACAAAGCTAGTGAAAATAGGGGTTGGTTTTAATATCAAGGTAGTCTCATCCCTACAACCTATTTATTTTTCCCATTGTGCTGTAAAAGCTAATAGAGATGATGATAATCTTGGTGGTGGTGGTAGTAGAGATAATAATGGATAATATTATTGATATTAAGGATAACAAGCAGCACAATCAGGGTCCTCACAGTATGCCAAGTATTTTACATACACTGTTTCATTAAACCTTTCGAGTTCATTGGACGCATTAATATTTTCATCTTGCCTGAAGAAACCGAGCTTTAGGGAGCTTAAATCACTTAGTGCTGTAGATCTGGTAACAGCTCCGGGATAACCCAACTCTCTGTAGCCCCAGCACCCAAACTCTTACCAATTGTCACCAATACCATCTTGTGTTAAAGTTGGGGAAATTGAGACTCAGAGGGAAATCTCCAAGTTCATGCTTCCAGAGCAAATGAGGCTGGCAGCCTAGGGATGACAGCCCTCAAGCCTGGATCACCAGCTCCTTGAGGCTCTCTTCTTAGTCTCACCTCTGAGGCGACTCAAGCAGACTTTGTTCTTGAGAAGCCAGGAGTGTTCTGAAAAATGACAGGAAGCAGCAGTGACCGGGGAACCAAGAAATAAGAAATGAACCAGTTTTAGCTGCTTATTGTTGACCAAGACATTTAATTTGTCTCAGGCACCTCCTCTTTCACAAGGGAGCTTGTTATATGATTGGGAAGTTTTGCCGTTCAGGACTGTTACAAGACAGTGTGTGGGCAAGAGCTAAATTAGGCTATAAAATCTTAAGTGCTATCTTTTGAGACTGAATAGATTGCTGCAGGTCAAAGTAATAAAAAGTGCTTTAATTGAGAAGGTGGCACCTAAGGTTGACCCCTAAATAAATGAGAGTAACAGCTTTATATTTGTTATTATATTCTCGCCATGTAGCAGGAGATAGGTAGTTTATATGTATTATTTCAGCTTAGTTTTATGAAACCTTATAAATTCACTATTATTGTTTTTCCTATTCTAGAAGAAAGGAAACTGAGGCCCAGAGAAACATAATAACTGTTCCAAGATTAAAGAGCTGGAAGGCGACAGAATCCAGATTCAAACTCAGGTAGTTAGACAAGCGACCCACATCCTACCACCCCTCTGGCTGAGAAGACAATTGTGGGAATGACCTCAGTGAAAGCAAAAAAGCACCCAAACTTCAATTCTGCACCCAAACTAACAAACATCCATCATATAGAATATGTGGTTCAGGGACCCTAAAATGGTTTGCTCTGTGTTTTCAGACAGGAGAAGAATGACCAAAACTTTGCAATTCCGAGGAGTTGAAGGACACTCCACATGCTCAGACCTTCTCTAATTAATCATCTCCTTCTCTTAAGGCAGCACCTTTGCTTTTTGCCTTGAAGCACTGTTTACATTCATGGGCATCCAGGTCGCAAACACACTGACCTTACATGTATCTCTTTTATAGGCCACAGATTCTAATTATGGTGCTGAGACAAAGTTCTTTCAAAGCAAACTTTGTGTAAATAAGAGATGTTATATAGAAACCTAGAATATAAGAAATTGGACAATACTAGACACAGCCAAATTGAAATTGAAATGCTGGGTTTTTCTACTCAGCAGAGTTTTTAGAGTTAGAAGATTTAGAAGCCAACTAATCCAAACCACCATCTTACAGACAGGAAGCTCAAGGAACAAAGGTTAAGAATGATGGGCAGAGGATTCCATGGTGGCCGGTGGCACTACCAAGGCTGGCTCCCAGTTTGTCTGTAATCTGTAATCTGCTACTCTTTCTTCTTCACTATGTGGTCCCCCACTTCACAATTCTATCACAGTTAGGTCCCCACATTGCTTCCTCTGTGTATTATTTCCCTGTTTCTCTGAAGCCACAGCCCTAGAGTTTGTGACTTTTAAGCTATCTGTCCTTTACTGAAGCATTCCATGGCTGACCTTCACTCTCCACCCTTCAGGGGTCCTTAGATGGAGATCCTGGGAGGCTCTCACCAACCACAGAAAGGCAGACGTGACTGTCAAAGGTGAAGATATACCTACGGACTGAGCTAACCACGGTTGCACTATGTACAACAGGCCTCTTTTCTGACATCATGGATAAGGAATAGCCCATTGTGAGTGGAACAGTTTCTCCTTAGAAATACCCATTTGATTTAACATGATGCAAACAGAAAGGACTCAGAGCAAATGACAGTGGAAGTTTATTTGCATTGTAAATGAACATAATGTTTATAATGTTTGCCTAGGATGAGCTTCATCCCCAGTAAAACACACCATTTACTCTGTAAAACACACCATCCCTTTTTTTGTCTTAAAAAAAAAATCTTCCCTTAAAGTCAATAAATTATATTTCTGCTGCCCCAAATTGCTAATATTTGTATATCTTTTAAGCAGAAATTCAAGTCTATGTATCAGTAGGAGGCTGATGTAGGCCATATAGCCATGAGTTAACAGACTGAGTTACTCGTGGGATTCTATTTATTTAAAATGCAAGGAACTCTCACTGGGTACAGATTCTCCACTGGGAACTCCAGCCTCCCCTCCCCTTGCAAGGGGAGAAACATTGCTTGGCAAGAAAGGCCTCACAGATGCTTCAGTGATTCCCAAGGTAATTCCACAGAGAAAAACCCATTCCTTTCTAGCAGCCGGGACCACATGAACTGAATGTGTTCCATGACAAAGAGCATTTGTCACTCAACGAAATTATATTTTCAAAGCAGAATCAATCAAGGATCAAAAGAGTCATGAGAAAACCCTGGTAGGGAAGAGGAGGTAGATATTCTCGGCACCAGCTTCTCCAACCTGTGCTCAGAGGATCTTAGGGTAATTGAGGTTTGTTCCGGTCATTTAGCAGAAAAAGACTAAAAGATATGTTATACCCCCACCCACTTCTGTGATCACACCAAGGCACATACACTCACCCCAAGCCCCAAGAAAAGCAGAACTCCCAGTTATATTCATTCCTTCCTTTGATGAGCATGAGCAGGTCATTCTGTTTTTTAAGGTCTTTATTTCATAGCTATAAGACGGGAGAGAGGATAAGGCTGGTTTGCTTTCCCTTCCTTCTCAAACAATATGCACTTTCTCTATCAGTATTGCTGTTTTAGAAGCAGGAATAAGAATTACCGGGAACTTTACCAGACTGATATCGAGATCAGCAGATCCACAGTTTGATTTTGTACTTCCTTCAGAAAGGTATTTTGATTGTGCACCCTCAATATATTTAGTTGTAAATCCAAACATGTGTTTTCAATACATACAAAATTAAAAATGCAAATATATTAAGATGCATGTAAGACTAATATTTTCCTCTTAACCCCTAGTGTCACCTCCTATTACACAAGCCTTCCCCTTTGAAGATTCCTGATCCAATCAGATCAGTGACCCTGGCCTCCCTGCTTTATCTCACTCTTCCTCAGCCTGGAATCAACCTGAAACAGACAACAATCAGTGACAACACAGCTCTTCTCTCCCGTGATGCTGGAGTGTAACTCATTAGAAGTAGCCAACTACTTGTGAAAACTCAAATGTTCAGTGTAACAAGGGTTACGCAAATTCTCTCATCTCCATAACACTTTCCTTGCTCTTTGGATCTGATATCCTCTCTTTCTCCAAATCCCTGTCAAGAACTGATCAGGCATTTTGCTAAGTGCTTTTAGATGTTCTCATTTCTATCACCCCAACCGGTCTGTGAGAGAAACAACTTAACTTACCTTCCCCCAGATATTTAAAAAATAAAAAGAATTGGTCAAGATCCCACAGTAAGGGATGGGGTTGTAGCTTCCGTGGTAGAGCGCTTGCCTAGCATGTGTGAGGCACTGGGTTTGATTCTCAGCACCACATATAAATAAGTAAAATAAAGGCCCATTGAAAACTATAAAAATATTAAAAAAAAAAAAAAGATCCCATAGTAAGTTGACATAGATCATTCAAACTCTGGTCTCACTTTAAATTGTATCAACACCATCACCATAACAATAATACATGTCTTCTATGGCATTCATCTGACATTTTAAATGTATCCTGACATTTACAATTGTCATAATTATCTAGACCTTAGGCTCTCTTAGCAACCATTTCTGAGAGTACTTACTCTAAAGCTATCCCTCCACATTAACTTTCTGATATGAACTTGCACTGAGAACCTGGTATATGCCAGGAATTATATATGAGTTATCACCCTCAATATTGTTGGTCATTTTTCAATATTGTAATTATATTATCTTTTTAAAAAACTGGGCAAGGGATGTAACTCAGAGGTAGAGCATTTTCCTAGCATGGGAAATGTCTCTGTGTTTGATCCCCAACACTGCAAAATATGTCATTCTCCATATCATCAGTAAGTTCCTCACCAGGAAATTCATTAGTGGTCTCCCTACCTGTGAATTTCACATGTTTTTGTTTCATGTGACTGATGGCTCTCACAGTGCCAGTCACATGGTAAGAACTAGGTACATGATAGTGCCTTTTCTCCTCTGAGGAGCTCCTGTAGAACGAGAATACTCGCTAATGGGTGATAAAGAATACAAGGAGCTTCATTTCCTGTCTACGGCATCATATAAATATGTGGCATTTGTGTCTGCTTTCTTTTACGGAGCATAACCTTCTCAAGGTTCATCCATGTTGTAGCAAGTATTAGTACTATATGCTTTTCTGTAACAGAAATGTATTTCATTGTACAGAAATACTTCATTTATCAGTTGATGAATATTCATATCATTTTTTGGCTATCATAACTAATGGTACTATAAACATTTGTGGGAATGGTTTTACATTTCTCTGTTTGACATACATAGGGAGGAAGGGGCAGGAAGAATATTTGATGAAATAATGGCCAAATTTTATGAAAGACATTAATCTACTCATCCACAAACATCAATGAACTCCAAGTAGGATAACCTTTATGTCTAGACACATCATACTTAACCTATTTAAAGTCAAAAATGAAAAGAAAAATTGTAAAGCTACAAAAGAAAAATTATTCTTACGATACAAGGCACCAAGTCATTCCTAATAAGGGGATGGTCATACTTCTCATCGGGAACCAGAGAGGGTAGAAGTGGTGTGACATTTTCTAAGTACAAAAAAGAGAGAGAGAAAGAAAAAGGAAAAAGAAAAAAAAAGAAAAGAGGGTATCAATTAAGAATTATATATCTGGAAACATCCAGGCAAATTTGTAAAAACAGGAAAAAAGAGCAGTCATTGCCAGGGACTGAGGATAGCAAATAGGAGAGGGAGTTGTTAATGGGTATGGGTTTTACATATGGATGAGCATACTCTAAAACTCCAAAACTAACCCTAACCCTAACCCTAACCCTTTACTCCATGTACAAACAGAGAAACAACATGTATCCCATTTGTTTACAATAAAAAAAGATTAAAAAAAAAAACTCTCTAAAACTAGGTAGTCATGCCACTTATACAACTCTGTTAAGAAATTAGAATCCACCAAATTATACACTTTAAAACAGTGAGTTTTATAGGTAATGTGAACCTCAATAAATGTGTTTTGAGAAAAACAAAACAGATCCTAGCACAGAGTTAATGCTGTATATAGGATAGCCATCATTATGACTGTTTTCAACATTTTTATCATGGATTAATCTGGCTGCTTGCTGACTATGGATTATTTAGAAAGGTAAGAAAACCACTGCAGTACCTAGAAGCAAGAAAGCTGGTGAACCGGAAAAGGTGGCTGAAGATGGAGAGAAGGGGTGGGATCCAGGCTGAATGTGATGGGGACACCCTGTCTTGCAAAAGCACGATGCTCTCCTGGGTGAGAATCCTGTGTAGCTGGATGCTGCAATAACAGTGAACAAATAACCACAGACACCCCCTGCAAACACAGCTGCTCTCAGAGCAACCCCTTGAGTACAGAGACTATTTTCTCTACCTTTCCTGTCCAGCTGTAGACTCAAGAGCCGTTTCAATCAAATACCTCTGGTTCTTGAAAAATAAGATAAAAGACAACATTTTTCCAAGCTGACAAATCTACAGATTTTCACATGGTAGGTACTGGGGATTCCAACACTGATGAGGAACAACTTGAAAGAAAGGAACCAATTTAGGTTCATGATCCGAGGAATTGTGGATGACTGACTTCCTGGTTAAGCAAAGATTGATTAGACTTAGGAATTCGAGAGAAGATTCAGCAAGTTCTTGGCTCACCCTGCAATACACAAGCAAACACTGAGTCTTCAACTGGAAAGGAGACAACTGCCCTTGGCCAGTTCCTGTAACATGTGAATGTCAAGCATAGTATTGAAAGCCTGCTGTGATTTTCACTCAATGCCCTCCTTTACCTGTAATGGGCTGGTCTGGTTGTCTTTAGGACCACAGAGGTTTTATCTTCCATTGTAATGTTCCTCAGGGGAAAAATGCTTGATTTGAACCATTGCAGATTTCTTCTAATAGGCCAAAACAAAATTCCACCAATTAGGTATTGGAATAAAGCATGCTATATAAAACATTCTAGAAGATAATAAGAGTTGACCTCAATGAGTGCTAATACTCTTCTAAAACTGTGCAGATTATAAGCATTGTTTCACCTAATCCTCATATCTCCACGAAGTGGATGTCATTGCTGCCCCTATATTGAGAGACTTGAAGTAGGATCCAAAACCAGATTGTCTCATTCCAGAGCAGGTAAAAGGTACATTGCCAAAGATAAACACTTTTTCCTTGACCCGATACACAAAATATACAAGATCATGACATTCTGAGTCCCAACCTCAACAATTCCTTCAGTTACTTTTTATTTAAAGTTTAGTATTTGTCAGGCATCTCATCAATTAAGAAGCATAAACACAATGTCCATCAGAATGTCAAACAATGAAAACAAATTTAAGTTTTATGTCTAGCCATCTGTTAGGTGTTTTGTGTGTTGTAACAAAGACTACATGAGTTAGTTCCGAAATATCCTTTAACTAGGGGTGGGGGTAGACAAGCAGTATTTTCCAGGATGCAAAGCAGTAGCATACAATTGCATGCTCTACTCTCTGGCCCAGAAAAAATTGTACTATGGGAACTAAGAAAATAATAGTTAAGACTGAATCATGACATTGTCACAGATATGTGTGGTTATAAAGCTCCATTTCATGGATAAAGAAACTGTGGTATATATACACAATGGAATATTATTCAGTCATAAAGAATAGTATTATGGCATCTGCAGATCAATGGATGGAATTGGAGAATATCATGCTAAGTGAAATAAGCCAATCACGAAAAACCAAAGGCGGAATGTTTTCCCTAATAAGTGGATGATGATATATAATGGGGGTGGGAGGCAGTGGGTGAGAGAAGAATGGAGGAACTTTAGGTTACATAGAGTGAAATGGGAGGGAGGGGGTATTAAAAATGGTAGAATGACAGACATCCTTGCTTTATTTACCTGTATGATTACACAAATGTCATGAATCTACAACATGCACAACCATAGAAATGAAAAGATACACCCCATTTGTGTACAACGAATCAAAATGCAGTTTGTAAAAATAAAAAAAAAAATTAAAAAACAATAAAAAATAAAGTTCCATTTCAGTAACCATCCAACTTCTACCTTAACTGGCAGTGAAGATGTTTTGTGGTCAGAAACGAGGAATATTTTCACCTTAAGAATAATTAATTACATAGTCTATAGAACTAATAAAAGAATCTTGAAAACTGTTTCCACCTGATTTTATAATAGCAGGATTATGGAAAACTGAGGTAATTAAGAAGACAGCAAACAACTTTTAAACATGAGAAGGAAAGGGCACATGGAAACTACCTTCAAATGTACCTCAAAGAAGCTGCATTTTGTGCGTGGTGTGTGTGTGTGTGTGTGTGTGTGTGTGTGTGTGTGTGTGTCTACAGAACTAAAAATGGGATATCAGAAGACAGACTATTCCTGGGTATATTTACCAGAGGACATAATATTGATACAACAGTTTTTTTGTGATTTGTAATTAGGCGTCGAACATTTTGTTTGAAATTTGTGGAGAAAAAATATCAATTAGATAAAAACCCAGATGCTCTAGCCCCAGAGTGGCTTTAAGTCCCAGCTACCTTTGAGACCCTCTCTATCATACCCATAAAAGGAGCATCTAGTGTGGGGTATCCTCATATCGACACACATCGCGTTTCATGACCCTTCCTGGAACATCCAAACAATTCATTCTCCCACCAGACAAGAAAATTCAGTCAACTATTTGAAGATGGCCCTGTGTCACCCACTCATACTGATATATCTCTCCCTTCTTTGAACTCATTTTCCATGTATGGCTTGAGTCCCACAAAGCCATCTCTCCATTATTCTCCTGAACTAATCTGATTTCCCAAGCAGAAAAATGCAGGTGTGTACCTTCTACTTCTCTTCTGTTTCCAGTAAAAGCAAGCGCAAATGTGGGCACAGGATAGATGGTCAACAAGAGCATAAATAATTCATGTTTTGATTAATAGGTTACTCCCACATAACCTGCTTAGTTGGATTTTCAAAACAACCCACAAACACAATCGTTGAAAAAATTGAAGTTGTATCATTTAAGTGAGGCAATTACAGTCTCACGGTTGATAAGTACATGAGTTCTGCTTCTCTGAAACTGGCTTATGTGGTTGGTTTGTGCAGTTATATGACCTCACAGTATAGGGGACTTCTGGTTACATTTTACTGTAATAAATAAATTAGCAAAATGTGTTCTTCCTTCCCCCACTCCTGTGTTAAGTCTGTAAACTCCAAGTGGTTAGGACTCTGCTCTGGTTCACTCCAGTATTTTCCATAGTCTCTGGCACCTATAGGTGCAAACTAACCATGTGCATCAGAAAGAAAAGAATAAAAGGGTGGGAGAGCAAGAAATAGGGCAGGTATCAGAGTCGGAGGCCTGGATTTTAAGTTTTTCTCCCATTCTATCACTTAAATGCATCTAGGCAAGTTTTAAGACACCCATTCCTGAGGAAGGGTGTTGGGTTTCTCCCATTCTATCACTTAAATGCATCTAGGCAAGTTCTAAGACACCCATTCCTGAGGAAGGGTGTTGGGGGAGAATGTTAAGTGAGAAGATAGAGGAGGAGGAGGAGACATTGGTTTAAGGAGGGTTAGCACCATGCCCCTTAATGAGCTTGGTGTCTAGGCACAAGCATGAGACAGAAGACTGCACAATTTACAAGGCCATGTGTAAATTTGTATTTAAAGATATACTACACATTTTTCTAAATAACACAATCCAGAAAATGCCTTCTCTGTATTTATCTATTTCTCTGCATTCCTCTGTTGGAGGAAAACTGGCCCTGTTGAACTTCTGAGGCATTCTGTCTCCTACCTAGGGTATCTTCAAGGGTAGTTTTCACTGAACTTGAAATTGGCCTCACATGCTCACTTGAAAGTCTGTCTTTCCTGAGATGAGGCCTGACTGCCTTATCAGTCTTCACAGATACACTGGTTCACTAAACTTTCCTTTCATAGAACACATTCAAATTCTGTAATTTTAGAATAGAATTTTTCTTCATCTGCCTTTTTCTTCCAACTCACAAAATACTTGTGAATCTAACAGAAGCCACATTTTCCTTCAGAACACCTGGAAAATACTGTTGGTTAGGCACTTCAAATCAAACACATGAAAACCTCTCACATACCTTGGAGAACTAAGAGCAAAGACTGTCTTATAAAATCAAGGTGACTGTCATGCTCTGGGTATTGAGCTGGCCTTATGTTATGGTTTAGATTTTAGATGTTCCCAAAATGCTCATGTTTAAAACAAAATGAGAAAGTTTAGAAGTGAAATGATTGGGTTATAAGAGTCTTAACCTAATCAGTACATTAATCTCCTGATGGAGAGTAACTGGGTCATATCTGTAGGCAGTACGGTATGGCTGGAAGAGGTAGTTCATTGAGGATATGAGTTTGGGATATATATTTTGACTCTGAAAATGAAGTATTTTTCTGCTTCCTGTCCTGAGCTACTTTTCTCTACCACACTTTTCTGTCTTTCTTTTGTTCCTGAAGAATGGATTCAGCCATTTATGCACTGAGACCTCTGAACTCATGAGCAGCAAATAAATATTTCTTCCTCTTCTAATATTAGTCTTTTCAGATCTTTTGAACACAGAAGCAAAAAAAGCTAACTGAAACAGCAATTGGTACTGAGAAATAAGGTCCTTGTTGTGACTAACCTGACCATGTTGTCAGGTTTAGAAGCTTTTGGAACTTTTTGGAATTTGTGAGAGGAATCTTGGAAAGTTTAGTGATGCAAGCTGGGAAAGCTTAAGAATGTTGTAAAGTGGACTTTAATGGACAATTCTGGTGGGAGCATCCAAGACCAGAATCTTGAGAGGGCAATTAACAATTTATACTGGGTTCATGAAGTTTCAGAGATAAAGGAGAACTCTATTGTAAACTGGACTGGAGGACATTTGTGTTATTTCTAGTAAAGAAGTTGTCTATATTTTCCCCATGTCTTCAGACCTTCTGTGAGGCTGAATTTAAGGTGATGGACTTTTTAATCTGGTGGAAGAAATGTTTAGACTTCATAGCATTCAGGTGGTAGCACGGATGTTGCTGATGGCTTTTAGTCAAGTTTATTGTCATAATCAAGAGCAGAAAGTAAAGCAGAAAGATCTGAAAAACTGGCAGATCAGTCAGAAAACTACAAATAAAACTAAGACTAAGTGATGTAGTTGTTAAAAGCATTATAACCACTAAAGAAATGCTAAATACTTTACCCAGGGACAATAAGAAAGATGGCGTGAGGGCATCTCAGGAATTGTCCAATCTCAGATTCAAGGGTGTAAAACCAAATATTCCTTTAATAAAAGATCATGAGGGACCCAACACAGGGTGCCTAGCAAGTTGTTTCACCTTGCTCATCCACCCAGAAACTCAGAAGCTGCTGCAGCCATAATCCCTGGAAGCTTGGCTACTGTTTAAGATGGTAGGAGACCTTGGCAGACATCATGTCATGCTGGTTCTGCAGGACTGCAGGAAGCTGGACTTAGGGGGTCGTTAAGGCTTCCAGCAAGATTTCAAAAAAGGCCTGGAGGCCAGGAAAAGTGCAGTAGCATCAGAGCCCCTACAGAATGCACCTAAGAGGGCAATGCATGAAGCTGTGAGGAGGAAACCAAAGCTGCAGTAGAAACACTGGAGATTAAGAGATGCTAGTATAGTGGAATATCTGTTGAGGAAAGCTGTAGGAATCAAGCAGAAACAAACCAAGATAGAAGCCATTTAAAGTACAACCAGCAAGGTCATAGGGTTGGAGCTACATAGTCCTTTGGAAAGAATATCACCATGCCATGTGCCCCAAATGCTGGATATAGAGCTATAGGACTTGATTGCCCTGCTGGATTTTGGTCTTGTTTTGGTCCCATCCTTTTTTCCTAGGCCCCTGTTTCTCCATTTGGGATTGGAAATGTTTACTATGTGCTTTTATATATATTGGAAAAATGTAACTCGCCTTTAATTTTTACAGGAGCTCACACTGAGTGTTAGTTAGCCCTGAGTCTTAGAGGAGATTTTGGACTTGGACTTTTGGGCAACATTGGAACTGTCAAGACTGAGAACTCCCCTAGTAATAAGGGAAATGCAAATCAAAACTACCCTAAGATTTCATCTCACCCCAATTAGAATGGCGATTATCAAGAATACAAGCAACAATAGGTGTTGGCGAGGATGTGGTGAAAAAGGAACACTCATACATTGCTGGTGGGGTTGCAAATTAGTGCAACCACTCTGGAAAGCAGTGTGGAGATTCCTCAGAAAGCTTGGAATGGAAACACCATTTGACCCAGCTATCCCACTCCTTGGCCTATACCCAAAGGACTTAAAATCAGCATACTACAGAGATACAGCCACATCAATGTTCATTGCTGCTCAATTCACCATAGCCAGATTGTGGAACCAACCTAGATGCCCTTCAGTTGATGAATGGATAAAGAAACTGTGGCATATTTATACAATGGAATATTACTCCGCAATGAAGAATGATAAAATTATGGCATTTGTAGGCAAATGGTCAAAATTGGAGAATATCATGCTAAGTGAGATAAGCCAATCTCAAAAAACTAAAGGACGAATGATCTCGCTGATAAGCGGATGAGGACATATAATGGGGGGTGGGACGGGCTAGCATTAGGTTTAGGGTTAGGTTTAGAGTTAGGCTAAGGAGAGCAGTAAGAATGAAGGAAAGAAGGACTGTGTAGAGGGAAAAGAGGGGTGGGAGGGGTGGGAGGGGTGGGGGGGAGGGGAAAAATATAATAAACATCATTACCCTATGTAAACGTAAAAAAAATAAATAAATAAATAAATAAATTAAAAAAAAAAAAAAAAAAAAGACTGAGGACTCATGGACAAGAACTAAGTACTTTGCATTGTGAGACGGGCATGAGCTTTTAGAAGCCAGATTCAGAATGTTACGGTTTAGATATGAAGTGCTCTCCTAAAACTTTCATGTGTGAGATAGGGATACTAAATAATGTGACTTGGACATGGAAATATTAAGGTAAGTGCCAAACACTAGAGCTCTAGTTCTGTATTCCACAATTTCCAAGGATTACTCCAATACTGAGGCCTCCAGAAGTGATAACTGACTCGTTTACATGGCTCTGGCCAATAGACTTCCCACTCTTCAGTTCACTTCCTAAAGGACATTTCAGTCCTGGAAACTGTAGCAATATAGGCATTCGGAACAGGAAACCAATTAGAGACACAGCTGAAAGGGGGACAAGAGGGACTTCCTATACTAGTTATGCCTTAAAAGTTATAAATAAAGTCAGGCACAGGCATGGCTTTTGCTAAAACTCTAAGGAAAAGACATCCCAAGTTAATGGTGTTAATACAAGACCTTGGGAATCACAGACAATGTAGGGAGAAGGTGGCACCTGCTCATGAGAATTTTCCCCATCAATTGCGAGCAGAGGTGTTGCTGAGCACACCATTCCCTCTCTTGGTCATCCTCCCTAGTGGAACCCCCACACCATAGCTTTGCCCAAGAAATGACCAATTCTATCTAATCTTCCTATTTTCTATTGTGTGTGACTAAGGCACAGCCATCAAGTAAAAGCAATGTGTTTCCAGGTATCTGAGTTTTAGTGGTAAAATATGGACCAAATTCTACCTTTTCTGCATAAAACTTTGCTGGTAAAGGTCTATATTATTGTGTTAAGTTGAACTTATTCTCCCAGAAACACACCAAATTACTAGCAATAGCAAAATTCATAGGAGTATCCCACTTCATTCTCAGAACAAATAAGGACTGAGGTGCTTAAAGGGGAAAAAAATAAAATAAAACAAAACTTGGGATTATCTAGTTCTTTCTTCCAAGTGCAGAATTTCACACTGATTCATGTCAGTTCTCTTCCCACAGTCACATCTCCCATTTATAATTGCTAAATATGCCAGGTTCACAACGCTTCCCCGTTTGGGTGCCCTATTTGAATTTATGTATAAATACTCCTCCAAAGTTCTATTTGAATACACAAAATATCTACTTCAGCACAGAGCACATAAATTCAGGGCTGGAGGCGTGTGGGATACAGCAAAATAGCAAAATAAGAGTGACTCAGGAATTAGGTTGTGGGGGTGCGATGTGGCTGGATGGTCCACTGGCCAAGAGATTTTAGATAAGTCAGTCTCCTTTCCTGGACCAGATTCTTGACACCCCTGTTGGAGGAAACTGAGACTTTTCTTGTTCCTCTCACTGGATAGATGAAAACGGATCATATGAGATAGATATTTTTTAACCCTCTCTGGTTTTTGTTTAGAGAAAAAGGAAAGAATGATAACCAGAGGAAGGCACTTAAAGAAGTTACAAGGAAAGGTGGAGCCAAATGATATGGACCAAGTTCCAATCTTTCTACCAACTTGCTCATGTTTCTTCTCTGGGCTGTAGTATCTGCATCAATAAAATGAGAGTTTGAGACTAAATCATCTTTTATGTCTCCTCCACTTCTGTTTCTGGCTGATTCAGTCTTCGCTGCATTAAAAGTTCTGTCACTGTGACCTGGGTTTAAGTAGAATTCTATGATGTTCTGAATTAATTCTTTGGTACTGGGGACTGAACCCAGAGACGCTTAACCACTGAACCACATCCCCAGTCATTTTCTATTTTTTATTTTGAGACAGGGTCTTGCAAAATTGCTGAGGCTGGCCTGGAACTTGAGATCTTCCTGCCTCAGCCTCCCAAGTTGCTGGGATTAGAGTCACACATGGCTTGTGCCTGGCCTGAATTAACTCTTTGACTCCCCTCACAACCAGCATTCAATCACAACTGTGTGAAACATGCTACTATTATGTAGAGCAATATGATTTGGTGTATATAACAACTAGAGACTTGTAGTATACCAATGTGAGCTTCTTGGATTTGCTGTTTGAGTAGGTTAAGGTGTTCACAATAAGAGAAACTGCGACAGGTTCTCTGGAATTCTCTATCTTGGAACTTCTTGAAGTGTAAGATTATTTCAAACTAAGTATTAAAATGTGAACTGTTTTTCATAGATATCTCCAAAAGTATGTGTTGAAAGTTTTAATTTCTCCAATTTGAGAGACAAAAAAAAAAAAAAAAATTACTTCTGGAACAGAACCCAGAAATCTGTATCTCATCAGGTATAGCAGGAGACTCTGATGCAGATTTTTTAGGGATCATACTTGGAAAAACCCTGATCCATAAAAAGATAAGTGACTAGAGATAAGTAAATAAAAATTACAACCTCAGTTCGTGACAAAGATCCGGGGTCGATCTAGGTTTTGATTCTCTCTCCTCTAGTTTCTATTCACTAATTAGCAGAACCTCACAGTCCTCATTTATAACAACGATCTGTGGATCACTAAGGCCATTCCTATAGATGACATAAAAAATGTCCACATGGGTGAACAGGAGCAGTGTCCAGAACCTCATGTTGGCAGCGAGTCTCTCCCAGCACACCTGCAGAGCCCTCTACCCTTGTGTCACTCAACAGGACCAGGCTGTGGCATCTTTCCCATGCAGACAAGTGCCTGGTCCTGCAGTGAGTTAAACACAGCCACAAACAGGACACGACCATGTTGAAAAAACAGCCACTGTAACGAGGTCAGCAGCAGGGGACATTAGATTTTGAATTTGCTTTATTGAGTGGAGAAGCAGAGACTATAGTTCCAATAGCATGCCCTTTTGCTTTGAGAAATAGAAATCGTAACTTCCATCTGTGAAGACTCTGGGGAAAGGAAATGAGGTCTTTGGCTCTAGGCCTTTCATTACAGAGCAGTTTTGTACCAGATGAGGCCAGAGACTCACAGTTACTCTGTCTCTACAGAGATCCCGTCTAGAAGGAGGAGAAAGATGGACTTAAGTCAGCTCAGAGCAACTGGATTTAGAAGCGTCACTGACTAAAGTCTTTGGATGGCCCCTGGCTTCTTGCTTAATCAGTCATCTCTGCTATGTGTGCCTGCATGCTTATGCATACACTAGAATGAGTACCAACTTCCCAAATCAGAGGAGGATAGCACACGCAAAGAAAAATCCCCATAATACAGTCAATGTGCCAATCTCACCCCATTCCAATTCTGTTGACCTGACTCAAGAGTTTAAATATTTTACACTTTTTAAATAGTAACTATGAGAGAATATATGATAAGAACATATGACAAGAACATTTTCTAAGCCCAAAAAATTCCTTGTCATAAGGATTGATTATACAACATATTTAACTTCTGTAAATCTTAGTTTCCTAATGTTTCAAAAGGAACAAAAAAAATCTGCATCATTTAACTTTAATCTTAATTGTAATCCTCCAAGTTTGAGTTTATGTGCAATTCTCACACATGGAATAGGACAGTGAACTTAGACATCTAATTTGGAATTCAGGTAATTAATTACAGGATCTAGAATTGAGCCCAGATCCAACAAATCTAAGGCCTACACATCTATGAGAATGACTTCAGGCAAATAATGGTTGATACAAGCACTTTTCCTGAAAGTCAAAATCAATATTTTTAGCTCTGAAGTATAAAAAGGGAAAATTGGGAGTGAAAAGATATATCTGATTTGTGAGTTTGATAGTTTGCTATTGTGGTTTCTTTAGCATGAAAAGTATTAGCTATGTAGAAATAGCTCCTGTGAGATCTGGAACCAAGATCTATCCTAAGGTGTAGTAAATTGACAGAAATTAATCCATCTATCTATTTCAGGCAGTAACAACTAGAGATGTGGCAGTGGGAAGACTTAAACAGTCCATGAGCATGAAGATTGTTTTTAGTTTAGCCTTCTCTTATATTTTGCTATGTTTATCAGAGGAAAGGCCATGTTATTTGTTTTGCCAAGACCACTGCTTGCCTGGAAGTTTTCTGCTTCCAATTTCCAGGAGTCACTACTCACACTCAAATCGCCATGTGTTTGTTGGGATACTATGGTAGTTGTCAAGTGGATATGATGATAACATGACTTAAGGAAATCAAATTGTAAAAAAAAAAAAGTTATCAGGTGACATTGGGGCTGTGCTTTGCCTCAGAGTCATAAAGGAAGAAAATAAAAGAAAGATCTGGAGGCTTCCTTAAACCACAGGATAAAATCCCTTGTCACTAGGGATGAAATAAGAGGAAACCCAGCAATCAACCTTTCTGGTTTCTTCCCTGGGTCTTCTACCTCACTTGAACTCCATGCCCACTTAGAAAGCCCAGGATCTTACTTCATCCTCTCTCTGCTCTTCTGACCAAATGGCCCTGCATCTTTGGAAAAATTTATTCCACTGTGAAATCTTTTTTTTTTATTGATTATTTAATTTTTTAAAAATTTTTACAGACTGCATTTTGATTCATTGTACATAAATGAGGTACAACTTTTTTTTAAATCGGTTCACTTTCCATCCTCCTTGAAGAGTTTGCAAACCTTTACATCTCTGCAAGCCCAGCACCCAGCCTTCATCTCCCTCTTTTAGTATATGGCCATATGGTCATGTCTCCCAATTCATCAAAACACTGTAGGACCACCAAGCAGGACTTACATCAACTTCCTTTCCTATCTCCACATTTGAATTCACCTACGACACCACCAATCCCCCCCTCACCCCTTCAGTGGTTAGAAACAGCACAGTGCCCACATTTGCGTATATTCATGTTTCTTTACCGACATTTTGGTTATAGATATTCAACTGTAGCCTGAAGAACTTTGTCTGGATATTCTTTAACTGCCCGAAATGCACCTTTTCTAAACTCATATATTCTCTGAATTGATTTTTTCTTACAATATTTTTATTTGGTGATATTACCAAACTGCAAATATTGGAATGATGCCTGCCTGTCATCTTTCCCTCACTTAACATTCACCCAATTGGGTTCATGCATCCAATCAGATTCATCCATCTGATCAAGCACTCTGTCCCTCTGATTCTGGCTTTAAAATATTTCTTGAATCTTAACCCTCCACTTTCTCTGCCTTCCACTGCTACCCAATATATGGATATTACTCTTCTGGATAGTCTGCTAGTGACAAAGGACCTCTAGAGTTACCTTCTTAGAATCCTTCTTCTACATAGTCACCCAAGTCATATATATAAAATGAAAACTGAATGTATTGATGCTCTGCCTAAGACCCTTCATGGATCTCTACTGATCTGATTTTTCAACCTCATCTCTCACTTGAGCATCACACCTTCTTCAAACTGGTCTTCTCCTTGAACTTGCAGAAATTAAATTCTATGTGTAATTCTCTACACACACCTCAACAAGTCTGCTCATTCCTTTAACTCCAACCTTTTCTCTAATATTCCTTCACCTAACTTCAGAGCCCATCTGGCACCATCTCCTCCAGGAAGTTTTTCCTAAGCATCTTTGTTGCTTGACCACATAAGATAACTCATCTTCTCTATTTTCATAGTACCCACTAAGGACTGCATCACTGTTCTTGGAAATTTTATTGTAACTTGTCATTCTGTCTCTTTTCTCCCCACTACAATCTAGTTTTTAGAGAAAGGATTGGCAAACTGTACCCAGCAAGCCAAAAATACGTCTGCCACCTCTTAATAAATAAAGTTCACTGGAAGACAGCCATACCCATTCACATACATCTTGTCTGTATGTCTTCACACCATGATAGCAAAGCTTAGTGGCTGTGACAGGGTCCAACTTATCTAAAAAGCCTGAACTACTTCATATGTAACCCTTTGCGGAAAGTTTGTGGACTCTGTCTTGAAGGACATTAGTTGGTTCATTTGCTTTTGTATTCATATCCCCTTATCTGGAGCTTGTGTAGTGTAGGAGTTTGTTGAAAAAATTCAATAATGTTGCTGAATTAATAAAAGTAATTCTGAAGTTTCCAGGCCTGGCTTATTGAACAGTGATCAAAAATAGGAATTTTTCTAGATTAAATCCTTAGATTAAAAGAGTTAATGAAACCCTCAGACCAACTCTATAGACATTTAAGCAGTTTTTCCTTAGGAAATCAATTTTGAACATTATTCTTAGTGACAGTAAGCACAATTTAACAAGGAGTTCCTCTCTGCTAGAACAGGAACTGACTAAGGTATGGATCCTTTCCTTGATTTCATGATAAAAGAATGAATGTGTAATGATTATTCTATTTTATTCTTCATTGTATTCAAAACATCTAAATTTCCCAAAGACTGATTTAATTTGAATGGTCCAGAGGTGAGTTTAATGAATTTTATACAACCACGGATACAAAAAATAATTCCGAGTGCCAGTGGATGACGTACACAGCATGCTCCTAAGGCTGTGGTAAAGCACCATCTCCTCCATCCTCATGATTCTCCATCAGTGATGAAAGCAATTTGTAAATTAATTGTCATAAGGTACATAGAAGATGGTACATGTGCCTCAAGAAAGGAAAGATCATTGTGGGAGATTTAGGTTGAGGTAGTAATCACATGCTTGCATGTGCGCCCTCTCTCTCCCCGTCTTTCTTTCTTTCCCATTAAATGCAGCTACCTGGACAAAATAGATGCAATATCTATCAAAAACTCTGAGAAGTAAACAGCAGCAGACCCAGGACAAAGACCTCAGAATGTCAAAGATCACTCAACTGGCAGTGAAATTACCTCACCCACGCTCCCTGTGCAATATCACCATGCCCCAGCCTAAAACCTGGAGGTGTGCGCAGAGAGTTCAAGACCCACAAGGAGACCTCTAGGTACAACTTGAGTGAAAGAGGTCTGCAGGAATATATACAGTCCTTCAACCTTTCATTCTGTGTTCTATTATGCCCTTGTCCAAGCAATCTCATAGCCTTGGCACCAGCGGCAGTAACAGTAGCCACAGGATCCAAAACTCCAAGGGAGAGGAATGCTCCTCTGTGATTAGAGAGGCTGTGTTCCCAAGATTGATTGATTGATGCTTTCTAGTCTCTTCTGCTTCACTCTGGACTCTGGCATACTTTTAGGAAATGTATTGCAAAAAATGATAATAAAGCATCAGATTTTTGGCCAGATAATTGTAAAGAACCTTTTAGGAAATAGAAAATTATGGGGACATGGTAGACATCAGGAAGAGATCTTGTAAAGTTGTTTATGAACCCCTGAGCTCAACCCAGTGCTACAAATGTATGAATTTGACTGTAAATAGCATGGATAAAGAACAGATTCAAATACCTACCAAAGCTTTTGACAGCAGAACTGAAGGGACAACAACCCATATATAACTGCTCAAAATTGATAAACAAGCATGTTGAATAGATACTAAAATGTAAGTGATGAAATTATCAATCTAAATGAGAACTGGGATCATAGCATAGTACTCAAAAGGTCCAAGACAAAAATAAAAATTGCACAACATTTGAACAATCAGGAAAATCTTACTTTACATAGAAAAACTCACTTCATATAGATATATTATTTGAGAAACTAATTACAAGATGGCATAGATATTGAAATTATCTGATACAGACATTTAAAAAGTTATTTTAAATCTCCATTTGTGAACACTTAATGAAAAGTCTTGGAATGGAAATAGAAGACATGAAGAAGAACTAAATGAAAAGTTAGAACTGAAAAATACAAAAATGGAAATATTTTTAAATGGAAAGTAGCATAAGGAAGATGACAGAAGAAACATTCAGCAAATGAAAAAACAGATCATTAGATGTTATTTAATCTAAAAAATAATATAGAAAAATTATTGGAAAAAAATCAACAGAGCCTCAGGTACCTGTGGAACAATTCCATAATGTCAAATATTTGAGTTATCAAAGGTTCAAGAGAAGAGGAGGAAAATGAAATGAAGGAAAAAAATTTGAAAAAATAATTGTTGAAAATTCTCAATTTGGAGAAAATCATACACCCACAATTTTAATAACCCCAAACATCCCAAACATGATGAACACAATGAAATCCATGTCAACACACAGGAAAACCACAGAAAACTAAAAGACACCAAAAGCAACCAAAGCAAAATGGTGCATACATATGTATATAGAAATTCAAATGGTTTTCTATTTCTCATCAGAATCCAAAGAGCCAAGAAGGAACTAGAACAGCATTTTTAAAGTGTTAAAAGAAAAAAAAAATCTGTGAAACCAGAATTCTATATCCAGAAAAAAAGATGCTTCAGGAAAAAAGACAAAGACATTTTCAGATAAAAGAAAAATAAGAAATTCCGTGGCTCTGAAAGAATTGTTAAAGATCTTCAGAAAAAGGCAAAATCATATTATAAGTAAACTTAGAATATTAGGAATGAGTAAAGAATGGAAATGGTAAATATCTGGGTAAATACACTATTCCCTCTCTATTGCCTTTTTAAAAATATATTTTACATTTAAAATAAAAATCCTTTACTTTGTCTAATGAGGCTTTCAATGGATATGCATGCAATATATAAGAAAACCACAACATGAAAGAAACTTACAAGGGGAGAAAGGTTTGAGCATTACTTTTGATATTAGAAAACACTGATTCTAAATAATAGAAGAATTTCTATCAAAATCCTTAGAGAAATCAATACCAAAATCATAGGATGAGAAAGTTTAAACAACAAAGTAAAATAACATCTTTTAAAATGTTCCAAGTAACATCAAAGAGAGAAGGGAAGGGATCAGAGACAAACCGAATATAAAGGAAACAAAAATTATAATAATAAAATGGCATGCCTAAATTCAGACATGTTAATAATTAAATTCTTTAAATGGACTATTTATAGCAACTGAAAATCAGAGATTTTCAGAACACATATAGAAGACTAACTAGAACTATAACAAAGTTACTTCAAATATAATGATACAAGGAGGTTAAAATCAAAATGATAAAAAAAATACTCAGCATGCCATACAGATAATGCAGGTTTGGTTCTAAACAACCACAATAATGAAAATATCTCAATAAACTGAGTCACACAAACGTTTTGTTTTTCTAGTGCATGTGAAAGGTAGATTTATATTATATTATAGATTAGTAAGTGTAGAGTACCTTAACATCTAAAATGTTGTGTATCCCTTAACTCAAAATACTTTATTGCTAAAAATGATAAGGATCATCTGAGCTGTAGGAAGTCCTAGTCTTTTTGCTGTGAGAGGGTCATCTATCCATGTTGATGGCTACTGACTGATCAGAGTGGAGGTTACTGAAGGTCAGGGTGACTGTGTCAACCTTTTAAAATAAGGCAACAGTGGAGTTTTCCAGATCACTTTACTCTTGGTTTTCACAAAATAATGCTAATACGTGCTGTTGATTAGCATTTTACTCAAGTAGAACTTCCTTCAAAATTGGAGTCAGTCGTCTCAGACCCTGCCCCTGCTTTATCAGCTCAGTTTATGCAGTATTCAACAGCCTTTGCTAGCATTTCAACAATGTTCACAGCATCTTCACCAGAAGTAGATAACATCTCCAGAAACCACTTTTCTGCTTATTCATAAAAAGCATCTCTTTCTTCATTACAGTTTTATCATAAGATGGTAGCAATTCAGACACATCTTCAGGATCTGCTTCTATTTTTAGTTCTCTTGCTGTTTCCACCATGTCTGCAGTTATTTCCTCCAGTGTCATCTTGAATGACTCAATGTCAACCTTAAGGGTTGGAATCAAATGTCTATAAATGTTTTTGTTTTAATTCCTGACATGAATTGCAAATGTCCTTAGTGGTATAGGGAATGGCAATCCCCTTCCAGAAGATTTTCAGTTTATACTGTCTAGATCCATCAGAAAAATTACTGTCTAGGGCAGTTATATATATATATACTTATGAATGTGTTTATGACTAAATTTAAAATTTTTCCTTGATCGATCAGCCGTACAAAAGATATTTTGCAAGCATACACGAAAACAATTTTATTATCATTGTACGTCTTCATCAGAGCCTGAGTGACCAGGTGCACTGTCAATTAGCAGTAATATTTGGAGAGAAAGCTTTTCTTCTGAGCAGTAGGTATTTAGTAGGCCTAACATACTCAGTAAACCATGTTGTAAACAGATGTGCTCTCATCCAGGCTCTGTTGTTCCATTCATAGAACACAGAGGAGATTTAGTGTGATTCATAAGGGCCCTAGGCTTTTTAGAATGCTGATGAGCACGGGATTCAACTTAAAGTCACCAGCTGTCCTGCTCCTGCTCATAACAAGGGAATCAGCCTGTCCTTGCAAACTGTTAAGACAAGAATTGACTTCTCTCTAGCCCTGAAAGCCTTAAATGACATTTTCTTAAGTCTGTTTCATAGACATTGAGAAAACATTGTCTGACTTGCACAACCATCTTTGCTAATTATCTTAGCTGGCTTTTCTAGATAATTTGCTGCAGCTTCACCTGGCATTTACCTTTACAACATGTACCTTTATGCTAAAGAAACATCTTCCTTTCTTCAAACTCTCCTAACTTCAAACTTTTCTTCTGTAGCTTTCCTACCTCTTTGAGCCTTCATGAAGTTGAAGGGAGTCAGAGCCTTGTCTAGATTAGGCTTTGTCTTAAGGGAATGTTATATCTGGCTTGATCTTCTATAAGACCACTGAGATTTTCTCTGTATAAGTAAAAGGGTTCTTTTGCTTTCTTACCATTTATGTGTTCACTGAAGTAGCTCCTTTAATTTCCTTCAAGAACTTGTCCTTTGCACCCACAACTTGACTGATTATATGACCTAAGGGGCCAAGCCATCAACATATCTGGGTTTTTACACGTTTTCCTCACTATACTAATCTTTTCCAATTTCTGATTTAAAGTGATGAATCTGTGATTCCTCCTTTCTCATGAACACTTAGAAACCAGTGTAGGGGAATTAATTAGCCTGATTTCAATATTTTTGTGTCTCAGAGAAGCCCAAGAAGTTGGAGAGAGAAGGAAGAATGGGTGGTTGGTTGTGTAATCAGAACACATGCTACATCTATCAGTTAAGTTTTCTATTTTATATAGGCACAATTTGTGTACCACAAAGAATTATGAGACTATCGACAAAGACCACAGATCACTGATCACCATGACAGATGTAATGGTAATGAAGAAGTTCAAAATATACTGAGAATTTATAAAATGTGACACAGAGACATTATGCAGTCATGTGCTGTTAGAAAAATGGGTTCAATGTGGTTGCTCAGTGCAAGGTTGACATGAAACTTTAATTTGTAAAATACTCAATATCACAAAGCACAATAAAGGGAAGCACAATAAAATAAGCTATGACTATATACCTTACAAATATTAATCCAAAATCTAGAGTGACTATAGTACTGTCAGACAAATTAGACATTACAGAGAAAAGAAGGACATTACATAATAATAACAGAGTCAGCTCTTGAAGGAGACATAACAATCCTAATTATACATGCACAGTTATAACTGTGCTAATTATATATAGCACAGTTGTGGTTGTTGTTATTAGTAGTATTTTAGTGCTTGGGAGTTAACTCAGGGGTGCTCTACCACTGAGCTATGCACCCAGCCCTTTTTGTAGTTTTATTTTGAGACAGGGTCTCACTAAGTTGTGAAGCTGGTTGTGAACTTGGAATTCTGCCTTGGCCTCAGAGTCACTGGCATTACAGGCATGAGACACCCTGCCCTCTAATAGCAGAGTTCTAAAACACATGAAGCAAATTCTGACAGACAAGAAAAAACAAATTCACAGTTACAGTTAGAGATACTAACACTTTTCTTTCAGTAATAGTTGGCACTAACAACAAATTGTTAGAATATGGAACTTAAGAGCACTGTCAACAATATCTGACATTTCAGGATCTGAGGAGTTTTATAACTATTAAAGAAATTGAATTCATAGTTAAAAACATTCAGAAAAAAATAAATTTCCAGGCCCAAACAGTTACAGTGGTGGATTTTAGCAAATATTAAAAGAAGAAACAATATTAATTTTAAGAAAAATTCCAGAAAATCAAAGATAAAACAGTAATTTGCCATTCATTGTAAATTCCATTACCTTGCCTCAATATCTAAAGCAGAAAATGATGGTCCAAATTAAAAAAAAAAAAAAAGATGGGGGAAGGAATGATAGTAGAGTGAAACTGACATTATTACTTCATGTACATGGATGACTGCATGACCAATGTGATCCTGCAATATGAATAATCAGAAAAATTAAAGATTACACTGTTTATGTATGATCTGTCAAAATGTATAAATGCATTCTACTGTCATGTACAACTAATTAGAACAAATAAAATTTTAAAAATTTAACGAAAAGAAAGAAAACCAATAATCCAAATTCCTCATAAACATAACCATCTTGGACCAAATAACAAATCTAGTTCAACAAAAAATGAAAACTGTAACTAATTGTGACATCTCACAACAATGAACAGTTGATTCAGTATTTGAAAACAATTGATATCATCTTCCATATTAAAGTTTCAAAGAATAGAAGTTACAGGATTATTTAAATTGACATAGAAAAAAATTTTCTAAAAATAATCAACATCCATTCATGATAACACTCTAGGAAGTGTGTGAATTAGAGGGGAAACTTTCTAAACCTAATAGAAGATGTGTTTGTAAAATATCTACAGCTAACATAATATTTAACAGTGAAACTTAGAATGCTTTTCCCATAAGATTAAAAATAGGCCAAGTATACCCACTCTCATACTTCTGTTCAATGTCATACTAGAAGTCCTAAACAGTGAAATAAGCTAAGAACAGAAACTAATTTATGTAGATTGAAAAGGAAGATGATTGAGAAAATTCCAAGAATCAACATAAATTTATTTAAACAAAAAACTTTTTTGTTTCTATGATTGTACACGATGTAGATTCACATCATTCATGTAATCATACATGTACATAAGGTAATGATGTCTGTCTCATTCCATCATTCTTCATACCCCACCCCTCCACCATCTCATTTCTCTCTACATAATCTAAAGTTCCTCCATTCTTCTCTCACCTTCCTCCCCCCACCCCCATTATATATCATCATCCACTTATCAGGGAAAAGATTGGGCCTTTGGTATTTTGGGGTTGGCTTATTTCACTTAGCATGATATTCTCCAATTCCTTCCATTGATCTGTAAATGCCATGATTTTATTCTTCTTTATAACTGAATAATATTCCATTGTGTATATATACCACAGTTTCTTTATCCATTCATCTGTTGAAGGGCATCTAGGTTGGTTCCACAATCTAGTTATTGTAAATAGAACTGCTATAAACATTGATGTGGCTGTGTTACAGTAGTATGCTAATTTTAAGTCCTTTGGGTATAAACAGAGGAGTAGGATAGTTGGGTCAAAAGGTGGATCCATTCCAAGTTTTCTGAGGAATCTCCATACTGCTTTCCAGAGTGACTATACCATTTGGAACTCCACCAGCAATGTACAAGTATGACTTTGACCCCACATCCACGCCAACACCCATTATTTCTTGTGTTTTTGATAATAGCTATTCTAGTTGGAGTTAGAAGAAAGTCTTAGAGTTGTTTTAATTTGCATTTCTCTAAATACTAGAAATGATGAGTAGTTTTTCATATAGTTTTTAATCACCTGTACATCTTCTTCTGTATTCCATTTGTGTACAGTGAATCAAAATGCAGTCTCTAAAAATAAAAAATAAAATGAAAAACATGATGACTGTGAACCAAAAATGTGAGGGAACCTCTGGTTTAGATCAAAATGGTTCTTGTGAGGCAATACATTTAAAATTTCTCATTGGGCTGGGAGTGTAGCTCAGTGGTAGATCTCTTGCTAGTATGGCAAGGTCCTGGGTTCTAATCTCTAATCCTAGTACCAGGGATCCACTGAACCACCCCAACCCTTTTTTCATTTTTTCTTTTTTAAGAGAGGGTCTCACTGAGTTGCTTAGGGACTTATAAAGTTGCCAAAACTGGCTTTGAACTTATGATCCTTCTGCCTTAGTCTCCTGAGCTGCCATTTATTTTAAAATTTTATTAGTGCATTATAGATATACATAATAGTGGTGTTCATTTTCACATTCATAAAGTGTATGTAACATAATTTGCTCAATTTCAATCCCCAGTACTACCTCTTTTACTCCCTCCTCCTTCCCTGAATCCTCTACTTCTCTTATTTTTCCTTCTCTTAGTTTTTAATTGGTGCACTATAGTTACATATAAAAGTGGGATTCATTATAATATATTCATAAATGCACACAGCATACTTTGGTCAATTTTATTCCACAATTCTTCCCCTTTCCCATTCTTTCTCCCTCCCCCTTGATTCCATTATTCTATTTAACTGATTTCCCTTCTATTTTCATGACACACACACCTACCATCTTTTTATTTCCTTATTTCTTTCTTCTGCATATGAGAGAAAATTTCAAGCCTTAGCTTTCTGAGTCTGGCTTATTTCACTTAACATGATGTTTTCCATGATGCTATCCATTTGCTAGCAAATGCCATAATTTCATTCTTTTTATGGCCCAGTAAAATTCCATTGTATATATAAGGTGCATTTTCTTTATCTAATTGTCATGGAGGAACACTTAGACTGGTTTCATCACTTGGCTATTGTGAAATGTGCTGCTATAAACATTGGCATGCATGAATAACTAGCACGCTGATTTTAGTTCTTTTGCATAAATTCCAAGGAGTGGGTCCAGTTCTAGTCTTTTGAAAAATCTCCATACTACTTTCCAAAATGGTTGTACTAGTTTGCAGTTCCACCAACAATTCATAAGCATACCTTTTCCTCCACATCCTTACCAGCATTTACTGTTATTTGTGCTCTTGATAACTGCCATTCTAGCTGGTGTGAGATACAATCTCAGTATAGTTTTAATTTGCATTATTGTGATTGCTAAAGATGCTGAACATTTTTTCACATATTTGTTGGCCATTGTATCTCTTGAGAAATGTTTAGTTCATTTTCCCATTTATTTATTGAGTTATTTGGGTATTTTTTGGAGGGGTCAGGAGATTATAATATCCAGAATATAATAGAAGCCAGCATAAACTTCTCAGACATAATAATTGATTTCATTTAGGCCACAGAATACAAGGATAACACACAAAAAGTATTTTGTATTTCTACAAAGAAACAAAAATTGCAAACAGAATGTTTTATAAAAGCTTAAAAGTGTCAAATAATGAAATACTTCAGTATAAATTTAACAAAACATTTAGAGTGCCTGAATACTGAAAACTATAAAATGTCAGTGAAATTAAAAAAAAAAATGAAAACCCAGATAAATAATAAGATACAGTGTGTCTATGGATTCAAAGACTTACCATACAATGTTCATCAAACTGAAAGATAGGCTTAACACAATTCCAAACAAATCCAAGCAGATACAGATAAGTTTATTCCATAATTTATGTGAAATTGTAAGGGAATAAGAATAACCAAAATTTATTTTAAAAGAAAAGTAAAGTTGGAGAAATCACACTGCCAGATTTTAAGCTTAACACATAGCTACAGTAATCAAGACAGCATGGTTTTGGCAAAAGTATAGACCAATGAAACAGATACAGATTCCAGAAATATGCCGGCACAAATATGGCTAATTGATTTTCAACAAAGGTGTAGAGACAAATCAATGAAGGGATAGTTTTTTCAACAAGTAGTGTTGGAATCAACTTGGCAGCTAGTCCAAAAGAAAGAACGAAAAGAATCTGAACTTAAATTTCACATCTTATACAAAAATTACTCAAAAACAATTATAAATGTAAATGTGTAAGACCATATATCTTTCAGAAGAAAAAAATAAAATCTCCATGACCTTGAGTTAGACAAACAACACTTTTTAAAAATCATTATTTATTCAACTGAATTTTCAAAACTGAATGTTATTGAAATATTAATTATTGATTAAAATTAACTTTATTTTTTAAATAGCTTTATGGAGACATAAGATACAATTTTTAAAAAATATAATTTACATAGCATAAAATTCAACCAAAGTACAGAATTCAGTGACTTCTACAATATAGAGTTTTGAAACTATCACCATAATCTAATTTTAAGGCATTTTGACCATCTGGAAAGGAAACTCTGTATTTAATTGCTACCCTTTTCCATTCCTCCTCATCCCTTAATCCCAAGCATCCACTAAACTAAAAATTGTTCTCTTACAACTCTAAATGCCTGATTCATAAGAGCAAATGAGGAAAAGTTGAATTTCATCAAAATTTTAAAACTTTGGGTCTGTATAAAACACTAAGAGGAGAATGAAAAGACTGGGGTAAATGGTTGAAAATTACATATTTAAAAAGTAAGTTGAATGCAATGCATATAGAAAGCTTTCTAAATTCAACACTTTATTTAAAAAAAAGCTCAAAATATGTTCTAAAGGTTTAAACAGATATTTCCCCAAAAAAGAATATATAAATGGCAAGTATTCCCATGAAATGATTGTTAGCCATTAGAGTAATTCAAATTAAATTCACAGTAAGGTAAGATTTTATTTAATATTTCACAGAATTGTTAAAAGTACTGACAATGCAAATTGCTGAGATGGATGGGTTAAAACTGAACTCAACATTAAAAATAAATCCATTCAATATATGTTTGTGGGAATAAAAAAAATGTCAAAGTAACACTGAAGTAAATTCTGTGGCCACTTATTAAGTTAAACATGTACTTACTATATGCCCCTGAAATCCTATTCTTGGGTATTTACCCTATGAAATGAAAACTTACATTTACACCAAGGTCTCTCTTCCAATGTTTATAAGAGCTTTATTCACAATCATCATGGAATGCTTACAACCCAAATGTCCTTAAACAAATGAATAAACTGTGGTTCATCTATACAATGAACTACTATGCACCCAAATAATAATAATTAACATTTAAGCATTTTAAAATACAAAACTAAAACTACCAATAGTCTCAACAAGTTATATAAATTTCATAAGCATTATGCTGAAAGAGTCCAATCTCTAACTTTTAGACTCCATATGGAAGCTTTTGCATATCCTTCTTAAAAAGACAAAATGATAATGGCAGAGAATGATCAGTGGTGGCCAGGAATTAGGTATCTAGGAAGGATCTGAGTAGCAAAAGTTAAAATGAGGGAGTTGTATAAGGTAATAGGACTATTCTATATCCTGACTTTGGTAATAGTTAGATAAATCTATACATTGGTTAATAGGACATATACATAGAAAAAGTAAATTTTATTGCAAGTTCATTTAAAAATTAAACATGAAAGTGGAGTGATATCAGCAACATGGTAGAATAAAAGACTCCTGACTCTCCCTCTACTCATGAATGCATCAGTTCCTTCGGAGATAAAATTACAGGCCCGTTGCGAGAGTCCTGCAACATGGGCATTGAGAAAACATCCACATCAAATAAGCAGGAAAAGTTGAGGCACTACACCCCAGAAACTGGAAAGGGCTCCCCAATGTCTAACTTCTGTCTGTGAGGAGAAGGGTTAGGGCCCAACACACAGAGCCTTAGCTCTAAGGTTCCCCACAGTTTGACTCTTACTTAGCCAAATCTGGGAGTGTACCTAGAGGAGATTAGACCATGCAAGTCTTTCCATATACCACAGGAAAAAGCAATTGTTTTGAACCTGCTCACCAGCATTTCTAGGAGCCTCATACCCACAGCAGCACAGAGAAGGGGCTTAAAAGTACAGCTTCTTGTTTTTCTCCAGAAAGAGCATATGGCATACACTTTCTGGGGCTATGTAGTGGTCTCGTTTCTAACTAACTTGGCACTGGGGAGTTAAAAGAAGAGACAACTACTAATATATTGGCAGCCTGAGAAACAGTTTGATATTGTCTGAACCTGTTCCCCTGGGTCACCCCAGCAATAAACACAAGTCTATTAATCCCTTCTGGGAAAAGTTTGTTCACATATCAAACACTAACTTTTAAAACTTCTATCCAAGGGATTGCATCCTAAACCTCCTAACTCTGAAAGCAGAGAGTCTGAGTCTATCCAAATCCGAACAGATCACAGAAAAAAGTTTTATATAAGTGTACAAAAATGTCCCAGGGTTTCATTTTCCAGAAGCACTGCAGAGAAAAAGCTTTAAAATCACTGCTCAGTCCAGCATGGTGTCGCACACCTGTAATCCCAGTGACATCAGAGGCTGAGGAAGGAGGATCACAAGTTGCAGTCCAGCCTCACAACTCAGCAAGGACTTAGGTGCTCCTGTCTCTAATAAAAATATTAAAAAGCAACTTAGGGTGATCCTGTCTCTAAATAAAAATATTAAAAAGAGTTGGGAATGTGACTCAGTTGTTAAGTGTCCTTTGGTTCAATTCCCTGGTACCCAAAAAACAAACAAACAACAACAACAACAACAACAACAACAAAAACATAGCTCATTGTTTCTCCCAAGAATGGGTTTATACTACACTACACAATAAGCACCCTAACTTTTACAGTTAATTTCTCAGTGACTGTCTTCTAAACTTTTAAACTCTGGGAGCAGAAGAAATTGGACATATGTGAGTCTCCCCAGATGATTTTAAATAGCTCTGTGAACACTTCCAGGTTTCACAACAACTTGGAATAGTGTGAAAAAGGAGAAGGAATACATGACTACCATTTTCTTTCCAGATGGGGCTTAGAAGACATTCCCCCACTATCTACTTGACAGCCTGTCATCTGAAATATTTCATTTGAAATAACACTAACAGGACAAACAATCGCACTTTGATAGTCTGAACCAGAGTTTGGCACTTTATGAGCTTTTCCTCTGTCTCTATCCAGTAATAAATCTAAGTCTACCCATTTTTCCTGAAAGAAACTTGAGCACGAACTGAGGGCTACAACTACGATAACTCTTATATAAGGGACTGACTTCTCTGGGAATGATGGTTGTTTTTCATTTACGAATGGCCGTATATCACAGGGGTCAAAAGAGGAGGATGAACAATAAGCCATTTCCAGCAACTCTCTCCCCAGAGTGCTGACTGAATGTGAATACAGGAATTTGCCACAGATCCTTCTCCAGATTAATGCAGAAATGTTGGAAGATAAAAACCTACTCTCAGCTTCACTGTGAAGATAGAAGGAACAGGAATACACCCTAAGCATTCTAGGTACATATAGAGAGCCTGAATCCTAATGCACCAGTCTTGAGATACTGGAAAAATGTAGCACATCCTAACTCCAGGGAGCCTCCAAAAGATAATATATCAGTTTGTCAAACATGAGATTTGAGAGGGTCCTTAAAACCTCTGTTCAGATTGATGTATGATATCATTCACCCTTTCATGAGACCAGGTTAACAAGGTTAGGAGGTGAGTTTTTTCATATAACATGCAGAAAACAACAGAGAGTCAAGGCGGGGGGGAAATAGAAAAAGAAACAGGGAAATACATTCCAAATAAGAAAAGAAGAAGAGTCTCCAGAAACTAACCTAAGTGAAGTGGAGACATGTGATTAACCTCATGCACAATTCAAATCATTGGTGATTGACTTCAGGAAAGCAATTCAAATACAAACAATTTCTACAAAGAGTTAGAAAGTATAAAAAAATATGCCAAGCAGAAATCATAGAGTTGAATAATGCTGTAACTGAAATGAAAAATTCAGTTGATTCAAGAGCAGATGAGATCAAGTAGAAGGAAGAATCAGTGAAGTTGAAAACAGTTCAATATATATGATCATGAAATCTAAGGAACAAAATAAAGAAGGAAGATACTTTAAGAGACTTAAGTCATCAAGTTTGAACAACCAACAGTAGTTGGTTGAATATATCATTCCACTTTCTTTAGACCTTCATGGTTTCTTCTTAAAAGTTTATGATAATTTTATGGGGATTTCTTGTATGTGACAATTTGCTTTTTTCTTGCTGCTTTTAAAGCATTGTCTTTTTAATCTTTGACAATCTGATTATGATGTGTCTGTCAGTGTGAGTTTAGGATAGAGAAATTCAGGAATTAGTTGTCCAAGTTGTGGAGTACAATGTGGCATGTAAATCTTTTTTGGGAAGAAACAGCTAATTTTTAAAACCCCTTCTCTGCACTTCTTCTGATATCTAGCTAGTCATCATGAAGCTTAAGAACCAATAAATGAAGTATCAGTACAACAGTATTAATGTAGTGTGTTTCAAAGCAGCTAAAATTTTAAATATTCTTAACAAGACCACATATATTTAGGCAAGGGACAGTTCATGAAAATCTTGGATGCTAGGCAAATGAATTTATCTTTAATTTATATCCTATCTTCTAATCAATGAAAATTACCCAATATTCCCTTTCTTAGTCTTATCACGTAGACCTTATTTAAGTTCAAATCTGAAGGTTAAATGAAGGAATCCAGTGTTGAAGTACACTTATTCATCATATGGACTTGGGCAAATTAACTTCAGCATCTTCCTTTACTATGCATAACATATAAGAAATTTTGCCAGCCTTTCTAGTTTATGAAGGTTATCTGATAAATGAATCTCATAATTGATATGAAAGGCATGTTTTTAAACTTTGGTTTGTTTTACTTTAGTTTAGTGTTAATTCCATGCTATGTATGAAAGGTATTTTGAACGTATAGTGAAAAGTATTTTCTCAAACGTGATCTTTGGATAAAAAGTACTGGCACAACCTGAAATGAAAATTCTCATGCCCCACCCCAGACTTCCTGAGCCAGAAATGCTGAGGTAATGGCTAGCAATATGCATTTAACAAATCCTTTTGGTTCTTCTGGTGCATGCTGCTATTTGAGAACCACTGACATAAAATATTGCACAAATATATGCTCACATGCCATGAAACAAATGGTCATGGTCTCACACAGAAACAGTGTCTCATTCATAGAGAGAAAATCAGATATTCTTCATTGTCATTTTACTGTCCACAACCCATGAAACTTCAGATCTTATTTTCCTAGAGGAACAATTATTTTCAGAAATATTGGCACTCTATATTAGAATGTTCAGGAATCATTTCTTTGAAAGAAAATAGGAAATTTCATTTCCTGTTAGTTGGAATTTTGATAAAGCAATTTTGCTTGAGAGAATTGATATCAGTGCACTGACCTGCACATCACCATAAATTTGTGTCAATTTACTCAATGAATCATGTCCAATGTCAGCATTCTCCCCTATACCCAAATGCTTTTAAGCACTATATATTCCTGATCCAAAAAGGATAAACAATAAAGATGATGTGAGTCTGAGGACAGAACATAAATGACAGAGAGGTAAGGACATGTTTCTTTCTCAGTCGATATAAAATACACAAAAATACTTTCCTGTGTAATTTATTTCAACATACAATATCATCAAGAGATAATAGAAATAGATTACCTAGTGCCTTATTCAACTGAAAAATCAGAACACTGTGGCCTTGTTAATCATTTTATCTGTTTCCCTTTTCACTAGATCACACCATAGTTTCCTATTCCTTTCTTGGTTCAAGTTGTCAACATCAGCAACAGTAGAAGTATTGATTTTGTCCTTTGGACTGAAATTTCCCCATAGGTTAGTCCTATCAGGATAAACTAAAGAGGTGAACGTTAAATTGAGGAAGCATTGCTCTTTCAAACCAGTTTCTATATAAAAAAGCAAGCGTCTAGTGACCAAGCTCCAAGTTTGGCCATTGGCTGACCTCGAACTTCTAATTACCTTCCTGGGATTTGGTTTCTTCTACTATAAAAGAGGAGCTAATACTGACTTCTCTAGAAAGGGGACTTTTGCTTTGCTTTTTATAACCATTCACTTTCTGTTCATCCCCTTCACTGTTTTCCACAAAGCTTCTCCCACATTCTGCCCACAGTCATCCTATGTCCAGAAAACTTAAATGTGATAAACTCTTTACTATTTAGGCCAGAGGTCATAAAATTAAATGCCTAAAAGTTGATAAAGTTAACACAATGCTTGCTGGGTATACAAACAAATGTGTACTGTGTGCTTGGTCTGCCACAAAGCAAAACACAACCTAGTTACATTGACTTTAACAAAATACTCAGACAAAACATCAGTACTTGTGAAACTTTGAAGCCACCAGTTTGCATTCCTTGATTTAATCCTCAAGCACCACACAGTCCCTGGGGAAAATTTTACTGAAAAAGAAAGATCACAACCAACGTTGCTTGACTTTTTTTTTTTTCCTACCAAATATATATCTATTGTACCATATCTATCCCTATCTCTATCTCTCCTTCTCTCCCTCCCTCCCTCCCTTCCTGTGTTTCCCATCCCTAATATGCTATCTGTACCTCCAGGTAAAGAGACTATCTTACTCTATCTTGTAGTGAAGTTGTATTTGGTAAAAGGTCACTTGCTACTCCTTATATTACTTTGTAATCTTCTGAGACTTGTTTAAGACAGGTTATTAGGTTGCCCAGGCTGATCTCTAGACCCTGGGTTTAAGCGGTCCACTTGTTTCAGCCTCCTGAATAGTGGGAACTACAGGTGTGTACCACCGAGCCAGATTTATTCTGTGATCTGACATAGGGAATTGGGTGCTATTGCTCTTTACCTCTGTCATAATGTAGAACTATGCTTGGAATATTTCTAAATTAGCATGAAAGAATGAACATACTTTCGTTCTTTGAATTACAACCACCATGTATCAGCCATGTCCACCTTCATAGATGACCATTCGCATCACCATAGTCAACATCTCTGGGCTCTACAGATAGCAGCAGCCTTTTGAAAACAGGATCCAGTAAAACAGGATTTTTCCATGGACAGAAAGGCAGATATCAGATAGGAAAAGAAGAAAGATGCTTGTTGGGAGATTAGGAAGAAAAAAGCAGCCTCAAAACTTTTCAAACAATGTAGAACACTGATTCCTGTCTACAGCGTCTTTCTTTCCTTATGTCCTTATTTACTAGAAGCTGTCATCAGGCTATGATTAACCACACTGATCACTAACTCCTCCCTTGTAACAAGACCAGCAATCAGTCCTCTTAGAGGAAGTCTGATTGCCCCCATTGTGAAGGCCTAAATATTCCAGATGGCTTTGCTGAGATTCTTGGGTTTTGTCCAGTTCCGTGGACAGCTCCACTTATTCATCCACAATGGCCTGTGTACAAGTCCTCCCCACAAGTGTTATTATGCGTCCTTTGTCTAGCAGTTGCCACCATCCTGAGTATATATTTTCCTCTTCCACTGAGAGCCACAGGGGCAATTTCAGAGGCAGCATCCACATTTCCTGTGCATTAGACTTTTCTCTCAGTCAGCACCAAGCTATACAAACTCTGAGGAAGCACAGAATTTAATAATAAAAATAATAATAATTTCTGCTCGATCTCAAGAGAGCCTCCAACTTCACATCTTTTCTTCTTGTCTGGTGACTGAGAGCTTTTTATGAGTCATCATTATGACTTTTTTTTTAAGTCCCATAATCATTTATTAGGATGTCACTGCAGAGAGAAAAGAAAGAAGAAAAAAAAAAAAAAAAACCAGACATCTAAAAACTCATTGGGAAGGCATATATTTTTAGATGAGGGAAGAATGATTGTGAAGATCACGGTGAAATTAAGTGATATTCTGTTGACTGGTGTGCTTCAATAGGGCCAAAAATATTACCAGAAGCCACATGTCTGTGCTACAGAGGGTGCCTTGGTATCCCTTCACCAGAGCACACAGGTTTAGCACTCCCAGTCACTCCAAAAACTACAGACACAATAAGGTCAGTACAACTGTGTCTCCTCCAGTGTCTCTGACTTTAGTGAGGCAATCGGATTCCTTGCTGGCTTTTTATAAATTGTCTTTTTCAAGTATCTTTGCCAAAGGGCCTGCTGCTCTATACTTCTCATTTGAGGTATTAAGAATGAACTTGGTAAATCCTCAAATATCTTCTTTTAGTCCCATCTAAAGTTACCCACCGGGGAAATATTGGCATGAATTTACTCCAGTAATTGGTCTACCACCATATTCACATACAATCAAGGAATTAAAATAGATTTAGTCCCTCCAAATTTGTATAAATCAGTTAATGTGATCTGACAGGAGACTATCGATAATGCTTCCATGCCTAGCTGATTCATTCATGAATGCAGTTTAGTGATTGTTTGAGCCCTCGTATTTTTACCAGGTCAACATAAAACACTGAATAAATGAAGCCTTCTTCCTCCACATTCTCCTCTCTAAAAATGACAGTTCTAAACAATATGAGCTCTAAGAAGCTTAGAATTCTGGGAAACCGAATTCTAGAATTCCTTGATCAAGTTACTTTAGGTCTTAAACCCTCAGCTTCCTCATTTATGCAAAAAAAAAAAAAAAAGATGTATCTTCTCTACCTCTCAAATGAAAAGTCAAGTTGTTAATATGCACTTTCTTTTTTATTTTAATTTTTAATGTAAAATTTCAGAACACTTCAACAAGACAGCCCCATTATATTTTCATTTGGCAGCGTCCTATGACATCGATTGCCAGTATTTCATAGGTAAAAAGAATGAAAGGGTCTGGAGTTAGAGTATCTGAGTTCAAATCTCAGCTTCTGTCCTTTTAAACTGTTATCTTAAGAAAGGTACTTATAACCTGTCTCAGCATAAATTCCTTCATTTGTACAAGAGGAGGAGGGAGGGAGGGGAAATGTGTTCTAAGCACTAAATGAGAAAATCTATCCAAAGCACTTATAATAGATTCTAGCATTTAGCAAACACTTAAAAAGGATAATAATTATTAACTTTATAGATGATATAATCAGCAGGGTAGAGAGGAAGTCAAGAAAGCAGGGAACAACAATAGCAGTGATGGACAACGATTTCAGCTCTGTTGAGCATGGCACGCATGGGACCATGCTCAGTATTTTGTTCGTATTTGTTCTCTGTCCCCTTACTTGCATCCTCTCCTTCACTTCACTATATTAATGACCATCAAGCAAAAAGATTGTTTTAGTATTATTTTGTGAATAAAATTATTTTATAATCAGACAACACTGTTTTGTGCCCTCTCTCATTGGAGTCTAGAAATGACCTGAGGGGTATTTATCAAAACTCTTTTTACTCCCATTTTGCAGAAATGAACATATTCTAAGGGATGGAAAATTATTAAATAGTATAGCGCATCTCTGATTTCGGGTCCAGTGTTATTCTTTTGTGCTCTCTTGCAAAGACTTGCCAGGTGAGCCAATGGCATAGGGCTAATTACTGATGGGCACTGAAATGGAATGGTACCCTACTGAGGAAAAAAGAGTGTGCGGACAGCTGGGTATCTTTTGCATCTTCCCTCAGTGCAAATATATTCTGGCCAAGGAGTTATGTTATTCATCAGATGCCACAGGGTTGAATTTTTATGTAAGCTCAATACTGAGTTGACTGGCCAAAAGAAGGCAAATAAAAATTGCATGAAGCTTGGAGTAGGCTGGGGGTGGGTGGCAGGAGCATCCCTGCTGACTTGGCCTTTGCGGCATGAAAGAGAAAGCTGAACCTCAGGGAGCTTTGTGTGCATCCTTGAGAAACTCATTTGACAAAAATATAAACCTTTTGTACGAAGGGAAATTCATGAGCCTACAAAAGCTAGAGAAGCTGACCATCCTTCTTCTTGTTGTTGTTGTTCCTTTAAAAGAAAATGTGAGAAATAGAAACTTTCTCTTTCCCTTTGTTCATTCAAAATATTCTTAATGCCCACTTTATCTCCAGCTGTCTCCTAGGCACTAGGAAGCACATAGAAGAAACATATTCTTAAGCTCAAAGAATTAAATACATATTAATGCCAGGCTATGAAAAAGACCCAGGGATAGCCCCAGTCCTGAGGAGCTCATACCTAAAAGAAGAGCAGACACTAATGACAAACTGTAATACTATAGTTCTAGTGCTTGGCTAAGAAATATAATAGAAGGGCTTAGTTACTGAGAGGAGGAAGAAAGCAAGGGAAGATGTGATGGGGAAGGTCGGGGAAGACTTCACAAAGAAGGGACATTTGAGAGCACGGTGAGAATATTTGAATATCAAAGTATTTTAGGAAGAAATGAGACTTTAAGAAATGCTTAAGTACTCAAGAAAGGTTTGATAGTGGAGGGAGGACCTGTACCATAGCAATGTCACTTTTTTCTTTAAGTTAACATTTCCACCAAGGCTATTGGAGGCAATGGGAGTAGCCAAGAGGGAGGAGAGTGATTATTATATTATAAAGAGATTATTGCTAATGTGGTACAGCAACAGCTGGCACAGAGTGCAGAGCCGGCCCTGCAAGTCAGATACCCCCGGCTTAGACTTCCAACATCGCCATTTCTGAGATTTGCAAGTTGCATTAATTCTGGTCTCTGAACCTAGGTTTCCTCAACTATGAGAAAAGCCAATACAATGAACTTGGGGTTGATGGGAATACATTAGAAGCATAATAATGATCTCTATAGTATAATGGTAGCTAGTGTTCAGAGGAAGAAAAGAGGAGAGAATCTTCACAGATTTATAGGAACACTGAAGTTTATTGGAAGAAAAAAATAGACAAGAAAGAAAATAACTCAATTTTAATTTTACCTGATATTGAAAATTTGGGGGGAAATTCCTTTCTGAGGGTACAGGTTGTATGTCATTATAGCTAAGGACCAAGAAGAGGAAAAAAAAGAATGTCAAAAGCAGGCTTTAGGGACTGGGGTTGTGACTCAGTGGTAGAGGTTTGTCTAGTATATGTGAGGCACTGGGTTTGCTTCTCAGCACCACATATAAATAAGTGAATAAAATAAAGGTCTATCAACATCCAAAAAAATATTTTTTAGAAAAGCAGGCTTTATCCTCTGTTTATTGTGAGCTCTTGAACTGGTTTTGCCATTGGAACCAAAGTGGCCAGTTTTCCCTGACTAGAAGCACATGCATTTGCATAAGAGTCACGAATCTTAACCAGCCTTTGCTGGCCAGGAAGGTAAGTTATGACAGAGCCCCCCCATGAAACAGCCCCACCTATAGCAAAAGCAGGAAAGCAAATCAAAACCGGATTCTTCCAATTTCTCCTCATCCTCCCAAATCTTAGAATTATCCTTGACTATTTTCTCTCTCATCCCACACCCATTTCATTGGAAAATACCAACTGCTCCACTTTTGAGATGTGTCCAGAATTTGACATTTGTCCACTTCTGACATCATCACTCCAGTCCACCACACACTCATTCTCTCCCTTTTCTACTCTCCTGGCTCTACATTCTCTCTTCCAAACCTTAGCCAAACAGATGATTCAAAAGCACATCATATGGCGCCTTTGCTAGGATCCCATGAAGTGTGCCCACAAAGAGTGTTGGAAGGAAGAAAGGAAGGAAGAAAGAAAGAAAGGAAGGAAGGAAGGAAGGAAGGAAGGAAGGAAGGAAGGAAGGAAGGAAGGAAGAAAGAGAGAGAGAGAGAGAGAGAGAGAGAGAGAGAGAGAGAGAGAGAGAGAAAGGAAGGAAGGAAGGAAGGAAGGAAGGAAGGAAGGAAGGAAGGAAGGAAGGAAGGAAGGAAGGAAGGCAAGCCAGTGCCTTATAAGCCCCCTGCCCACCCCTGTCCTTCTTGACTTTTCTGCATCACGGACACCCAGCACCCTTCTCATAACCTTAACTCCCAATCTTTCTTCTCCAAGACCAGGTGACTTCCTGGTCTACATTTTCACCTTGTTTATGTTCTAAAAAAGTAGTGATTCTTATGAGAGTCCCTCCCCAATGATCATCTTTGAAAGAGTAACCAAGTCCCACTATTACCTGTCTCTCCCCACTATCATTTCATTTCATTGCTTATCATCAATAGATAGAGTAAAAATATTATTTTTCAATTACATATTTTTTTCCTACAAGGAAGAAGCTTCAGAAGAATTAACACTTTGTTCTCTGCTGTATTTTCAGTATCCAGTACATATCCCCAACGTGTTTTGGTTGAATAAATAACCACGCAGTCAGCTTTGGGAATTGAATGTGGTAACTCATCTCTCTAACCATCTAACTTCAGGCTCAGAATATTAAAGACCCACCAACCATGTAATACAAAAATCTATTTTAAGACATTGCTGTTCATTGACTTCATACTAAAATCAGATGCTAAGAAACTGAAATGTGTATTAATATACAAATCAATATTGAATGAAAGACACAATATTAGATATGTCCCAGAAGATTGGGTTTTACAGTGTGCTGCTTTGTAATAAAAAAGATAGAAGAAAAATTTCCAGTGCCAATTTAAGGATTTTGAAAAGGAAACCAAGAGCTCCTAATTTCAGTGGCCACTTTAGAAATACAAAATCTATTTTTATCTCATTAAAAATGAGGGTCAACATTGACTGTAAAATTACTGCCAAAGCTGTTAAATACACTCATCTGCTATCTTAATTTATTCAAACTTACAAGTATGTTAATCTTGTGAAAACATTGAAGACTGTGGAAGTATAAAGTGGCATGTAGCCAAAGTATTTTGAAGTTGTTTTTTATTTGATTTATCATATGAATGGGAGAGAACAAGTAACTACCTTAAAACTGTCTTTTTACAGATATTATTTCTTTGAGAATAAGGTAGATGTTTCAAACTTTTTAAGAAGTGAATACAAAGAAGTATACTAGGTAAATAACAGTAGAGGTGTGCTGTAGTTAGGATATGAGTTGTCCCCTTAAATATACTGTTAATGCAGGACTATTCAGAGGTGAAATGATCAAATCATAAGAGCTGAATCCTAGCTTGAATGAACTGACTGGGTGGTAACTGTAGGCAGGCGTGGTATGGCTAAAGGAGTGGATCGCTGAGGGTGTGACCTGGAAGGGTACATCTTCCCTGTGGACCCTTCTCCCACCCCTCTCTGCTTCCTTGCTACCATGAGCCAATCAACTTCCTCCACTGGGTCCTTCACCCAGGATGTTCTGCCTCACCTCTGACTGGAACAATGGAATCCACCACCTATGGACTGAGACTCCTGAAACTGTGAGCCCCAAATGAACCAGGTCATGGAAAAAAATGTAAGCATCGTTTGTAAATGTAAGGGTTGCAGTATGAAAAATACTAACATACATTTATTTTTTAAATTTTAGCCTTGTAGTAAAGGCTGTGAAGAAGGCAATCTTAATCCCATTTCTTTACAGATAAAATGTTGATACTCAGGTGAGGTTATGTATTCCTGATCTCATAGCTAGTGTATTACACAATTAAAACTAAAATCAAGGCTCCTGACCACATATTTTGCATTCTTTCTTCCACTCCACTATAATGAAAGGTCTCTTCCACCTCTAAACCAACAATGGTCATCTAGGATTAAATAAGGATTGCAAAATGACAATGTGTGATCTGGATCTGGCTCAGATTAAATTTTACCAATTTGTACATATGACTAGCATTTTATACAAAGAAATTCCACAGCAAAACTAGCTTTTTTGGCTTCACTTGAAAATTCCAAAATGTCAGGCAACAAAAGGAGGTGGAATTAAGTCCCAAAGATGCTCTGAAGACTGATACTATCCCTGGTCAGTCAGTTCCATTTTTGATAACTGACTGGCAATTTTTATAGGCATTTTAAACTTTTGGATCACTGAATTATAGGAGCGTTATTTCATATTCATTGGGGTCCTGGTTCTTTTCCTAAAAATTGAATAGAGACACTGGATGAAATCTGATCAAGTTAAATTAATAAGACTACACATGTCCCAATCAGTGTCTGAGGCAGATTTAGTACTAAATAATCACCAGTGCACTTCTTTTTAGTCTGATACCTATATTCCCCTATCTTCTTGGTAGAAATGTGCTGAGAAAGGCAACATTTCCCAAAGAGTGTTCCACTGCAAAGGCATCTAGAAAGATTGTTAAAAGGAATATTTTTCTGAGTTCCAGTTTGAGATGCATTTGGTTAAGTCTAGCAAACCAACCTCCATGCTAGGATGTCAATCTTAGACCATGTCTGAGCCCACTTACGTCCAGTTGGAGCCATGCTTTAAGAGATGGCATTTACACAGCTGGTAGGAAGAAAGGGGTCTTGGAAACACAATATGGCAGCCTGATTCACTTCCAGATAACCAGGTTTTCAGGAGACCATAAATGACAAAAATATAAAAGTAAAGACATTTTGCAGGAGAAAAGGAAAACTGAGAAACACACATAGAACTGTATTATATATGGCAACAACCTTAGACAGCAATTTTTGACATGCACTAGCAACCATAAATGAGATCTTCATTGATCATGCCTAATGATCTCATTCCAAGGTCAATATGTTAGCAGCATCTCTTAAAATCCCAGAAAACTTTGGTCACACAAATGAAATTATTCTTTTATTTGTTTTGGAAGGAATAGAAATAATTTGTAAGTTATTAAACATTAATTCCAAAGCTGATTTCTAACCCTTCATTAGCAAGGAGTAAGGTCCTCCCTCACCAAGCCACAAAAGACATTGGAAAGGGCCAAAGCAGAGAATGGCAGCCACAGGTAAGTAATTTGATATCTGTTGTTAGAAGAATTGTCATAGAACCTGGGAGTAAGATATACATTAAGGTGCTTTCATACCCCTGAGATTCTAGTCTTTTATTTTCTATTTGAAAAGTAATAGAAATCGTTAACTCCTGAAGTTGGATGCTTGCTTATAAGCTATCCAAGGAATAAAGCCAGAGCTGGCCTTTCATGCATGGATGGATTTCATTCCCACAAGACTTAAAGGAAAATTTGTCAGATAGGTAAGGCATGCCCTTAACCACTTTCCTACCACATGGTGTGATGTTGGTGTCAGCCCTACTAAAGTACTGAACTTGATTCTTACTTCACTATTTAAATATTCAACAAGAACAAGAACACAATTTGTTTGCCATGCAGGTAGTTAGAAAGCAATCTCGTTCCACACTCCTAAGCATGGTGAAGACATCTCCAAGGAATAAGACCACACAAAGGCTGTCTCAATGATTCAGCTCCCACGTTGAGTAAGTATGCATTGCCCCCTGGTGGTCATAAAAAGAACACAGGAACGTGTCCACTATAGGAGCGACTTCAGGGCAGCCTGGGAAACATGGCTGCATAGGCATGATTGATGGTACTGACTTTCGCAGCTATTTTTGTTCCCTGCTCACCTGAAAATTGCAGTAATTTTCAGGAGTAAGCTTGTTTGGCAAAGTGGAAAATCTCAAAACATACACTTCTCCTTTTAGACATGGACAATCTTCCATGTATCTATCGTAGGAGCATTCATTTATTTGACAAATATTTGCTGATTGTCTACCAAGTTTGAAGATTTTTTTTTCTGATCATTGGGGATGCAAATGGTAAAATATAGACCTAATCACTCTCACTTTTTTGTTGCTTTGTGATCATGGAGAATTTGTATGTTAAAAATTATTATGGTCTAAGTTTTCTAATTGCAAACAGTCTCAGGTCCTATAAATGTGGAAAATAAGGCAAGAAAGCATGGCATCATTACCATGAGCCTGACTCACCACCCTAAATCATAAACTACCTTTGTTGGAAGGGATCCAGAAGAACAGGACATCAAACCCTTCATTCCTGTGTTAGCAGAATGGGTGTGTGATCAAGAATATAAGCTCTAGCTTCAAGGTCATGATGATGATTCACATTCTAGTTCCATGACTTGTGCCACTCACTTCATTTTCGAATCTTCGGGTCCTGCTCTTAATGGGTATTATAACATTAATTTGTAGATCTGAAGTGAGATTAAAGGAATCAAAAACCAAAATACCCAACAGGAGAGCAACTGGCAGGACAGCTTAAGGTAGGCAAGAGGAGCCATGAAATCAGGTGGCAATGGAGAATCGCTCCACAAATCACTGCTCCTTGTACCTGAACTTCTCGTTTTTATGTGGAGGGGGAAACGGGTGATTTTTACAATGTTCCAGAACAAACAGAACTGTGACTTTCAGTTCACATTGTACGTCTGCATTTTTCAAAAGGTTTGGCACATTCCAGACCATCACATTTCCTCCTTCTTTAGCGCATCATGCGGGCAAGCTTGGGTGTTATGCTCTGTCCTTTGGGAGGAGTACAGGAGGACACGTGCCCTCCCAATACTGTTGCTATAGTTAAGGTGACTGACCCACGTTTGGGCTCAAAAAATGTTAGTAGTAATGTTAGTAATCTTGGAACACATTGTTATTTATCGTTCACAAAAATAATACAGGCAATAGTTATTGCTTTTTATTACTAATAACATAATTATTACTATGGTGCTATTAATACTACTCCAAGTGCATTTGTTTAAAATGGCCCTCCGGCAGCACGTAGTATCTCAAAAATCTATGAGCTTAGTTCAGAGCGTATCATGTCCGGATCATTTTAGACACTGCCTTTGAGAAGCTGATCCTAGATGGAGTCAGGACACATAATAAAAGTTAAGCTGCCCAGGTTATATAATCAGTGGCGGAGGTAGGGCCATCACAGATGTTCAGTTGGCCTTACACTCCATCTTAGCCTTCGAAGGCAGAGAGACAAGTCATCAAGTCAGTCGTGGAAGTAAAGTTGAAAGAGGGGCAAGGATGATTTCTTCAGGCGTCGCTCATTCATGAGACAGGCAGAGATGCACCTATGAACAAATGGTTTGTCAGGGAGGACCTTAATGTACCAAGGAATAAATAAAGCCCGGCCTCTAGAGGGCAGCCACAACTCAGAACTATCCAATTGTTTTCATGCAACATTGTGGACATGCTCTTATCAGATCTAAGATATTTCAAGAGAAGCTGAAACTCTGGAATTTATGCAACATTTCCCATTTTTCAAAATATACTTTCCTTGTATGCAGGACAAACAGAGCAGATAGAATAAGTATGTTCAGCCTACAGACCTCCCATTTGCCATTCCAATCTGTTAGGTCCACGCAATTCAAAGAGTGGGACCCAATGTTTAGAGAGGTAAAGGGACTAGTGAGGTCACATGCTTAGTCCACAGTAAGGATGGAGCAGACAATAGAACAATATGCACCTCAAATTATAGAGGTGCTGGTGATTTATTCCTCATATAATATCTTTGTTCTCTCATACATCTTGTTGTACCAGTATTTATGAAAAATCTCAAGCAAAAATACACAGAGAATGTGTCGTGTGTGGTTGGCCTCTATAGATTTCCAGAAAGCAAGTTGTAATTTCAGAAACAAAAAACAAGCAACGACAACAACACCAAAAACCCAGCATGCTGGTTTAAGTAAGAATGCAGCCCAGATGGATCCAAAGCACTTGGAGAAAAGAAGGATGTATTTAAGCTGAATGATGATTATTATTATTTGTGCTTCTACAAGAAGTTTACATATGGAAAGAGTTATTCAGTTAATGTAATGAGATTTGGGGCCATAATCAGCTTTAAATAGGAGAAAGGAATTATGGAGGAGCTTAATTACCAATCTAAAATTCCTACTGGGATTTAGGAACTGTGCATGATAGCCCCATTTTAAGAAATAACTAGCCAGTGACTTGGAAAAATCACTTTGCCTGTATAGTCCGCTGGGGTTGATTCATTCATTTCTCCTGCCCTGAACTTCAAAATTATTTGACTCTTTTTCCCTGATGATTAAAATGTATCTAGCAAATCTGGCACCTGGGATAAACAACAAAAACTCAATGTAGCACTGAAGAAATCCATGAAGACAATCAGCAGGATTCCTGCCCTGGAACTTGGATGTTGGAGTCTGTTTGGGGAGGTGTCATAAAGGGGACAGTTTGCCAAGAGAGAACAGCACATCAAACTTTAGCATGTTCAACATATTATTCTTAAGAAGTCTGTATCCTTCCAATTTCTGGCTTCTGAGTCTCCAAGCCAGTTGATGGTTGTGTTTGATGGAAGTTAGTTTTTAGGCCTCTATCTCAAACACTAGCATGAATTTTTACTATTCTAAGAACAACTGTTTTATTTTAACCCCTCATACAACTTGGCAAGAGGGAACTTTGGAGTCCTTGACTCCCAAACGTGGAAATAAGTACAGAAATGTCAAGTGATGTGCCCAAGTCATGGAGCAGGTGGGTGGCTCATAACCCAGTGTGGAGACTGGCCCCACTCCACGCTCTTCCCTGCACCAGCAGCAAATGTCCCTGTGTTGGGAATCAGCTTCCTCTGATTGCAAGCTTTCTCTGCTATCAAAGGGACTCTGGTGACACTGTTCTAACTCCACACTGGTCACCTTTCACCCTACTGCATGTTTCTAATTAGTGCAAGAAGGAGAGAAAGAAGAGAATGGCTGTTTAAAGCCGGGGCAGAGGAAGGAGGAGTGAGAGAAGGATTAATTGCCTCCCAGCTGTCAGAACAGTAATTAAATCCATGTTGTTGACTCCAGGCTTGCTTCGATTATGTGAAATGAATCTCCAAATACATCCACATTGCCACTGCATTTTGCTTTCATGCTGAAAGCAGGATGACCTGAACAACATGCAGAGCGTGTGGCACGCGGGTCCTTGGCCAGCGTCCAACCTGAATCGGCCTCTCATTGCTGAGCAGGGTCAGGGGCTCTCTTTCATTGCTCCTCTTAAATCAAAAACACTAGACTTCTGTGTTCGTACAGGACCATCTTTGAAGGTAATGACGTGAAAGCCTTAGGAAGAATTTTCAAAAAGAACACACAGGCATATTCTTCCCAGGCCCAGTAAGCATAAAGGATAGTATGGGGGAAAATAGGGTTTTTAACTGATGATGCTCACTTGCAGATCTGGAATCCCTAGGACCCAGGCCTGGGGTCCTGGACTCTAGCACAGATTCTGATGTTCACAGTTTTTACTTTAAAGACAGTAATTTGCCTCTGGACCTCAGATTAAACTCCACCTCTATGCTTTATGGGAGAATATGATTAGACTACAGTGATTGCCGATTCAGTCCTAACTGTCCTTGATTCTAATACCTACTCACTTGCCATTAAAATTCATGCATGTCTAAATATCCAGGCTCCTTCTCTAATAACGTTTGTAACTACAGAAACACTTGAATTTGCCCTTGGCCTCCAGATACTTAGGAGAATTGATATGAGCCTGTGGTAGTGGAAAATAATAGCCACGCACGCATCATGAACTTTAATGATCATAGGCTTTACTTGCATCTTCTTCCTATGCCCTAGAATTCATTTTGGTGGGAAAACTCCTGCTATCAGAGTCAATCTTAAAGTGTAAAATCTGCAGGAGAAAGAACTCAAAGGTCAAATTCCCAAGAGGAAGATGATGTCTTGATATCAAGAGTAGAGGTTCCATGAAGAAGGGTAAGAGGGCAAGAAGAAAAGCAATGTGTGCAATATGTTGCCCCAGACAACCTTTGCTTAGAAAATCTTGTTGAGCAGAAGAAATTTCATTTGTTTTCTGCAAGAAAGAATACACAGAGAGACACTAGCCAGGCTACTCATCAAAAGAGTAAGAACAATGATTTCTACACAGAACTATTGCAAACATCAAAGAAGGATGCAAAATACTTTCAAGTGTACTATTTCACTGGCAAGGTAATGCTGAATATTTGTGGGATTGAATTAAAAGATTAATAACTTTTCCAGAAGAATGCATATAAACCTGGCACTCTAATAAGTGCTTTATATGCATCACCTCATTCAATCCCTTATCAGACTTGTGATATTAATACTCTGCCTACTCTCCATCCCCACTTCACCATTTTGCAGACTAAGGGGTTGAGAGGATGTCACTAAAGCAAGAGAAAGCACTTGGAAAATTATGAATCCTATATCCAGGTAAGATTTCATGATCTAAGAAATGACATTCTCTAAAGGAAAGGGAAAGGGAATGGTAAGATCATATAAGGGACCAATCAAATACAAATTAATAGACAAGCAAAAGGACGTTTACTAGACTAAAGGAAAGAGAAGAGGTGGGGGAGGATGGGAGCAGAAAAGGGGAGAAAATAAGGGGGGATCCTGAGCTGAAATTGTTTTCCATGCATGTAGAAGCTTATTGGGATGAACCCAGCTACTATATACAACATAAAGCTCTAGTATTTTTTTTTTTTCAAAAAAACTACATTCTCAACTAACCAAAACCGTGCAATGCTAGTGAACTTCCTGTCAATGGACTTATCCAAGCAGAGGGTAGAGAACCAAGAATCATCAAGATAGAGCATGAAGTTTTCATGTGAAGTAGGATCCCTATTAGGGAGATGCCTAAGGCTCCTTCTGAGAGAATACGGATTCTACAAACTTGGATGAGACAGTGGTTTAAATGCCAAAGGAATTGGTGACATTCCTTAATGGCAGAGCAGAGTAGTAGTTGGAGGCTGAGCCACATTTTCGACAAGATTATTGTCTTTCATGATACTTTTCCATCTTTTTTTTTGTTAAACCTCTTCACTGAAGTATAGTAGAAATATAAAAAGCTGTATATATTTAAGGTACACTACTTGAGTTTACAGGTCAGTATACACCTGAAGCCATCACAAGCTGTGCTATAAAGATTTGTATCAACTTCAAAAGTTTCCTCCTGTACACACTTTTTTTGTATGATAAGAACACTTAACCTCTGAACTGTTCTTTTAGCACATTTTAAGCTATGTATTCTAGTATTGTTAACCATAGGCACATTGCTTCAAAGTAGCTGGGACCAATTAATTTTGCGTAACTAGAACCTTGCACCCTTTGATTCATACCTCTCTACTTCTCTAACACCTACACTCCTGGCACACCATTGTACTATGCTTCTATGTTTGAAGACTTTTGATTTTTTTTTTCACATAAATAACATAATAGTTGTCCTGTGTCTGTTATTGAACTTACCATAGCATCCTCCAGTTCTAACCATGTTGTTAAAAATGGCAAGATTTCCTCTTAAAGGTGGAATAAAACCCATGGTGTATATGAAATACATTTTCTTTGCCAGTTCATCCTCTGATGGAAATGCCAGCTACGGCCACGTCTTGGTTATTGTGGGGAATGCAGCAATGAACACAGGAGTACTGGTATCTTTTCATGACTCTGATTTCAACTCCCTGGAATACATACACAGAAATGAGATTACTAGGTCATTTATGGCAGGAAGTTCTGTTCTAACTCTTTGGGAGAACTCCATACTGTTTTCCACGGTGGAGTCACTGATTTGCATTCACCAAAACATGTTCAGGATTGTTTTCTCCATGTCCTCACCAACATTTGTATTTTGCTCATTTTTGATAATTGTCGTTCTAACAGGTGTGAGGTGGAACCTCATTGTGGTTTTGGTTTTCACTTTCTTCATGATTAGAGATGTCAGGTACCTTTCCAAATAACCATGACCATTTAAACATCTTCTTTGCAAAAATGTCTATTAAGTTCTTTGGCCCATTTTTAAACTGCATTGTTTTTATGCTATTGAGTTCCTGATATATTTTGAATATTAACGCTTTATCAAATACACATTTGTAAATATTTTCTCCCATTCTGTAGGTGGCCTTTATTATTTTGTTGATTACTTTTGCAGAAACATTTAGTTTTATCTTCTATATATTCATAAGTTGCTCAATTACTACTTGATACTCCATAACATGCATTGCCCCCTCCCCATGTTATTATAAACTGCTCCACCATGGGTCATGGTGATCAATCCCCGTGCCCTTTCATTAAACCCAATTTTCTTTCCTTTGATCTGCAACAAGATCATGACCAACATCACTTCCCTGGCTCTGTATTGTGGGCCCTGCATGCCCACATAAGAATAAAAAGGTAATTAATCCACTCAAGGTACCACTACTGCTACAAGAAGGAAAATCTATTGTTCATATTTTTAGAAGCTCTAAGTTTAACTTTTATGAGAAAGTAAATTTGTCTTTGAGTGGGAAGGTAACATCGACCCCTCTCATTTTCAATTCATGGCCTAATTTTAATCAGCAGGCATTCTTTATGTGTGTAGGTACCAAAAAATAATGAACTTTGAAGAATTATGGCAAAGTCTCATTTTTTGTGATGTGGATGGGAAATTCTGTTAAGCAGTTTTATATCATTAAAACATATCCTTTTAATCTAAAACTTAAAAATAAAGTAGACTTTCTTTCCTGGAAAATTTTTACATAGCAGTAACATATTCTTTTCAGCTTAAGCAGAAATCAGTTACTTAAGTAAATTCCTTCTGGGTAACTCAGTCCTTTCTTGACTGTGCGTCAATTCCCACACTGCGCCATGACACCTGTCTCTCCAGGGAGCTTCAAGCCTTTTGCCTTCACATTGCATGTCCCACAAGACACAGATACATGTGGAAATCCTGAGCCTCTTCACATCTACACATTTTGCACCGTTCTCATCACACACTCACCTACATGTACACTCACGGTGACACAGGATTCAGTCATGGTCTCTGCAAATGTCTTAACCCCATGCTTTGAATTTCTGCTCCTTATCTTCTAAATACTTTTTATCAGTCCAAACACAGAGATTATTTATCTAGTCACTCTCTCATTCTTTATTAATCACACATTCTTTGTAGGGATCATGGGGATGGGTGACCAGGCAGCCCAAGGGGCCAGTGGTCAATGACCAGAGACTCATCCAAGCCTTGACTGGCCTTGGTGATGTGACTCTAAACCTATCATTACCAAGCATAACTGGAGCTCACCCAGGGCTTCCTGACCTTGTTCTGACTGTAGGAAATAACAAAGGTTCCTTATCTTCTAAATTCTGATGAAAAGGTTGGGTAGGTTACCCATAAATTTGGTTACCAACAATTCTTCTCAGCAAAGAGTGAATCTATTTGAACCCTGACCAATTCGGTGACTGGCTTTCACCAACAGAACACTCTAGAAGAGATGATCTGCCAGTTCTGTGGTGAACCCATAGCAAGTCTGAGAGTTTCACTTCCACTTTATGATCCTCCATGCTGCACAGAAGCCTGGAAGATGAGAGGTCCTCTTACTCATGCAACCCCACCTAGGACCCCTGGTGAACATAAACGCTTGAGTGATGTCTGCATATACCACATGCAACAGGACCAGTTTTGTCCAATACACCTGCTATTCATGAAAAATAGTTGCTGTAAGCAACTAAGCTTTGAGTGGTTAGAAATTATTTAAAATCATATATAATGAGAATAAAGGAGATCTCGACATGCATTATTCATACATTAACCTCCTGTGAATTAAATACATCTCCCATAGTGAGAGAATATGATATCTACTTTAAGTGGTCCAAAAACTTATTTTCTCCTCTTATTTACAGTCATCTTTTATTTTGTTGCTCACCTTAAACCTATTGTCCATCACAGAAGAAGGACCTTTAATTAGTCCTTTGAAAAAAAAAAAAAACAAAACTCTTATTTCACCTTGAGACCTTTAATGGTACTGCCCTTGCTTGGAATATTATATTCCTTCTCCTCTCTCTCCCTTTAATTTAGTAATGTCTACTCCTTTAGCTCTCAGCATTGGGGTTTCATATTACTTAGTCTAATGTAGGTGTCTGCTATTTCCTCCCCAGCATCCCATACTACTCCATCCTTATTCACTGTGCTGTTCCATTTATCAGCATCTTTGCACACTTGTCAAGCTCTCTGCATACACAGGATACAACAAACAAACTCCCCTCGCTATAAGTATGTTGTGAGTTTAGCAGCATTTATGGCTGACCTGGCAATTCTGGAAAAGGGGCTCCCTGTAGAATGGGCAACCTCACCTCTCACAAGCCCTGCTGTTCATCTCCTCACATCACTGTTGGCCAGAATGAAGAGCCTCCTCCATAAAGACCTTCGATTCCACCAAAGTATATTGTATTATCAGTCACACTGGGTTTATGTTAATAATCAATTTTCCCTTGGCTTCTACAGAAAAGGAAGTGTTTCTCTTGGGCATATGAAGAGCAATCTCTTTACATACACCAACCCCTCTGTTTTGTTTCCTCACTCAAATGGATATGTTGGCGATAATTATTTGTAGAGCTCAAATCCCAGGGGTGACTCATATTTAAATAGGAACTGATTTATTTTTAAAAAAAGATATCTAAACTCTGGTGACAGAACTTTAAAAGACATCCTGACCCTGGCCGGGATATGAGGTTGGCAGAGTTATGGAATCCCCTAGAATCTTAACTGGTCAGTGTCTGTCCAGCATCCTGGAGCCTCAGGGTTAGAAAAAAAGTGTCAATCCTATATTTATGATTCTGTGACTCCTTTTCTTAGAAAGTATTTTTAAATCTCCATCACTCGAGCATGCCTCAGTGTGTACCTCTGTGATGGAAGTTGGTATCAATTCTTAAGTAGGTCAAATAGCCTGTTAAATGGGTTCGCTATTGTCACCCAAGTTCTTTTATAGTTGATTACCCACATAGAGTAGCTAGAGTAATATTTTTTTAATTGGTCATGCCACTCTTCTACCCAACTCTCCAATAGCTTATTCATTGTCAGTAAAAGCAAGGTACTGAGGATAGTGAAAGGCCTCTAGGGTCTCCCCAGTTATCATGCTGACCTGACCTCATCTGCCTCTTTCCAGCTATGTTGCCCCCTCTCGTCCTCACATCATATGTAAACTCTGTCCCACCTCCTGGATTTTCCAAAGGTTGTATCCTTGGCCAATATAGAGATGGCCAGGCACATCTCGACTCCTGTACCCACTTGCACATGGTTTAATTTCCTCTCTCCTTCACGTCTCCTCTCAAAAAGCCCCTTTCTCAATGAGGTCAGCCTTAAACACCCTATTTAAAATGATGTCTTTGCAGCATCTTTGATATCTTATTATTGTTCTTCCTATTTTCTTTAACTCTACATTAACCTACAACATAATTTATGTGCTTTTTAGGTCTCACTCTCCCAGATATAACATAGTCTTAATAAAGACACATTGAGCATTTGACTATGTTTTTACTATTATGTTTCTATCATCTAGAACAAGTTGCTCAATAAATAATGGTTGAATAAATGAAATATGTATTTTCATTTAGCTTTGAGAGTTAATGAGACTCTTAAGATGAAATTGCAAACTTCTAGTTAGTCCTAGCTAATGACAGAACAGTCATTCTTGCATTATCCAATTCTTGTTTATAGTTGTTTGTTATTTCAAAATCCCATGACAAAGTTTTGCGTTACCTTATAAATCCTCTGAAAATCCTTTGATAATTTCTATCCTACCACCCATCCTTTCTAACTCTTTATCCTTGGTTCCTAACATGACCTTTCTGACAGTCTCATTTTGGTATCTAGGATTTGAGTCTCCTTTCTCCACTGAATCCACTTCAGATATTAAATATTAAATAACAGCCAAGGATAAAGATCATGGTGGCCTAGATAAAGTAGATTTTTTAAAGCAGAGGTATTATAATAATTAAGAGTTACAATAGGCAGAGGGTGTTGATGAAGTAAATAAAGCAGAGAGATGTGAAGGATGTCAAGATGGTAGCCAAGGATCTTTACCTAACGAATGCTTATCCTTCATCAAATCAGTCCATATTTTCAAACGAATATTTAAGTTTAAAGATCAAGAACTCTATGGTGGAAATAACACCACACTGCTGGTTAGGAAGTCTGCATTCTGGTCTCTTTTCTGTTTCTGGGGCCAGACAGCCTTCACCTTTTCAAGTGGTCATGTGCCTTCTTCCAGGAGGGGCACACAGTCTACCTGTCACCAAAAAGCAGGAGACTTTAGCTTGAATGTGGGAGCCAGACTGGTGCTCTAAACAGAAGGAAGATCTCTGACATTCTGGTAGGAGGCCCCCTATATACTGATCCCATTTGGCAGAAGCCAAGTAGTTGATGAAAACTCTTCTTTCAAGATGTGACACGTTCCATGTGAGCTGTCAGAAGGAAGTTTACGGAAGGACAAGTACTGTCATGGATCTAAGCCAGCTGGGATGACCCAATTCCCCAAGGGCACCATGGGACTTGGGAGTCTTTCTGAGAGGAAGGAAGAAAGATTAACCCAGGTTCCATGATTAGTTAGCTGAGGGAATTAAACCACGGTGCTAAATATATTTAGATGAGAAATTTGATTTTTACAGCATTGTTGGTTGTAATGTTGTACACTGCACATTTCTTGAATAGAAGACCACATAAAATCTGTTCACTCTGCTTCCACCAATAAACCACCTCTGATTTCAAGCTACCCTCTTGACCATGGGGTTCACTGTTCAGGATGCACAACCACAGGTACTCCATTGCTCAAACCCATGGGTGGTTCTTCAGCAGGTATGTGAAGTGTGACCCCAAGCAGAAAAAAACTTTTATGGGAATGTTGGGACCAAGGTGAACCCTCTCCCATAACCCCCACATTCTAGATTTAAATGTCAAAGATGTAATTCCAGGAAGTAATCTACTTCTTTGACACCTCTGCCTCAGGGAAAGTCACATAGTCAGTCAGTGGTGAACTGAGAAGAGAATTCAGCTTTCCTGATTGCCACTCCTGTGCCCTATCTACCACATGCTACTGAATCTTTACAGCATGGGATGCTCTTTTTAAAATATCAGCTGAATAAATAAGTGAATAAATGGATAATGTGGTAACAGAACCAACCCAGAAGAAAAGAATACAGGTGATGGTTTATTATTTCATTATTGGAAACCTGAAGCCAACCCTGTCTCTGGACTTTTTAGTTAAAGGAGTCAATAAATTCTGTTGGCTTTAGATCCCTATGACTTACATTCTGAGCACTTGTAATGCAATGGTTCTTAATTGATGCATGGGTTTTTCTGAATGCAGAGCATCCTCGTAAAGCTTGTCCATGGTTTTGTGAGCACACAACGTTGAATATTAAAGGAGCAGAGGAGAATCTGCACTCCACTTTCCTCCATCAGGGATAAGGAGGCAAAGGGACCAAGGCCCTGTGTCCATGCTTCCCCAAGCTCCAGAGGATCAGAGGTGGCTGCAGACTCCCTGTGAGCAAGAGGCAGACAAACAGGCACACCATTCCCTCTCAGGTTGTGAGAATGGCATGAGATGCTCATGAATGAGTGTTGCCAAGTCTGAAGCCTGTGGTGCTATCTGGCAGTATGACTGCTCACGGTCCATGCTCCGGTGACAGCAATTGAGAATCACACTGAGCAGTGAGCAATTAATTGCCAACATTGTAAAAATGTGCAGGTTTGGTGCTAAAGCAGGCAGGATGGAAAGGTCAAGCACTGATTCAAGTCAGCAGTGGCCATTAGAGATCAATAATTGGCACATCTGTAATACACGCTGCTATTTTACTAAAAGTTCTACAGAAAAAAAAAAAAAAACGCCTGAACTTTTACATTGATTTTTCTTCTTCATTTAAAGAGGCTGCCCTTGACTGTAAACACAAACTACTATACCGTGATTCTACAAACAAAAGCATATAAACAGACATATACAATCTAAGTGCGAGTTCTGAAATTTTTTAAAATCAATTTTTAAAGTCAATGCAACTGAACAAAGTGGCAGGTGAAAAACACAGCTATGTGCCAGCACCCCAACCATGGGAACCTCATCTACACAGTCTCTTATATCTCCCCATGAAAGTCACTAATCTCATGGTATGAATGCCAATATTTTAGAGAAGAAACTCCAAATCAGAGATTGATGGCTTTAAAAAATAGTCAAAATATTTTGAGTCAATTTCCTATTTAGTTCTGAACTTCCAGGGTTTTCTCTCAAAAGATTTCAAGAAATAAACTTGTAAGTTAGCTTAGGAACTTGTAAGTTAGCTACCTTATTGCAGTGTGTAATAAAGAGAGAAGGGGAGAGGGAGAAGGAGAAGGGGGCGGGTGGAGACAAAACATACTTTTATTCTACTTTCAATCTCTCATAATCACTGTTGCATGAACATTTCTTTTTTTTTTTTTTTTGAGGGGGGCAGTGGGACACTGAGTTCAATCCCTAGCTCTATTTTGTATTTTATTTAGAGGTGGGGTCTCACTGAACTGCTCAGTGCCTTGCTTTTGCTGAGACTGGCCTCCAGAGCTGCTGTGATTATAGGTGAGTGCCACCATGCCCAGTGCATAAACATTTCTTAACTGTCAGGTTTTTTTTTTTTAACTTATTGCAAGTTTGGGTTTTGTCTAGCTGAACCTTTGGCATGGTAGAAACTGATACTTTCATGTGGAATCACACAGGAGTTAACAGATGATCACATATGATGGGTAGATGCCGTACTATTGAACTAACTGTAAGGAAGATGAAGAAATGGCCACTGTAATGAAACACAGGGATGAGGACATGCCTCAGAAGATGGTACCATGTTCCCACTGGGACAGGTCACACTGCCTGATTGGTATAAAATGGCTCTTGATTCCTCTTTGATTTCCCCTACACATACCTACTGATCACCAAGCTTTGGGCAGTTTCTTGCGGTTCTTAAGCATGCCAATATATTGCCTTTTCTCTAATCCACAAAACTCTTTCTGTATCACTGTTCTTTCTCATTTCTCAGATCTCAAACTGAAAGACAAGTATAACGTCACCACCACCAAAATCTCATCTTCTCCCATTTTTCTCTAACTTAGGGATTCATTTATTCTCTCCACTTAATTATTTCTTCAAAATATTACTTTGTCTATCAATCCTTCTAGCACTAGACTGCACAATTCAGTAGCCAATAACGAATATGGGCTCTTTATATTTAGATCTACTTAACTGAATCACTAGCCATACTCTTTGAAATGCTCCATAGCCAAACTTTAGAAATGTAATACATTTCCATTATTCTAGAAAGTTCTGTTGGATGATTCTGTTCTAAAGCACTTAAAGAAGAACTCATGCTCTACCTTGTTCACTGTGATACTCTCATGCCCATCACTAAGTCATAAGTTTAGCAGGTACTCAAATGTTTGTTGAGTAGATAGATAAATGAGTGAAATAAAAAAAAGACAAGAAAAACTGAAGGAAGAACAATAAGCAAAATTTTGAGAAGCTGATCATATGCTAAAGAGGAAAAAGGAAAAGAAAGGTGGGAGGGGTCATGAAAATCAAAGGGAGATCAGTAGAGGAAAGGGACCAAGGGGTGACAAGGGGGAGGGGAGGGGAAAGTGCTGGGGAGTGGTAACAGCCAATTATATTTTTGTATTGTGTACATGTAACAACAAACAACATGTAACAACAAATCTCATCATTATGTACAACTGAATGCACCAACAAAAAATGTGGGAAGAAAAGCTGGAGATACAGCTCAGTGGCAGAGCATGCACAAGGTTTAAAGTTTGATCCCAACACTGCAAAAATTTTTTTAAAGTCTCAATATAAGACTAAGAACTACAATCAGTGGTTGGCAGAGATTAGTTAGAGTCAAGTCCTAGCACTCAAGCAAAAGTGCCATAAAAGGTATTGCATATATTTGTTGTCTGGTGCTCTTTTTACTCTACTCTGAAAACCCCCTGACAGTTCTTGCTCATTGTCATATCCCCAACACTGAGAACAGGGCCTAAGCCAACTCATTCCTTTTTACTTATTTATTCTAATATGTAAAAATGAGATGACTTCATTTCTAGAGAAGGTTGCACCCATTTTTGGAAATACCCCATCTATCTCTTTGCCCCTTTATTTGACCTCTTCCCAATCTTATAGGTCAATTCTCATTATTATACTCCATAGAGCTCCCCCTGACCTGGAGCAGTCACCTGATACCCACCTGGAAGCAGAAGATGGATTGCTGCAGGCCAAGGTCTGTCCTAACCAGCACCACCTGCCTCCTCTGAATATGGGCTCTGCTCAGCATCTTCTCTTTCCAGTTTCATCGATACTGAGGTGCCTGCTCTTAATTCTGACAGACAGGTGGGACCCACAAATTAAGCATCTCACAAATATAAATGGATGAGACTGTTCCTTCTCTCCAGGTGATATGAATCTAGAACAAGATTTCTAGTTTTCTTTCTTTTTAATTCAAGTAATATAGTTACACATAGTAGTCTGGTTCGTTTTGACAGAATCATACATGAATGGAATTTGAATCTATGTTATCCATCCCCTTTACCTACTTTCTCCCCTATTTTCCTTTCTCTACTGATCTTTCTTTGGTTTTTATTAGTCGTAGATGGACACAATACCTCCATCCCATTTATTTTTTTTTCCTGTGGTGCTGAGGATTGAAGCCTGTGACTCACATGTGCTAGGTGAGTGCTCTACCACTGAGCTACAACTCCAGCACCTTAAAATGTAATTTTAATTTGTACTTTCTACCTATGCCTAAAGGAAGAATTCCCCATGGTAGATGTATATAAGCACATAGCATGATTTTGTTAAATTCATCCTGCATTTTCTCACCTTTTCTATTCCTCTTCCCTCCTTCTACTCCACTGATCTTCCCTATTTCTTTATGATATCTGATATCCCCCCTCAATGTTTTCACTTATTTTGCTCTAGTTTCCTCTATGAGGGAAAAGATTCAATCCTTGATTTTCTCAGTCTGGCTTATTTCACTTAGTATGATGTTTTTCAATTGCACTAATTTGCTGGCAAATGCCATAATTTCATTCTTCTCTATGGTTGAGCAAAACTCCATTGTGTGTGTGTGTGTGTGTGTGTGTGTGTGTGTATGTGTGTGTATACATTCAAACATGTATCACATTTCTTATTCCATTCATCTATTGGGCATCTGGGCTGATTCCATAATTTGGCTATTGTGAATTGTGTTACTATAAACACTGATGTGGGTATTGCTGTAGGAAGCTGATTTACTGTCTTTTTGATAAGCATTTTGGAATTTTCTTACTTCCCAGTATCACTCATCCCTCAAGGTTTAACTTAAACCCTTTCTTTTTCTTCAGGAAGTGTTCCCTGACTCCTAGGATTACATTTAAACACAATTTTGACTTTAGCAGAAAGTCAAAAGTCAAAAGTGTTTGAAGTTCATCATTTTCTTATAGTCAAAAGAGGGAAAAGCTCAGCTCTCCTTAGTTCCTGAACACAAAGTCATTTCTTTGTCCTCTGACCTCTCATAGCAAGCATCTGCCCCCTCCTGTGACACACATTACTATCTACCTTGTATTGTTATGATTCACACCCAGGTCTATTTCTACAGGGAAGGGATTGACTTTCATGCACCACACAGACTTACAAAGAATGGGATTCCATACATGATTTTCACATGAATGAATGAAAGTCTTGTGCTGGCTCACCTTTTGTGGTTCCCATTTGTACTTAAGAATGTCCCTGAGAAATTTTAGAAATGGAGAAGGGAAGTCATTTGACTCCAGGAGTGGAAACAGTGATGACAAATGAAACATACATGGAGTCAAGAGGACTCAATAGAGCAGGATCTAAAATTTATCACAAGCTTCACCACAGTTGGCTTTTGCCTTGAATGACACATCATGAGAAGAACAATAGCAAGGGAGGAAAGGCCAGGTTTTCAAACAGTTGTATCTATGAATTGTTTGATTAGACAATGGGTTAGAATGGAGTTACTGTCCAGATCATGATGGATGCAGGCTACGAGCATGCTACCCTGGAGGACAAGCCCATGGGGAGAAGGTAGAAGAGCAGGCAGAAGAGACGAGAAGCTTTCAAGAGTAAGTAGTGCCTCACTAAATAAAAGCACAGACTCTATTCTGAGTTTCCTTCTCCTCCAGGTAATGACACACCTGTACCTTTCTGGTCATGCTACAACAAATTACAACATGTGACATGTATATTTGGAATTAATTATTTTTTTATCTTAAAGAGACTGTGAAAGCTTCATAAAGTGTTAAAATTCAAGGCCAGGACATAAACACCTGAAATGATATAGTGGCAGAAGAAAAGTTCCCACTTGGAAATATTGTTGCAGAACTGACCCTATCACTATTCGCCAGTGAGACCCTGGTGACATCTCTGTGTCTTAGTGTCCTTATATTTAAACTGAGCAATGTGTGTGTGCGGATGCATGCGAAAATATGTGCATAAGTGCATGTAAATCAATGTATATATGCATCTTCTTGTATATAAATATGTTTAAAATAGCATGTAACAGGTAATAGAAATATCTACAAAGCACAAAAAAAGTACTCTTTCTTTTCATAGAAAATTAGAATGAGCAGGCAATTCATTAGAGCAGCAGAATTATGATTTCTATTTAGCATAGAGAACCATGGTCCCAAGTGGTGATGTCATTTCCTAGAAAATGAATATTTGCTCCCTTTCTTCTGATATAATTTTTCTATGGTTAGTCCATTACATTCCCAATCTTATGTCATGAGGTTCAGGAGGGATCACCCACATTCTCAACTCAAAGGGTGAGTCTGTAATGCAGGAATAGGTCCATACACAAATATGCAACATCTGGAACAGCAGAGAAAAGACTTCAGCCACAGACAACCATAACAACTACAGAGGTAAATACCAAGTCATAACTACCCTGCCTAGGAGGAAGAAAATTAGTGAATCCATTCCACTGACTGCTGTGCATGAATGGTAACAAAAGACAAACTAAGGCAATGAGCAGGTTCTTGGAGGAAAGATACTTCCTCCTTCTTTCCTTGTCTATGAGATAGGGGGATGCTAACATGATGAGAGTTGTCACCATGTAGACTCTGAAAACAACCCCAAAACAGAGGAAGGAAAAGTTAACAGAGAAGCAGAAACGTAAGTTCTTTCTAATGTTGCTTGGGCTCTCATGATGCAGCTGCACCTAAAGGCTGAAATGTGAACCAATAATTCACCTCTTTTGCTAAATCCAGTTTAACTTCTGTTTCAGTTACTTGCAACCAACTCGGTCCTAAGAAATAGGCAAGTTTATTTAGGAAAAATAGCAGCCAACACTCAAAACTAGCTGTGTCTCCTTTTGTAAAATTGAAGTGCTATTTCCACTGTGTCAGTTGTTCTCATTAGGTAGAATGCAGAAGACATAAGTAAAGGAATAGCCTGCAGGACATATTAAAACCTATACATTAATACATGTGAAAGTCCCTATCCCCAGGGAAACCAAAAGGAAGGGAAACTGGGTGCTGAAGGTAAGAAGGTTAAAGAGAGAATAGAAGCAAATTTATTTTGAGAAAGCTCCCTTAAGTGATTGATATCTCTAGCTCTAAATCAACTTTAAATCATGTGCTGTCTTGCTACATTAAGTGCCAAGGGCTCAATTATGATGCAGAAGTGAGGCGTAGTTGAAAGCTCTGCCTTCCACTTTACAAAGCAAATAGCTGATTTCTCAGCTGCTAACAGTGAGCAAGACAGTGGAGAAACTTCCTTCCTCAAGGAAATGATTGACTTCTCTGAGTCCCTGGAATGAAATTAATTTTTAGAATTGCAGGAAGTAAGTGCACAACAATCATGCTTTTGAAGTGGGAAATGCACCAATGACTGTTGGAGGGCCACTTTGTCTTCTTACCAGCAGAAATGACAACATCTCTACAGATGTAGAACAAGCAAAGTGCTGGGTCTGTCAGCTCTGCACAAATTGCATGTTCCTTGGATGTTTACATAATTTTGCATGCATTGTAATGCTGCAGCTATCTTGTTTATAGGTTTCGACATGAAGGAGGAAACAAAAAAAATGTTTTAAATATTACCTACTGAAGGAAGCATGATTTCAAATATGGCTTGAGATTGAGGGTCCAAGACAAACCTCCATGCAGGTCTGTGCCTAAAGCAAGGTGGCAAACAGGGTGATCCTGAGGACTTAGTAGGGCTTGTGAAGAACACCAAACCAAGCTAGGAAGCCTCATTTGATTCCAATGGGAAAGGATGCCATGATTGATTATTGATGTCTGTCATGGTCATGGAAGTGGACAGTTGAGGGCAACTTCCTTATCCCCTCTGTCCTAAACCAACCACATCTAATGAAGGCATGCTGTTCTATATTTCAACTTATATATTCCCTATAAGCATTCTCAAATAATTATTTTGGAGTTTAGCCATATTTTAAGCAACTAGCTTGTCTTATTTTGGGATATAACACTGTAATGATCATATCTGTCAATAACTCTCTCTACTGACTTTCTCTGTTAACTTTTCTTCCCATTTTTCATCTTAAAATAAGTGAATGGGATTGATGGTGAGTTATGACTTTTACCTTTAGGGAGAAACACTATTTTATTCTGGGAAAAGCTGCTTTACACAGACTAATAATTCTTGAGACCAATCCTGCTTCTTCCATTTGTGATCCTGCATCTACTGATCACTTGGCCTTCTGAACTTCAGGTTCATCATCTGTACCCTGGAGAGAGACTATGTAGTGATGGTCTGTTCAAATGAGATATATAAAAATAATTGGAAAAGCACTATAAAAGTATAAATTCTGGTGAGCTTGCAAAATAAAGTTGAGAGATAATTTCCAATTACAGAGCCCCAAAGCTCTATGTATTTCTTGTACAATTAAGTGACCTAAATTCTACCATGCGGGATGAGGACAATTCAGGACAGTAGTGTTCTGTGACTTACTGGATTCTTCAGTCTGTTACCATGTTGAGCATTGCTGTAACCACTTTAGGGACCTGTGAGGACTCTCTTCATAAGCTCCCCTCTCATCTGTATATCTGGTTGTGTATCATTCTCTTATTTGGGATTCGACTAAATTAGCAACTGCTCCAATGCTCCATCAAACAGTCTTCTCATAAGATGTTAGCTAATAGGCATGACACATTTCTAAAAACTTTCAAAATTACCATTCAAACATATTTCCTTCCTTGGATATACTAATTTCTCAGTGCTTTTATGACGTTAATGTGCTCTACAGCACTCAAAATGGAATAACCTTCATTCTACTTCCCAAATTTTATGACATAGTTATTAACATAATTGATCAAATTGACCCACAGACTATAATTTTGGCAGACTGTCTTATAATACAGAATACTCTGCAAGCAAACACTGTAATGAGTTTGGATTAAATCACAAATTTATTTTCCCCTTACATTTAGACCAGGTCAATCTGGTGCCTTTCTGATATGTTACACAGTATAGTGCCATATTGAGAAAATTGACAATCAGTTTCCCAAAATCTAATTAAGAAATCTTTTAAGTCTATATTGGAATATCTTTGAATAAAATCCCAGAAGGTACATGCAACCTGGTAATTTTTTTTTAATTCCTCTCTACCCATCGATTGAATCTGAAGTCCCTTTACCTCAGTTAAAGCATCTGACCACAATCTGAAATCGCAAAACTGTCCTCAGTCAACCTCAAGCTGGTGCTTATCCTTTTCATCCCACTTGCCTTATCCCCACCTTTAAGACAAGGCTGTGCTCACTGCAAACTAAATCCATGCAGCCCGTCTGCACTCACTCCATCAACTCTCCCTCCCATGACCCTATTTCTGGTGCCCTGGAGCAGCAGAAGTCCCCTTGGAGGGCCAGGAAGGCAGAAGAGCTGTGCTCCCTCGTCCTCTAGCCACTGTGTCCTGAAACAGTTTCATTAATTTCATGCAAGTTTAATCTGGTCTCTTTCCTATTTACAGTTCAACTCTTATTTTCAACCTGTTGTCAGGGACTACATTACAAACACTTGCTGGAGAGTCACCTGAAATAACTCAGTCCATTCTCTTATATTAGATGGAGGGGAATAGGAAGAGTTTACCTGGAAAGCAGTAGAGATATAGTTATTGACAGAGTCATCACAGTGCAAGCGTTACTTCCCAAAATAAGTCAGTTAGTTGCCCAAAGTACTGGGCAAACACCAATATAATTATTTACTTGAGAGTACTAACGAGTACTTTCAAAGAGTTCACATTGCTAATTCAGGTAAGCAATGTACCTATCACCCTTAGATTACCATGACCTCATGGGGGGATATGGACTTGCAGGAACAGTCTAGGCCCCAAACCTGCCCTGGCATGGAAGCCCTGATCACAAGGAAGCTGACATTCCTGGGTCCTAATGTTCACTACCAACATGGAAGTTTGGGTTAAGCATCACAATTCCCAGGGTGGTTTCCACGCTACCTTTAGCTTTCATTATCAAAAATGTTCCTAAACAGCAGGGACGTCTGTAAAACATCAGAGTGCACACAAGCCCAGAGGAAGTTAAAAATATCAGCAACAAACAAAGGAAACCAGCACCATCAGCTCTGTGTGGACCACCTTCTCCCCTCATGTGGGCAAGGGCTCACTTCCTGTTGAGTAAATCAAGTGTCCGTACAATGATGGGCACCTTGGTAGAAAACACACACAATTCAAAACACCCTGCCACAGGCCTTGAGGATACCAATCAAAGGTAGGTACAGAATTTCTATACTAGGGGCACTTTAGTTTGACAATGGAGGTAAATGGAGATAATCTAGAGAAAGGTGGGTAGTTAAATGATTATCCTGAATTTAAGTTGGCAGAAGAAAATCATTGCTAGATTAAATAATTTCTTAAAGGGCAAAATTTGGTGCAATTGAAAGAACTTATGGAAAGATGACATTTCCTGAGCCTGTCCTTTGTTCTGTCCTTAGAAACAGGCCTCCTAGCTCGGAGACAGAGGACTGCTGTTAGTAGTATTATAAAATGAAAACACAGTTTTCTCCCTGTTGCCCTAGTGAAAGAGACACTTCATACAACATAGGAAAGCACAGTGTCTTTAAATAATAATGGACTGGATTGATAGGTTCCTTGTTTGTGTTCAGATCTCTTTTATAGAATTGAACTGGAAACAAAAGTATAAGTACTTCCACTAGCACCCATCAACCAGTGACAAGTCTTTTAATCTCTCTTAATATCTATGATTCTTAGTTTCTTTATCCATAAAAAGGGAGAGTGGGTCAAGCTGAAATACAGGTGTCCACTGTAAAATGATGGTTTGGTCAATGATGTTCAACTTATAAAACGGCTGTCTAATAGGATTTCAGCATCTAGTGACATTGTAACTGTCTTGGTTTGTGTAAATACACTCCCTGATGCTTATGCAAAGATGAAGCCGTCTCACTCTGCCTTTCTCAGAACACAGCCCTGTTGTTAAGAGTTGCATGACTGTATAACTCAGGTCCCCAGTTGCTCTAAAATAACATGATTTCATAATGTCAATCAGTGCTCTTAGTATTTTGAGTCATGGTTAAATGGTCAACCTCTGAGTTTGGGTCTCATCTTTGTTAATGCAGAGGTATAAATAATTAATTACTTCCTCTAGGTCTCACCTCCGTAATCTATAAAACAGATAATCATAACACACCCTTCAAATTTGGGGACAGATTGAGTGATACAATGTACTTAAAGTACTTAGTTTCCAGCACCTACTCCCAGCTCAGTACATAGAAGGTGCTACTAATGTCGTACTTTTTAAGGTTTATGCAGCATCTATCATAACTTCTGTTACACAGCACTCAGGGAACAGATGCTAAGCTATGTACGACCCAAGCCAATGCTCCCTTCACTTCCAGATAAATACTCCTTGAATATTAAAATCATTGCCTTTTGATCATTAACCTTCCTTTAAATTCTTAGGCCTGGTTCTGCTCAGAGATCGTTCATTCAGCACTTGATGTAGCACCCAGTAAGTGATGGATACTTCTCTACACACTTTAAAATACAAACACAACATTCCTACAACCCTACAAATTAGATTATCTTCTCGTTTGTGAGAATGAGATGGGGAGACTGAGTAGCGGCCAGGTTAGGTGACACGCCCCAGAGCATGTTCCAGCAGGTGGCACGCACCAGGCTTGGATGCAGACAGGCCGCCTGGCAGAGAACCTGCATTCTCACCAAGCCTTGCTGCCAGCCACTGCCCTGCCCTTCCTGAGGGCTTCGTGGGTCTCCTGACCAGCCCCCAGCAGTTCAAGTGGATTTCCTCATTCACACTGTGATGATGCTGACCCTGCCGCCCTCCCAGCACTTCCAATCCATCACACAGCCACTCCCAGGTCCTATGTGGACCTGAATCTGAGACACCTGTCAAGGCTTCTTGCACTTTCTCCTCATATTTAGTTTTTCCTTCCAGTGAATACTTGGATTTCTCCTATCTCTTCTCCTACACTTGCAAGCAAAGTGGATCTGTGGGCATGTCCTCATGGATCTTGCATGCAGGACTCCCCCTCCCCCCCACCCCCAGGAAACTGTAGTTACCAGGAGAGCAGGATTTATAGCTTTCTGATGCACTTTTTTCTCATGGTCACCTAAGACAGAGACTTCCTGTGAGTCCAAACAGTAGAATGGGAGGAATCTATCTGATCACATTCTCTACCTAACCTGGGGAGCAAATGTGAAAACAAATAAGAGCCAGCACTCTTATTTGGCATAAATTAGTGTAGAGCGACACCTGGTGGCTACATCCTTAAGAACTTCACAAATCCTGCACTTCCAGGGAAATTGTGTTCCTTAAGGAAATGGTGTGTTGACCTTCCAAACGTAGCTTGGAATTCAGCCGCCCACCAAGACATCAGGAAGGATCAGCTGAGATCAGACAAGCAGAAACCCCTGGACACTCAACAGGCTGTACAGTTTGGAGCCACTTGCCTAAGGAGGGAAGATCATGGGTACCAAAGACTGAGTCAGAGTCGGGTCCCATGCTCTGGTCCCAGCTGTTAGTCTCTGCAAACAGGAAGCCCTACTCTCTCTCTGGTTATCATTTCCCTAACACATTTTTAATGATGGGGTCAACTTGACCTTAAGGTTCTTTATTCTCCTATCAAATAGTGTGTCATCTGCAAATAAACACAAAATTAACACCAATTCCAGTGCAAAGATGTTCCAATATCCCACTTAAACACCATCTCTCTTTCACAAACACATAATGACGTGGATCACAATAAAGATGCTAAAAGCTCTCTCATTATAGCAGTAACAGCAGGATCACTCAAAGAACTGACAGCAGCCAACTTATTTCTCTAAGTATCACCTCATGCTGTCACATGCAGAAACTGAGGAGGAATTTGCACCTTCTGCCAGGTCAGCAGCTGTACTTCCTGTCCTGGGATGCCTCTAAGAGAGGAGGAGATGGCACAAAGATCCCATAGGGACAGCCACTATAGCTGGAGGGAATCGAAATGGGCTCACAAACCTGCCCTTCCTGTAAGGTTTTAATGACCTTCCCTCTTCTCACTTTCCTACCTGCCTACCTGCCCCACCTGCTGAAGCACTATTGTGACAAGAGGAGCCCGAGGACAATGACTCAAGGGCAAGGCTGACCCTACCCCATGTCTCCACTTCTTCACTGGCTTCTAAACTTGAACTAGGCTCAAACCTGGGAGGAGTAGAGCCAAAGACAGAGAAATATGGGAGCTCTGATGTTAGACTGGATGAATGTGTTCCATTCCTGGAAGATGAGACTGTTTACTGTCACTGAAAGTGACATCAGAAGCTATGGGACATAACTAAGGCATGTTCAGGGCTCAGAAAGGAGGGGTGGGATGGTGATGGAGGAAAGAATGAAGTCACTTTCTGCTGAAGGCTTCCCAATCCAGTTCATGCAGGAAATCATGCTTACTGTTTTCTACCACATAGAAAGCCTATTTTGAAAGATGAGTAAGCAAAGAAAATCACCAGGCACAGAAACTCTGGAAGAATGGAGGAGACATGGAATAGGAGAAATGATGAAGAAAATCACACACTGCAACCAGTTTCCCCTATTAGGAAAATTGCAGAAAATATCAATAATCTGAAACAGGAAATAAATTGCATGAATCAATGAAAAGAAAACTAAAAGAGGAAAGGGACAGTGCTATGGCACACACCCTACAAAAGGTGAGGATCTGCACCAAGCAGAACTGGGATTCATGAAAAATAAGCAGTCAATGACATGGTGGGCAGGCTTCAAACATCACAAGGACTCACATGTCCTTGGACACCTCTTGTCCCAAGTCTGCTTCTGCAGCTGGGCCAGGTAGGCAGGTGGGGCAATGAAAACTTAAAAAAAAAAAAATCAAAATACAAATCAGTAAAGAAAGTGTAGAGGTTCTGTCAGGAACAGGTGAAAAAAGACAATTGTGTGAATAATTAATTACTCTTCCTGGAAAAAAAAATGAGAAAAGAAAAATGTCTTCAAATTTACGTTGAAAGAGAATCATTCCAAAATAAAGGTAAGAAGCTACCTGAACTTCCAGAAGGTTTCTTAGATTCCAGAAAAATAGAATAGTGATTGCCACAAACATTCTGATTCAGTTGCTACACCTTAGCATTCAAAGCTTCTTGCAGTCATAGGGTGTGGAAAGAAATGGTTACTTAAACAGAAAGACAGGATGCATTAGACCTTGACTTCTCAGGCATTTTAGTTGCGAGACGATGACAGAACTATATGCCTAGTTTGGACAGAGAATTATATAGTTTTAAAATATTGAATATTTTTATTTTTCATTATTTTTCTGTTTTTACAGACTGCATTTTGTTTCATTATACACAAATGAGGTACATCATTTCCTTTCTATGGTTGTGCATGATGTAGATTCATACCATTGGTGTAATCATATATGTACATAGGGTAATAACCTCTGTCTCATTTCACCACTTTTCATACCCCCTCCCTCTCACTTAAATGTCAAATTTGACAAATGAAAAATACATATTTATTTTCTCTGCACTTCTTCCGTGAACTCCATTCTCCTACTAGTGCTTACTCTGTATCTCCATACAATTATCCAATCAACATAGCAAAACTTACAAGACCAAAATCCAAATGTTACCCCTGGAATTTAGGTCTTAGTTTCTCAATTTAAGTTATTAAAAATGCGTTTCAGGTTACTCAGGGAAAAAAAAAAATGAAGGTGGTTAGGGTGGGGAGAGAAAAGAAATACCCAAAGGAGAGTCAGTGACCTTGGACACCCCTCTCTCTTTCTTGCTATTAATCCCGACATCAGGACTATTTGCAAACCTCCCTGGCTGTACTGGAGAAGTGTCCGTGGGAATCCTACTGGATTCATCACCAACTCCGGACTAACATCCTTATCACCTCGCTGCCATTTCTTAGCAGGAGTGTGAAAACAACTTCCTAATTGTCTCTCCGCTTTCCTCTCTGCCCCTCATTGCCTGTTTTCAGGGGATTCTCTGTTTCATCATCTAACTCAGGATGTTTGTTAGTGCAAGTGGTCAACAGTGAAGGCTGGCAGCGGGAGGTCGCAGGCAGGATGACCAGGATCAGGGTGTCCAATGTGACTGCTTAGGGTGCGTATCTGGAGTCTCTGCTTGATCTTAATGGGGAATAAGGCACACAAATGCAAACAGCTGCCAATTATTAATAAAGTCCTGGCCTTTTGGGGCTAGTGTTACGGAAGCTTCCATCTGGCTGCCTGAACTGCTGTAGGGACAGCTGTCTACTTCCTGTAAGGCTGAGTTACAGCTGCTGCCTCCCTGGTTGTTACAGGAGCTCAGGAGACCGGCTTCCTGGGCAGGGCGCTGCACGTGTAGGTCAGACTCTTGCTATCACACCTCTGGCCTCATCCACTCTCAAGCACCTGACAAAGAGCAGGTGCTAAGTAATATTGTTCAATGAGTGAGTATCATTCCATTTCTATAAAGTCCCCAAATTCATGAAACTAAACAATATTGTTTAAAAATAGGAATGTACAATATGGAAATATGGAGAGACGGATGAGAATTACACACTACTACATTTAAGTAAAATGAAGAAAATTTGAAATAAAAATTAACTATAACCAAAGTTAGGTATGCAAGTGATCAGCATGCTACTTATAAAGGTGTTGATAAAAGGAGATTGCTTAATAACAATAAGCTTTACAATCTACGCCAAACATACCATCACCATTGATCTTTGTCACTAGAGGATAAAGCACTGACACTCATAAATTCACATCTGTAGACAGTGGTGGAGGTGACAAAACAGAAGGAAACTAATTTATCTCTTATAAAACTTGACATTTCCAGTGGACAAAAATGCATTACAATAATTAAGGGGACTTTTAACCACAGAGTAGATACACTACAAAGAGAATACACTCTTTCATGCCAAAATAATATTTTTTAAGTTGTGAACTCATATAGCACCAAGGAAAACTTCATTAAAAACAAAATTATAAAGTAGGAAAAATGCTGATTTGGTTTTCTAATCTCTACAATGAAATAAAGAAAAGTCAAAAGAGAAACAGTGAAAATAGTCACAGCAGTTCTATCAGCAACTCATCAATTGTAACAGAACAAACTGACGAAACGTGAGGCTCGCTCCTAGGAGCCCTCATGTCACAGAGGAAATCAAAATCTCAAGTACAGACTTTGCTTCTAGCAATGCAGTGGACTAGATTCTTTAATGAGACCTGGATAAATTACAGCACATACTTGTTACTTCATTTCTGCTCAAGAAAACAAGAGCATATAAACAGCAATGGTGAGCTGACTCAGAGCACTAACCAAAGGCCAGGTTGCCCTCCAGGCAGTGCAGACAAAGGAGGGCGGATGGAAGCCTCAGGCTCCTGTGAAGGAAGGAGGCTGGACTGGCCTCCCACATCAAGCCAGGAACCTCTAGGGGCTACACCCTGGCAGCATCTACAAAGGGAACCTCAGGGAATCCTGGCTCCAAGCTTCTCCATGTGTAGTTTCCCTTGAGAACTGTAACTCTCCTGGGCTTGGGGTGGAGTGAATAACAACTGCCTGGTCAGAGAAAGCTCAAGCCAAGAAAATCAATGTGGTAGCACCCCCTGGGGTCATCAGAAGGAATTGCAAGATCATTAGGAAGCTGTGCACCCGTAACTTAGATTCTGTGCTGTTATTTGATTAAGTTCAACCTCAAATGAGCTCATGAAAAATAAGTCAAAACAAAACCAAGGAAATGAACAGGAGGAAACAGCAAATCACAAAATAAGTCAGAAAATCTAAACCCCAGGGAGACTTCAAATACTGGAATTATCAGGAAGGAAAGATTAATTTTTAAACACTAATGTTTCAAAACTAAGAGATGAAATCAAAATGCGGAGGAAACCCCCAATTTAGGGGGAAGATTCTCTGAAAAGAGTGGGAATGTAGTGAAGCCAGAATTAAGGACAGGTAGTTAGTGTAGAAATAGGGAATCGGGTCAATTCGAGGAAATGAAGCCATGAAGCCATCTGCCTTTGGAAGTTGGAGACTGCCCCTGGAAGAATGGAATGTCAAGGATCTCCGGAGCCCATTGATTACCAAATTTACCTGCCTTTATCAAGGACTGCAAGCAAGGAGCTGCTAATTAATGCCCCCTGGGCCCTTACCTGCCTGAATCACCTTGGCGCTCCCCCTGCCCATGGTTTCTCAGTAATGCAAAACCAGGCCTAGTCACGTAGGCAGGAAGGAGAGAGATAAGGGAGGAGAGAATTGGAGAACAAAAGAGACTTTAACCTATAAAAGATGTAGGGTGCGCTCACTTCTTGGGACTTTAGAACATCAGCCATGGCCCCCTTCTTCCTGCCGGGAGAAGTCTGTATTACTCCCTTTAAATAAATCTGCTTAATATGCTTGCCTTGGCGTGCTTCTCTAGTGCTTAATCTTCAACATTAGAAGAAGCAGAACTCGTCACTGGTAAATGGCGGTATCAGGAGGACAAAGGAATGAGACAGAGGTATCTTGACTTATGGGTGTTTTTCCCTCTTCTGGGTTGAGGGTAGAGTTTCACGTTTGCTCATTATTATGCACCATGGCACACATTAAATATCACAAGCAAGCTTTTTTCCAAGTAGTACATGAAATATAATTTAAATATTTTAAAACCATTTAACAATTTTTGTGAACATTGATATAATTGGTTTTGTTTCCACCTAAGGCCTCCGAGAAATGGTCCTTAAAATATTTTTAAAGGTGTGAATTAATGCACTTGAACAAAGAATATAAGTGAGATGACCAGACAAAATTGATAAGCAGGGAGGAAGCTGCTGGAAACACCCCTTTGAAAGGACCCAACTGCCTGCTTCCCCTTCAGTTCCTCCTCCACCACACCTTCTCACTCAGGTGAGAGCCAAGCCTCAGCACATCTTTCCTCCAGTAGCTATATCCTCTTTATTTTCTTACAAATTCAAGCAAGTATTCATCCCTCCTCCCATCTGGCAGAGGATTAGAGTTTTATTCTCTGGAAGGATAAACAGAAGTTCCCTAAACACCAGTTATGGTTAAAAGCAGCAGTTTCATAATGCCAACACAAGAATAAAATACTATGCACATCAAGTGGGATAAATTACAAGAAATCTACAGCTGTACACATTGGAGTATAAGTGCATTCTAAGCAAAGGGAAAGACTTAAAATCAGTCTAAGAGAAGAGATGAATTTCCTGCAAAGAGTAACAACTGGACTGTCAACCTTTTCATACCAAAAAGAGAAAGCTAGAGAGTAAATATCAGTCTACAAATATATGCCCAATACTATACACAAACAATGTTTTCAGACAAAATTCTTAAGAGCTTACCACCTCTTGTTATGGTTTGACTATGAGATGTGCCCCCAAAGGTCCTATGTTATTGCAGAAATATTAGGAGATGAAATGATTGGATTCTGAGAGCTATAACCTAATCTGTCCATCCTAATTCGAATGGACTGGGTGGTAACTATAGGTAGGTGGGGTATGACTCGAGCAGGTGGGTCATATAGGGTCCTTGGAAGGAATCATCCTCCCTGTGCACTCTCCTTCCAATCCCCATTTCCTGGCCACCCATAAAAGGAGCCGCTTTCCTCCACCATGACCTTCCACCATGTTGTGCTGCCTTACCTTTGGCCCAGAGCAATGGAATCAGCCATCTATGGACTGAGACCTCTGAAACCCTCAGCCGGAAATAAGCTTTTCCTCCTCTAAGTTGTTCTTGTTGAGTATTTTGGTCACAGAGATGCAAAAACTTACACACCAGTAGAACCTTAAAGAATTTTAAAAGGTTATATTTTGTGGTTATAAAAAACTGAAAAATGGCCTAGAAAAAAGTAGTAAAATTTTAAAAAGGGATCACAAGTTTGATGAATGTAAAAATGAATATAAATATGGTATAAAATAATCATGCTAATTTATGGGCTTCAAAAAGTTAAAAACACTGCCAAAATTTATCTGGGGCTTGAAAGGAGAGTGGTTGGAAATAAAGTGATCCAGGGCCCTGAAAATTCATGAAAGAGGGCAACAAGCTGGTTCACTCTGAACTTTTCTTCATGGATTCTTGGCCCTCTATGCACTTCTGTCTTCTGTATGTCACTTCTGTCTCCATTTACCTTTTTTTGTTCTGCTCAGTTGGCATTGCTCTTTCTCTGCCCTTGCATGAAAATCCTTGTAGTCTCCAGACTCCTCTTGTTACTGGTGACTTATAACCAGAAGTCAGGCAATTTAAGACACGAGACAGTCTCCGATGAGCAACGATCAGTTGCCAATCCCCTGTATTTATAAACACTTTCATCTACACTGCAAGTGAACTTTCTTTCACTTTACCCACACTGGATCCAGCTGTAGTCAGACTTGACTTTGGGCTGTGAATGAAAGTCACCAGCTGGTTCCTTTTCCCCCTTACTCCCATTTCTTGTTTTCCAGGTTGTCAATAGTGACTGCTGAGTATCAAGTCCCAAAAGAGCTCAGCTTCATCTTGGCTCTCAGAAAACTTATAGCCAGGCCCTTCAGGAAGGAGAGTAGAAGTGTTTCCTCTGGTGGTTTGGAGAGGAAAGACCTAAAGATACTGACATTTGGGGGAATCCAAAGAAAACTGTACACCAGATCACCTCTGTAAAGTTCACTGATGATGAGCCCCAGACTCAAACTCAGAACTTCCTCAGATTTCACATGCTCCATAATCAGAAAACCAACAGAGGGGCCTAAACAGGATTCTCTTTAGAAAGATCAAGCCCTAAATATGAAATATGACTGACAAGAAGCCATGACTGTGAGTTAGAAGCTCATACAAAGTCCCACTGAAATCCTTAAATATGTCAGAACATTAACAAATTTTTCATCCGTAAAACAAGCAGAAAAATGCCAAGGGGGTAGGCTACGTTTCTGAAAATCAAACAGAGCTCACACATACGAGAAGTTTTAGCAGGAATTTAAGTCTCTCCAAATGATTAGAAAACAAAATTCAGAAAACTGGAAAAAAAAGGAATATAAAATGGAAAAAATTATTTTTGAAAGATATTGCCATCATTACAATATCTAAAAAGAAAGTGACAACCACAGAAATAAATTTAGAAATGAAGACCACTAACTTTAGTAAAAAAAAAAAAAAAAAAAAAAAAAAAAAAAAAAAAAAAAAAAACTTAGACATTAAGTGCCTATAGTTTCAGATTAAGAGGGAATATCTCCAAGATGATGGAGGAATTATATGGTTTTTAAACTTAATATGCCAAATGCTGAGCTTTTTACTCAGTCCCCTTAAACCCACAAATCTGTCCCTTTCCAAATTGTACATTTGTGCAAATGTCCCTAACATACCAGTAGTGACTCAAATATTGCCTCCTTTTACTAACTCTACTTCATCAGGAAGTCCTGTTGACTCAACCTCCAAAATGTCTCCCTTTTTCTCCTTCTCTGTCCCCCACATCTTCCTCCTGAGTGGTCTCAGTTCATCTCCACTCACCGGGTTACAACAGCAGCTTTCTCACTGCTTCGTGGTCCCCCTGCTGGTCCCCTCCTACTGAGGATTTTTTTGAATATATATTAATTCATGTCACTCCCGTGCCCACAGCCCTTTAATTACTTCCTTATTCTCAAAATAAAAACCTACCTTCACTAAAAAGACTATATGGGTTCAAAAGATTTTTTAGTTGATCAAGGGAAAGGATGACCAGGAGGGAGCCCTAGCACACTGCAGAGTTATTCTTGTGCTTTTTGACAGGTTTCTTTATAGGGAAGGGGGAGGGATGGAAAGCAGGAGACCTTCCAGACACTACTAAGCCACCTGAAGAGGCAGAGGCAAGGAAACTTCCAGAAGATTGATGATCCAAAGGGGACTTGGGTGTCCAGGTGATGTTCTCTAGAGCACAATGGAGCGTCTGAGTCAGAGAGCTCCAGCAAGCAGAGGCCTGAGGTCCTTTATAGAGCTCTGAGGTGCACGTTGTCTGTGTATGGCAGATACTAGGTGCTTTATTACAAGGTGTGCCAAGCAGGCAGGCTTTAAGTGGGGGTTAAGCCATGTGATCTCTAGGCCCTTTTAAATTCTGACTTTTTACAAATCTTCTAGATATTTAATGCTGTCAGTTGTTTCATTTATGTGTGAGAGAGAGTGTATGTATATGCATGTGTGTTTTCATTAAGAATTTAAGGAAACTAGAAATACAAGAGTGCATAAGGCAGACACAATCCTGACCTTCATAAATCTTAGTCTAATCCAGCAGACAATGTAGGTAATTGCATCCCAGTGTGGAGACTGCCAAGATGGTCACTGCCTGCAAGGAGGACAGTAGGAGACACTCTTCAGATCCAATACCTAGCCTGAACCCTAATGCCAGTTGGTCCAGGGTGGTACTGAGCAGGGGTTTGCACTAGGCCACTTTCCAGAGCAGCTTCTGTAGAAGACTGGAGGTGGGAGAATGTGCAATATGAAATGGTTGAAAGGAAAAAGTCAAGGTAGTGATAAATGAGTCTAGGATTCAAAGAGAAGCAGAGACATGAACAGGTATATTTCCTAAGGTATGTTTAAGAAGTGGGATATCAGACAACTCATTCCAATTGCACCTAGACAGCACTGGGGCAGCGTAAGCAGAAGAATGCATGGTGTGGTTTGCAACTGAGAAGGTGACTCAGCTCACAATGTGGAAAACGGATCAGAGGGAGTCTATTCTGGACGCAAGAATACCTATGGAGAAACTACTGCAGAAACTCTGAAGAAGAATGATGTTGTTCTGGATCAGGTTGAAGGTAGCAAGGAGGAGTGTTCAGACTAGACCAAGGCTAGATCAGTGCAGCTCTGAGTGGATTAAGATGGTTTATCAGCTGCAGCAACAGCACTTCATAGATACCAGCAGTGAGCAGGACATGAGTCCAAGGTGCGGAGCCAGTCTCTGCTTTCTTCCCACTGACCTGACTTTCCTATCATGTTTCAATCTGCAGTAGGATTTTCCACGCTCACCCAAACACAGCAACATCGTCCACATGGGACCATCTAATCACCTCCCTTACAGGCAGGGGCATTAAGATGAGGAAAGGAGTGTGAGCTCACAGGAGCACTTTCTATTACCCCATGTTATAGTATAGATTTGGATGTTAAGGGATTCTGTAACTTCAGATACTTTAGTGCCAGTCAACGTCAGAACAAAACACTGAAAATCCTAAGCGCAAGCAGCACGTTTTAGAACTACGAGGTATCTCAAAGGTGATGTGGTTTAATAGTCTCAGTGAGTCGATGAGGACACTGACATCCAGATGGGGCATTTCACAGGTGTGTGAATGACAGATCAAGATCAAAACCTTATTCTCCTAAATCTATTCATTCCAATTCTTTAACTTTCTGTAGCAGAAATCAAGAAATAACAGCTTCTGACATCTGACTTCGGAATCAGAATTCAGACTTACCTACTACCTTTGTGATTTAGCAGAAGTTATTAAAAAAATTGGATGTCTCAGTTTCTTCAAAGTAAAATGACAAATTTTTATTCTTAAGTCATGGCACATTATGAATTTAAATTAGAAAATAAGTGAAAGGGCTTAAGTACTAACCATACATAGAACATAGCAGTTACTGTTTTATCACCAATGTTTGATAGTTACCTTTTCATATCATTATCTTAATTACCTGTTAGAATCTCCTATATAAATCCTCTCACTCACCCCTACCTTGTCTTAAAGTCCCAAAGAATTAGCATCAGGGTAGATGCAGATGTTCTGGATGGACCTTAGTAATTCAAGTTTTTCTATTTACTGCTTTGAATTTATCTTCACGATGCCCTTGCCATTTCCCTTTTGCATCCTCTGCATATTTTAAGACTAACCTCGGTTTTTAGCTTTTGTAATGATTTTGTCCGTGAGTACTTTGTCTCCTGGAATCTCTCTCTTCCCATCTCAAATTAATAGTTTCATACCGAATTGTTATGTCATACACGTTTGCATAATTGGTCTCCTATCACAACTAGGTGACAGACCATCACTATGTTGTATCCTCTAAATTCTCTCTTCCCCTCCCGTCCTAAACACACACACACATACACCTACCTATAAAACATCTGCTCTTGCATGAACATTTCAAATCACTCTTGTGAATAGAATGATTTAACACATTAATTTATTTTTTTAAAATTTTTTCCTACCTTGCCTCTCCAAATTTTGGTCTCCATTGTAGTATATGAGTTGAACATAAAGATAATGGTATTCTAGTACAATAGAAGGAGTTTCAATTTATTTACCATTTTTTCTAGCCAGATTATTAAGAGTATTAATTATTTCCCTGATCTTCTAACCTGTACTGAGGATGGTCTGCATGAGAAGGCAGTGGAGGCCTGGAATCACCTGAGGGAGCTCAGCTCTGGATGTGGCTGGTTCAATGACTCACACCAATGACACGGATGCACAGGGTTCCTGGAATTGCGTTTCTCCCCCATGTGCCCTGTGAGGTCAGCTGAGGCATCTGAATTTCTTTAGGTCTCTACATCTGAGAGTCTTTCTGATCCAGGGTGTATAATACCCATGCTCCCTGGATGGCTGCCCTGGGTCCCAGCCGATTCTCAGAGTGCATTAATCCAGGTTGGGGAGAGAGTATATCCTGGAAGTTCATGAGCAAGCAGTGGTGCCAGCTTCAGGGGAGGCTTCAGGACAGAGCAGAGGCTGGAGGGAGTGGAGGCACTTGTGAGAGGACCACGGGAGATGTCATGGGACGAGAGAGGAGGCAGGAGCTCTTAGTTTTAATAAGGTATGTTTATTATGGCTGCTTTTCTTTTTCCCACAACATGAGAGCTAATTTTATTTAGGACTTGTCATTTCCCCTGATTCCAAATTTAGAGTGATGACTAATGAAAGAGGCAGAGAGAACAAAATCTCTATCCATGGGAGCCAACTCACCAGCCTCCCTTCCGGGTACTAAGGCATCAAGGCAGGTAGGGAGGATGAGCTGGTTTTACTGTGGCTCAGGAATGGTGAGGCCAATAGATCTGAAGACAATGGTCATTGGAACAGCCTGTTGTTCACAGACCCCAAGAGTAGGGAGCACAGGACACCACAAAGAGCCACCTGGGGAGCATCAGGGTTGGTCAGGAGATAGATGGAGAGAGCAGAAAGCTAAGTCAAGAGTCTTGATTGTAGTTTTCACAGAAGGAGAATGGGTGAGTCAGGGTGAGCAGGTGGAACATGTTTTGGATTGGTCACTTTGAACAGTTTCCAAGTGCCAAGGGGTCCAGGTCCCGTCCCCATCACCTGGCCCTGGGTGGTCAGGGCAGGTGGATTGTGGCCCAGAACTTGAGGGCACGATAAGGATTGTTCTCTGAGAACATGTTTTCTTTCTAACCAGTAGATGGCATCCAGAGGAGGACACTGATCTCAGGAAAAACTCGTGGAAATATCTGTAAGGCAAAGGAAAGGCCTTGATACAGAAGTGGTGACAGCTCACAACCGATTAACCATGGCCGAGTGTACAGGATAGAGAAGGCGGGGGTCAGTTATGAGGATGTACATATAGAATTTAATGCAATCAGAAGTTCTAAGTTTCTCACGAAACTAAATATCCCCTTACCATATAATACAGCGATCACACTCCTTGGTATTTACTGGAATGATGTGAAAATATGTGAAAACACAAAAACCTGTACATGGATGTTTATAACAGCTTTATTCAAGTTTGGCAGCAACCCAGATGTTTTTCAGTAAGTGAGTGGATAAATTAACTTGATAGTTCCATGCAGAGGAATAGCATTCCATGCTAAAAAGAAATGAGCTGATTAGCCATTAAAAGACATGGAGAGGTGACATCGGCAGGCTGGCTTACTACAGGTCCCTAGAAGACTTCCCTTCAGAACACAAAACAAACCTAAACTAAAAACAGAAAACAATTGCCATGCCACTGGAATGTTGGAGGCAGAGCACCAGAGTGCAGTGGGGACCTGGAAGAGATGTCATCACACAAAGACCCACAATGGCCAAAAAAGAAGGGAACTAAGGACACAGCACCTATAATCCTGCCTGTACAAATCAGATCAACCCTAAACCAAGGGGAATCAGGAAATCCCTGGCAGCCACCATTAATGCCACAGACATCTACAGTATTTACAGGAGCCTTCAGCCCAATAGGCCCCAAGTCAAATTCAGGAAACTGTCAGGGAATCCATCTTACTGCATTGCCCAGGAGAAAGAGCCCAATCCATGTTGTTCCCTCTCCACCCAGGTCCTGGAATCTTGAGATTCCACACATGCTGTGTTCTGTTAGCCACATAGGAGATTCCCTTGGCAAGCTTGGTCAATGCAGCCATGAGCACCAGCTGGGAGGCCCACCCCACTCCTGTGGTCCTATGAAACCAATAAGTAGACATAATACCTAATACTAGCAGAATGAAGAATGAGAACCATATGGTGATCTTAGGGTGTAGATAAGCATTTGATAAAATTTACGACCCCCTTCTCAACCCCCTTCTCCTTCATGATAAAAACTTGTTAAAAATGAAGTCAGAGGAAATGTACCTCAACACAGTAAAGACTGAATATCAAAACCCACAGCCAATACCACACTGCACAGGGAAAAGCTAAAATTTTATCCTTTAACATGAAGAATGGCACACATTTTAGCACTCTTCTTGAATATAATGGGAGAGGTCTGAGCCAAAACAATAAGACAAGAAATAAAGGACTTGAAAATTAGAAAAGAAGAAGCCAAATTTTCCGTCTGTATATGAGATGATATCATATGTGTAAAAACCTAGAGTCCACATTAGAACCGAAAAAAAAATGCAATAAGATTTTAAGATACTAAAGCAACATATAAAAATCAGGAGCATTGCTACTGTCAATTATCTGAAGTAGAAAACAAAACAGCAATACCATGTATAATACCTACACACACACACACACAAAGCAGGAATGAATTTGACCAATGAGGTGAAAGATCTCTAAAATGAAAATTATAAAACATTGGTGAAAAAAATCAAAGAGGACACAAAAGATGTAGAAAGACATTATATGCTCAGATTTGGAAGAATCAATATTGTTAACATGTCCACACAACTCAGAGTAATCTTCAGATTAAAAGCAATTCTTGTCATTATTATCTATGAAGTTCTTCACAGAATTAGAGAAATCAATCCCCAAATATCTATGGGCTCACACAAAAGTAAAAAACAACTAAAATTATCAAAGTCATTTTTTCAAAAGTGTTCACTAGTGAATTATAGTGACTCATAACAGTGGGGCTCATTTTTACATAATCATGCATGCATGGAATACAACTCATTCCACTTTAGTCTCCAGTACCTATTCTCTCCCCAACTTCTCCCCCTCTCTCCCTCCTCTTCTCCACTAGTCCTCCCCTGTCAATTTATTGTTTTTATCAATTTGTATTTCATAAGTATATAAAGTACACAACTCACATACTTTATTGGTTTTTATAAATGTGTACTGTATAGATATGCATAATGGTGGAATTCACCATGGTACAGTCACACATGCACACGCATAAATTTGTCCATGTCATTCCATGGTTCCTCCCCTTTTTAATCCCTCCTCCTTCACCCTCGACCCCCTTCTCCATTGCACTGATCTCCCTTCCATTTTCATTGTATTCACCTCCCCTTTCCCTTATTTTGCTCTAATTTCTGTAAATGAATGAGTGAACACATTCAACCCTTGACATTGGGTAAAGACATCTTAAATAACAAGAACAAAGCTAGAGGAATTACACTACCTGACTTCAAAATGCACAGCAAAGTTGTAGCAATCAAAACAGCATGGCATTGACGTAGAAACAGACACACAGAGCAGTGGAACAGAAGAGAGAGCCTGGAAGTAAAACCACATATCTGTGCACAACTGAGGTTTGATAATGTAAGGAATCCCATGAAAACCACGCCGGACACGGGAAATCACATAAGGGAGTTTATTAAGCAAACAGAGTGTCTCCCTGCAGGGTAAGAGAGAAAATGAGGGGAAAAGAGAAAGGAAAGAGAAAGGGTGTGCGCTAGAGAGAGTGGAAAGCAAGGAGGAGAAAGAAAGTGAGTCAGGGGGAGAGAAAGGCAAGAGAGAAAAGATGGTGGTGAAGCTGTCTTTAAGAATCCCACTGGGCTAACGGGACCAATAACAGGCTAACAGGACCAATAACAGAGAAGAATATTTGCAAGCTGACTGATGAACCAATAGCTAGCGAGGATGTTCACAGGAAGTGGGGAAATGGCTGCATCGGAAAGGGTGGGGAGAGCAGCTTTGTACATTACATTCCGCCTTTTGTTTTTATAAGAAAATCTTTTGTTCTCCAGTTCTTTCCCGCCTTATCTCTCCTTCCTGCCTAAGTGACTAGGGCTGGTTTTGCAGGTGAGATGTAAAAAGTTTGTTCCCCCAGGGGCAGTCTTCAACTTCCAGACTTCCAGAGGCAGATGGTTTTATGGACTTCATTTCCTTGATTTGACTGATCCCCTATTTCTACACTAGCTGCCTGTCCCCAATTCTGGCTTCATTCATCCCTCTAATTTTAGGAACTCTTCTACTGTTCTAGAGAAAGGGGGTCCATGACCACTCTGGCTTCTTCAAACTGGAAGGGGGCAGCGTGGGGCAAGCAGTTTGGAGTTTCCTTTTTAGAAATTGGATTAATCGAGGGGTCCATGGTAGAAGTCTGGTTGGGGAAGAGCAGGTTGTAAAGTCATCTGGGGGTGGGTGCTTCTATGAGAGAAGAACAAAAAGACATGAGTACTGAAATGAGATTAATACAATATAAATGTTGCAGAATCTGGAACATGCCAATGAATATCAAAAAGATGACAGAGGTCAATAATTCCTCACCAGGGGGTGGAAGAACTGAGAAGGCCTAGCAAAGGCTGGAGAGGACAAGGCCTTTATTTGGGAACTTTAACATTGTCTAGATTATCAGGAATGTAAATACAACATTTAGTAGAGATACTAGCAAACATAGATTAAGTCTACCTGTGTCTGTAGGCCTTAAGCTGACTAAAACTTCTGACTCTGGCACTTTCTCTTGATAGTTATCAGGCATATTTGCCAAGAATCTCTCTTTTGTAGCTTCCAGTCTTTATTCTAGTGGGCTAACACAAGTGTACATCTTAAGTTACATTTAACTATTATTTCTTTTAAATGCCCAAGAATAGCTATATTTTGGGTTTAATTGTTTTGCTAGGTGTTTAAGATCAAGCTGGTCAAAGTGACCTGTTCCTGTCTATTAAAGAGTCAGCTGAGTTCCCACAGAGGTCACTCATAGAAAACTTGAGAGCCTTAGATTTAGTGCTGTCTATTAGGCAGGGTCTCCTCGATGAGGTGGTTTCCCTTGAAAGCACCAGGGATATCTCCCTTTTTCCTTGACCCTCCTCTGCAGCAGGTGCACTGATTGACTTCTCATACTCTAGTGGCCTCATCAATCTCCTTGATCAGGAGGTTGCATGACCCACCCATAGTTGCAAAGCTCCTTAGAGAAGTTCTTTTGTTCCCTGGGTTCAGGCTGACTTTGAGGGCAAGACCCAAATATGGACTTTTCTTGACCTCTTTATTTAATCTCAATTTCTAAGTTTGATCTTAACCATCTAGGCAAGCCAGTCTCACCAGTCATAAAGTAAGAGTACTGGGCTTTGACTTTGAAGTCTATAACTTTACAGTTATTTATCCCCTTTTATCTAATTGGGGTCTACATTATCTGTCCTATAGGTGATGGCTTTAAGTTAATCTATGGTGTACTTCTGCAAAATATCAGGCAACAGTTAGAGTTTATAAGGAAAATACAAAATGGAATCACCAACAATAAAACATTCAGTTTGTGCAATAGCTATCTTGAATTTTGACTGAGTTATTCATTATATCCCCTGTTTGAGATCACAGTAATCTTTACAACAAACATCAAACTTTTGAACACAACTTTACATATATTGACTCCTGAGTCTATATGAACATTAGTTAACACAATTTAACATTATATCTAAAACATGAATCAAAGAAAGATTGAGAGAGCTTTTAACTTTCCTTTTGTGTGGCAAAGTGGCAAAATGCTTTCATGTTTCACAACATTTACCTTTAAACAAATCAGGCTCTCTCTAATTTTTAGAAATATGTTTACATATAAATTTCTTTTATCTCAGTGTAACAAATTTTACATATACCCTATTGATGACAGGTCCTATAATAGAACATTAAATGATGAGTTTAAAATTACCATTACAGTCAAGTTTAATTTGGAGAATAGCAGTTTGATAAATTTTCTGCTTTAAAGGCTTGTATACCTGGAAAATATGAACACATTTAATATACAAAAATAATGTTTTTAAGTATGTTACTCCATGGAATAACTTTATAAATTAATCAAATGTCTCTAACAAACACATTTGAGTAATCCCATACATGGCGACTCTAATTCATTCATTTTATTGTAAAAAAAACAAGATATCAGACAAGTATACCAACATATTTGCTGTCTCTTTCTTGTGGAAGAAAAGTCCTAGAAAAATTGATGTTAGACATTTTATAAACATCAACATTTTATTAGTTTGGCCACCTAGAGACTTGTGAATTAATTTTAAAGACATTTTACTTCTACTAGTTTACCCAATTTAAATTGAACCTTTTTAAATCATGTGAATTAAAAGTATTTGGATCCAATTTTTAAATTTTAATTTTTATGTGAGCTTATATTTAACACAAAAGTAAAGCCCTTGTAATGTTTATCTCCATTGCAATGTAACAGATGTTCAAAAATAACTCTAGAATTGGATAAAAAGAACTGATCAAAAATCATTAACCTAGGTATGTATGATCAAAATTGTGAGCTCAAAAATATAGCATTTAAGAAAAACAAGAGTCCTAGAAGAAAAATGATAATGGCCATTAATTATAGCATGAGAAAATGGGAAAGAGAAGGGCAGAGAGAAGAGGAAAAGGAAGAGATAAAGTGTTGTGTTGCATCCCAGGAGAAATTTAAAATAGACACATTTTTTTTTCCTTGGGTTTGAGACTGGTCTCCCACTGAGTCTTCCTCCATTTACATTTCAATGTAAGCCTTGACAGATCTGAAAGGGGCTAACTGGTTCTAGCAGAAACTTGATGCCTACGGCATTTTAACGCTTTCCCCTGGTTAGTAATCAATTAGGCTTGAATGCAGAAAACCTAATTCCCTGGACTAGGCCAGGGAATGGAAGCAGAAACAGCTGAGTTGAAGTTGGAGGAGGAGGAGGGATTAAGAGGGGGAGAAGGAGGCAGCATTTGAGTTTGCAGGAAGAGCAAAGAAGCAAGAAGGAAGAGACTTGAAGATAAGGAATCCCTTTCCATCTGCCCGCTCGCTCACGTAAGTTGTGTGCCATTACACAAAGGAATTTTGATGGTTTTAAGTTGGGGGTCAGGCAAAGGGTTGAATCTGCCAGAATGGAGGACCCAGATCCCATGGTGGAGACTGATACAGCCAAGTCTATGACCAGGGCATCCCGAGGCCAGAGTAGTCGACTGGAGACGAGAAGGCAGCACATAGATGGTGTCATCACACAAACATAAATGTGGGGCCAGGCAAAAGCCGAGAAGAGTGGAGGACCTGATATCAGGGTTTTTGAGTGCGAGCGAGAGCCTGAGCGCGAGATGAGCCTCAACCCTGAGAGAGAATCTCCACCATAAAATCAGGAATCCACCTGGCATATAAGACTGACTAAGGGGCCAGCTGTAACTATAAAAGTTGTGGCTGGGGTTACCCCCATCCCTCAGCCGCCTTGAGAGCCCCAGACACTCGATGGTTCCTTCTCAGGTCAGCAGAGGTGTGTTTAAGTGGTCTAGAGTGGAGACCTGCCTAAGGGAACTCACCAATCTGAAGTCCGGGGTTGCATGCAAAAAGTTGAGCGTCTGGGCGAATGGAAGGTTGGACTGTGTCTGGGGGTCACTGAGGTGTCAGATGGGGTTCCACTTGCTTAAGAGGCAGCGGAAGGACCCATCCTGGGTCTCGGCACCAATGTAAGGAATTCCACAAAAACCATGCTGGACACGGGAAATCACATAAGGAAGTTTATTAAACAAACAGAGTGTCTCCCTGCAGGGTAAGAGAGAAAATAAAGGGAAAAGAGAAAGGTCACACGCTAGAGAGAGTGGAAAGCAAGGAGGAGAAAGAAAGTGAGTCAGGGGGAGAGAAAGGCAAGAGAGAAAAGATGGTGGTGAAGCTATCTTTAAGAATCCTGCCATGCTAATGGGACCAATAACGGAGAAGGATACTTGCAAGCTGACTGATGAACCAATAGCTAACTAGGGTGTTCACAGACTGACAGTAGTTGGGAGGCGGGGAAATGGCTGCATCGGAAAGGGTGGGGAGAGCAGCTTTGTACATTACAGATAATGGTGATAAAAAATGCAGTGGAGAAAGGACAATCTTTTCAATAAATGGTACTGTGGAAATTGGATATATGCATGGAGGATAATAAAATCTGATTCCTATTTCAACCCAGTTATAAGTATTGACTCAAAATTGGCTGAAGATTTAAACATAAAGCCTGAAACTATGAAATTACTATAAGAAAAGAGAGAAAATGCTTCAGGGCACAGGAATGGACAAGAATAATTTGGACCAGGTCCCACTGACCCAGGAATAAAATAGACAAATGGGATCCTGTCAAACTAAAAAGTCTCTGCTTTTAAGAAAAGGAAAGGGCACCCAGGACGGCGCCATTACTGGTCAGTTTCAGTCACGGAGCAAGCTGTCGGGTGAGTAAGGCCACCTGCATCACGAAGATAACAGGTGGGCACCCAACCTGCCTGCCTTGCAGAGCTAGACGGCGGGCAGACAACCCACCCAACCACCAGGTGAAAGACAGACACCATTACTGAAGGACCATACCTGACCCCTGCACCCAGGACGGCGCCATCACTGGTTGGCCACAGGTGCAGAACGAGCTGGCAGGTGAGTCAGGCCACCTGCATCACAGAGGTACCAGGCGAGCACACAACCCACCTGCATTACAGAGCTAGACATCGGGCAGACAACCCACCCAACCACCAGGCCAAAGACAGATACCGTCACTGAGTGAACCTGCCCGACTACCACGCCGAGGTCTGTTGCCATCGTGGAGCAAGCTGGCAGATGAGCCAGCCCATCTGCATTGCAGAGCTAGCCAGAGCCTTCTTTATAGGCTGGTGTAGGCATCTTGAATTATTCCTGAGGGTGTGGCATCATCATTGGAAGGGCAACTCCCTTCCTCAGACATCTACAGGAGACTAGAGGACCTTTGACAAGACCCAGGAGTCAAGAAGAGGAGGTATTGAGAGACTCGGGACCAAATCAGAGTCACTGGGTGAGTCTCTCCCACTGGCCGGGCACCCCGGATGGGTCAGTAGTCCCGAAATGCAGGGAACATCGTGGAGTAGAGTGGCCCAGTGAGACTCCCCTGCTGGAGCCAAGAACCCAGTCAACCAGAAGCACTGCAGAGGAGGGCCCCACAGTGAGAGGCTTTGACGCAGAGTGAGGGTCCGAGGCCCAGGCGGTACCTCCGACCCCCAGGGAAAGTAAGAGGAGGGCCACTCAGGGAGGGCATCCCTCACAGGGCCAGGCTTCCCAGTCCAGGAGGTAGGTCAGGACCCCTGGGAACATTGCAGTGGAGGGCTTCCCAGTCCAGGTTGTAGTTCTGGACTGAAGGGAACTTCTCAGAGGAGAACAGCCCAGCAAAACTTCCCCACTGGGTAAATCTTCCCCACAGAGTGAGGCTTTTCTACCAGGGCAGTAGAACCAGAGACACAGACCCAGATCAGACGAGCCCCAGTCTGCAGTATAGTCTGCTTTGACCCACCATCAGTTGACAAGTGGGAGCGCCTGTGCCCACTGACAGGGAATATACCCCACCTGAAGGCCACCACCCCTAGAGGGGCAGCTTCCTAGTGGAGCAGCACATTATCAACTTCCTCAAAGACTTCAGGCTACTGAAGGCTAAGAGGTGAGTTATTGGAAATCTACAGAGACAATATTAGTCAACAGAGGAATTCTGCAATATCCCAGGGTTTCACTATTAGAGGGGTAGATACCTGAGCAATATGAGAAAACAAGGGAAGAAAATGTCCCAAACAAACCTAGATGGTATGACAATAAAATCCAATGACAGCATGGTAGAAGAAATGTCAGAAAGGGAGTTCAGAATGTACATAATTAAAACAATCAGGGAAGCAAACGAGGAGATGAAAGAACAAATGCACTTTGAATGATTGCACCACTTAACAGTTAAAAGAGCAAATGCGGGAAGTAAAGATCATTTCAATAAAGAGTTAGAGATATTGAAAAAAAAAAGAGATCCTTGAAATGACAGAAACAATAAACCAATTTAAAAACTCCATAGAAAGCATAACCAATAGGATAGAACACCTGGAAGACAAAACCTCAGACATTGAAGACAAATTATTTAATCTTGAAAACAAAGTTGGCCAAACAGAGAAGATGGTAAGAAATCATGAACAGAATCTACAAGAATTATGGGATATCATGAAAAGACAAATTTAAGAATTATTGGGATTGAGGAAGGCTTAGAGAAACAAACAAAATGAATAAATAATGTATTCACTGAAATAATATCAGAAAATTTCCCAAATCTGAAGAATGAAATGGAAAATCAAGTACAAGAGGCTTATAGGACTCCAAATACACAAAATTACAACAGACCCACACCAAGGCACATTATAATGAAAATGCCTAACATACAAAATAAAGACAGAATTTTAAAGGCTGCGAGAGAAAAAACAAATTACATTCAGGGGGAAACCAATACAGATATCAGCAGTTTTTTGACACAGATCCTAAAAGCTAGAACGGCCTGGAACAACATTTTCAAGCTCTGCAAAAAAAGGGATGCCAACCAAGAATCCTATACCCAGCAAAACTTACCTTCAGATTTGATGATGAAATAAAATCCTTCCATGATAAACAAAAGCTAAAAGAATTTACAAAAAGAAAGTCAGCATTACAGAACATTCTCAGCAAATTACTCCATGAGGAAGAGATGAAAAACAATGATGCAAATCAGCAAAGGGAGGAACCACCCTAAAGGAACAGCCAAATAAGGGAGAAACCAAGTCATCTCAAAAAAAAAAAAAAAAAAGGAGATACAAAGGACTGGGAAAACAAATCATATCTCAATAATAACCCTGAATGTTAATATCCTGATCAATCAAAAGATATAGACTGGCAGATTGGATTAGAAACAAAGATCCAACAATTTGTTGCCTGAAAGAGACTCATTTCGTAGAAAGAGATACACATAGACTAAAGGTGGAAGGATGGGAAAAAACATACCATGCACATGGACACAGCACAAAATGAGGATGTATCCATCCTCATATCAGATAATGTGGACTTCAAGCCAAAGGTAGAAGGGATAAAGAAGGACATTTCATACTGCTTAAGGGAAGCATCAATCAGCAAGACATAACAATCATAAATATCTGTGCCCCAAACAGTGGCTCATCAAGGTACGTCAAAAAAATCCTTCTCAATTTCAGAAATCAAATAGACCACAGCACAATAATACCAGGTGATTTTAACACACCTCTCTCACCATTGGATAGATCATCCAAACAAAAATTGAACAAAGAACCCATAGATCTCAATAACACAATCAATAATTTAGACTTAACTGACATATATAGAATATGCCATCCAACAAAGAATGAATACACTTTCTTCTCAGCAGTACATGGATCCTTCTCTAAAATAGACCAATTTTATGCCACAAAGCTAATGTTAGCAAATACAAGAAGATACAGATACTACCTTGTATTCTATCAGATCATAATAGATTGAAATTAGAAATAAATGACAGAGTAAAAAACCAGAAACTACTCCAACACCGGGAGATTAAATAATACACTATTGTATTATCAATGGATAACAGAAGACATCAGGAAGGAAATTGAAAAATTCCTAGAGGCAAACAAGAACAAAGATACAATATATCAAAATCTCTGGGACCCTATGAAAGCAGTCTTAGAGGAAAGTTTATTTCATGGAGTGCATTCAATGAAAGAAGAAAAAAAAATCAACAAATAAATGACCTAACACTACAGCTCAAAGCCCTAGAAAAAGAAGAACAGACCAACAACAAAAGTAGTAGAAGACAGGAAATAGTTAAAATCAGAGCTGAAATCAATGAAATTGAAACAAAAGAAAGAATAGAAAATATTAACAAAATAGTTGGTTCTTTGAAAAATTAAACAAAATTGATAAACCCTTAGTCACACTAACAAAGAGAAGGAGAGAGAAAACTCAAATTACTAAAATTTGGAATGAACAAGGAAATATCACAACAGACACCAGTGAAATACAAAACATAATTAGAAGCTATTTTGAAAATCTATACTCCAACAAAATAGAAAATCTCGAAGAAATCAACAGGTTTCTAAAGACATATGAATTACCTAAACTGAACTAGGAGGACAAATGCAATTTAAATAGATCAATTTCAAGTAATGAAATATAAGAAGTCATCAAAAGCCTACCAACAAAGAAAAGTCCGGGACCAGAAGAGATCTCAGCCGAGTTCTACAAAACGTTTAAAGAAGAGCTCATTCCAATACTTCTCAAAGTATTTCATGAATAGAAGAGGAGGAAACCCTCCCAAACTCATTCTATGAAACCAATATCACCCTGATACCTAAACCAGACAGAGACACATCGGGAAAGGAAATTTTAGACCAATATCCTTAATGAACATTGATGCAAAAATTCTCAACAAAATCTTAGCAAATCACAGACAAAAATATATTAAAAAGATAATGCATCTCTATAAAGTGGATTTTATCCCAGGGATGAAAAGTTGGTTCAACATTCAGATCAATAAATGTAATTCACATATCAACAGAATTAAAGTCAAGAATCACATGATGATTTCAATAGATGCAGAAAAAGCATTTGATAAAATATAGCATCCCATCATGCTCAAAATACTAGAAAAAATATGGATAGTAGGAACATTCCTTAACATTGTAAAGACCATCTATGCTAAGTCCATGGCCAATATAATTCTAAATGGTGAAAAACTGAAAGCAGTCCCCCTAAAAACTGGAACAAGGCAGGGATACCCTCTTTCACCACTTCTATTCAACATTGTCCTCGAAACTCTAGCCAGAGCAATTAGACAGACCAAAGAAATTAAAGGGATACAAATAGGAAAAGAAGAACTCAAACTATCCCTATTTGCTGATGGCATGACTATATATTTAGAGGAACCTGGAAATTCCACCAGAAAACTTTTAGAACTCATAAGTGAATTCAGTGAAGTAGCAGGATATAAGATCAATGCTCATAAATGTAATCCATTTTTATACATAAGTGATGAATCTTCAGAAAGAGAAGTTGGGAAAACTACCCCATTCACATTAGCTTCAAAAGAAATAAAATACTTGGGAATCAATCTAACAAATGAGGTGAAAGACCTCTACAATGAGAACGACAGAACACTAAAGAAAGAAATTAAAGAAAACCTTAGAAGATGGAAAGATCTCCCATGTTCTTGGATAGGCAGAATTATTATTGTCAAAATGTCCATACTACCAAAAGTGCTATACAGATTCAATGCAATTCCAATTAAAATCCCAATGATGTACCTTACAGAAATAGAGCAAGCAATCATGAAATTCATCTGGAAGAATCAGAAACCCAGAATAGCTAAAGCAATCCTTAGCAGGATGAGTGAAGCAGGGGGTTTCGCTATACTAGAACTTCAACTATATTGGAAAGCAATAGTAACAAAAATTGCATGGTATTGGCACCAAAATAGACAGGCAGATCAATGGTGCAGAATAGAGGACACAGACACAAACCCAAATAAATACAATGTTCTCATACTAGACAAAAGGGTCAAAAATATGCAATGGAGAAAAGATAACCTCTTCAACAAATGGTGCTGGGAAAACTGGAAATCCATATGAAGCAGAATAAAACTAAACCCCTGTCTCTCACCCTGCACAAAAATTAACTCCAAATGGATCAAGGACGTTGGACTCATACCAGAGACCCTGCATCTTATAGGAGAAAAAGTAGGTCCAAATCTTCAACATGTCAGCGTAGGATGAGACTTCCTTAAGAGGACTTCCATAACACAAGAAATAAAAGCAAGAATCAATAAGTGCAATAGATTCAAACTAAAAAGTTTTCTCTCAGCAAAGGAAACTATCAACAATGTGAAGAGAGAGAGTACAGAGTGGGAGAAAATCTTTGCCACTCATACTTCAGATAGAGTGCTAATTTCCATAATACATAAAGAAGTCAAAAAACTCTCCACCAAGAATATAAACAACCCAATCAACCAATAGGTTAAGGAAATAAACAGACACTTCACAGAAGAAGATCTACAAGCAATCAACAGAAATATGGAAAAAATGTTCAACATCTCTATTAATAAGAGAAATGCAAATCAAAACTACCCTAAGATTCCGTCTCACCCCAATTTGAATGCCGATTATCAAGGATACAAGCAACAATAAGTATTGGAGAGGATGTGGGGAGAAAGGTACACTCATACATTGCTGGTGGTGCTGCAAATTAGTGCAGCCACTCTGGAAAGCAGTGTGGAGATTCCTTAGAAAACTTGGAATGGGACCACCATTTGACCCAGCTTTCCCACTCCTTGGCCTATACCCAAAGGACTTAAAATCAGCATACTACAGAGATACAGCCACAACAATGTTCATAGCTGCTCAATTCACAATAGCCAGATTGTGGAATCAACCTAGATGTCCTTCAATTGATGAATGGATAAAGAAACTGTGATTTATATATACAATGGAATATTACTCGGCCATAAAGAATAATAAAATTTGGGCAGGGGATATAGCTTAGTTCGTAGAGTGCTTGCCTCTAAAGCACAAGGCCCTGGGTTCAATTCCCAGCCCTGCAAAAAGAATGAATAATAAAATTATGGCATTTGCATGCAAATGGATGAATTTGGATTGGAGAATATAATGCTAAGTGAGATAAACCAATCTCAGAAAACCAAAGGACGAATGATCTCGCTGATAAGTGGATGATGGCACATAATGGGGGGTGGAGGGGGACAAGAATGGGGGAAGGAGGGACTGTATACAGGGATAAGAGGGGTGGGAGGGGTGGGGGGAAGGGAAAAAATAACAGAATGAATCAAAACTAGTAGCCTATGTAAATGTATGATTACACAAATGGTATGCCTCTACTTCAAGTACAAATAGAGAAACAAGATGTATCCCATTTGTTTACAATAAAAATAAATTTTAAAATAGAATTAAATATGTTATATAAATGATAATGTGAAACTGTACTAATTTGTTCATTTTAGTAAATTGTAAATGACAATTTATACTGCTACTCTAATAAAATATAGGCCCTAGTTTCCAACCAGGAAAAAAAAAAAGAAAAACTATTAATCAGTTAATGGCCACTCAGATTGTTTTTAAAAAAAATAAAAGAATGAGATGAACATCTATATACATAAAATATTCATAACCCCAAATAGACAAGATCAAAAAAGAATGTGTCCCTCACACATTATAATTAAAATTCCCAACATACATACAGGACAATAGAACTTTAAAATCCATAAGAGTAAGATATCAGATAATATTTAGAGGCAAGTCAATCAGAATTACATCATTTCAAGTCCTGAAAGAAAATATTGTTAACCAATATTCTACTACCCACCAAAACTATCTTCAGAATCAAAGAAGGAAACATATCTTTTAAGATAAGCAGAGGCAAAAAGAATCTGTGACTACTAAGATGACTCTAAATACATGAAGAAATTCTACACACAGAAGAAATCAACACCAAACCCCAGAATTCACAAATAGACAAATCTCATTTGAAGTGTACCTAAGAACATGAGAAAAAGGATCAAATTAAATTTTAAAAATAAATCGAAGTGGCAGGAATTAATAAATATGTCTCTATAACATTGACTATAAATGACCTCAACTCTTCAATAAAAGACATAGGCTGGCAGAATATATTAAAATGCAAGCTCCAACTCTTTATTTATTTTTTTGTTTTGTTTTAATTTTGCAAGAGTCTTACCTTACAGGCAAAGACACAGGTTAAGTGAAAGAATGAAAATAGAAACACCATGCAAATATAGCTCTAAAACAAGCAGGAGTAGCTAATCTCATATCTCACAAAGCAGACTTTAAGCAAAAATTAATCAGAAAAGACAAAGGAAGTCTCCATGTACTTATAAAGAGAACAATCCAACGAGACTATATAACAATAGTAAATATTTATGCCCCAAATTTTTGGCATCTAACTATATAAAACACACTAGTTGAATTAAAGACTCGGACATCAGTACAATAATACTGGGTGATATGAACACACATCTTTCACCAATAGGTAGGTCATCCAGATGTAAACTCAGTAAAGACTCTTCTGATATAAAAAAGCTAATATATCAAATGTACTTAATGGACATTAATAGAATTTCTCATTGAAGGACAAATACCTATTCTTCTCAGCTGCTCATGGAACCTTGCCTCAAATCAACAACATCTGGTATTGCAAAGAAATTCTTAGAAAATACAAAAAAATGGATATAATTCATTGCATGTTGTCTGAACCTAGTAAAATGAAATTAGAATTCAATACCCAAAATAGCTACAGAACTATATTACATATCAAAAATTAAACAATACATTTTTAAATGATGAACTGTAGAAGAAATCACAGGAGAAAATTTAAAAATCTGAAAATCAAACAAGAATAGTTATATAACATACCAGATATTCTGAGACACCATGAAGGTGTTCTTAAAGACCAATTTATAGCTATGAGTGCCTACATAATAAAATCACAAAGATACTAAATAGGAAACTTAATGATTCATTTCAGGACCCTTGATAAAACAACAACAACAAAAAAAACAGTTCTAAAAGCAGTAGAAAGAAGAATATAATTAAAATCAGAGCCAACATCAAAGAAATAGAGAATAAAAGACAATACAAAGGATCAATGAAATAATTTGTTCTTTGAAAACAAAGATGAAAAATCCCCATAGCAAAACTACCCAAAAGGGAAAATACCAAGATTAATAAAAATAGAGATTAAAAAGGAGATCACCAAAGACATCACAGAAATTCATGGCAAACTCAGTCAACAGCATAGTGAATGGGGGGAAACTGAATTCTTTCTTTTAAAATCTGGAAGAAGACAAAGATGTCGTCTCTCAATGCTCTATCCAATATAGTTCTTTTTAAATTAGTGCTTTCGCATTATGCATGTCATTAGGATTCATTTTGATCTGATTATAAATCTTAGAATATAATTTGCTCTAATTCAGTCCCAGTAATTCCCTTTACTCCCCCCAACTCACTTTCCTCTATTCTTCTGATCCTTCTGCTATTTACTTACAGATTGTTTTTTTAATTAGTACCTTGTGGAGATAATAGTGAGATTCACTACGGTATATTCATGTATGTACATAGAAAAGTGAGGTCAGATGTATTCCAGGGTGAGAGATAAGGATCTAATCTCATTCTGCTACTTATGGGTAACTATTTTCCAGGATCATTTGTTAAAAAAGACTATCTTTTTTCCAATGCGTGATCTTTGCATTCTTGTCAAGAATCAGATGAATTTATCTTTGTGGTTTTCCTCTGTGTCATCTCTTTTATACTGTTGTGTCTGTTTTCATGCAAGCATCATGCTGATTTTGTTACTAGAACTATAGTAGAATTTGAAGTAGATAATTGTGTTGGTTCTAGCACTGATCTTCTTACTGAGAATTTCTTTGTATATTCTGGGTCTTTTATTCTTCCAAATGAATTTTACCACTATCTTTGTGAAGAATGTCATTGGAAATTTGATAGGGATTTCATTGAATCTGTATATTGCTCTTGGCATTATGGCCACTTTAACAACATTAATCTACCTATTCCACAAACAAGGGGGTTTCCATCTTCTAAGATCTTCTTCAATTTCTATCTTTGGACTTATACAAGTTTTTCCTAGTCTTTAATCTCCTTTGTTAGATTTATTCCCTTTTTTTGACCTTAACCCATTCCTTAACCCATTCCTTAACCCATTCTTTCCTTAACCCATTCCTGCATGTTCCCCCATCAATACCTTTTTTCTACTCCACTGACATTTCTATTTTGATGGAATTCCTCCTTTCTTTATCTTTTTTCCTCTAGTTGGAGCAATCAGGTTTGAGAAAGAAATAAAAGAAATATAAATAGGAGAAGAAGTCAAAGGATCTCTGCTTATGATGTGATCCTGTATCTAGCAGACCAAATAGAACACTCAACCAGAAGACTTCTAGAGCTGATAAATAAATTCAGTAAGGAAGTATGTCATAAAATCAACATACAAAAATCAATAGTTTTCCCTTTTGCCAATAATGAATCTGCTGAGAAACAAAGCAAGAAAACTTATCTACACTAGCCTCTCAAAAAAAGGGAATAAATCTAACAAAGGAGATTAAAGACTAGGAAAAACTTGTATAAGACCAAAGATAGAAATTGAAGAAGATCTTAGAAGATGGAAACCCCCTTGTTTGTGGAATAGGCAGATTAATATTGTTAAAATGGCCATAATGCCAAGAGCAATATACAGATTCAATGAAATCCCTATCAAATTTCCAATGACATTCTTCACAAAGATAGTGGTAAAATTCATTTGGAAGAATAAAAGACCCAGAATATACAAAGAAATCCTCAGTAAGAAGATCAGTGCTAGAACCAACACAATTATCTACTTCAAATTCTACTATAGTTCTAGTAACAAAATCAGCATGATGCTTGCATGAAAACAGACACAACAGTATAAAAGAGATGACACAGAGGAAAACCACAAAGATAAATTCATCTGATTCTTGACAAGAATGCAAAGATCACGCATTGGAAAAAAGATAGTCTTTTTTAACAAATGATGCTGGAAAAAAGTTACCCATAAGTAGCAGAATGAGATTAGATCCTTATCTCTCACCCTGCACAAAAGTTAACTCAAAATGCATCAGACCTAGGAATTAGACCAGAAAGTGTGCAACTCCTAGAAGAAACCATAGGGTCAAACATTCCACCACATACAGGTGCAGGCAATGACTTTCTCTGTAAAACTCAGAAAAGAATACCAAGAATTAGCAAATGAAATGATATCAAACTAAAAACTTTCTTCAAAGCCAGGAAACAGTGATTGTGAAGAGAGAACATACCGGGAGAAAATATTTGCTAGCTACTCTTTGACAGAAAATTATTATCCAGAAATAAAATACTCAATTAATAAGACCCCAAATAACCCAATCAGTAAATGGGAAAATGAACTAAGCAAATACTTGTCAAAAGATGAAATGCAAATGGTCAATGAATATATGAAAATGTTTGAAATCTTTAGCAATTAGGAAAATGCAAATAAAAACTATACTGTGATTTGATTTAACTTCAGTCAGATGGCAGTCATCAAGAATGCAAACAATAATAACTGCTGGGGAGGATGTGAAGAAAAAACACTTACACTGTTGTGAAAATGTCAATTAGTTCCACCACTATGGAAACCATATGGAGGTTCCCCCAAAAGATTACAAATGGAACCACTATATGACCAAGTTGTACCTTCCCTTGGTATTTATCCTAAAGAAACAAAGTCAGCATGCTAGAGCAATACCTGCATATCCATGTTTATAGCAGCACACTTCACAAAGTCAACTATGAAATAAGCCTGGGTGTCCATGACAAATGGATTAAGGAACTATTTATCCATAAAGAAATATTAAGTTATATCATTTGCAGAAAAATGGGTGGAAAGGGAGGACTTCATTGTTGAGTGAAATGAGTTACTCAGAAAATTAAGATCTTGTATGTGGGTGCTATAGAAGTTAAAGGAAAAGAAAGGTGGTAGGTGATCTCATGAAAATCAAGGGAAGAGAGTATAAAAAAGACTAGGGGGAGGATGGAAAGGAGGTAAATGGGAAATACAGAGAAATGATGTTAGTCAAATTGTATTGTTATACCATGTTCATGTACAAATATGCAACAATTCCCACCATTGTGTACAACAAAAATACATGAATAAAAATGGGAAAAAATGTTTTCATCTCAGAGAGATGGGAGGAAAGAAGGGAGAAGAAGAGGAGAAACGAGGGCAAAAGAAGAGGGAAAAGGATATTCCTACATTATCTTTTATGATGCTTTGAGTCTTTTAAACCTCACAGGAAAGACCCTCGAGCTCAAACACACTCACTCACCATCATTTCTGGAAATGGAAAAGCAAAGAAAAATCTCCAGGTAACCGATAGGAATAGGGTCATGACTTAAAACAGGAGTTGTACAATTATTTGTATTTAATAACCAACCTAACATTGACAAGTGTAAATTTCTTCATTCCTCCCTCCTCTTAGTACTTCAACTTAGGGAAAGAAGTCAGAAGTTAGTATCTGAATGGTAATAGAACAGAAGTCAGTGAAATCAGAACAGACAGCCATGAGGTGCTCTTCAGATGTGGAGTTTACAAGTCCCTGCACAGCATACACACAGGTGCTTTGAAATCAGGTAAGATACTGGTGTGTGAGATATCCTGAGTTAGGGGGTCTCTGTGGTGGGCACAGCCTCAGAGGTATTTCAGGGAAGAACTAAAAAGAATGCTACTGTGAAATCCATCTTCTTTTCTATGAATCTAGAATGGATAAATTGGGGAAATGGGAATAACTTGGAATGGATTTATTTTTCTGCTTTGTGTTATGAAAGCTAATGGCAGGAGTGTGTTGGAGGAAGGCTCACATTACAGACAAGGGCCTATCGGTCCCAGTCAGGGTCATGCCCCAGTGACCTGAGGATCTTTTTGTTTTGTGCTTAAATCAACTATCAATTAATGTCCAGGATTATTGTTTCACTAAGTCACACTGATCTTTTTCACATGAAGTTAATTCAAAATCCACTAGATGGCAACCATTCCCATTTTTTCCAACACCTACAAGGTTTCAAATATTGGTTGCAACATTTGCAATACAGGAATTACATGATCAGTACATAGGGCCTTAGTCCCTGACTCTGTGGACTTCATGATGCAATAATCCCTCTGAAAACTCAATGTCATCCACTTAATTAAAAAAAAAAAAATGAAAACAAAAATGAAAAATCCCCATAGCAAAACTAACCAAAAGGGAAAATACCAAGATTAATAAAATTAGAGATTAAAAAAGAGAGATCTCCAAAGACAACACAGAAATCCAGCACCCAGGGATGCTTTACCACTGAGCTACATCACAGCCTCTACGACAAATTCTCTTTATAGTTATGTTAGGATGTGAGGTGTTCCCCCAAAAGCTCATGTGTTCAGAAACGTAGGAATGTTCAGAGATGAAATAATGAAAGCTGGAACCTCATCAGTGCGTTAACACATCTGATGGATCTGAATGAACTACTGGGTGGTAACTGCAGGGTGGGGCATGCCTGGACGAAGGTTGGGAGGAGCCATGTCCTCAGGAACTGCATCCTGCTCCTGCCTCCTCATGCTGTCTTCCTTGCTGCCATAAGCTGAGCAGCTTTCCTCAGGCATTCCTTCCCACCGTGATGTTCTGCCTCCCATCTTGTCCAGAACAATGGAGACAGCCAGTTTCCAAAACTATGAGCCCCCCAAGTAAACTTTTTGTCCTCTAAGTTATTCTTTTCCAGTATTCTGTTCACAGCAACAAAAAGCTGACTAACATGTTGTCATTATAATTAGACATTGAAATAAAACTTTCCATCGAGGAAAATAAACCAATAGGGAAATAAAAGTGCTTCTAGTACTTCTTAGCATCCCTGTAATTCTCCAGTTTCTATTTTTAATGACTTGCTGGTGAACCATAAAGCCTCATGTTTTCTCTCCTTAAAGCCTTTACATAGCTGGAGGACAGAGAGGATCACAGAGCCAAAGGGCAGGTGACAAGAATCCCCTAAACCTGGGCAGAGAAGGTGGGTTAAAGCCTGTGACACTAAAAAGAAGGGGGACTTCTCTACCACTGCGCAAATCAGTGTTGACTTCCAAGAACGAAATAACTGAGGCAATGAAATTATGGAGGTTCATTTTGCTCACAGCCTAAAAGGTTAGGTCCAAGGTCAGATGCACCATTGATGTGCACATCTGACGAGGTGGAACATCTGGCAGGAGTGTGGGTCACAGGGAACATTTATATCACAAGCAGGTTGCAGAGGTAAAGGATGGAGAAAGAGAGACAGTGTTCCTACCACCTCCTTCAAGGGCATGCCCCCAAAACCTGAGGACCTCCTTAAAGACCCATCTCTTAAAGAACACAGCAATTTTTAGTTGTGCCACCCTGAGACCAAGCCTTTAATAGATGGGCTGTTGAAGGACATTCAGCATCAAACTGCATTAGCTCTTAGTGACTGTGAGACCCTGAGCAAGTTTAACCTCTTTGAACCAAAGCATCCTCTTAGATCAAATGGGGATAACAGACTGACATATAGGAATTATGTGAATCAAATAAGATAGCATAAGATGAGTTTTTAAAATAGTGCCTGGAAAATAAATGCTCAATAAACTGTATCTATTTCCACTGTCACTGCTACTATTACTAGTGTGTTGAACATAATAATTATCATCATTCTCTCTGTGGATTATATTATTACCATTAGTGACTGGTCAAATAACTATTGAAATAGTACTGTGATAATTGAGTCTTTTACATCAACTAATCTAATTTAATTCTCAGCATCTTATAAGATAAATGTAATAGATCTACAGGAGGATAAACTGAAGCTCAGGGAGGTTCAGTAACTTGACATAGCATTTAAGGGTGGACTGGGAATTCTAATGAAGGATCTCTGACCACAGAGCCAGCATTTTAACCTATAGAACATAACTGAACTATAGGCAAAAATTCTGTAAAGAGAATAAATGGTGAGACTTCTGTTTCATATTCCCAGAGTTTCAGTGACTTGCTAAGGTAACACAGATGATTACCACCAGAAAGCAAGTCCCTTCTATCTTAGCACAGTGTATTCAATTTCTTGGTACTGGGGATTGCACCCAGGGATGCTTTACAACTGAGCTACATCACAGCCTATTTTTTTAATATTTTATTTAGAGACAGAGTCTTGATAAGTTGCTTAGATTCTCACTAAATTGCTGAGGCTGGCTTTGAACTGGAAATCCTTCTGTCTCAGTCTCCCAAGCTGCTGGGATTATAGGCATGAACCACCATGTCTGGCAGTGTCTTCTACCTTAAGTTAGCATTGCTCAAAGTGTGCATCCAACTGATGGACTATGGAAACCTTATTATGCTTAATGCTATTCTGCAGGGTCAGCATGCTGAAGAGCACACATATGAAGCAATTATACATGCTGGTACTTTTCTTAATATCCAGCAACTGTAAAGAGTTCACTGGACAAACTCAGTTCCAGGGTGGTTACTGCTGGCACTGCAAGACATCGATGGGTTCATTGTGTCCAGCCTCTTTGGCTGCACCTGGAGGTAGCACAGGAAAAAATGTAAGAATATCAATGGCAAGTAAATCCCAGGAAGGCAAAAATGGTGTCATGGGATGAGGGTGGACCAGTATGGACTTTTAAAAAATTGGTTTCAGAGGTTCAGAATCATTTAATCACGGGTACCAAGACCAGGAATTCTGCTTCATGTTTTCTTGTCTTAGATGTGTTCTCACAGAAGACCAGAAGAAAGCCATAGTCAACATTTCAAGCTAGGTGAGCAGAAGAGAATCTTCATAGAACTTCTACAATCAGGAAGTGCACTTAGAGCTAATTTCTTGCTTAGAATTTTAAGACTTTGGTGAAAAGAGAATATATTTCATAGTTGCTTCCTGGACTCTTATTTCTACATGTATATGCTCTTCATTCACCCCCTCAATTACCCACTCCTCTCCATCCTTTCTGAAATCTTACCATTAAACTACAGCCATAACTAATCTGGAGCTTGTTCTATCTCAAACATAAGCAATTACAAGAGAATTCACTCTTTGCTGGTGAACCGCAGCAGTAGCTTAGGGAACATTGATTCTGATTATTCCTCAGAAATCTGGTCCTTATCTTCAAACTCATCATTTCTCTTATAAACCACACCTGCTCAAATACACTTTTCTGGCCCATTCTTTTCAACTTCATTCATTCTCTACCCATTCATTCTCAAACTCTTCAAATTAAGCTCTCACATCTTTCTTCTTTGTCCCCTGTCCTTGCATTCTAAGCATATGAATTTCTCCTTTCCCTAGTTGTCTTTTTTTTCATTCAAATTTGCTCTTCATCCTCTCCTGATTCTCAAGCCATATTCACGTCTTTCCCCAAACCTGATTAAGGGTGCCTGAGGGAAAGCTCATTTGGGAATCAATCTAACAAAAGAGGTGAAAGACTTCTACAATGAAAACTACAGAACGCTAAAGAAAGAAATTAAAGAAAACCTTCAAAGATGGAAAGATCTCCAATGTTCTTGGATAGGCAGAATTAATATTGTCAAAATGACCATACTACCTAAAGTTCTATATAGATTCAATGTAATTCCAATTAAAATCCCAATGATGTACCTCACAGAAATAGAACAAGCGATCATGAAATCATCTGGAAGAATAAGAAACCCAGAATAGCTAAAGCAATACTTAGCAGGAAGAGTGAAGCAGTGGGTATTGCAATACCAGACCTTCAACTATACTACAAAGCAATAGTAACAAAAACGGCATGGTATTGGCACCAAAATAGACAGGAATATCAATGGTACAGAATAGAGGACACAGACACAAATAAAATTAATAAATAGTTTTCTCATACTAGACAAAGGGGCCAAAAACATGCAATGGAGAAAAGATAGCCCCTTCAACAAATGGTGCTGGGAAAACTGGAAATCCATATGCAGCAAAATGAAACTAAACGCCTATCTCGCACACTGCACAAAACTCAACTCAAAATGGATCCAGGACCTTCAAATCAGACCAGAGACCCTGAATCTTATAGAAGAAAAAGTAGGTTCAAATCTTCAACATGTTGGCTTAGGATCAGACTTCCTTAACATGACTCCCAAGGCACAAGAAATAAAAGCAATAATCAATAACTGGGATGGATTGAAACTAAAAAAACTTTCTCTCAACAAAGGATACTATCAGCAATGTGAAAAGAGAGCCTACAGAGTGGGAGAAAATCTTTGCCACTCATACTTCAGATAGAGCACGAATTTCCATAATATATAAAGAACTCAAAAAACTTTACACCAAGAATATAAACAACCCAATCAACAAATGGGTTAAGGAAATAAACAGATGCTTCACAGAAGAAGATCTACAAGAAATCAACAGATATATCAAAGACAGACTTTCTACTATCATTTCTTCTATTGCCACCATATTAGGTTACAACGTAAAGGATAAAGACTCCAGTGCACACACCTTTGCACCCCTTATAACACTTCAGACTATAAAAGTTAATGTCAGTCAACAATGGCTTCTCCTTCTACCTTTCCATCTCTAAATTGAATGTGTTTCTCCATCAGTCTTACTCTTTCTCATTCTCATCCTCTCTCTCTCATCTTTACTTCCATGACTTTTTTTTATTATTATTGTATACAAATGGGATACATGTTGTTTCTCTATTTGTACATGAAGTCAAGGCGTACAATTTGTGTAATCATACGTTTACATAGGGCAATGATGTTTGATTATTTTTTTCCCTTCCCCCCTAACCCTCCCACCCCTCTTTTCCCTCTATACAGTCCTTCTTTCCTTCATTCTTACCACACTCCTTATCCATAACCCTAAACCTAACCCTAAACCTAATACTAACCCCTCCCACCCCCCATTATATGTCCTCATCCGCTTATCAGCAAGATCATTCGTCCTTTAGTTTTTTGAGATTGGCTTATCTCACTTAGCATGATATTCTCCAATTTCATCCATTTGCCTGCAAATGCCATAATTTTATCCTTCTTCATTGCGGAGTAATATTCCATTGTATATATATGCCACAGTTTCTTTATCCATTCATCAACTGAAGGGCATCTAGGTTGGTTCCACAATCTAGCTATGGTGAATTGAGCAGCAATGAACATTGATGTGGTTGTATCTCTGTAGTATGCTGATTTTAAGTCCTTTGGGTATAGGCCAAGGAGTGGGATAGCTGGGTCAAATGGTGGTTCCATTCCAAGCTTTCTGAGGAATCTCCACACTACTTTCCAGAGTGGCTGCACTAATTTGCAGCCCCACCAGCAATGTACAAGTGTACCTTTTTCCCCACCTACTCGCCAACACCTATTGTTGCTTGTGTTCTTGATAATCGCCATTCTAATTGGGGTGAGATGAAATCTTAGGGTAGTTTTGATTTGCATTTCCCTTATTACTAGGGATGTTGAACATTTTTCATATATCTGTTGATTGCTTGTAGATCTTCTTCTGTGAAGTGTCTGTTCATTTCCTTAGCCCATTTGTTGATTGGATTATTTGTATTCTTGGTGTAGAGTTTTTTGAGTCCTTTATAGATTCTGAAAATTAGCACTCTATCTGAAGTATGGTTGGCAAAGATATTCTCCCACTCTGTAGGATCTCTCTTCACATTGCTGATAGTTTCCTTTGCTGAGAGAAAGCTTTTTAGTTTGAATCTATCCCAGTTGTTGATTCTTGCTTTTATTTCTTGTGCTATGGGAGTCCTGTTAAGGAAGTCTGATCCTAAGCCAACAAGTTGAAGATTTGGACCTACTTTTTCTTCTATAAGATGCAGGGTCTCTGGTCTTATTCCGAGGTCCTTGATCCATTTTGAGTTGAGTTTTGTGTAGGGTGAGAGATAGGGGTTTAATTTCATTCTGTTGCATATGGATTTCCAGTTTTCCCAGCACCATTTGTTGAACAGGCTATCTTTTCTCCATTGCATATTTTTGGACCTTTGTCTAGTATGAGAAAATTGTATTTATTTGGGTTTGTGTCCATGTCCTCTATTCTGTACCATTGATCTACCTGTCTATTTTGGTACCAATACCATGCCGTTTTTGTTACTATTGCTTTGTAGTAGAGTTGAAGATCTGGTATTGCAATACCCCCTGCTTCGCTCTTGCTACTGAGGATTGCTTTAGCTATTCTAGGTTTTTTATTCTTCCAGATGAATTTCATAATTGCTTGCTCTATTTCTGCAAGGTACGTCATTGGGATTTTAATTGGAATTACATTGAATGTGTATAGCACTTTAGGTAGTATAGCCATTTTGACAATATCAATTCTGCCTATCCAGGAACATGGGAGATCTTTCTATCTTCTAAGGTTTTCTTTAATTTCTTTCTTTAGTGTTCTGTAGTTCTCATTGTAGAGGTCTTTCACCTCTTTTGTGAGATTGATTCCCAAGTATTTTATTTTTTTGATGCTATTGTGAATGGGGTAGTTTTCCTAATTTCTCTTTCTGAAGATTCATCACTTATGTATAAAAATGCATTGGATTTATGAGCATTGATCTTGTAACCTGCTACTTTACTGAATTCACTTATGAGTTCTAAAAGTTTTCTGGTGGAATTTCCAGGTTCCTCTAAATATATAATCATGTCATCAGCGAACAGGGATAGTTTGAGTTCTTCTTTTCCTATTCGTATCCCTTTAATTTCTTTGGTTTGTCTAATTGCTCTGGCTATAGTCTCAAGGACGATGTTGAATAGAAGTGGTGAAAGAGGGCATCTCTGCCTTGTTCCAGTTTTTAGGGGGAACGCTTTCAGTTTTTCACCATTTAGAATGACATTGGCTATGGGCTTAGCATAGATGGCCTTTATAATGTTAAGGAATGTTCCCACTACCCCAATTTTTTCTAGTGTTTTGAGCATGATGGGATGCTGTATTTTGTCGAATGCTTTTTCTGCATCTATTGAAATAATCATGTGATTCTTAACTTTAAGTCTGTTGATATGGTTGTCAGGGGTGGGCCCTGAGGGCCCCAGAGCCGCACTCTGGCCTGATCTCTAAGATGGCGCCTGGCAGCTTGCCAGAATAAGCCGTACTCATAAACAAGTTTCAGGAAGTAACTCTGATTGGCTGCTGTAGACTGATCCTTGATAGGCTAATATCTCACAACTCTGATTGGCTGCTGTATATGAGGTGATTCTTCTAACTGCCTAGTGACTGACCCTTGATAGGCTAATATCTCAGACTAACTGATTGGCTGCTGTATATGAGGTGATTCTTGTAACTGCCCGGAGACTGATCCTTGATAGGCTAATATCTCAGACTGACTCTGATTGGCTTATGCTTGCTATATAACCCAGACACTTCCTCGAATAAAGGTCGTTGGTGGTCGGTCATTGTTCATTGGTCGTTGGTCGTTGTTCGTTGTTCGTTGTTCGTTGTTCATTGTTCGTTGGTCTTTGTCTTTTGGGCTTTTTTGTTCCTGTGAAAAAGAAGCATATGCGTTATCATTGCCTCCACGGGCGGTGGGCGATGATAATGGTGAATGACATTTATTGATTTCCGAATGTTGAACCAACCTTGCATCCCTGGGATAAAACCCACTTGATCGTGGTGCACTATCTTTTTAATATATATTTGTATGCGATTTGCTAAAATTTTGTTGAGAATTTTTGCGTCGATGTTCATTAAGGATATTGGTCTGAAATTTTCTTTCCTCGATGTGTCTCTGTCTGGTTTAGGTATCAGGGTGATATTGGCTTCATAGAATGAGTTTGGGAGGGTTCCCTCCTCTTCTATTTCATGGAATACTTTGAGGAGTATTTGAATGAACTCTTCTTTAAAGGTTTTGTAGAACTCAGCTGAGAACCCATCTGGTCCCGGACTTTTCTTTGTTGGTAGGCTTTTGATGACCTCTTCTATTTCATTGCTTGAAATTGATTTATTTAAGTTGTATATGTCCTCCTCGTTCAGTTTAGGTAATTCATATGTCTCTAGAAATTTGTTGATGTCTTCAAGGTTTTCTGTTTTGTTGGAGTATAGATTTTCAAAATAGCTTCTAATAATGTTTTGTATTTCACTCATGTCTGTTGTGATGTTTCCTTGTTCATTCCAAATTATAGTAATTTGAGTTTTCTCCCTCTTTGTTAGTGTGGCTAAGGGTTTATCAATTTGTTTATTTTTTCAAAGAACCAACTGTTTATTTTGTTAATTTTTCCAATTGTTTCTTTTGTTTCAATTTCGTTGATTTCAGGTATGATTTTAACTATTTCCTGTCTTCTACTACTTTTGGTATTGGTCTGCTCTTCTTTTTCTAGGGCTTTGAGCTGTAATGTTAAGTCGTTTATTTGTTGATTTCTACTTCTTTTTTTGAATGCGCCCCATGAAATAAATCTTCCTCTAAGTACTGCTTTCATAGTGTCCCAGAGATTTTGATATGATGTGTCTTTGTTCTCGTTTACTTCTAAGAATTTTTTTATTTCCCTCCTGATGTCTTCTGTTATCCATTCATCATATAATAGTGTATTATTTAATCTCCAGGCATTGGAGAAGTTTCTTTTTTTTATTCTGTCATTTATTTCTAATTTCTATCCATTATGATCTGATAGAGTACAAGGTAGTATCTCTATCTTCTTGTATTTCTTCTTGTATTTGCTAACAGTAGCTTTGTGGCATAAAATATGGTCTATTTTAGAGAAGGATCCATGTGCTGCTGAGAAGAAAGTGTATTCGTTCTTTGTTGGATGGTATATTCTATATATGTCCGTTAAGTCTAAATTGTTGATTGTGTTATTGAGATCTATGGTTTCTTTATTCAGTTTTTGTTTGGAAGATCCATCCAGTGGTGAGAGAGGTGTGTTAAAATCGCCTAGTATTATTGTGTTGTGGTCTATTTGATTTCTGGAATTGAGAAGGATTTGTTTGACGTACGTGGATGAGCCAATGTTTGGGGAAAAGATATTTATGATTGCTATGTCTTGCTGATTTATGCTTCCCTTAAGCAGCATGTAATCTCCTTCTTTATCCCTTCTGACTAGTTTTGGCTTGAAGTCCACATTATCTGAAATGAGGATGGATACTCCAGCTTTTTTCTGTGTCCGTGTGCGTGGCCCATCCTTTCACCTTTAGTCTATGGGTGTCTCTTTCTATGAGATGAGTCTCTTGCAGGCAGCATATTGTTGGATTTTTCTTTTTAATCCAATCTGCCAGTCTATGTCTTTTGATTGATGAGTTCAGGCCATTAACATTCAGGGTTATTATTGTGATATGATTTGTATTCCCATTCATTTGACTCATATTTGTTTTTGACATGATTTGGTTTCTCCTTTATTTGGCTATTCCTTTAGGCTAGCGCCTCCTGTTGCTGATTTACATCGTTGTTTTTCATCTCTTCCTCATGGAATATTTTGCTGAGAATGTTCTGTAATGCTGGCTTTCTTTTTGTAAATTCCTTTAGCTTTTGTTTATCATGGAAGGATCTTAATTTCATCGTCAAATTTGAAGGTAAGTTTTGCTGGGTATAAGATTCTTGGTTGGCATCCATTTTCTTTCAGGGCTTGGTAAATGTTGTTCCAGGCCCTTCTAGCTTTTAGGGTCTGGATTGAAAAATCTGCTGATATTCTTATTGGTTTCCCCCTGAATGTAATTTGATTCTTTTCTCTCGCGGCCTTTAAAATTCTGTCTTTACTTTGTATGTTAGGTATTTTCATAATAATGTGCCTTGGTGTGGGTCTGTTGTAATTTTGTATATTTGGAGTCCTATAAGCCTCTTGTACTTGGTTTTCCATTTCATTCTTCAGATTTGGGAAATTTTCTGATATTATTTCATTGAATAGATTGTTCATTCCTTTGGTTTGTTTCTCTAAGCCTTCCTCAATCCCAATAATTCTTAAATTTGGCCTTTTCATGATATCCCATAATTCTTGTAGATTCTGTTCATGATTTCTTACCATCTTCTCTGTTTGGCCAACTTTGTTTTCAAGATTAAATATTTTGTCTTCAATGTCTGAGGTTCTGTCTTCCAGGTGTTCTATCCTATTGGTTATGCTTTCTATGGAGTTTTTAACTTGGTTTATTGTTTCTTTCATTTCAAGTATTTCAGTTTGTTTTTTTTTTTCAGTATCTCTAACTCTTTATTGAAATGATCTCTTACTTCCCGTATTTGGTCTTTTAACTGTTGATTGGTGTGATCATTTAATGCCTGCATTTGCTCTTTCATCTCCTCCTTCAATGCCTGCATTTGTTCTTTCATCTCCTCATTTGCTTTTTGATTGTTTTAATTATGTACATTCTGAACTCCCTTTCTGACATTTCTTCTGCTGTGCTGTCATTGGGTTTTATTGATGTAGTATCTAGGTTTGTTTGGGACATTTTCTTCCCTTGTTTTCTCATATTGGTCAGGGGTCAGTGGGATCCTGAGATATTGCAGATTTCCTCTATTGGCTTATAGTGTCCTGGTAGATTTCCAGTGTATCACCTCCCAGCCGTCAGTAGCCTGATGTCTTGGAGGAATTTGATAATGCAGTGCATCCGAAGAAAGCTGCCCCTAGCCTCCTACTGGTTCCAGGGTTTGGAGCTGGCTCTGTGCGGAAAGGCTCTCACTGGGGGCCTGCACCGTGCAGCTGGCCGTGTGGGAGGAGCCCACCGCCGGAGTATGGAAGGCTATCTGGGGAAGACTCTAGCTGCGCTGCCCTGCTCTGATAAGCCACTCCTATCTGTGCCTGCTGCCCAGGCCAAGTTTCGCCCAGTGGGGCAGACTCACCCCGTGACTCTATTTTTGTCCAAGTCTCTCAATGCCTCCCCTTCTTGAGTCCTGGGTTCTGGAGCGACTGGGGGTGCAGTCACCCTCTAGTCCGCCATCTTGGATCACCCCGTGGAAAGAGCCTGCGGCCGGAGTGGGCAGAGCTGCCTGGAGAAGTCTCTGGCTGCCCTGCCCTGATCCCAGAGGCTGCTTGTGGATCGAAGCTCTCTGTTGGCTAGGGGACTTGTGGCTGGCTCTATGTAGAAAGGCTCTCACTGGGCGGTATGTTCCGAGAAGCTAGCCTTGAAAGGCGCCTCCCACCGCAGGGGTCCAGGTTGCTTGGGGAAGTCTCTGGCTGCCCTGTCCTGGTCCCTGAAGCTGCTTGTGGGCCGGAGTACACCGCGCTGGCTACGGGATTTGGAGCTTGTTCTGATCAGAAAGGCTCTCCCCTTCAGTGACTTTTTAACACCCATTTCCTTTTCCAGGTTCTTGCTCTTCTTCCTTTGTTCTACCCATTTTTCAGGCTTGATAGTGATTACCAAAAGGGGGAGCATGGAAATGTTGAAGGCCATGAGAATTAAACAGACTTGTGGACTATCTCTAGAATTTTTAAAAAATGGAAAGAAGGAATTGAGAAGGAGGGAACTTCTTTTGGTAAATGAAGTTAATGCAGCATTTAACATACAGAATTTGGGCTTATGTTTTCACTGTTTACAGGATTTTTGTGAATGAAAGGATGATATTTTCTTAATACTCCATCCTTTGTTGCTAATATATGAACATTTGAAACTTAGAACTAATGGTTTACAGGGCATGGTATGGCTATCAATATCCCTCCCATTACATGCCAGGCAGTTGCCTAGTAACACCTAGGGAGTGTCTCAGATCTACTGAATATCCAGTCAGGCTCTGACCCAGCTTCACAATATCATAGCTCTTCTCCTGGTGCACCAGATCTTGGGTCAGCTGCAGTTCTGTTCCAGTTATTAACTGCCTTCTTTGCAAGTAAGGATGATTAAAAAAAAAATGCTCACAGATGTAAAAGTGCAAGTCATGATACACTCAGGGAGATAAAGGTGGGCTGAAACTGAAGTGTGCAGAGCTGTCTCTTAAACTAAGTTATCAGTTTCATCCACAGCAACCATCCTCTGAGGATATATATAAACGGAGCTTCACATAAACAAAGTGATAAAAGAAGGCGAAGACAATGACTAATTATTCTCAACTCATTTTTTACTGATGAGGAAGCTGAGATTCCAACAGGAAGAGGGATATGCCAGATATTGTACAAAATAAAGGAATTGATGCCTGCAAAGCCTAAGGGTCTCTTATGGTGCTGAGTTTTCCACTGTTTCATTTTGTTGAAAATCATGTACCTTGGGTAACTGGTGATTTTTCTCTGAGGGAAGCAAGATGGAAAACAGGGTTCTTGATCAAAGGTTAGGGAAAGGGATGGGTAAGAGTTAATGTCTTTATTGCTGGCCTTCTCATAATTCTCAATGTTACTGTCCATTGTCAATCTCTAAATAGGAATATATTTGCTCTATTTTTTTCATAATTATTCAGTCAGAGAACAATCTTCCCCTTGCATATTTTAAATAACATCTGATTGGACTGGTAATCAATGAAAATTTTAATTTAAAAGTAGATATAGAATATGTGTATCCCATGTTGATGGAACCCACAAAATATATCAGTCATTTCGTATTTTGTCATATCAGGAGCATCTGTAAGAATCCAAAGAGATCATGAGATCATCTCGCTGGAGCAATGGCAGGTGTGGACCTACGTAGAGGTGATGTGACCTCTCCATCTCCACAGTAACTGCTTTTCTCCAAGTCACCATCTTTTCTTGATTTTTAATATTTATAATTCAGATTGTTCTCCTGATTCTGATTATGCACCTCTGATAAAAGGTTCTGTACTCATTAACCATATTAAGAAAATGTCAAGCAGAGCAGTTAATGCCCCTTGAGGCTACTCCTCAGGATCCTCCCCAGGACTAGGATGCTCAGTGCAGGAGCCTTTGCCTGACTTCATGACCTCTTCTTTCATTAGCTTTCCCTGGACAAGGCCACAATCAATTCGTCCTTGCTTTCTTTCCCTGAACAGGATTAGCCTATTCTACCACAGAAATTCTGTACTCAGCACCTCCGTCTTCACCATTCAGTGCCCATAGCAAGTGGCGGACTTGTAGTTTGCCTTCCTTTTCTATTTCAGATATCACCTTCTTAGATTTTTTTCTACCCAGAGTGGGGTGGGGGAGGCTACAGTTAAACGGAATCCACCAATAACGTTATGGTGATAATTTGGGAAGGATGTGAGGAAACACTGATCAAAGCAGTTTCAGAAAAAGGTGGAAAGGAGACATTCCCAGATGCCAATGTCAGAATGCATCCAGAAACTTATGTGAGGTAGAAAGGGTTAAAAAATTTATCTTTAGTAGGCCCTCACTGTCATTCAGCCTCAGTGAGGATGTTAATCTGCAGTATTTCCTTCTATTCTAAATAGTCACATTACTTAGCCAAAGTTGTAAGATTTAGAAACCAGAAAAAAACAAAGAATGGTCCAGATTCATTAGTAGACTTTCTGGAGGTGAACACTTTCTGGGAAACCTCATGACTCCTCTGCATCCAGGATGCTATGAACTGCTGGTCTTTGCAAGTCAGTCTTACCTGTCTTAAGGTTATGATCACTCATTCAACAAACTCATGTTTTACAGGTCCATGTTCCTGAGAGAACAACCAGTGCTCCTCTGATTCAGAAAGTAGATATACATATCCACTGAACACCCACACAACTGAAGTGTGGCTGTGTTGTGTTTCCTATCAAGGGACCACAGAATTAAAAATATATATATAGATAGATATTACTCCCAATGCTTATTGACCTAATACCACAACTGTGTTTCTAGAAAAAAAATTACATGAGGAAGGAAATATATATACAACCCAGAATATAGTTACCTGGTCTTGTGGTAAAAATCAACACAGATTTTGTTAAGAAGGCAAATCTCTATATCAACTGACCAGATCAGTTAGAATCTCTGGCAACAGGGCCCAGGTACATGCATTTCTGATAAGTTTTCTTGGTGAGCCTGATGCTTCTCAGGCTATGCAGTCACCAACTGAGCAACTATCTGTGGATCACTGCTAATAGTGCTGGTTCAATGATACCAATGATCTGTATATTCTTACATTACTCATTTGCTGGTGCTTTGGCCACTTATGGTTTGAGATGAGGTGTTCCGCAAAAGCTCATGTGTGATACAATGAAAAAACATTAAGAGGTAAAATGATCAGATTATGAGAGTCTTAATTAAGGGATTAATCCACTAATATGGGTTAACTAGGTGGAAATGGCAGGAAGGTAGACTATGGCAAAGAGGTGGGTCACTGGGAGTGTGACTGAGGGGTATATATTTTATCCTTGGTGAGAGGAGCTCTCTCTGCTTCCTAATTACAGTGTCCTGAGCTACTTTCCTCTGCCATGCTCTTCTGCATGATGTTTTCAGTCACCTTCAGCCCAGAGCTATGGAGTGGGCCACCTATGGCCAGAGACCTCTGAATCCATAAGCCAAATCAACAATTCCTCTTCTACATTGTTCTTGTGAGGGCTTTTGGTAACAGTGATGGAAAAGCTGACTAAAACAGAGATTGGTACTGAAAAGTAGGGTCATTGTTGGGACTCACCTGACCATGTGGTTCAGAAGCTTTTGAACCTGGTTTCTGCAGGGAGAAATTTTGAAAAGTTTAGAGATTCAAGCTGGAAAAGCTTTAGAATGTTGTAAGTTGAGCTTAATGGGTGACTCTGTTAAAGGGCTGGAGACTTCTGAGAAAATGAGGCAGCACAAAGCCACAGGTCTTACGATCAATTCAGAATGATTTCAGACACATAACTAAGAGTAACAAGTATGAGTCTATTAGGGAATGCAAAAGGAGACTCTCTCAAGGGAGAGAGTGGGTCTTTAGAGGAGAGGAACAAATGCCTTCTAGTTTTATTGGGATTCATACATCTGTTGATTGCTTGTAGATCTTCTTCTGTGAAGCGTCTGTTCATATCTTTAGCCCATTTGTTGATTGGGTTTATTTGTATTCTTGGTGTAAAGTTTTTTGAATTCTTTATAGATTCTGGAAATTAGTGCTCTCTCTGAAGTATGTGTGGCAAAGATTTTCTCCCACTCTGTAGGCTCTCTCTTCACATTGCTGGTAGTTTCCTTTGTTGAGAAAAAGCTTTTTAGTTTGAATCTCTCCCAGTTGTTGATGCCTGCTTTTATTTCTTGTGCTTTGGGAATCATGTTAAGGAAGTCTGATCCTAAGCCAACAAGTTGAAGATTTGGACCTACTTTATCTTCTATAAGGTGCAGGGTCTCTGGTCTGATTCCAAGGCCCTTGATAGATTTTGAGTTGAGTTTTGTGCAGGGTGAGAGATAGGGGTTTAGTTTCATTCTGCTGCATATGGATCTCCAGTTTTCCCAGCACCATTTATTGAACAAGTTATCATTTCTCCATTGCATATTTTTGGCACCTTCGCCTAGTATGAGAAAATTGTGTTTATTTGGGTTTGTGCCTGTGTCCTGTATTCTGTACCATTGATCTACCTGTCTATTTTGGTACCAATACCAGGCCGTTTTTCTTACTATTGCTCTGTAGAATGGTTGAAGATCTGGCATTGTGATGGCCCCTGCTTCACTCTTCCTGCTAAGAATTGCTTTAGCTATTCTGGGTTTCTTATTCTTCCAAATGAATTTCATGATTGCTTGCTCTGTTTCTATGAGGTACGTCATTGAGATTTTAATTGGAATTGCATTGAATTTGTATAGCACTTTTGGTAGTATGGCCATTTTGACGATATTAATTCTGCCTATCCAAGAACATGGGAGATCTTCCCATCTTTTAAGATTTTCTTTAATTTCTTTCTTTAGTGTTCTGTAGTTCTCATTGTAGAAGTCTTTCACCTCTTTTGTGAGATTGATTCCCAAGTATTTTATTTTTTTCGAGGCTATTGTGAATGGGGTATTTTTCCTAATTTCTCTTTCTGAGAATTTATCACTTATGTACAAAAAGGCATTAGATTTATGAGCATTGATCTTATATCCTGCTACTTTACTGAATTCACTTATGAGTTCTAGAAGTTTTCTGGTTGAATTTCCTGGTTCCTCTAAATATATAGACATGTCATCAGCAAATAGGGATAGTTTGAGTTTTTCTTTTCCTATTCGTATCCCTTTAATTTCCTTGGTCTAATTACACTGGGTAGAGTTTAGAGGACAATGTTGAACACAATGTGAAAGAGGGCATCCCTGCCTTGTTACTATTTTTAGGGGGACTGCTTTCAGTTTTTCACCATTTAGAATGATATTGGCCATGGGCTTAGCATAGAAGGTCTTTACAATGTTAAGGAATGTTCCCACTATCCCTATTTTTTCTGGTGTTTTGAGCATGAAGGGGTGCTATATTTTATCAAATGCTTTTTCTGCATCTATTGAAATAATCATGTGAATCTTAACTTTAAGTCTGTTTATATGGTGAATTACATTTATTGATTTACAGATGTTGAACCAACCTGGATAAAACCCACTTGATCATGGTGCACTATCTTTTTAATATGCTTTTGTATATGATTTGCTAAAATTTTGTTAAGAATTTTTGCATCTATTTTCATTAAGGATATTGGTCTGAAATTTTCTTTCCTCGATCTGTCTTTGTCTAGTTTTGGTATCAGGGTGATATTGGCTTCATAGAATGAGTTTGGAAGGGTCCGCTCCTCTTCTATTTTATGGAATACTTTGAGGAGTATTGGAATGAGATCTTCTTTGAAGGTCTTATAGAACTCGGCTGAGAATCCAACTGATCCCGAAATTTTCTTTGGTGGTAGACTTTTGATGACTTCTTCTCTTTCATTGTTCAAAATTGATCTATTTAAATTGTGTATGTTCTGATTCAGTTTGAGTGGATCATATGTCTCTAGAAACCTGTTGATGTCTTCGAGATTTTCTATTTTGTTGGAGTATAGATTTTCAAAACACCATCTAATCATGTTTTATATTTCAATAGTGTCTGTAGTGGTATTTCCTTTTTCATCCCGAATTTTAGTAATTTGAGTTTTCTCCCTCCTTCTCTTTGTTAGTGTGGCTAAGGGTTTATCAATTTTGTTTATTTTTTCAGAGAACCACCTTTTTATTTTGTCAATTTTTTTGATTGCTTCTTTTGTTTCAATTTCATTGATTTTGGCTCTGATTTTAACTATTTCTTGTCTTCTACTACTTTTGGTGTTGATCTGTTCTTTTTTCCTAGGGCTTTGAGCTGTAATGCTAAGTTGTTTATTTGTTGACTTTTTCTTCTTTTATTGAATGTGCTCCATGAAATGAATTTTCCTCTTAGTACTGCTTTCCTTGTGTCCTAGAGATTTTGATATGTTGTATCTTTGTTCTCATTTACCTGTAAGAATTTTTTTTTATTTTCCCCCTGACATCTTCTTTTATCCATGCATCATTCAATTGCATATTATTTAATCTCCAGGTGTTGGAATAGTTTCTGTTCTTGATTTTGTCATTTATTTCTAATTTCATTCCATTTGATCTGATAGAACACAAGGTAGTATCTCTATCTTTCTGTATTTGCTAAGAGTAGCTTTGTGGCATAACATATGGTCTATTTTAGAGTAGGATCCATGTGCTGCTGAGAAGAGAGTGTATTTGCTCATTGATGAATTGAATATCCTATATATGTGTATTAAGTTTAAATTATCAATTGTGTTATTGAGGTCTATTTTTCTTTGATCAATTTTTGTTTGGAAGATCTGTCCAGTGGTGAGAGGTGTGTTAAATTCACCTAGTATTATTGTGTTATGGTCTCTTTGGTTCCTGAAATTGAGAAGGACTTGTTTGACATACATGGATGAACCATTGTTTGGGACGTAAATATTTATGATTGTTATGTCTTGCTGATTTATGCAGTATGAAATATCCCTCATGCAGTATGAAATATCCTTCTTTATCCATCTAAATAATTTTGAGTTGAAGTCCACTTTATCTGATATGAGGATGGATACCTACACTTTTTTACTGAGTCCATGTGCATGGTATGTTTTTTCCCATCCTTTCACCTTTAGTCTGTGGGTATCTTTTTCTATGAGATGAATCTGTTGAAGGCAGCATATTGTTGTGTCTTTCTTTTTAATCCAATCTGCCAGTCTGTGTCTTTTGGTTGATGAGTTCAGGCCATTAATATTCAAGATTATTATTGAGATATGATTTATATTCCCAGTCATTTTGACTTATTTTTTGTTTTTAACTTGACTTGGTTTCTCCTTTATTTGGCTATTCCTTTAGGGTAGTTGTTCCCTTTGCTGACTTACATCGTTGTTTTCTATTTCTTGTTCATGGAATATTTTGCTGAGAATGTTCTGTAGTGCTGGCTTTCTATTGTAAATTATTTTTTTTCAAATTTATTTTTATTGTAAGCAAATGGGACACATGTTGTTTCTGTTCGTACATGGAGTAACAGCATACCATTTGCATATTGATACATTTACATAGAGTAATGATGTTTGATTCATTCTGTTATTTTTTTCCTTCCCCCCACCCCTCCCTCCTTTCTTTTCCCTCTATACAGTCCCTCCTTCCTCCATTCTTGCCCTCCTCCCACCCCCCATTACGTGTCATCATCCGCTTATCAGTGAGATCATTCGTCTTTTGGATTTTTGAGATTGGCTTATCTCACTTAGCATGATTTTCTCCAATTTCATCCATTTGTCTGCAAATGCCATAATTTTATTATTCTTTATGGCTGAGTAATATTCCATTGTATATATATACCACAGTTTCTTTATCCATTCATCAATTGAAGGGCATCTAGGTTGGTTCCATAGTCTGGCTATTGTGAATTGAGCAGCTATGAACATTGATGTGACTGTATCTCTGTAGTATGCTGATTTTAAGTCCTTTGGGAATAGGCCTAGTAGTGGGATAGCTGGGTCAAATGGTATGTCCATTCCAAGTTTTCTAAGGAATCTCCATACTGCTTTCCAGGGTGGCTGCACTAATTTGCAGTCCCACCAGCAATATATGTGTGTACCTCTTTCCCCACATCCTCTCCAACACCTATTGTTGCTTGTATTCTTGATAATCACCATTCTAATTGGGGTGAGATGGAATCTTGGTGTAGTTTTGATTTGTATTTCTCGTATTACTAAAGATGGTGAACATTTTTTCATATGTTTGTTGATTGCTTGTAGATCTTCTTCTTTGAAGTGTCTGTTCATATCCTTAGCCCATTTGTTGATTGTGTTATCTGTATTCTTGGTGTAGTTTTTTGAGTTATTTATATATTATGGAAATTAGTGCTCTATATGAAGTATGAGTGGCAAAGATTTTCTCCCACTCTGTAGGCTCTCTCTTCGCATTGCTGATAGTTTCCTTTGCTGAGAGAAAACTTTTTAGTTTGAAACTATCCCAGTTATTGATTCTTGCTTTTATTTCTTGTGTTATGGGAGTCCTGTTAAGGAAGTCTGATCCTAAGCCAATAAGGTGACGATTTGGACCTACTTTTTCTTCTATAAGATGCAGGGTCTCTGGTCTGATTTCAAGGTCTTGATCCATTGTGAGTTTAGTTTTGTGCAGGGTGAGAGATAGGGGTTTAGTTTCATTCTGTTGCATATGAATTTCCAGTTTTCTCAGCATCATTTGTCGAAGGGGCTATCTTTTCTCCATTGCATATTTTTGGCACCTTTGTCTAGTATGAGAAAATTGTATTTATTTGGGTTTGTGTCCGTGTCCTCTATTCTGTACCATTGATCTACCTGTCTATTTTGGTGCCAATACCATGCTGTTTTTGTTACTATTGCTTTGTAATATAGTTGAAGGTCGGGTATTGTGATACCCCCTGTTTCATTCTTCCTGCTAAGGATTGCTTTAGCTATTCTGGGTTTCTTATTCTTCCAGATGAATTTCATGACTGCTTGCTCTAATTCTGTAAGGTATGTCATTGGGATTTTAATTGGAATTGCATTGAATTTGTATAGCACTTTTGGTAGTATGGCCATTTTGACAATATTAATTCTGCCTATCCAAGAACATGGGAGATCTTTCCATCTTCTAAGGTCTTCCTTAATTTCTTTCTTCAATGTTTTCTAGTTTTCATTGTAGAGATCTTTTACCTCTTTGGTTAGATTGATTCCCAAGTATTTTATTTTTTTTTTGATGCTATTGCAAATGGAGTTTTTTTCCTCATTTCCCTTTCAGCTGTTTCGTCACTTGTGTATAAAAATGCTTTAGATTTATGTGTGTTGATTTTATACCCTGCTATTTTGCTGAATTCATTGATGAAGTCTAGAAGTTTTCTGAGGAGGTTTTTGGATCCTCTAAATATAGAATCATGTCATCCGCAAATAGTGACAGCTTAAGTTCCTCTTTTCCTATTCGTATCCCTTTAATTTCTTTAGTCTGCCTAATTGCTCTGGCTAGAGTTTCGAGGACAATGTTGAATAGAAGTGGTGAAAGAGGACATCCCTGTCTTGTTCCCTTTTTTAAAGGGAATGGTTTCAGTTTTTCTCCATTAAGAGTGATGTTGGTCATGGGCTTAGCATAAATAGCCTTTATAATGTTCAGGTATGTTCCTACTATCCCTAGTTTTTCTAGTGTTTTGATCATGAAAGGGTGTTGTATTTTGTCGAACGTTTTTTCTGCATCAATTGAAATAACCATATGATTCTTATCCTTAAGTCTATTGACATGATGGATTACGTTTATCGATTTACAAATGTTGAACCATCCTCGCATTCCAGGGATGAACCCCACTTGATTGTGGTGCACAATTTTCTTAATATGTTTTTGGATACGGTTTGCCAATATTTTGTTAAGGATCTTTGCATCTATATTCATCAAGGATATTAGTCTAAAATTTTCTTTCCTTGATGTGTCTTTTCCTGGTTTGGGTATGAGGGTGTTATTAGCTTCATAGAATGAGTTCAGTAGGGTACCCTCCTTTTCTTTTCCTGGAATACTTTGAGAAGTATTGGAATGAGTTCTTCTTTGAAGGTCTTGTAGAACTCGGCTGAGAATCCGTCTGGTCCTGGGTTTTTCTTGGATGGTAGATTTTTAATGGCTTCTTATATTTCATTGCTTGATATGGATCTGTTTAAATCGTGTATGTCCTACTGGTTCAGTTTGGGAGGAGCATATGTCTCTAGAAATTTGTCAATGTCTTCGGTACATTCTATTTTGTTGGAATACAGATTTTCAAAGTAGCTTCTCATTATGTTCTGTATCTCAGTGGTGTCTGTCGTGATATTTCCTTTTGCATCATGTATTTTAGTAATATGAGTCTTCTCTCTCCTTCTCTTTGTTAGTGTGGCTAAGGGTTTCTCTATTTTGTTTACTTTCTCAAAGAACCAACTTTTTGTTTGTCAATTTTTTGAATAGTTTCTTTTGTTTCAATTTCATTGATTTCAGCTCTGATTGTAATTATTTCCTGTCTTCTACTACTTTTGCTGTTATTCTGTTCTTCTTTTTCTAGGGCTTTGAGTTGTAATGTTAGGTCATTTAGTTGTCGACTTTTCATTCTTTTCTGGAATGTGCTCCATGCAATGAATTTCCTCTTAGTACTGCTTTCATAGTGTCCCAGAGATTTTGATATGTTGTATCATCATTCTCATTGACCTCTAAGAATTTTTTAATCTCCTCCCTGATGTTTTTTGTTATCCATGTTTCATTCAATAGCATATTATTTAGTCTCCATGTGTTGGAGTAATTTGTTTTTTATTTTGTCATTGATTTCTACTCTCAGTCCATTATGATCTGATAGAACACAAGGCAGTATCTCTATTTTTTTGCATTTCCTAAGGGCTGCTTTGTGGCATAACACATGGTCTATTTTCGAGAAGGTTCCCTGTGCTGCTGAGAAGAAAGTGTATCCGCTCGTTGATGGATGGAATATTCTATATATGTCTATTAAGTCTAGGTTATTGATTGTGTTATTGAGTTCTATGGTTTCTTTGGTTGGATTTTGTTTGGAAGATCTATCTAGTGGTGACAGCAGTGCGTTAAAGTCGCCCAGAATTATTGTGTTGTGGTCTATGTGATTCTTGAAATTGAGAAGGATTTGTTTGATGTACAGGGATGCACCATTGTTTGGGGCATAAATATTTACTATCGTTATGTCTTCCTGATTTATTGTTCCCTTAAGCAGTATGAAATGTCCCTCTTTATCCCTTCTGACTAACTTTGACTTGAAGTCCACTTTATCTGATATAAGGATGGAAACCCCTGCTTTTTTACTGAGTCCATGTGTGTGGTAGGTTTTTTCCCATCCTTTCACCTTTAGTCTGTGGGTGTCTTTTTCTATGAGATGAGTCTCTTGCAGGCAGCATATTGTTGGGTCTTTCTTTTTAATCCATTCTGCTAGTCTATGGCTTTTGTTTGATTAGTTTAGGCCATTAACATTCAGGGTTATTATTGAGAAATGATTTGTATTCCCAGTCATTTGGCTTATTTTTGGTTTTTAAAGTTGGCTTGGTTTCTCCTTTGAGTGGTTTTTCTCTAAGGTAGTTCCTCCCTTTGTTGACCTACATTGTTGTTTTTCATTTTCTCCTCATGGAATATTTTGTTGAGAACATTCTGTAGTGCAGACTTTCTATTTGTAGATTCTTTTAACTTTTGTTTATCATGGAAGGATTTTATTTCATCTTCAAATCTGAAGGTTAGTTTTGCTGGGTATAGGATTCTTGGTTGGCAACCATGTTCTTTCAGAGCTTGAAATATGTTGGTCCAGGCCCTTCTAGCTTTTAGAATCTGGTTTGAGAAGTCAGTTGCTATCCGTATTGGTCTCCCCCTGTATGTAATCTGATGCTTTTCTCTTGCGGTCTTCAAAATCCTATCTTTATTTTGAATGTTAGGCATTTTCATTGCCTTGGTGTGGATCTGTTGTGATTCTGTGCATCTGGTGTTCTGTAAGCCTCTTGTATTTGATTTTCCATTTCATTCTTCAGGTTTGGGAAATTTTCTGATATTGTTTCATTGAATAGGTTTTTCATTCCTTTGGTTTGTATCTGTGTGCCTTCCTAAATCCCAATAATTCTTAAGTTTGGTCTTTGCATGATGTCCCATAGTTCTTGGAGATTCTGTTCATGATTTCTTACCATCTTCTCTGTTTGGGCAACTTTATTTTCAAGATTAAATGTTCTGTCTTCATTGTCTGAGGTTCTGTCTTCCAAGTGGTCTAGTCTTTTGGTGATGCTTTCCATTGAGTTTTTTATTTGGCTTATTGTCTCCTTCATTTCGAGGATTTCCATTTGTTTTTTTTTTTTTTTGAGAATCTCTATCTCTTTGTTGAAGTGATATTTTGCTTCCCACAGGTGCTCTTTCAGCTTATTGGTATTATCATTCATTGCCTGCATTTGCTCTGTTATCTTATCCTTTGCTTCGTGAATCATCTTAATCATGTATAATCGGAAGTCCTTTTCTGACATTTCTTCTACCATACTGTCATTGGATTCTATTAATATAGAATCTAGATTTGTTTGGATCATTTTCTTCCCTTGTTTTTTCATGTTGTTCATGTATATTCCCCTCTAGCAGTGCAGATCTGGGGTATTGCAGATTTCCCCCTATAGGCTTATAGTGGCCCTATAGGTTTCCAAAACCCTTTCTTTAAGGGGAGATCAATATTAGCAGTGCCCAAATCAGACACTATGCAATCCTAGACCAAATAGCCCCTATGGGGACAAGAACAAAATTGTCATAATAAACAAAATGAGTTCAAATATTATCTTCGGTAAAACAAACAGGTTTTCATTAAGGTCTGCAGTTTCTAATAGAGGACAAAGAGGATGCAGAGGGATATAGAATGTGGCTGTTAATGGGATAAGAAAAGAATATACAGAAGTTCTAGAAAATAGAAAGGATGAGAGTGTAATCAAAAGAAATCAGATGTTAGTATGCAAAAAAGGGAGAAAGAAACTCTGAGGGAACAGGTAAACAAAAGGAAAAGAGAGCAAGAAGAGTAAAGAAATAAAAATTTAATTTTTTTTAAAAAGGAGAAAAAAGAATATCTACTGTATAACAGTCATATACTAATGAAACCTCCCAGTGTTCAGTAGCCTGATGCATGAGAAGTACCTGACAATGAGCTTCAAGCCTCCAGCAGGCGTAGCAGGATGGTATTTGCCCCACCCAAAGATCAGAGCTGTGGCTTCCAGGATTATCCAAGATGGCCGTTCTGGCTTCGAAATGTGTTGGCAAATGGGGAGCTGTAGCTCAGGGGTGGATGTGGTCAGCTGGAGGTCCTGGAGACGGGATGCAGTTGGTCCAGCAGGGGTCCTGGAGGTCCCGTGTGTTTGGTGTGGTTGTGGGATGCTGGAGGCCAGGTGCAATCAGTTGGTCTGGGGTCCCGGTGATAGGGCGCAGTCAGTTGGTCTGGGGGTCCTGGTGGCAGGGAGCAGTCAGTTGACGTGATGGCCCCAGAGGCAGGAAGTGATCGGTAGGGCTGAGGGATCCTGGAGACACGGGGCTCAGTCAGTCTGGCCAGGGGTCCTATGGGGCCTGGCTGTTGTCTCAAAATGGCGGCAGCCATGTGTAATCAAACCTGCAGGTACTGTAACAGTGAACTTCTAGGCAGCAGCAGGCAGCTGGTGCTCCACCGGTGATTGGGGATCAGTGTGCTGACTGTTGTTGGACGATCGGGAGGTGAACCTCGAGCGTTTGGGTGATGGATAGGAGTAAGGCAGGCAACGGACAGGCAAGAGGCAGGCAAATGGCGGATGATAGACACCTTACAGTAAGAAATCTGCTCTCCCTATTGTAAATTCTTTTACCTTTTGTTTATCATGGAAGGATTTTATTTCATTGGCAAATCTGAAGGTAAGTTTTGCTGGGTATAAGATTCTTGGTGGGCATCCATTTTCTTTCAGAGCCTGACAAATGCTGTTCCAGCCCCTTCTAGCTTTTAGGGTCTGGGTTGAGAAATCTGCTGATATCTGTATTGGTTTCCCCATGAATGTAATTTTTTTTTTTCTCTAGCAGTCTTTAAAATTCTAGCTTTATTTTGTATGTTAAGTATTTTCATTACAATGTGACTTGGTGTGTCCTGTAAGTATCTTGTATTTGATTTTCCATTTCGTTCTTCAGATTTGGGAAATTTCCTCCTATTATTTCATTGAGTAGATTGTTCATTCCTTTGGTTTTTTTCTCTGTGCCTTCCCCAATCCCAATAATTCTTAAATTTGGTCTTTCCATGATATCCCATATTTCTCGGAGGTTCTGTTCATGATTTCTTACCATCTTCTCTGTTTGGTCAACTTTGTTTTCAAGATTAAATGTTTTGTCTTCAATGCCTGAGATTCTGTTTTCCAGGTGTTCTAGCCTTTTGATTATGCTTTCTATGGAGTTTTTAATTTGGTTTATTGTTTCCTTCATTTCAAGAATTTTTGTTTGGTTTTTCTTCAGAATCTCTATCACTTTACTGAAATGATTCTTTACTTCCTGTATTTGCTCTTTTAACTGTTGATTAATGTGATCATTTAATGCCTGCATTTTCTCTCTTATCTCATTTTTTTTTCTTTGATCATTTTAGTTTTGTACATTCTGAATTCCCTTTCAGATATTTATTCTGCCATGGTGTCATTGGATTTTATTGATGTAGCATCTAGGCTTGTTTGGGACACTTTCTTCCCTTGTTTTCTCATATTTTTCATGTATCTTCCCCTCTAAGCATGCAAATCTGAGGTGTTTCAGTTTCCCCTCTGTAGACTTATAGTGTCCCTGAAGGTTTCCAATACCTCACCTTGAAGTGAGAGATCAATATTAGCAGCATACCACACAAACACTATGCATCTTTAACTCAAGTAGTACCTTTTTAAGGTATTAATCATTTTTCTTAATAAACAGAGATTATGAGTTCAATTATTATCTACAGCTTAGCCAATATATTTGGAATAAGAACCACAATTTCCAAAGGTAGACAAAGAGGATGGGGAGGGGTGTTGGACACAACCTTAATGAGATAAGAAGTGTGTCTATAGAGGTACTATGTCATAGGAGTAGTGAAAATGGAATTAAAAGAAATTGGTTGTTAACATGTGAAAAGGGAGAAAAAGTCTCCAAGGAGACCGATAGATAAGAGAAAAATAGAAAAGATGAGAAAAATATTAATAAAAGAAAAGTAGGAATAATAGTAGGTATAATAGGAATAATCGTAATATTACTACTACTAAATTAAATCTACAATAAACTATATGGTACTGTTCAATCCTCCTAGTTTTCAGTAGCCTGATATCTTGGAGGAACTTGATAATGCAGTAACCCAAAAAGGATTTGCCCCTCTCGGGATGGTGGCCTCTAGGTGGCGCCTCCATGTGTTGACAGATGGTCAACCGCAACATGGGCCCTAGACTGCAGGCTAGGGCTGGGCTGGTTTGGGCCTGGTTCTATGGGCCTGCCTCCCTGATGTGGAAGTCTCGCCTGCGGCACTAGGCTGGGCCTGGTTCCCACATCTCATTCTTTAGAAAACCGTAATGTCAGGGAATACTAAGCAACTTTTGATCCCGAACTTTTCCTAGAAGATACATGTTATCACTTGTCATATGCTTTGGTTTACAGGTAGAGTTCACAGCAGAGTATTAACAAAAAGGTCCAACACTCAGTTGAGGTGAGGTTCTATTTACTGTGCAATGTCTAAATGTTTTAGATTGATTTAAAGTATAGCCAATAATCTTATCAATGAAACTTCAGTTGAAGAATTACCATAATCAGACTGTACCTTCCCAAATCATTCAGTGTGGAAAATAATCATAGCAACTTCCACTAAACAGTAAGAGTTAACCCCAACCTGTATTTCTCCCCCAAAATGTACATTAAACACTGAGGCAAAAATTCTAAAGTATTTTAAAATTGAGAAAATTGTTTTCTGAATAACTTCATCATCATTTCTTGAATTAGCGAATCTTTTATCACCTCTCTATGACCTGAAAATGGGATCATTTCAGACAAATCATTTCTAGAATAACACACTGGCTATAATTACATTATAAAGTCATTCAGGTGAACAAGCAAAATCACTTTTATAACAGTACTCACACTATCTGTATGAAGATGAAAAAAAAATTCTGTTTAGAACAGATGGCAACATTAATAGGTTAACCGACTTGCTAGAGATCAGATTATTCAGATAACCTACACTTCCTCTCTTCCTGTCTTAGCCAACAAGACATCTCTTTTTGACTTCTGTGGTACTGAGGATCTAACCCAGGGCCTTCTGCCTGCAAGCCATGTGTTAACTATTCAGTTACATCCTAAACCCTGTTTTCAAATTTTTATTTTGAGACAGGGTCTAAGTTGCCCAGATTGTTCTCCAACTCGAAATCCTCCAGCCTCAGCTTCCCTTGCAGCTGGGATTACAGGTGTGCCCCACCACTCCTGGCTGTCATTTGCTTTTTATTTACATTGTATGTGGCAGAATCTGCAATGATCTATAGTCGCCATCTTTCCTTCCTTTCTATCAGTAGTCAAATCTCCTGGGTTTTCACTGGGAACATGACTGCCTGAGGTGAGATGACATTTGTCATTTGCCTTACAGCCAGTGTAGGCACCTGAACAAGTTTGAAAGTGACATGCCAAACTTCCATTCATGGCCTTAACATGGATTTGCACTCAGGGTTGCTCTTCATTTTCCACCCTGTGTACTGGAAATGAAGATTTTACCAACCCTGGGAGTTTGTGCTAATGATGATGGAATAACAGCACTAGATTCAACCACTCACCTCTGAGATTTCCTGTGCAAAAGGAAGAAGCCAAACGTTATCTAAGTCACTAGAGTGGAGAGTCTCCTTTTCCTTAAATAATACATTCTGTCCAACAAGATTTCACTCAAACAAGATTCTCATGTTAAGGCTCATTCAAAACAAGATGACTTTAGAAGACTGGGAGGCAAGGTAGCTAGAAATTACCTCCCAGGAAGGACCACATGAAAGGAAATGGGAATATATAACCTAGGAAAACACAGAAACGGAGAAATGGAGACAGGAGGGGAGCTCTCTTAATATTCTTCAAGGATCACCATGTGTGAAAAGAACCACACTTGCATCCATATATCACAAGGAAACTGGGATTAATTTGCTCAAGCCCAATGGGAACTAATTTTAGCTCCATTAAAGGAAAATATTTCTCATAAGTACAACAGTCCACAGAGATTTAAGAGGCCCTGGAGCGTGAGTGTCCTGACATTGGAGGGAAGTAGTGCTTCCTGACTTTGGAGGGATACGATCAAAACTTTATGAGAGTTTATAGTACAGGATTCAGACAGAACTAGGTCCTAATATGTTATACTAATTGCCATTCCCTGTTTAACATTTATGATCCATTCTCTCTTGGTAAATCGAGATACATTTGATATTTATTTAATAGAGTTAAAAACAACAATAGAGAAAAAGCATATGAAAAACTTCCAAAGGAGATGCTAGATTATGCTACTAACTGGGGATATTGAAGGGTGGTTTACTTAGTAGCGAGGGAAAGAGGACTGGCATGATGAATGGCCCTATAAGTCTATGATTCTGAAATACTAATTTCCCTTTTGGTAATATGTAAGCATTATACTTAATAAAAATAAAAACACAGGTTAAAGTTAGCAAAGCATCCTCCCTCTGAGCTTACCAGATGTTTTGGGTATAATTAAATTGAGGGGAACTTGGCTCACTCCCAATCCACAATCCCACATTCATAGGAAAGTTCATAATACTTAAGCAACCTTGCTTGACTAGAGACCCAGAAGTCGTCAAACCAGTTTTCCTGTTTGGACTCAGGTTTGGTCCAAACCCTGGAGAAGTGAGGGGTTCTAAAAGGCCAGTGCTCTGGTCTGAAGGCTGACACACACTCCATATCTTGAGTAAGTTTCTGCTTCTGTAGAAGCAGATCCAAGCTTAAATATAATGGAACTGAAAAAGAGAATGGAAGGGATCTTGCAAGTTCAGATCCTATCATTTAAATTAATAAAAAGTAAGATAATTCACTCCTTGGAAGTCTAGATTCCTCCTTCAAGTGCACAGCTTTACTGAAGCCCCGGGGTACAGAACCCAGGGCAATACCTGAAAATCCAGAACACACAGCATTGCAGAGATAGTAAAGTTCTGCAAACCGATAGAAGGGATCTCTTTTCATTAGGGAACAGAGCCCATTTGCAAGGATATGAATGCCTTTAAATCTCAAAAGAGTTGCATTTGGAGTGTGGCAGGAGGCTGCTCATACAGAACCAGGAGGTGACTGTTAGGTGCTGGGAGTGGAGTTTAAAGCTGTGCCACCTGGAGCGAGTCACACTGGGTGGAAACCAAAGTCCTGCCACATGCATTTTAGGTGACCTTGGAGAAGTCACACTCCAGGCCTCACGATTCTTCCCTGAAAAATGGACATCTTGTTGTTTTGGGCTTTGGCTTTAGAGAAATTAAAAGGGGGTAACAAGTGTAAAATTCTCACCACTTATGCCTGGATATTTACCGCTTGGCTTCTCAGGTATTTGAGGGTAAAGACTGTGATGATCTTATTCAATAGTACCCTCAGGACACAGTCCTCATTTGGTGCACAGTTAGCACTCACTAAGTTTTCAATTAAATAATGTCCTAAGGTCTTCTGTGTAACCCCAAAGTAAAAAATTCTGACCCTCATCCCTAGTCACCTGATCTCTCTTCTGACCCACAGAGGGAGACAGTAACATGGCTCTTATTATGTCATTTTCTTCTACGTCTGCCAGTATGTCACTACCCACATCTACTGTGTGCATGGTACTTGGCTCCATCGAGATGGTGCATACTGACATCGCTGTCCTTGGTCATACTCCAGAGTCCTGGCCTCAGATTCTGGAATTATAGAACCTTGTTTTCATGGTTAGGTGGATTCTATAATTTGGTTGGACACTGATGGAATTCAGCACAGGTAGAATCAATCAGATTTGGCAGCAAAGCCTAAATGCAACTAGATGAGTCCTGAGAATCGTCACCCCCAAATAGGCACCTAAGGCAACTCTGAGTAAATGGATATACTTTCTACCAGGTCAATCACCATTCATGAACTGTGCTATTTCACAGAGCTGGAATTGAACACAAATCAATACAGTCACACTCCTGTCTTGGGACTGGAGGCAATTATAACCATAATTCCCAAAGACCACTTTTTCAACAATCAATATCACCATTATAATTATAAAGTCAACAAAATGGAACACTTTCAAAGTAGTAGGTTTTTATAGCCAGGACATTATTAAATATGAATTCCAAAGGAACGAATTCATAGAAGAAGGAACAATGTTTCATTAAGAATAGCAATTTGTTGACAAATTCTGCACTTAAATAATGTAAATTATGCAAACCAATCTGGTTTTCTTGTAATAAAGTCCTTTTGTAAAAAAATTGGAAATAGTTTTTCTTAACTTCACAGGTATTAAAATTGGAGTCTTTTATTTTTACAAGATAAAGATGATTATATATGTTACTTTTAACTCCTATAAAATTGTACTTGTACTGAATGTTCATAGAAAAGCTCCTTTCCTCGCAGCAATCTTTAGTAGAAACCCTGTCTTATCTAAATCTACACTATTCAATATGGTAGCCATTAGCCACATAAGCTGTAGACACTTGACATGTAACTAGTAAAGTGAGAAATGGAATTTATTTTTATTTATTTTGACTTAAAATAAAAAATTTGAAAACAAAGCAAAAAAATATTACACATGACTTTGTGGTTTCAGTCATACTTTCTCTTTAGCAGTTGAAAATTTAGGATCTAAATTGAGCTATGCTGAAAGTACAATCCTACACTCCAGATTTCAAAGACTTTGCTTATTTCTACTATTTGAAAAGACCCAAGTTTTATATTGGTTATCTGCTGAAAAGGTAATGTTAAAACATAAGTTGATTTAAATGAAATAAATGATTAAAGTCACTTTTTTGTGTCTTTATTATTTAAAATTGAGGATACTAGAAAGTTTTAAATTGTGTAGGCAGCTCATATTATAGTTCTATTCAGCAGCACTCATCTTGGAATCTAGAAGTATCTACTTATTCAAATTTTGCATGTAACAAAGTGTCGGGGTTTCCGGGACCCCCAGCCTTTGGACATGGTCAAGATGGCGCCTGACGCTGAGCCAAAAGCGGCCAGCTATACAGTAAACAACCAGCGAATTCCAATGATTGGCTAGTTAACGATGTGATTAGAGCATGCCCCCCTCGTGTACCTATCCTAGGCTTGCAGCTGTCCGCGTTTACCTCGTGTACTCTCCCCTGATTGGTTGAAGTGTATATAAGCCTGGTGGGTGGGAGAGTAGGGAGTTGAAGAAGAGGCAGAAGCGGAAGAAGCGGCGGAGGTGGAGGCTGGAAGCTGGGAGAGCGCGGAAGCTGGAAGAAGCTGGGAGAAGGGAAGCTGGGAGTGCGCGGAAGCTAGGAGTAAGAGAAGTGTAGGAGAGGGACTGTGCACAATAAACTTCCAAAGCTTCAGACATTTGTCATGTCTCTCTCTGCGGGCAGAGGGAACGCGATAACTGGTGCCGAGACCCGGGAGATGAAGGAAAGATGAAGGCCTTATAAAAGAAAACGAGGTAAGATATTTGAAAAAAAATTTTTTTTATACAAGTTAAACCGGTTATAAAAAGGTTAAAGGGTGTCAGGATGCGCCATTGGCGGTCCTGGGGACACGCGGAATGCGGTCCGGTTGAAAGGTATCGGGATCCTGACGCGTAGAACGCGGGTATCGGGATACGCCATCAGCGGTCCTGACGCGTGGAACGCGGTCTAATTAAAGTGAAAGTAGAAACACGTTTGAAGCGGTCCAATTAGGTAGTACGTGAAAAGCCGCTATAAAAATTCTAATGCACACTTGATAGTTTTCCTTTCAGTAATCTCGTTGCTCCCGGCAGCTAGGCCACTGTTTGTTATTGTAATTGCCATAACTAAAGCCATTCAAATTAGTAACAATGGGGTCTGAATGCAGCAACCCCTCAGGGAACTATTAAAAAACCATGAGACGCCATTATTCAGAATGCAGCAACCCCTCAGGGAGAAACACTGGGGAAGGACTAGAAAATAAGGAAACCACTGTATGATCATATGTTCAAACCCTAGTAGAAATAAGCCCAGGGTTTATAGAAGAAAAGCTGCTCAGTGTGCCACAAGGGGGATCTTCATGAACAGGATCTAATAGCAACAGAAAAGAACGCTTAAAGAGAATAAAGTGAGGAAAAATTGAGTGGTGGTGACCTAGAAAATAATTGCTCAAAAAATCTAAGAACAAGGGAAAAAAGGGAACTAAGTCTAACATAAAGAACCCCCGGAAGGAATAACCAAGTGGTAGTGAAAACTTAGGAACAAGGGGAAAAGGTAGGAGAAACCTAAGCCTAATAGAAAGAGCTTCAAAATTTGTAGAACCTGCCCGTATTTGAGGAGCAAATGGAGATACCATCAACCATTGAAAAAACTTTAAAGAGGCAGTTAAGACTATTTGGAAACAGGTATGCAGAGCAGTGTTATCTGGAGGACAATGTCTAATTGGAGAGCTCAGTGGCAAGAAATAGCTGTTGAAACTGCTTGCAGAAACATAGTGGCAAGGTTTCCCGATAGAAATGTTAATAGGAGAAGGCCAATACGCTTCAATAGATGCATAAAATCAGCAGCAAGGAGATAATGCCCTAACAAAAGACAAGAGATAACTATAGTAAAACCTGTTACACCTTATGCCCCAGGGCTATGTCCAAGATGCAGAAGAGGAAGTCATTGGAATAGTGCCTGTCAGCCTATTAGAGATAGGGAGGATAATTTCCTAGGGTTGAATCCTAAACTTCAAAAAAACGGGAGACAGGGCCCTTCCCGGGGCCCGCAACAAATATACGGGGTAATTCAACAAGTTCCCCGACGGTGGTATCCTCCCACAGAGAAGGGGAGCGCAGAGCCACCTCAGGAAGTGCCAGATTGGACATCTGTGCCACCTCCAGACTCATACTAACCCCAGATATGGGGGTGCAGATGATTGATACTGATTGGCATGAAAAAATCCCACAGAACAGTGTAGGACTATTACTAGGTAGAGGTTCCTCAACACTAAAAGGACTTATAGTACACCCAGGGGTTATTGATCCTGATTTTACTGGACAAATAAAAGCCTTGGTCTCTTCACCAAAAGGAATTACGGTCATCTCTCCAGGGGATCGCATTGCACAAATGCTTATATTGCCCAGTCGACATTCTTTGTGGCCCAGTAAAAATACAAATAAAAGACAAGGAGATTTTGGATCAACAGGAACCACTTTAATAAACCTTACTATGGATATGGGACAGAGGCCCCTCCTAAAATTAAAAGTGGGAAATATGGAATTTACAGGTTTATTAGATACGGGAGCAGACAAAAGTATTATTAGCGCAATGGTCTGGCCAAAGCACTGCCATTGATCACAGCAGCTCAGAGCTTGAGAGGCTTAGGAGTAGCAGAGAGCCCCAATCAAAGTGCTTCCTCATTATCGTGGAAAAATACAGAGGGACACACAGGAATATTTCAGCCATATGTCTGTAATGTTCCTATTAGCCTATGGGGACGAGACGTCCTGCAGCAAATGGATATGAAACTCACCACTGATCAGACTTACCAAGGGACTCCTGTAAGAAATATGTTACAAAATATGAACTATGAAGATAAAAAAGGATTAGGAAGACATAGTCAAGGATCTACCCAACCACTGCCTTTACTTCCACCAAAAAATGATTCTCATGGATTGGGTTTTTCCTAGGGGCCACTGATAAACCATCAATCCCTATAATATGGAAAGATGATAAGCCTCGCTGGATTCCACAGTGGCCCCTAACAAAAGAGAAGCTAGAGGCAGCTCATAAGTTAGTACAAGAGCAGGTACAAGCAGGTCATTTACAACATTCTACCTCTCCTTGGAATACTCCAATATTCTTAACAAAGAAAAAATCAGGAAAATGGAGGTTATTACATGATTTAAGAGCCATAAACGAACAAATGTACCCTATGGGACCCATCCAATGTGGACTCCCTCTTGTCACTGCACTACCAAAAAATTGGCCTACTATTATTCTGGATTTAAAAGATTGCTTTTTCTCTATACCCTTACACAAAAATGATTGTTGGAGATTTGCTTTTACTTTGCCCTCTCTTAATCACACTCAGCCTGACCAGAGATTTGAATGGACTGTGTTGTCTCAAGGTATGGCTAACAGTCCTACTATATGTCAAATATACGTAGATAAAGCGTTAACAACTACTAGACAAAAGTTTAAGAGATTGTTGATTTATCATTATATGGATGACATACTTATTTGCCATCCAGAAAAAGTTTTGTTAGAAGCATTACAATTTATAACTCAAGCATTAGAAAAGAGAGGACTAACGATAGCTCCTGAAAAATTACAATTAGAGGAGATCCAAGAATATCTGGGTACAAGGCTCACTGCTACTACAGTCAGACCAACAAAGTTGACCATCAGGACAGATCAATTGAATACCTTGAACGATTTTCAGAAACTCTTAGGTGACATTAACTGGATCAGATCCTATTTAAAATTATCCACAGGGGAATTAAAACCTTTATTCGATATATTAAAAGGTAATCCTGACTTGAATTCCCCTAGGAAACTTACTCCCGAAGCACGGATATCCTTACAGCTAGTAGAGAATAGACTTCAGCAGTGTTACGTTGATCGTTGTGATCCTACTCAACCATTAAGTTTAATCATAATCTCAGAAAAGCATACCCCTTTTGGCATAGTTTGGCAAGGAGGACCTCTGCAAAGTATAAATCTCCCTAGCTCTCTGGCTAAAACATTGCAATCATATCCCCAAGCTATTGCTCAGGTAATATTCAAGGGAATAGAATCTTGCATTACTGTTTTTGGAATCCATCCGTCTATTATTATAACTCCTTATTCCACTCAGCAAATTAAATGGCTAATTAATAATGATGATGATTGGTCAGTATTATATTGTTCCACTTCAGCTCAGTTCGATAACCATTATCCCCAACATCCCTGGATTCAATTCTGTAAAAATACTCCCATAGTTTTTCCAAAAGTGACTAGTGTCCAGCCTCTTAAAGACTGTGTAACCATTTTTACTGATGGCTCCAAAAATGGAGTAGGTGCAGTACTTATCAGTAAACAACTTCACACCATAATAGTTCCACCCAACTCTGCACAGGTTACTGAACTTGCAGCTGTAATATTAGCCTTTAAATTAGCAGATAATCAACCATTCAATCTTCTATCTGATAGCTTATATATCGTTAACGCTTTACAGGTTCTTGAAACGGTACCTCATATTTCTTCCATGTCCACGGTAGCTTCTTATTTTACTACGCTACAAAACCTTATCCCACAGCGTAAACATCTATTCTATGTAGGACATATTAGAGCTCATTCTAATTTACTAGGACCTTTGGCCAATGCTAATGACTTGGTAGATATGGCCACCAAATCAATTTTTGTTTTTTCCATAGAGGAACAAGCAAAACTCTTTCATGAAAAATTTCATGTAAATTCCACTACTTTGAGCAGAAAATTTCCTATATCTAAACGTATGGCTCGACAAATAGTAAAAAATTGTCAACATTGTGCTCCTTTAATCCCAGTACAATCCTTTGGAGTTAACCCCAGGGGACTGCTGCCTGGTCATATTTGGCAGATGGATGTAACCCATATTTCTGAATTTGGTACTGTTAAATATGTACATGTGTCAGTAGACACTGCTTCAGGGGTCATTATGGCTTCCGCTCATTCTGGAGAAAAGGTAAAAGATGTCATTCAACACTGCCTACAAGCATTTGCTGGCTGGGGCATACCTAAAGTTATTAAAACAGATAATGGTCCTGCTTATACTTCTAAAAGCTTCCGGTTGTTTTTACAAACATTTAACATCCAATCAGTCACTGGCATCCCCTATAATCCTCAGGGACAGGGCATTGTGGAAAGAGCACATCTTACTTTAAAAAATTGTTTAAATAAACAAAAAGGGGGAATAGGAGCCTCCTACAAGTCTCCTAAAGATAAACTTAATTTAGTTCTTTTCATTCTAAATTTCTTAACTCTGGATAGGGACGGCCATTCTGCAGCTGATCGACATTATAATCCCCATAATACTTCTCAAGTATGGGCAAAATGGAAAGATATCCTGACAGGTTGTTGGAAAGGACCGGATCCAGTCCTTCGTTGGGTCCGAGGGTCTGTTTGTATTTTCCCACAGGATCAACAGACTCCAGTCTGGATTCCAGAAAGGCTAATCAGAGTTTTACAGCATGCAAGTGATGCTGCTCCTCCTCGCGGTGGCGAGTCTGAGCCTTCCTCCAGTGACAAAAACTCAGACGGAGAGGCAAACCCGGAACCTGTGGGCCATTGTTAGCCTGGCCATATTTTTCACTTCTAACTAGCACATTTTTTATTCTTCCTTTTCTTGCTTTTCACCAATTCCTCTACAAGCCTGTCAATTCTACTGATGATTTTTCAGGTCGTGCTGCTTTTGGTGACAAGGATATTTCTAGCCTTTCTTTGCTTTAACAGGAGGAATTTCTGCACTTTGCCGTTGGAATCATACTGCAAATCGGATCCAGAGTAGAGCAACTCGTTCTGCTGACCCTGGCTGTAATATTGCTTTTCCTCCCATGTCAGCTTGTGTATTTCCTCCCTTTTTATGTTTCTACCAACTAACATTTCTAATAACACCTCTTAACTGTTCACTAACCGTGTGCTATCTTTCACAATACTGGAATGGTTCTTTTGCCACCTGTGCAATTTGCACATTTCTATCTTCCTACCAGTCCTAGTTTCTGTTGCAGATATAGAATTGCCAGTGCTATTATCAAGAAACAGAAGAGGCTTTGACATTGCAACAGCCGTGATCATTGCCACCACAGTCCTTGCAGTAACAGCATTGACACAACCATAACAACGATCACTTGGTCGAAGATACAGCTGCAGCCTTACAGACCATAGAGACTCTATCAGAGAATGGATTCATTATAAGAACAAGTGGATACCTTGCAAGAACTTTTGGGACTGGGATGCGTTTATTCCCTGAGAGCTGTTTTGTGTTGCCCATATTGTAACTCCATTGGGATGTATATTGTTTCTGTATTTAATATGGCTATATGGTTTTTCTTCTGTTTATAGATTTGTCAAACAGCGGGCAAGCTTAGGAGCTATGGTGGTATTCCTCTGCCTTGGCCTCCTTCTCTTCATTCGTTTTGGCATGCATCTACAAGCTAGCCAATAGAGAGATCAAATTATCTTTCATCAGGCCATGACCGCCCTAAAGGCCGACAGCCCCCCATTAGTATGGCTCTTGATGCTGGACCGGTAGTCAAAGACGGGTAATGAAGGAGGTGGCTGTGTACCAACCTAAGACAGGAGCTGCAGCATGCTCTGCAGACTCTGATGACGGGTAAGGACATATGCTGACCACTCAGCCTAAGACAGGCACGGTCCCGAGCCTTAGTTTAATAGTAAAGAAGGGGGATATGTCGGGGTTTCCGGGACCCCCAGCCTTTGGACATGGTCAAGATGGTGCCTGACGCTGAGCCAAAAGCGGCCAGCTATACAGTAAACAACCAGCAAATTCCAATGATTGGCTAGTTAACGATGTGATTAGAGCATGCCCCCCTCGTGTACCTATCCTAGGCTTGCAGCTGTCCGCGTTTACCTCGTGTACTCTCCCCTGATTGGTTGAAGTGTATATAAGCCTGGTGGGTGGGAGAGTAGGGAGCTGAAGAAGAGGCAGAAGTGGAAGAAGCGGCAGAGGTGGAGGCTGGAAGCTGGGAGAGCGCGGAAGCTGGAAGAAGCTGGGAGAAGGGAAGCTGGGAGTGCGCGGAAGCTAGGAGTAAGAGAAGTGTAGGAGAGGGACTGTGCACAATAAACTTCCAAAGCTTCAGATATTTGTCGTGTCTCTCTCTGCGGGCAGAGGGAACGTGATAACAAAGTTTATATCAGACCTAATATAAGCATCACATTTTATCAAGAATCAATAAAATCTTGACATGTGTGCTTGTGTGTGTGTGTGTGTGTGTGTGTGTGTGTGAGAGAGAGAGAGAGAGAGAAAGAGAGGGGGTGGGGGAGAGAGAGAGATTGACACAACAGAGTAGGGAAGGGATAAAATAGTACAGAAAAGAACTGAATAAAAAGAGGCCAAATATTCCTCAAACTTGAGGGAAACAAACAAATATCCTTGCTGATCTGAGAATTTGGGAAAGCTCAATCAGGATAATTAGAAAGAAAACCAAGTCCAGGGCAGCTTCTGATGACCAAAGACAGACAGACCATCCTGAAAGCAGCCAGAGAAGACAGACAAATGATGTTTCATCAGCAATAGGACAAAGGTCAATGCCTCATCAAAAACAAGAGGGTAGAAAAGATCAATTTTTAAATAGTTAAAATGTTTTTAATCAGAGTCCTATGTCCAGTGAAAATAACCTTCAGGTTGAGGATAAGAGAAAGATCTGTTCAGATAGGTAGAAACTGCAAGAACTTAATGCCTGCAGCTCTGCACTGAGAGAAACACTAAAGCATGCTGTTCAAATGAGAAAGATTGTAACATATTCAAATTCAGGACCATGGAAACAAATGCAGAGCACCAAGGATTATAAAAATGTGGTAAACAATAAAAGCCTTTTACAAAAAGACACATAGAAACACAAGGGAAAAAAATTAACATTTTAACACTATAAAATAGTGGTAAAATAGTGGTACATACCATTGATGTAGTACATATGTTGACAACCCCAAGAAAAAAGAGTTAATGAACTCATGATATTTCATAGATCAAGAGAATTAAGAACATTTCCTGTTATGTGGAATCTAAAAAGTTCCAGAAGTTGAAGGAATACTGGGTGCAAGAGGGTGCAGAGACCAGGAGCAGAGAGGGATGAGAAAAGGTTGACCAGTGGTTACTGAGTTATAAATAGGAGAAAGAAGCTCTGATGTGTTACTGCACTGTAGGTGACTATAGATACTAATGAACCATGTATTTCAAAAGAGCTAAAAGAAAGAATTTTGAAAGTTTCCATCACAAAGAAAGGATAAAAGTTTGAATGGATTTTACTCTGATCATTGCACATTGTATACATGTAGCAAAACATCACATGGGACTCCATAAATATGTAAATTTTGTTAAATAAAAAGAATATTTCTTGTCTATCACAAGGAGAGTAGCAAGTAGCACCACCAGCCCACTCCCCTACAGGTGGGGATTTCCAAGGATTAGGTCAAGTTTCCTGGAAAAACACCAGTCTCCCGATAGCAATCAGGGGCTGAAGGCAGTGGTATGAATGCTATTCTGGGGACAACCACAGATGTTCCGTGTCAGCTAGATTCTTGGTGAATTTCTCCCAATAAAAGAAAAGAGTTTTGAATGTTCTTGGGAGGGTGCAGTTCTGTAATGGTGCAAAGTGCACCAGTGGATCTGGTGGAGAGCAAGACCTGGCTTTAGGGACATGTATACATGGTGAGAAGATCAGAGTAAACATCTGCTCCAAGTGGAATATTAAGCTGGAACAGTGAACCCATGATTACTGGACACTCTGGATGATATTTACTCATGTCCTCAGCCACACAGGATACCCTGATCCTAGAGAGGAGGGAGATAGAGGGCACCCCAAAACTTGGCAGTTGGAAAAATGAGACTAAGTTGATTCAATTTGATATAGAGAAATGGACTGTGAAATTTCTTACACTTCAATATCTGGAACTGAATGCATATTCACTGTACACAAACTTCAACTCTGTATTATAGCAAAATTCACCCAGTTACAAAACTCTGAGTTCCTGAATTTCTCCAGGTCTCTTCCTTAAGAGTTTTATTTGAAGAGATACAGAATATATTTGATTTCAACTAAAAGGTTTTAAGCTCATATTGAAAAAGGACATATCTTATATATGATGACAATTACATTTCTGATCAGGCCAAGAAATTGCTCTACTCAGAATCCTGGAGGGACTAAATGATCTTTAAAGGTCCCTGAAATAGAAATACTGAGGCCTTCATGAATACATTTCAGTTCTTCTGAACATGGCAAGGTTTTATGTCAGATGCCAAGAGTGGACTGAATGGATGCAATGCTTTTCGGTACATGGTCCATGAGAGATCATGAAAGTTACACCTGTTTAAAATAACCTGAAAATAGAGAGAAATCCAATTACACAACTGCCAGGAAAAATTACTCTAAATGTTAATATTTCCATATCCCAGACTTCTCCAGTTCTGGTCTTGAAAAATCTGTGGCAGAGCAGAATGTTATCAAGACAATTGCTAAACCAATGGCACCCAGAGGAGACACTATCCTTCATTATAGGTTGGAGCCCAGTGAGAACCTGGACACAGGGTGATGGCCTTAAAATCTATACACAACCTTTCCTGTGCCTAAGCTCCAGGGGAGCAGTCTATAGGCTTAAAGAAATGGCCATTTCTAACAGTGTGTCTCCCCATGAGTACATCTGCCAACCCACAAGCATTGCCTGGGAACCATTGACCTGCTTAGCCTTGCAAGTCATCAGAAAGTCATCATGAAACTAATATGGCACTAGTAGGACTCAGCCATTTACAAACAAGTTTCGCACAAAACATTCCATTTCCTTACTTCAGAAAATTTGTCTGTAAAGTCGGGGTGGGAGAATGAGAACAGATGATGAATATCCCTGAAACAATTAGCTGAAAATGTTTAACTATAAATTTATATTTTGAACAGCATGAATTGGAACTATTTTAATTGATTTGCACATTAAATTTTCTCTATTTAAAATGTATGGAAAACAGATGACAGTACACTGCTGGGAGCTACTGAATACACCATGATTATTAATAAAAACAAGAGGCTAAACTCTGCTCTCAGGAAAACCATGCTGTGGTTGGGAAAGACAGATATTAATCAAATTGCCCTACTAATGAATGCACATAAAACTGGATTGAGTGTCCTTAAAAGAGTATTTCGTTTGTTCATTTAAAGGATGAATGTAACCTGGTAGTGGATGGTGGGAAGGCTCCCCAGGGCAAGTGACACTGTGCTAGATAGAAGGGGCAGGTACGTCTGTTCTCAGGAAATACCCATTATTCAGATTGCCCCTCAATATCACAGAAACAGTTTCAAGATTAAGGAATCTTTCCTGAACCTCAGGACTGCTAATCACCTGGACTCAAATCCAGGACCCTTCCATGCCAGAGTCCTCATCCTCAACCATTCTATGATGCAATACGCCCCTGCACTGCTGCAGAGGTGCTCAAAGGGCACCCCAGGATGCACCTGTCGGCTTCACCAGAAACTTGCTAGAAATGCATGGTCTTCCTTCCCACCACAGCCCTGCTGGATTGGAAACTGGTTGGGGGCAGTGGAGGGACAGTGACCTGTGCTTATCCTTCCAGAGGACTGTGGTGCAGTAGGAAGGAGAGCAACTGCACCATGGCATTTCAAGGGTCACAAGAGTCAGGGAGATCACACAGGCTTCTCTCTGCTCTGACTTCTGTCTCTGAACCTCCTTTCATCACATGACTGAGTGTGTCTCTTCTTCCTGGACAAGTCTTGCCTAGCATCTCACTGTGTTCTATCTGACAGCAAACCTGGTTCTTTTCTGAAAGTGTTGCTTCCTTGCAAAGTAGAATATTTTCTGGTAGAAACTAGCTATAAAAATAGGTGGCCATGACATTATGAAGCCTCAGGATGAACAATAAAAAAATTAGAATATAAAGGAGCTTCCAGTTACCATCCAGTCCATGGGAAATTGCAAATAAATTGTACAGATATCCACCACGAGAGCTGTACTTCACTATGGAGCATGTTTATCAATCCATTTGTTTTTTGTTTAAACTACATTTTGTTCTTTAAGTACCAAGAGCTTTGCACACATTATTACACGTGTTCTCCATTCTATTTACACAAATTACCAAGGAAAAGCATTTTTAAAAACTCAGGAAAATGACATTGAGCTCTTTGGGGAAGCAGAACACACACTGGTAATTGTCAAAGGTCTTAAGTGATTCCAATGTGCAGTGAGGATTAAAAATCACAATATCATCTTGTTTATCCTCAGGATGGCACTAAGTACTTTTTATGTCACCACCTTGTATAGATGAGCACACAGCAGGCAGGTTCACCGAGTTGTCTCCTGTAACATAGGAGAGACTTTACCCTACCTAGGACTTCTGCCCTAAAAATCATCATGCTGACAGTAACATCATTTGTCCTATGGGTCAATGTGTAAAGAACTGAGGGGAAAAGAAAAGCAAGAAAAAACCAGAAGACAAGGGGGCTGGGGCTGGGGCTCAGTGGCAGAGCACTTGCCTAGCATGTGTGAGGAACTGGGTTTGATTCTCAGCACCACATATAAAAAAATAAAATAAAGGTCCATTGACAACTAAAACAATTTAAAAAGAAGACATATAAAAGCATAGTTATGTCTCTGGATGTATGGTTTACAAATAATGTAGTTTTCATTTCTTACAAATTTAAAAAATGTTACTTTAATAAACATGACCCCCCATTTCTTCCTGTTCTGCTGAGGAAATATAAAATGCGCTTTCTCAAGAAGATACTAAGCTATTAAAACAGAGCTCCGCAACCATCAATTACCTCATAATATAGTTTTCAGAATGATGGTTTTCATTGATTATCCATATGATATATTGTCCTTAAAATTCTTCTCATATGTATCGTCCAAGAAGCCCGATGTTCACATACAGAGCTGGAGCTGATGAGGAGACAGTAGCTCACACAGCACACCTGTTCCCAGATGAAAGCACCCGCCCTCAGAACCAGGAGCAGTAGGGAGGTCCTCCACCCTCTTCCAGGAAAGCAGGTGTGGTGGGTTCCTACATGCTGGGACCTTAAACTTGATAGCTTAAAGGACACATATCAATCTTGTACTTTTGAAGCTCTGACAACCGACTTGAGTTCTCCAGGCTACTCCTTCCTGGAGGATCTTGGGAAGAAGCTGTGGCCCTGCCTTTCCCAGCTTCTGGGGCTGCCTGCCCTTCTCTGGGCATGGCCCCCTCTTCATCTTCATTCAGCACCAATGACCTTAGACAGCCCTTTCCAAACTGCTGTGTCTCTGGTTCTCTCTTCCATAGGCATGGCTCCCACTGACCACCACCAGAAAAGCTTGACCCCTTTCAAGAACTTGGGTGAAGAGTTTAGGCTCATCCAGATAGGCCATAGCGGTCTTCCCTTCTCAAGGTCCTTAATTTAATCATCTGAAAAATTCTTTTACTATGTAAGTAAATTCACAAAGTCTGAGAATTAGGATGTGGGCCCATGTGGGGGGACAAGGCAGTGATTGTTCCCTAGAATTTGTGTCAATACTTTCTCTTGTCCTTGTCCCTGCACAGCCGAGAGACACCTCATGCTCATTCACACCAACGTGCCAAAGGATGACAGACAAGCAGAAATGCTCACCCTGCAGAGGCCCATGAAGTTGGATGGTGGTCACAGTGAGAAACCAGCTTTCAAAGTGGTTCCTTTATCAGGAGCTGACTCTATTTTAAAGACCCCAGAAGCCTTGACACAAGGGTTTTACCAACATTCATTTTTGGCATATTCTCACACGCTACTGCTATAAAATACATACAAAGGAAACGTTTTATAGGTGTAGATACGTATAAAGCAAAAAGCAGGGGTTGGGATATTTCTATTAAACGATCATGGATTTTGATGTGGGGCTTAACAGATTAAAATGTTCATGCTGCACACTATCACATGTGATTTATTTCAAATAGATCTTGAGGGAAAATGTGAACTTCATTATCAAGAAGACAGATCATCTTAAATGACTGTGGAACATGCCATCACTTTTTTGAAAACAAAATGGTAAGTCAAATTCCTGAGGGTAGAAATGTCAAGTCTCAAGTGAAATAGCCCTTTGCATTAATAAGGTGTTCTGGCAATGTCACAGTCCTAAATAAAAGACTGCGGTGATGTCCAAGGAGAGATAGAAATGCTTTACTCACTCCAGTATCTTCTCTGCACAGCCATAGCCCCTCAAAACAGTCTTGGTCAGTGCTGGACACAAGACAGAGGTGACAGCCACATCCATGGCCCCTGCTGGGCTTCATTTGAAATATCCAGGTCTTTGAGCCTCTCTCCATCCTTCATTCACTCTCATAAAACACAGTTGGACATGGTGGAACAGGCCTGAAATTACAGCCACTTGGGACACGGAGGCAGGAGGATTGAAAGTTCAATGACAGCCTGCACCATTTAGCAGGACCCTGTCTTTAAAAACAAAAAAAATTAAAATGCTCAGTGGGGTAGAGCACTAGCCTAGCATGTGTGAGGTGCTGTGTTCCATGCCCAGCACCATTAAAAAAACAAACAATACCACTCATAGAATATCTAAATATGCTTCCATCAGAAAATTTGTTCAGACCTGTTCTTTTCTACCAAATCCAAGATTCAGAGAAGGTGGGATTATGCTTCAAATTTTATTCATCTACACTCAAGATACTTCTGCAAAACCACCGAGGACGATTGTTTGGCAAACAAACCCTGAGGCTTTCCTGTTTATTTAACCCTGCAGCAGCCAGCTCAACCTTGGTCACTTAAATGTCTCTCCACATACATGTATGTTTAGGTGGAGGGGAGGGGGCACATGCCAACAGGGGGAACCCACAACTCCAAACCTAGAGACTCAGATGTCAGTGAAAATGTCCTGGGATGCAGGCTGGGGTGAGATTCCCCTGGTTTCCACACACCACTCCCTCCCTGGTAGAATCTGTCCTTTCTAGGAGAAGGGATACAGGAATAAGCACACTGCTAACTCCTCAGGTGGGCTGGGTGGTCCTGCTTTCAGTAGGAATTCAAGTGGAGATGATGAAATATTTGTGGGCAGCAGCCACAGGATGAACAGGAAGGCATCCTAATATGGAACTAAGGAGTCTTAGAACCACAGCACAAGGTGAGAACAAAAGCCCAGGACCCATAATCTAGCAGGAAATGGAGCGATTTCCTCAGGGGCAAGAGTGGGTACACCTGGAATCCAGACCCAGGGGTCCTAACTCCTGTCCTCGCTGTCTCCATGGTGCCTCTCATTTCCTTCATTATAACTACCCCATGGAATCTTTGGAACAGGAGCTATTCCACTGAACTGAGAGCAGACTTACAAGTTGACCATGGGCTTTCTTTCCTGCTGAGAAGATAGTGATTCCAAAAGGGGAGCAAGACCTGCACTCCTGCCCATCATTTAACAGAGAGGTTTTCACAGAAAGGTCCTTGCAGGGCTGGTTCCCTCCTCGCAGACCCTGGAGTGGAACTCTAGACCATTCTCATTAGGAGTCAAGAATACGCAGCCACAGCCAATCTACTCCTTGTGCAGATGAAGGAGAAAAAGCTACAAAGTTACCAAGTTAGGCCTCACTATTAGAAGGTAGATGAAAGTGTGCATAAGTTATCTTGAGGCATTTAAATCAAACTGCCATGTACCTGCCTGGAGCATAACAGAAATTGTTACTTGAAGTCAGTTTTGAAGAACAAAAAAGTCAAAGAAAAGTTGATGAAAATCTTCTCTTTTCAATCTCTATTTAATCTTTGCCATTTTAAACTCAAGTTAAGCAGTCTCCACTGCTGGATTATGCCCTACAGTGAACACCTACTCTCCAAAACAGCGATTGCTTCAAGGACTTGATTCTCCAGGTTAATGAACCCTTGCCCCCTCACCAAAAGATATAAGGAAAAGGCATTTTAATGTGCTCCATCAAGTCAGAGTGGGATCCACAAGACTTAGGGGGACAGTTTCGAGAAGTCTTTTGGCTAAGAAGGATTTGATTCCCACAGAAGAAACCCTTTTGCTGATAACTTTGTTAGTAATGTTATGGGGTGCACGAGAATTACAAACCATCCTGCATATTGAGCCAAATTGCAAGGGAAAAGGGTTTTTTTAATGAGCATGCCAGGCAAGCAGTGGCTGGGAGCAGGCTAATGTTTCAAAGCACTCCCAACCCCTGAATTTTGGAAGTACAGAATTTACAAAGACAAAATTCACAAAAACCACAAGGACAATTGAGGCACTGACGATGTCTTTCCAACAATGTAGGTCAGAAAGACCCTGTAGAGACAGTTATTTTGATTACATGAGAAAACAGTTTTGATTGCACATTTCAGAGTCATTTTTGTTATACATCAGGCCCAGAGTCAGGGACGTGGGAAGGTCCCACTGTACTGTCAATATAGATACAGCTTCAGGAGGCTGAAAAGAAAACATTATAAGCAAGCATAGAATGGAGTCAGGTCAGACAAAATGGCATTACTTTGGTTATTTTTCCATTTCAGGAGCTGCTTCTAAATTTACTTTCCCCTACCCACATTTCTAGACACCTCCTGTTGAATATCCCCATGCGGATGTCTCCTGGGGAGGAGGGTCACAGGGCTGAAGTTTACAGCAGCAAATTCAGTGTCGTACTTATTAACAAGAAATCTCTCAACAGACAGATAGAGAAAAAAAGAATCTCCCTCCCATCTCTCCTCACCAAGGATGGGGAGAAGGGCCTTCCACCTCCTCCCTCCCCTTCCTAGGGACAGGAGAGCGAGCCAGGTGACATCCATTTCTCTCAATCATTGGGCCTCTCAGTGCCGCCCTGCTTGGAATGCAGCCACGGCGCCCCCTCTCAGCTCTTCACTCCCAGGACCATGGCACCTGCGAGGACTCTCAGCGCTCCTCACACCTGCACAGCCAGCCCCCTTCCACATCTCACTTCACAGTTTCCCAATAATCTTCTCTCCAGTGTGAGAATTATCACTTCCTGAGACTCCCCGCTAGGCTGCTCCCCTCTTGTGCTCCTCTCCACACTGGTGGACTCTGGCCTCCTTCCTTCCCACCAGCCTCAGCTCCTCTGTCTTTGGAGACTCCTGGATCCAGGGCCAGCTGCTCTCTGCTCCTCCCCACCCAGGTCTGTCTCCAGCATTTTGGAAGCTTTGCTTCCCACCCACCTCAGGTCAAGCTGCAGATGTGACCAGGTCTTCTGCCACCTAGCAGAGAATCCCATGGGCCTCCACTGCTCATGATGGAGAAATGACAGCGATTCCCCACCAGTCAGCAAGAGCCTGCACACAGGAAGCTGGACAAGCCCCCTGCTCTGACCCTGAACTCAGGGGCTTTTCACTCAAATCTCACATCAGGCTTCTTGGCAAAGTTTTCCTCTATCACAGTCAAAACAAATAGGCATGTTATACATTCTAGGGTTTGTAATTAATAGTTGAATTAGGTAAAAATAATCTAAATTAAGGATGCCACCTAAGCAGTCACCCTTGGACCCAATGCAAGTCTTTTTGTTTTCTCTTCCCATTAGTTTGCACTGACGGTAGAAAAGCAGCCACCTGATCTTACAGCATCCATGATGCTCTCAGATAACCCTTCCACTCCCTCTGTGGACCATAAGCCCTTAGCCTGCTTCAGAGCTATGATGACACATACAATTCTGTGACCAGGGAGAACTGGAAGCAATGTACCATGTGCTGGTTGAATGACCTCAAGAAAAAGCCTAGTCTTCAACATTCAGTTCCAGAACTTTCAGGCATCTGCCTCAAGGGATGGAGGGCTCCATGGAAGACAGACTTAAGTGCTTAACCTTCCAGTCTTGTCACCCTCTTCCCAACCAACCCTCTCCAAGGACAAGAGCTGTTCACAGTCAATAAATGGGCTAAGGAACTGGACAAATGCTTCACAGAAGATATACAGGTGATTAACAAATATATGAAAAAGAGTTCAACATCTCTAGTAATAAAAGAAATGCAAATTTAAAACACCCTAAGCTTTAATCTTTCTCCAATTAGAATGGCTATTATCAAGAACACAAGAAATAATAGGTGTTGACAAGAATGAGGGGGAAAAGACACACTTGTACATTGTTGGTGGAGTTGCAAATTGGTGCAGCTACTCTGGAAAGCAGTGCGTAGATTCCTCAAAAAATTCAGAATGAACCCACCATTTGACTCAGCCATCCCACTCCTTGGTTTATACCCAAAGGACTTAAAATCAGCATACTATAGTGATGCAGCCACATCAATGTTTATAGCAGCTCAATTCACAATAGCTAGTTTGTGGAATCAACCTAGATGCCCTTCAATAGATGAATGGATAAAGAAACGGTGGTATAGATACACAATGAAATATTATTCAGCCATACATAAGAATAAAATCATGGCCTTTGCAGGTAAATTGATGGAGTTGGATAATATCATGCTAAATGAAATAATCCAATCCCCAAAATCCAAAGACTAAATGTTTTTTCTCATAAGTGGATGATGATACAAAATGGGGTGGGGGTTAAGGGGGTAAGAGAAGAAAGGAGAAACTGGTTTGTGTAGAGGAAAATGAGAGGGGGAGGGGGTGGGGGGTAAAAAAGATAGTGGAATGAGACAGACATCGTTATCTTATGTACATATATGATTATATAAATGGTGTGAATCTACCTCATGTACAACCATATAAACAAAATGTTGTACACCATTTGTGTACAATGAATCAAAGTGCAGCCTGTAAAAATAAAAAAAAAATTGAAAATTAAAAAAATACCTCCCCGATGTACCAGGATGAGACAAGAAAATTCCACTTCCCCAAGACTCCTACCTTTTCAAACAGCCCTGAAACAAAACATCCCTGATTCCAGATGACTCACTGACTTTATTGACTCACTGAAGAGACAACCATAGTTGTGAGTCATTGCTGGCTCACATCAGAAGCATGCACAGATGACTACAATTCCAGTAGTGCCGCTCACTTACCGAGGTTCCCTGCTGCAGATTTAGTCTGTGCCCACAGACCATAGGTATGTGTGCCCATAGGTGGATGGGTTATCTTAGCAAGACTTCTGTATCTCAGCAAGGAACATGACAATCCATTGCTTACCCCAGATTAAGGGAGAAAACTCCAATCCAAACCCTAGTGTAACAGCATCACCTGAGTTAATCACCTGTGGATTTGTAAGATTCCCTCACAAAATTCTACTCAATGACGAACACCTGGGTGACCCCGGGGCACGTGATGGGAACTGTCCAGCACTAAGAAGAGGTCCTTGAATGACAAGGAACCCCGGAGGGTAGCCCTGCCACCTCCAGGGAGGATTCTGTTCCCACCTCTAGAGTATCCTCCTCTCCTGGCTGCCTCAGTGACGATAGTGATGAAGAGCTGATGTTTTCAGAGTCCTTGCTCTGTCAGGTGCCCTGTCAGAGCTTGACAGGAAATATCTGGCTTAACTTCAGCAGTAGATGCAGCTATCCTCCCTGTTTTATAGAAGAGGTCTGTGGTGATATTTATATACTTGAGGTCACACAGCTATAAGTAACTAAAACCAAAAGACCTCTGACTCATGTCCTTGGTGGGGCTACAAGGGGTCACTGCCCATGAGAGTGAGCTAGGGGAAGCTGTGGAAGGTGACAGTGTGACAAGGTCTTGATCGAACTCCCTACAGATGAGATTCTGAGAGGCTGAGTTCTCCATGAGGTCACTCACTTCCTATTGACTCCTGTCCTGGTGTTATATCTTTGTTGTGGATGAGGAGACACTGAGGTCCAAAGAAATTTAGTCACATGACTGAACAGAAGAAGGAAAGAACAGAAGATGATATGACCTTGACCTCCACCTGCAACAAACTGCCCTGGGAAACTACCCCATCTTTTTGATTCACCACCCAGGGAGCCAGCCTGCCACCAGATAGACCTATCAGAACTTTTCTGCTTTTAGTAACAATCTAGAAAGCTAAACATCAATTTATGCAACAATCATCCCAAGACAACCAGGATTCAATAGCTGAGAACTTCCAAGCCTCTTCCCCATTTCCAATTTAGGATGCAAATCAAACATGCACCTTAACTAGTTCCCCGCACCAGGAGGCCCCTTTTGTAGTCAGCCTGAGTCAGCATTCTATGTTAGCATCTCTATCCAGCCTTCTCTGTCCTTCACTGCAAGACGCTCCTATACCTGTCTGCCTTTGAGTCTGCCAAACAGAAGAAATGGTGGTTAACTCTTGCACAGGGAGCTCTCAGTATAAAGCCTGTACTTGCTCTCACTGGTTGGTCTCTATCTCCTCAGTGGCCTAAGACAGCATATGAGGGGAAGATCTGAGACTCAGTTCCAAGATCTGGGCTTCCAGAGTTCATTTTCTTAGCTCTGGCTGAGAATGCAGAGCCTGCTCCTGATCCTTCAACTCTACTCTCAGATAACCAGCTGCTTCTGCCAAGCCTTTGTCGGTGGCTGGCTCCCAGAACAATCTACCAATTTCGTTACAATAATCTAGCCCAAGTGTTCTCAGCATGATCACTGTTCACATTATTGTCCCTTCAGTCTTTTGTCCTGGACTAGAAGTGTGTCCTGAACGTTGTAGGACGGTAGCACACACCTGGCTTCTGGTTACCCAGGTGCCATTACCATCTCTACAGTTATGACAAGCAAAGCTGTCTCTAAACAGTGGCGTGGTTGGGGGAGGGTGGAGCAAAAGCTACCCTGAGAACCACAGATCTAGAATTGTGCTTCAAAAACCTGCAATGTCTAACTTATCACATGGAAATCATTTTAAAAATGCAGAGCGATTCCATAGGCCTGGGTGGTGGTAGCATAAAAAGACTGGGCTGCATGCCAACTTCACAGAACATTTCAGCTGTTGATTCAGGAACAAAGCTTCATGCAGGATACAGGTGATGCCAGTGGATTTGCTGTCCTGGTGGAAAATGAGCCACTGAACAAAGGAGGGGACTGGGCTCATGTAAGTCATACTGAGAGTTTCCTTAATTAATGAGTGTGTCAGCTTGGACACTAAGGAATTTGGTGTCTGTTTTATTTTTATTTTTATTTTTATTGTAAACAAATGGGATACATGTTGTTTCTGTTTGTACATGGAGTATGGTGTCTGTTTACCTGGGCAAGATGGGAGGGAGTCTGGGGTCAGTAGTCAAGCTCGGGGATTTATCTTACTGGGCCTAATGAAGGGCCTGGGGTCAGTGGTTGGTATCTGGAAAAGGATTTATTTAGGGAAGGATCAATGCTTTGACCTTTTCCAGAGTCTGTCATTTCTGACTTAATGGATATCTCCTCCCCGGGGCCTGTCTTGTCACCAGGAAAGGATCAATGTATTGCCTTCTCCCTATTCCCTTTCCCTGGGCCACACTATTTTGAGGTTTGTGATTTTCCATATCCAACAGGTGGGGCCTGAGGGTCTGCATTTTCAACAGCTCCCCGGTGATGACCATGTTTTTTCTGGTATGAGGACAGCACTTTAGAGGCAAAAGTCTACATTAGAAGAGGTTGATTCAGAGGGCCTCGAGTGGGGCTTAGGCAATTGTATTCTAACAAGGACAGTCAATGTGATAACCCTTGTCATGTTCTAGTAACTGTGGGGCCAGTGCTCAGGGTTCAGGTATGCAGAGCAGAGCCTGCAATCCCATGAAAATGCCATTGTAAAATGGTGCACAGCTGTGACGAGACATTGTCCCAGCAGCCCTAAGTATGTTTGGCTTTCTGCCTCAAGGCACCATTGGAGAGAGGCGCTACAGGAGATGGTGTCTCAGGGCTCTGACTGCAGGAGGAGGAACAGATTCTGGCTTCCTGGGGCAGACATGGGCTATGTTCAAGGTAAAGGGAATTTCACAGAAGCTCAAGGAGGAGGTAAGTCAGGGGATGCCACAGCAAGGCCAGTCAGCAAGACTCCTTTAATTAAAACATTTCCAGTTTTTCTTCTCCAGAAGTGTTAACTCAGCTTAAGACTGAGTAAGAGACAGAGAAGAGGAGGGACCAGTACACACATACCCCAGAGAAAAATATTAACCTATCTTGGTATTGAATATAGATTGACCATCATTTATTCTGCATCTTTCACTCTAAGGGCTTGGATTTCCCATCAGGAGAATTAATATAATGATTCACTGTATTAAGGTCCTTGAGTTACAATTTAGTTTATTCATATTCCATGTAATAATCTAACAGATGGGAGCAGGAAAACAGGATGCAGCATAGACAGAGAAAACCTAAATTTCTCTATTGTTACTCTGATTCTCCAGTAGGAGCACACCTTAAATCCTCTTGTATGTAGAAGTCCAGAAGGAATTACCATTGAAAGCTATCCCTGTGCTAGATACATTATTTACTTTATCTAATTTAACTTTGAACCACCCTTATGTGGTAGATATATCTTTTTTAACCTTCATTTTTCAGACCAGGAGACCAAAGCCTGAAGAATCTGAGCAATCCTTCCCTATTCTCTGGCCAAAGAGACTGAACCTGGGGGGCCCTCCTTAATTTCTCTCTCCACTTCGTTCACTCGATTAGCAATCTGCCATTTGCTCTCCTAATCATGGCCCAGACGTCCACACGTGGAGCTGCAGTCCAGGCACCGCGGCTGGGAGAGCCTCCTAGTTGGTCTTAGGTCTTCCAGTTTTGCTCTCAGCCAGTCTGCACTCCCCAGAGCCACCAGAGTGGAATTTCTAAACTGCAAAGGTGATCTTGTGACCCAGCTCCGTTCTTCTCCACCCCCACTTCATGCTCGAATGCTTCCTACTTGACTTGATAAAAACCTAAGCTGCTTATTTGCTTACTAGGATTTACCTGCTACCTTACATGTTCTCCCAAATCCCCCCTCCTTCCTCCCTGTTCCCTGTTCTCACATGCTGTCTTCAGACTGCTTTCCTTTCCTTCCTTTCAGCATCTCTAGGCTCTGTCTCTTAAATGCCATTGTATAGGACCAAAATGCTCTCTCTCCCTGGTTCATCTCCTCTCTTGGGTAAGTTTGACTTATCGCCCCACACATCCCTTCCTCAGGGACACCTATGGCTATCGCTGTATGTTCCCCTAGAGCCCTGTGCTTTCCAGTCATGACACATAACACGCTTTGTCATGGTGACCAAGCAAAGTCACCTCTGGGATCCCCGAATGAGGAGTGTGAAATTCAGTGACTGAGCAAGCAAGACACCCGCCCACCAGCCACTCCCAGCTTAGGACAGAGCCTGAGCCATACAAAGCAGGCACTTCCTGCAGGCTGCAGGACTCAGCCGTTTTACTAACACATCTTGAGAACCACACGGAAATTTTTCTACACGTGTTCCTGATCTCCTCTCCTCCTCAAGCAGTAGGTGTGTTTTGTGACTGATGACTCTCCGTGATCTCTCAGCTGCCTCCACTCCCTTTTCCTCCACAAGCACATTCTCCAATAAATCTCCTCATGCCTGTTTGTCAGAGGACCACAGCTCACAAGCTCATTAAATTATCTCTCCTTCCTAGAACATGCATCATGTGAAAGAAGGAGCTAAGCCTGCCTATTCACCACTGTAACTTCTGTGCCTAGCACATAGTTGCCTCTCAAATACTTGTCAAATACCTGACAAGTGTATACCATTAAATGAAGGTTACATTGAATGTTGCTTTCTGACTCCAAAGCCCTTTCCTTTTTAAAATCCCCAAGCTTCTTACCCACGGTCTCTGATCTACACACACATACACACACACACACACACACACACACACACACACACACACACTTAGGGAGGAAGGGAAAAAAGATACATTTCTAGGCCTTTTGTAATAACACACAAAACCACCAAGACTAGTGCTGTATTCCTAATGCCTATAATGATACTTGATACATTTTTAGGCATTGAATAAATTTTTGCAAAAATGGATGAGTGAGTTCATTGAACAATCCACGTTTTTGTAGTTTCAATTTTGTTGATGATGTTTCTCCACATTTTGTTCTGGAGGAATCACAATACTCAACAAAGTATCTCTAAAGCCCTTGGAGTGTTTCTCCTGACAGATTAGAATCTTCTTGAATGTCTAGGAGATATGCTTTAGACATTTCCAAATAATAGATTAGAAAGTAAACTATTACCAGTTTGTCTTCAAGAAAGTAATGAATCTTGCTGAATCACAGCATCCCCATCAAAATCATCCAATCAAAGCACCATCAGCACAAACCATGCCCAAGGCCTGTGCTGAGAACACTGAGTCATGAAAAGAGGCCAACGTGGCTTCTGTCACTGATGCCTCTGGTATAGCTGGAGATGAGAACCTGCACACAGATACCTAATACTGAGAGGACCTCACAGATGTGCAAAGTTCCAGTCATCTTTTAAGATGTGTTGTCTTCACCTCCATTATAATTTGGATAGGAAGTGTCACCTAAAAGCTCCTGTGTTAATGAAGGACTATTCAGAGTTGCAATGATAAGATTATGAGAGTTGTCACTCATAGAGGATTAATCCATGTGATGCATTAATAATTTGGATGCAACACTGGGTGGCAACGGTATACAGGCAAAATGTGGTTGGAGGAAGTAGATCAGAGGGGACATGGCCTTGGGGAGTGTGATGGGCTGACAGATCTGGCTCCATGAGAATGTTATAGGTCAGATTCTAAGGGAAATGACTAAACAGACTCCATTTTGCTCTGAGACTCTATGTTATGTAGGAAATAAGTTTCTCCCATGGGAACACCCCATCTCTGTGCCCATCATCAGTTACTTGGTGTGACATGTTTAATAATATACAATGGCAACTCCTATGTAGTAACCAATGTACCATATAAATGGTAATTGTGTGGATGTTAGCAACCATTCTTTAGTTTGTACCTAGGTAAGGGTCATTCTGACCCACTTCCCCCTCTGTCGATGATCTCATGATGTTAATGTGTAATTTCAAATCATAGCAACAGACACTTATGATTAATGTGATTTTTGGTATAAGAACCCCTACAACCCTGTGCTCGGGGCTGTTCTCCCAATAGCCATTTTTTGGGGGCATTGTGTGAGACAGTCAGCCGGCCAGCTTAATAAAGACTCTCAAATTTGGACTTCTCAGTGGTGATCGATCTGTTCTTAATTTGCACCCCAAACAGGGAGTATATCTTGTCTCCCTGGTAACACTCTGATTCCTGGGTGCTATGAGCTGATGACTTTCCTCTACCATGTCTTCCCATCTGATGTTATCTTTCACCTCAGACCCAGAACAATGGAGTCAGCAGACCACAGACTGAGACCTCTGAAACCATGGTCTCAAACTAAGGTTCTCCTCCTCCAAGTTGTTCTTACCAGGCATTTTGGTTGCAGTTATGCAAAGGTGACTTACACAACCTCTGTTAAGTCTTTTCAAAAACCTAACTTTGGAATCTTTTTCTCTTTGCACTTTGTTTCACTTATCAGTCTATTTTGATAGTTTATTGGTCATGTACTTATTATTTATCCATTGTTTATATAAATTCATATTTGATATGTTTCATGTGCCAGGCGTACAAATAACACATAATATCTAGAGCACTGTATGGTTAAAATAATTACTACCAATTCCAAATTTCATATTTTTCTCCACTGGGACCAAAACATGGTGAGACTGAAAAAACTAATGCATCAGTAAACACTTTATAGATTATGGTGTTGAAACTGGAAAAGGTTGGATTTTGTCAGCCTTCGATTTGAATTATAGCTCTGCCATTTACTAGCCGTGTAAATGTTCATTATATTGCTGTGAACCTAAGTTTCTTGCAAAATGTGAAATTATGACTTAATATAGTTATAAAAAGCAGGTGCATTTATTTATGTAATGGTCTCATCATAGAATGCCTGGTACATATGAAATAATTATTTAATAAACAGCAGCAATCAATGCATAAAGGTTTATCACATGACTAATTAAAAGATGTGCAAACCCAGATCTAGCTCCAAGTCCAAAGTTCTCTTGAGGATACACCGCATTGTCTAGAATCAGCTTCTTTATAGAAGGAAGTAATTTTAGGTCATTTGCAAACCTTCAGAAAAGTCTGGCAGAGTATTTTTTTAGTTTAAAAGAGCTAAACATAATTGATTTCAATTGAAATAGCTATTTCACTGAATTTTGAGTCATCATTAGGCAATTCTTTTTTTTTCTAATTTTTATTGTAAACAAATGGGATATATGTTGTTTGTACATGGAGTAAAGGCATACCATTTGTGTAATCATAAATTTACATAGGGTAATGTTGTTTGATTCATTCTGTTATTTTTTTCCCTTCCCCCCCACTCCTCCCACCCCTCTTTTCCCTCTATACAGTACTTCCTTCCTCCATTCTTGCCCCCCTCCCTAACCCTAACTCTAACCCTAACACTAACCCTTCCCTCCCACCATTATGTGTCATCATCCAGTTATCAGAGAGATCATTCATCCTTTGGTTTTTTGAGATTGGCTTATCTCACTTAGCATGATATTCTGCAATTTCATCCATTTGCCTGCAAATGCCATAATTTTATCATTCTTTATGGCTGAGTAATATTCCATTGTATATATATATACCACAGTTTCTTTATCCATTCATCAATTGAAGGACATCTAGGTTGGTTCCACAGTCTGGCTATTGTGAATTGAGCAGCTATGAACATTGATGTGACTGTATCTCTGTAGTATGCTGATTTTAAGTCCTTTGGATATAGGCCAAGGAGTGGGATAGCTGGGTCAAATGGTGGTTCCATTCCAAGTTTTCTGAGGAATCTCCACACTGCTTTCCAGAGTGGCTGCACTAATTTGCAGCCCCACCAGCAATGTATGAGTGTACCTTTCTCCCCACATCCTCGCCAACACCTGTTGTTGCTTGTATTCTTGATAATCGCCATTCTAATTGGGGTGAGGTGGAATCTTAGGGTGGTTTTGACTTGCATTTCTCTTATTAGTAGAGATGTTGAACATTTTTCATATGTTTGTTGATTGCTTGTAGATCTTCTTCTGTGAAGTGTCTGTTCATTTCCTTAGCCCATTTGTCGATTGGGTTATTTGCATTCTTGGTGTAGAGTTTTTTGAATTCTTTATAGATTCTGGAGATTAGTGCTCTATCTGAAGTATGATTGGCAAAGATTTTCTCCCACTCTGTAGGCTTTTTCTTCGCATTGCTGATAGTTTCCTTTGCTGAGAGAAAGCTCATTAGGCACTTCTTGAACATCCCAGAGATCCCTGTATCCAGCACCACTGCAGGGTGCCTCAATTAGCTTTGTGTTCGGCAACCAAGCAACATCAAACATGACCACAGCAGCTGAGATGCTTAGGGGATTATCTCATTCATACAAAGTTGGGGCAGATCCAGGGCTTGTGCCACAGCACAACAGCCACAGGGAACCAGGCTCCTTCTTCTTGCTCCACCTTTTATATTCACTGCCTCCAAAAGGATCCTGAACCTTGATTAACTTCAACATCATCATGTTCTATGTTTCAGACAGAAGGAAGGCGTAAGGGAGATGTGTGAAGTAGTTGCAGGCAAGAACAGTGCTACCAGCCATGGCTAGCTGCGAGGGAGGGAGTCGTGAGTTATCATGGTAACCACGTGCAGCCTCCACTACTGTGAGGAAGACAAAGAACAGGTCTGAGATGGGGAGACATCAGATAAGTTCTGTGAGCCAGCAGACGGTATCTGCTTCAGGAAATCTGAGAAATTTGTTCTGTATTAAATTGTATAACATGTTAAGTTATTTTATTATTCTTTAATCTAGAAAAGTTTACATATGTTTTAAAACCCTCACCTTCTAGGGTGGTTGTTTTAGTCAGCTTTTTCATCACTGTGATGAAAAGATCTGACAAGACCAATATTAAGGAGAAAAAGTTTATTTTGGGAGATCTCAGTTTCAGAGGCCTCAGTCCATAGACAGCGGCTCCATTCCCCTGTGAGGCAGAACATCGTGGAAGAAGCGTGTTGTGGAGGAAAGTGGTTCAGAACATGATCAGGAAGCACAGAGAGTCTTCACTTGCCAGATATAAAAAATATACCCCAAAGGCATGCCCCTAGGGACCCACCTCTGTCAGTCACACCCTACCAGCCTATAGTTTCTGCTCTGTTAATCCTGCTCAGAGGATTAACTCACTGATTGGGTTAAGACTTCATAACCCAATTATTTCACCTCTAAACTTTCTTACATTGTCTTACATGTGAGCTTTTGGGGGACACCTCATATCTAAACCATAATAGTGTTGATAGATGAAAAATAAGTCTCATTATGGATTACCTCTCTAAATTCATACATGTAATGAAGTCCTGGGTGGGGAAGAGAGTAAACATACCTTTATCATTAAAAAAAAAAATCTCCAGTCTTTCATCTTTCATGTCTGTCATTAAATTTCTCATTGATTCATTCAATACCAAGACAAACCTTAAAAAGCATTTTGCTAAGAAAAGGATTCTAGAACCAAATGTCTACTTATTGTATAACTACATTCACTTATCAGTCTGAAAACTTGCATAACCATAGGGATAGAAAATAGATCAGTATTTCCCAGCAGAGGGTAGATATAGGAGCAGCTGGGTACAAAAATGGATTGGAATAGGGATGAACTATGTAGAAAGAGAGTTAGCCAATATATTGTTTCAGTCTTAGAAAGAAATTTTGCAAATTTGTTCTACGTTAAGTTGCATCAAATATTAAATTATGATTGGGGGTGGGGTTGTAGATCAGTGGTGTGCACTTGCCTAACACGTGAGGTACTGGGTTCAATCTTCAGCACCACATAAAAATAAATAAATAGAAGTATTGTGTCCATTTACAACTAAATTTTTAAAACTTTTTTAAAAATATCAAATGATTGTATTCTTTAAAGAAAATTGTAGACTGATAGAACTGTTTGATATGGTATTTGAGTGGTGAACATAGGATTTTATCCAGAGACTTCATATCATTAAGAAAGAATGTTAATGTGTGTAAGCTACAAAATAAAGAAATAACCAGGAAATTGGGGGATTCTAAGATGAAATATAGATGGTGAAAAGTGAATCTAACCATATGATAAATATATGACATAACTACACTATTGGGAGTAGGGAAAGAAAGCTTTAACCCAAGAAATTTTGGGAAATGATGATTATACTAAAAGTTGATAAGAGAAAGAAAAGAAACTGTACAATAAATCCTATGTTTTAGTTGGTAAAGCTGTTTATCATGAAGGTACAGGACAACAATTCTGAAACTAATTAATGTGTATATTGGGGTTGAGGAAATAGGTAAATAGTTGATATTTACCAACTATTAGATAGTAGATGTCAGGTTTTCCACCTCTGGAGAGGAAAATTATGGATAAGCAAGAACAGAAGACTACAACAAGCTTGGGCTAACTGAATTAGTGACAATAATATGAATCCATATTTATCTTAATGTGTATGTAAGATGGTTAGATACAGAAAAAATAACAGTAAACAGTGAATGCCTGGCTTAGCATTACATATCTGTGTTCCCTAATTCTGTCTCCTGAAAGAACTTGGAGCCATGGTATTCCAGAAGCAAGGATCACTCACTGTTTTTGAAACCAGACCTTGATTTCAAAATACCATCCTCCAACAACATTACCCTATGTAAATTTATGATTACACAAATGGTATGCCTTTACGCCATGTACAAACAGAGAAACAACATGTATCCCATTTGTTTACAATAAAAAAAAAGAAGAAGAAAAAAAAAATACCATCCTCCAATCACAGGAAACTGGGCCCCTAAGAGAAATGGCTCTCTCAGGGTTATGTCAGGGGAAATGCAAGTTGAATCTGGAACACTAGGTATTATCAGTGAGCTAGGAAGTAATCAAAACATAAAGTGATGGAGCATCTCAAAGGGACACAAGAGATGAACTAAATGGGTTCCCAACATCCAAAATTGGGGGAATTAATACAACAAAATAAACGATAGTATATGGGATCATAACAAAGTATAAACTAAATATAAATGAGCATATACTGATATAAATGACTGAATACGTCAATAAATGGGGAGATCAGACATATCTCCCATATAAAACATTCCAAATATACGTAGAACACCCTACCATACAGAAGGCAGAGCTTAATCTCCCCACCTTTTGAGTGTGGGTTTGTCTCAGTGAAACAATTCCAAATGTAGAGTATAAGAAGGAAAAACAGAATTCTACAGTGCATAAAACAGCCCAACCCTACTTCAGCAAGTGCTCAAGGGTATTGTCAGTGGTGTCATGTGAAATTACAATGTTTTAGGGAGGGAACTTCATCCCTGTGGTATTTTGTATTTCTAAAGGCCTATATCCCTCATCCAATCATGGGAGAGATCAGACAAACCCCATTGAAGGTCATTTCATGAAACCTGTCTATATTCCTCACAACTGGCAGCATATGAAAAATAATGAAAGACTGGGAAACGGCCACAAATCTACAGACTCTAAGGAAACATGACAACTTGAAAGTGGTATCTGGACTTGCTGCATAATCATAAAAAGGACACTAATGACAACATTGGAGAAATCCAAAGAAAGTTTAGAGCTTAGCTATCAGTATGTACCTCTGTTGTTTTCTTAGTGTTGACCAATGCACCACAATATGCAAGGTGACCCCAGGACCTAGTACAAGATCTGACACATGGGAGATCTTCACTGAACATTTGCCATATGTATAAAGGTGACCTTAATATCAAGTTCCAAGACCTCAGTCTTTCCAGTTTGGCTTTATAATCAGAGCCATGTTTGGAAACACCTGGTGAATTCTGAACTCATTCATCACCACTGAAGTGAAAGACCCCTGAGTTTCAGTTGGTAGTGGGGTACCAAAGTGCTGATGTCCCCCTTCAGCCCTCCTGCACAACACTGGCTCTGCAATGCCTGTAATGGTGACTATGTTAGGATCCAGCAGGTGTGACCTTGTGTACACACGACACTCACCCACATGCTCAGCACTCTGCCCAGAGCAGGGGAGCAGAAAGGGGGCAGGGACAGGAGTCATAAACCCTTTTCCTACATTCTTCACACTTATGCTTCCCTCCCTCAGCAATGGACTGGCAGTGTACTATTCATTAAGATGTGTTCAATGTTTCTGTCTGTGTCTCTAGGATTACTATAACTTCAATGATGTGGTGCTGGAGCTAATGAAGATGAGCCTTGAGCAGCAATTGGGATGAATATAGATCCCCATTTGCCACCTTAATTTCTTAAAATTAACCTGTTTATTCATGAGCACATTTATGAAGATCCCAGGTTAGCAAGTCCATGGCCTGCTTCTTTGAAGAGCTGAGAGTCTTGTTGGCTGTCTTCTGTTGCCCTCATAGGCTGCACTCCGAGCATCACAAACATGCACCAGGGGTCAAAGAACAGAGAGAGGCACCCATGGCTTCCTATTGTCCCCTTACCCCTCTAGAAAGACTCAGGTGCGTGACCTTCTGAGAGTGGAGTGTTTGTATACAGAATCACAAGCTGCTAGAGCAGAAGAATGCTTAGGAAACATCTAAGCTGACTTTTTCCCTGCAAGATGAGGGACCAAGACCCAAAGATGGTAGGAACTGAACAAGAGGCAGGTTGGCTAAGGCAGTTTGGCTAAGGCAGGTTGACTGACTGGAATGAGAAACCATTTTCCCATCTCCTTCTTTATTTGACACATTCTCCAAAAAAAAAAAAAAAAAAAAATCTGCATCTTTTCTTTTTCTTTTTCTTTCTTTTTTTTTTCCCATGAGATTGAATCCAGAGGCACTTAACTACTGAGCCACAAACCCTACCTCTTTTTATTTTTTATTTTGACACAGGGTCTTGCTACATTGATGAATCTGGCTTTGAACTCATGACCCTCCTCCCTCAGGCTCTCAAGCTTCTGGGATTGCATGCATGAAGCAACATGCCCAGCAACATTCTGCTTCTTTAATCAGTCTTGCAAAGAACCAGGTTTGTCATCTTCATTGAGAAGGAAGTTGATGGAAATGCTAAGAAGTCTGGAGATCACTTCCATTGAAAACATTAAATTTGTTTCAGTCATTTAAAGCCACTAGTCTGAGCCTCCTAATGAAGCCTGGGTCATATTGAATATGCTACTGATAGACCTGAATCCCTAAAGAGATGGGCAGCATCAGTGCTGGGAGTTGATTCCTCAGCAGGTCCTGTTACCTTCCTTCTGTTTCTCAGTCCCCCAAACTCACTGACATGAGGTGCCCTTTGTTATATTTCCCTCCTTTCCTTCTAAGCTCAAGTGCTGTTTACAATGAGTCTTGGTGGCTTCACATCCATAGGATGATGTAGAGTGTTATTGTGTTACTGCATTAGTTAAGATTAAACAGAAATAGTGAAACTGGGAAGAAATGTGTATCTGTTTTGCGAGAGCAGATGATTATTTGGGTTTTGTACTGCTTTTTATACTATCAAAGGCTGAAGATTCTAAGGGGTTCCTGCATGGGAAGAGATATAAAATTAAAACTGAGATTTTAGATGCTCCAAGAGGTTCAGAAAAAATTATTGATTCCCTATTCACAACAAAGTCTTTTAAACCTCTTTCAGCATTTGTTTTCTGATACCTACATCAGGCTCAGAATCATGTATCTTGTTGGGATTACTATCGGGAAGAGAACTGGGATGTCACCTTCCCAGTCTTCATTGAGTACCATGTGTGTGTTGTGGGAACAGGTCAACTGATTGCTTCTTCAGAAAGATTTTGTATTTGACATTCCCACCAAGAATGGCAGATGGACATGGAAGAGAAAACTGATTTGTTCAAGATCAGCATGTGCAGAACTGGGAAACCTGAGCTTTGGTCTTAGTTGGGTTCCAATCTAGCCTCATCTGATTTTGAAGAGGAGAGTTTTATTTTTTGTTTTTTTTTTTTTTTAAGATACCAGAAGATTCATGTCATTCCACAATTTAAAATGCTTCTTTAGACCCTCTTTGCTGTTAGAATAAGTTCCAATATCTTCAACATGTTCTGCAAGATCCCACAGTTTGTCCCCCACCCTGTCAATTCAACCTACTCATTTTTCTCTTTTTCCCTCCTACCCAAAGCATTTTAGCAGCAAACTTCATTCAGGGCCAACCTGCCCTTTTGTGCTGACTGAGGATCTTTGCACATGTAGCTCCTTCACCCTCTACCCTGGGTCTTTGAAAACCTGCCAACTTTTCATAGTTCAGTTCTCATTTTAAATATCACTTGTTAGAGGCTTTCCCTCAGACCTCCCAAAAAGCAAGGGTCTGGTAGTATTTTCTCTCCTGCTTTTGGTTAATTTCCTTGACAGAAATCTCAACTTGCAATTTTTGAATAAATATTTTCTTTTATTGTGTTTACTTGATTTATTTTATTGGGTCTGTCTATGCTTTTGAAATATAAACTCCATGAAAGTAGAGACTGTACCTATTTTATTTACTGCTGTATCTCCATCATCCATCACACTGACTGGCATCTGGTAAGCACTTAAAAACATTTGTTAAATGAATGAATGAATGAGTAGAGAAGTCATTCTCTATCCGCGTCTTAGTTCATCTTAGATGAAAATATGCTCTGACACTATCTACCCTACTTACTCTCCTGACTCCAAAGTGAGAGATGATTCTTCCCTTCTGTGGTCATCCCTTCCCAGCACACTGATTCTCCTTCGTATTTTTTTTTCACATTTTTCTCTCTCTGTTCAAGTTAAATGTTTAATTTGCTATATAGATATTTTTTTAAAAATGTTTTGATTCATTGTACACAAATGGGGTACGACTTTTTATTTCTCTGGTTGCACATGAAGTAGAGTCACACCATTTGTGTAATCATACATCTACACAAGGTAATGATATTTGTGTCATTCCATTTTCTTTCCTTCCCCTCTCTCCCTCCCCACCCCTCATTTCCCTCTACACAATCCATTCTTCCTCCATTCTTCCCTTACCCCCTCCCCCCATTATGTATCATCATCCACTTATCAGAGAAATTATTTGGCCTTTGGTTTTTTTTGGATTGGGTTTATTTCACTTAGCATGATATTCTCCAATTTCATCCATTTACCTGAAAATGCCATAATTTTATTCTTCTTTGTGGCTGAATAATAATCCATTGTGTATATATGCCACAGTTTCTTTATTCATTCATCTTTTGAAGGGCATCTAGGTTGGTTCCACAATCTAGCTGTTGTGAATTGAGCTGCTGTGAACATCGATGTGGCTATGTTACTGTAGTATGCCGATTTTAAGTCCTTTGGGTATTAACCAAAGAGTGGGATACTTGGTTCAAAAGGATACCTGGGTCCATTCCAAGTTTTCTAAGGAATCTCCATACAGATTTCCAGAGTGCCTGCACCAATTTGTAACCCCACCAGCAATGTATGAGTGTACCTTTACCCCCACATCCTCGCCAACACCTATTGCTGCTATATAGATCTTACTATGCTAAAAATTGTAGAGATGAAAAAGTAAATTCCAAGTCAACAGATCTGAGTTCTGGACTTAGACATGCCTATCTAGCTCACAATGTGAACCAAGAAATTCAAAGTCTAGAGGACCTTGTTTCTTTACTTTTTATATTGAAAATATTTGAAGAGATGAGCCCAAAATGCTTTTTTGCACTTGGAATATCACCTAACATTTATTGTTTGTTTACCTTTCATCCATTAACCTCGGCAGCTTCATAAGCTGACTGCTTGATACAAAAAGTAATGGCCACCCAAGTACATGTTTGGATATATTGGTCAAAAATAGAAATCCTATTAATTAATTTATATTCATGTCGCAAAATTTATCTCAGAGCAAAAACTAAGCTTCCAAATGGCCTGCCCCTGAGCTAACATTCTCTGCCCTTGCTGTGTATCAGGTGCTTTCTAGAGTGGTTTGGGAGCTATGAAAGCTGGAGAAACAGAAGGTGAACAACATTATGTCCTCATGTGGTTCTCCATCTGCTCATTTATAGGTCTGCCAGAAATTTCCTAGCATGACTTCGCCAAAAAACTTCCCCTGTTTGTCCCAGATTACACACAACTCCACCCTGGCAGGAAGGTCTGCATTGGGAACCAGTTTTGGAGAGAGTGGAAGTATGAGACACGCACTGTGTTCTTAGCATCCATTACCAAAGTCAGAACAGAGGGTGAATGGACAGGTGGATAAGAGATTACACAGTGGAATTTGAAGCCTGGATTTGACTCTCATGTGACTTGGGATAATAGTTTAACCATTTAAAAATGAGTTTCCTCATCTTTGACAGAAGCATAATAATAATTAAAGTCATTCAAGTTGTTGAATGGGTTAAAAATAATACCTACATACCCCTGGACCATGGTCATCATTCAATAAGAATTGTTTTTGTTTGTATCTTTTCTATAACTTGACTAAAAACGAAAGAATTCTGATATAGACAAAGAAGTTCTATTTTGTATTAGCTCTATCCAACATATTGATTTTCTGTGTCAATATTGTACAGTTTATTTGAATGTGATCTTTAAAGTGCTCTGAAAGTCAAAGCACTTAGAACAGGCTAAATTATAATTAACATTAGAAGAGAATAACCATAGATATCATAGTTTTTCTAACTTACCTAAAATCTCTTGAGTGCTGATCATAGTATATTATATTTACAAGCTTTGACCTTCTTGGTGTTATGCTTTGGGTATGAGATATCCCCCAGGGCTCATGTGTTAATGCAGGAGGTGAAATGATTAAATTAGGAGCTGTAACCCAATCTGTTCATCCTAATTTAAATGATGTTCAAATGGGTGTTCACTACAGGGAGTTGGGGTGTAGCTAGAGGAAGTTAGGTCACTGGGCACTTGCCCTTGGGGATTATGTCGTTATGTCCTGTCCCAGGTTCCTCTCCCTCTCTGCTTCTCAGCATTAATGAGCTGAGGTGCTAACCTCATCTCAGGCCCAGTGCAGTGGCACTGGCTGACCATGGACTGAGGCCTCTGAAATTGTGAACCCAAAATGAACTTTTCTTCGTATAAGTTATTCCTGGCAGGGATTTGGTTCACAGCAATGAAAAACTCACTAAAGCACTCAGTTATATCACGGAAGCCAGAAAGCAAGTGTGCAACAGCACTCTGAGGCAGGTGACATTTTTAGTAACTCCAGGCCTCCTGGGGGTCCCTACCCCTGAGGTGTTCCCTGAGCATCCAAACTTTTTCTCTTATTTTTCTTCGTTATCCTCCCTCTGCTTATCTGAATTACTGAATTATATGTCTTATGTCTACCTATAAAATGCAAGCTCATGTTTCCTCTTCAATAAATTTTATGCTCTGAGAAGCAGGCAAGAGGCACATTTCACCTGAGGTCTGTGATAGCGCCATGCTGTTTAGGGCCCTGATATGCTGACATACTGGCAGCTATCAACATCTCTCACACTTGGCAGATCAGAGAATCATGATGCCTCCTTCATACCAGTGAGGTGGCCAGTTATTTAATCTTCACACACTTGTCCTTCTGGCCTCAGCCACTGACTAATAATCCCTTCATTCTCGAGGATCCGAGTCTCTTCTGGACTCTGCAGTAAATGATCTTAGACTTCCAATGCAACCCCCCTCCATTATACTGATGGAGAAATAGAAATCCTAAGAGATTATTTAACTCAGTTTATACCTTGCAGCTAAAAATGACAGCTTTCTGTCACAATGTGTCAATTATTATTACAAGATATAATCCTTGCAGTCTCACTGTTCTGTATTGATTCATTTTGATTTAATAGGAGCCTGCTATTAAATTTGCATTTTCCTAGGATAGAGAGCTTGCCAAATTGGTAGTAATTAATACTTTATTCAGGCTAGCTGAGAATCATTTGGTAGAGCAGAACAAGACCAAACAAAATTCCCTGGGCAGAGGAGGGACCTGACAGGACTTGAAGAAGTGAAAAGTAAAGGTTGTGTTGCAGAACTGACACTGGATCAGGCAAGGTGGGTGCTGGTGACCTGATATAGTGGCTTCCATACAGTGGTGATGAGGAAACCTGTTCAAAGTGGGTGAAACTGTAAATTGAATACAAAGAAGGAAAATGATGCCGATATTTTCTGGAGTTTTTCTCAGAGAGGAAGTTTACAAATGAAAGAGCCACAGAGAAATGTAAGGTCAAATGGGTGAATTGTAGAATATTTGCATGCTGTTGGAAATGATTCAATATCTAGAAGGAAACTGATAACAATGAGAAAGAAATATTGATCATAGGAGCAATGTCTTGGGTTGCAAATAGGTTTTGTGACCCAATGAATGTAATGAGGACTTAGCTTCATGGAGTTGAAATAACAGAGCTTTTTGGAAGAGAGTTGAGCTATTTAGTGGAAGAAAGACACAATGGTTCTGCTTTCTTTGCTTTGATTTTTTTAAATGAGATAAAAAGTGAGACAGGGACTGAGAGTAAGGAGAGAGAGTGGGTTGGAGATTTCAGAGATGAGAACATGTGGACATCCATCTCAGAATTGAAAAGAAAATGATTGGGGAAATACGGTAAAATTGCTCTATAGAACTGAAGGTCCACTTGAGTTCCATATTCAGAAATTTAAAGAGACAAGATAGACCTGTAGTCATCTAGCCTATTTTTCTCTAGCCTAGTTCAGCTGCTTCAGTTTAGAAGCAAAATGAATGGAAGCTTTGGGTAAAATTGGGTCTTTGCCAAGTAGACTAAATGAGGAGAGAGAAGCAAGGGGTTGGTAGCTTATAAAAGGCCTGGTTATGGAGAATGAGCATGGAATCTAGGAGGAAGGAAGGGACTGGAGACCTGAGGCAGGTAACAGACAATACAAAGCAGGAGGACCTGTGGATGGAGGTCTTCATGAGTACATACAGGAGATGGTAAAGTTGATAGAATCATGAAAATGAGAGCCTGTGTTTTGTAAAGGATTCAGAAGGTTTGAGTAATTAATAACCAAGTATAGTGGTTGGCTATGGGGGAGTATGACTGAGGAGAGGGAAAGGAGACCACTGGCAGTGAGTGAGTTGTAGGATGAGAATCTGATGTAGACCATGTCATTGGTAAGCAACATCTAGAATGCTGACACAGTACAGGGTAGAGGAGGTGGAGACCAGTGAGAGAGGAGAGGTGAGCAGTGAAAGAGAGGTGAAGAATCAAGCAGTGACTTCCAGACTTCATCTTCAGTGAGTAAGGAAGCCCATGAGGGAGGTTGGTGATTGATACAAGGTGGAATAATAGGTGGCAGAGACTGAAAACACATGATTCACAAGAGGTAGGGATGTTGGAAGAAAGAGGAAATGATGATGCTATGTGATTGTGAGGAGATTGGACTCCACCTAAATGGGGAAGAAGAAACAGCTCTCACTTGAGAGGCCTGTGAGGGAGCAGCTTCTCCATGGAAGGAATCAGGTTTCACAGTGACACACCACTGCTTGAGAACTTACAAGGAGGTTGAAAGAAATAGGTTTCTCTGTCTTTTCTTTCTCATACTAGACAATAAGTTGTAGAGCACCCACTGGACAATTTGGGATAGAGAATGTTTAATAATAACTTTGCCATCATAGCAGAGAAGGTGCAGATCTATCGGGTAATGATAGGTCATCTAGAGCCCTGTTTCTCAATCTTCATTGAGTATGCAAATCCCTTTGGGATTTTGTGAACATTCAGATTCAATAGGTCTTGTAGGTGGGATACGGGAGGCTGAGAGTCTTCCCAAGGAAACCAACTCCCATCTGATGGCTATCACTGCTGATATCTGCATATTCTCTAAGGAGCAAGGTTTTGTAGACTTGGACCAGCAAGAGTAGTGTCGGGTTGGGATGGTGCCACAGACACATTTAGTCAGGAATGTTTAGTTCTCTTGAGCCAACATTTTTGGAATCTGTTTTACTCCTCTTCTTCATCTTTCCATCTCTGAACCTGAAGCATCATATTTAGCATATATTTCCTCTAGTAAATACATCATTTTCGTTCCATTGGTGTCTGCAAATTATTCCAACAGGATCATTTGGTGCTTAGAGCCAGAGATGGGGCCATGAGTCATAAGACCTAATTTTAATTTCCATTCTACCACTAACCAGCTACACAAAGCAGTGGAAAAAATAATTTCCTTTCTGATCATTTTTATATACGATATGGGGATAATCATGCCTAGATGCCAGTGTGATGAGATTCAAATGAGATACTTGATATAAAGGTGTCTTGAAAACTGAAAAACAATGTAATTTTACAAGGTGATAGGTATTATAGGTAGAACATTTCTCCAGAATACAGTAACATGGAATACTGACTGGTGCTTGGTTGATTGATCAGTGAATATGCCTTATCAGAGGTTAAATACTTTTAATATGAAACCCATGGATATGAGGTTTCACAAGTGTTGTTATTCATTCTGTGTCTTCATAAAGTGCTACCAGAAAATGGCATAATATAAGTATCAATTAAAGAGTTGGCTTAACAAGATAAGAAGAATGTTATACTTCTGAGACATGGTGAGTGAAAGGTGAAAATAATTTTAAAGTCTGTTTATGCATTCTTTCATAAGGTTGATATTATCTGAAAGCAATAAATTGTTAATTCTGTTCCCCACAAAAACTTTAAAAGTGACCTCACTCATTTCTTGCACTTGTTCCCTCTTGAGGTCCCACCTCTCTCTGCAGTTGATTGGAGGCTGAGTCATGCAGGTGCACTTAGCCCAGGGAAGAATATTAGGCACAGACCAGCTGTGATTGCCTTCCACACTATTCTGCTCTGGAACAGAACACTGTATCCCAAAATGTGCTGTGAGGATTCAGGTCAAAACTTCTTCAAAGACTTCTTGGGTGGGTTGCTATATGTGGAAATGTATTTGTGAAGAATCTGGTTTCTGACAGTGAAACATATTTCTTTTTTCTTGGAGATCTTGCATTAGGGAGGATTGATTTTTCCCAGGACTCTGGAATTGCTATTGAAAAGCAGGGATTTTGGAGTTATAGTTCTGGGTTCACCTCTTTTTATCTGTGAGATCTTTACCAACTTACTCCATCTCTGTCATCCTCAGGCGTCCCATCTGTAGGATAGGGATAATGATAGGACCTTCCTTACAGGACTGAGAGTAAGAGACCCTGTGTATGAAGCAGGTGTGTAGCATCAGACCAAAGTAAGTGCTTAGTTATTAGTAGGAATGCATTGAAATCTGGGTAAAAGACTTGTCTTCATGATTTATAAAGAATCATCCAAATTCAACAGCAAAAAGTAGAAATGGACTAAAGATTAGAAGAGTTACTTAATAAACAAACTCTACAGATGGAAAGCAAACATGTAAAAAGATGTTCAGCACCAGCATTGGTTAGGGAAATGCCAGCCATCCACAGTGACATGCCAGGTCACACCCCCAGGAGGATGATTGGACTGGCCATCCCATAGCAAGTGTTGGTGAGGATGTGGAGCAGGTGGAGCTCTAGCTGGCTGAGGGCAGGGACCAGGTTGTAGATCTACTTCAGAGAAGGACTGTCACTCTCTTTAAATGCTGCACCAACCACTTCCACATGCCCCACCTATTCCTCTCCTAGCTCTTACCCAAGAGAAATAGTGTCCAGCCCTCTGGTGCTTTATATACACAGTTCATGTCTTCTTGTCTAACAACCCCAAACTGGAAACAACACAACTTTCCACAGCACTGAATGGATAAACATATTGTGTCTTAGCCACATATAAATTCTACTCAGCAATAAAATAAATTATTTATACACACACTAGTACCAGTGAATCTGCAAAGTATTGGATTGAGTGAGAAAATCCAGGTAGAAACAGTGTCCTTGTGTTGCAGGAAACAGATGGGTTGAGAAGCAGCAAGCAGCACTCAGAGAGGAGGAGAAGTTTATTTTACACCGACAGGCCCAGAGGAAAATAAAAACTCCAAATTCTGAGCCCTGATCCCTGTGATAGGCTGACATATTTGACTCCGTGGAAATATTATAGGACAGTCTATACGGGCAATGGCTAAACAGACTCCATTTTACCCTGAGATTCCAGGTTATGAAGGAAATGCTTCTCCCATGGGAATATCCTGCCTCTGAACCCATCATCAGTTGCTTAGCAAGACATGTTTGGCAACACAAAATGGCAATTCCTATGTAATGAAAAATTGTTCTCTTTTGGATTCTTATTTTTCCTAAACACTGTACCATGTCAACACTGATGTCAACTGTGATTGTCTAGATGTTAGTGACCATTCTTTAATTTGTACCTAAGTCAGATCATTTTGACCCACTTCCCCTTCTGCTTATGATTTTAGATCTCATGATGTTAGTTTGTAGTTTTGAATCATAGCGACAGAAACTTATGACTGATGTACTGACTTACGGTATAAAAACCCCTGCAACCCTATGGTCGGGGCTGTTCTCCCAATAGCCGTTTTTGGTGGTATTGTGTGAGACAGTCAGCCAACTAGCTAATAAAAACTCTCAAATTTGGACCTCTCAGTGGTGATCAGTCTGTTCTTAAGTTGGGTCCCACAACAATCCACAGTTTCTCCCAATATTTACAGGTTATTTGATGTCATCGTAGACCCATCCTAACATTGGGGCATTTTCCTCTTTTTAAAAAAAAATTTCAAATCTATGCAGTTGAAGGTCTTGTGCAAGGTCTCTAACATAAATCATGTTCACAGAACAGATAAGAAGAAACAGCTCTTTTTACAGACATCTATTACATTTCAGGAGTGAGATTCTTAGAGCAGTTGTTGACAATGCAACAGGCAGAGGCCCATGGTTAATTAGGCTTCCTGGAGAAAGGCTGAGGGAAGGGGAACTGACCCCTTCTGCAGGCGTTGGTATCTTACCATAAGGTTTTGTAATTTCATTTCACAACCAGGTCTGGTTTTGCCATCACACTGATATGATTCCCTCTATCCATAATCATAGAAAATGCAAACTAGAGAGACAGAAAGCAGATCAGGGACTAGGTGGGAAAGGAGTATGAAAAGACAGAAAACAATATTACCAGGAGACGGAGAAGTTTTCAGAGGAAAGGATGTGTCCATTAGCTTGATTGTTCTGAACGTAGGGTGGCTTCACAGGTACATACTGTGTCCAAACTTATCAAAGTGTTAAACAAACATGTGGCATTTACTATTTGAATTTCACTTCAATGAAACTTTTTTTTATACCAGTAATAGAACCCAGGTGCACTTAACTAGTGAGTCACATCTCCAGTCCCATCCCTTTTTTTTAGGTTTAAAGATAGGGTCTTGCTAAGTTGCTGAGGCTGGCTTTGAACTTGTGATCCTCCTACCTCAGCCTCCCAAACAGTTGGGATTACAGGTGTGTGCCACTGTGTCCAGTTCAATGAAACTCTTTAGACATAGAGAGCATATAGTGGTTCGCATCTCTTTTTGCCTTCCCTGTGCTTCTCAACCTGAAAGCGCTCTGTGATTTGACCCCATCTTAGTGTGAATCTTGCTGATTATTGAACCTTCTACTTACTCCAGATGGTTTACTTCAATCCCCCTTCTGCAAGACCAGATGATTTCTGCCTTCTGCCTCTCTGTTCATGTCATTTCCCCTGTGTGAAAGGATAAACCCTTTGTTTATCCTAATAACCCAATTTTTGCCCAAGACATTTCTGCACTTGTCCATTAAACACACATCCACTGGGAGCCAGTTAAGAAACAGAGCTGAGGATGGGGCTAGGCATCCATCAGGTTGAAGGCAGTGCTGGCCCCTGTTTTCCTGAGGCTCACAATCTGGTCAGAGGCATAAACAAGTCAATTTCTGTATAGTTAAGCATACATTTTTTATTTTTATCTACTCCTCCTTAATTTAATCAGTACATAAACCTCTGATACAGATTAACTGGGTGCTAGCTATAGGCAGGTACAGTAGGACAGGATGAGGTGGGTCATTGGAGTTGTGCCTTGGGGTATATATTTTCTCACTGGTGATAGGAGAAATCTCTCTTGCTTCCTGGTACCATGTCCTGAGCTGCTTTCTCTGTCATACATTTCCACCTTAATGTTCTGCCTCATCTCCAGCACAGAACAATAAAGACCTCTAAAACCATGAGCCACAAAATAAACTTTTCCTCCACTACATGTTCTTGTCAGGTCTTTTGGTCACAGAGGTGAAAGAACTGACTAAAACAGTCATCATGCTAATTATCTCCTTGCATGGGGACTGATGGACGGTCCTTTCCCCACAAGCCTAATGGAATACCAGGTGTCCCCTTCAGCACTGAAACCAGGCAGGGGAAGTGAAGGGAGGCAATTGGAGTGCTTTATGCAGCAATTGTTTTACAATGATGGACTTCAGTGTGTGCCAGATCCCTGCTACTGCCCCTACTTCAGAATATCCTTATGTCCAGGCTTCTGCCAGCAGAACGGAGAGCACCAGATAGGAAGAAGAAGGAAACGGGACATGGACTGGAGGAGAGACTGTCAGAGAGGCTCAACACAGAGGTTGGAAGTCCAACACCACCCTAGATCTTCAAAGTAGACCACTGAGTCTTCTGGGCTCCTTTGTTAGTCTCTTATCCTGTCCTTAGTTTCATCTATTTTACTCTTTACATTCATCTCTTGTTCCCTCTTCTGTGTTTCCCAGGACCCTTACAGCATCAGGTGCTTGAGATACAAGATGATGAACAGGAGTCAGTCCTGGCACCGAGGAGCATGGCACCAGGGCTTAGAACAGCAACATCCAATGGTCTAGATGACTTTGAGCACATCTCTATATTTCTTGAGCCTCTATATTTATCTTATTAAAAAGCAAGGGACTAGAGATGTTTTTTTAAATGTTTTCTTAGCTCTAAAGTTTACTGGCCTTTAAATACTATAGTGGTCTAGACACTCAGAGAAGAATGGTGTTTAATTTTCATGAACATGAGACAGGTAAGTTCTACTAGACTCTCTTCCATTGTGCAGGTAAAGGAACCAAGGCTCGAGGTTAAGTAAACTGCAGAAGGTAACTCACACAGCTAGTGAGTGGAAGAAGGAGAATTTGATACCAGGTAGTCTGACTTCATACGGGGCCAATATACCATTTGGCCCGTCTTGAATTTACTGGTTTATATTATAGCAGGCATGGCTAGCACCACAAGAAGTGGCCTAGGTGCATGGGTCCAGGTGTCAGAAATCCCTGTTCAAACTATGGTTCCGCCTCTTTCTAATGGAGCATTTTAGGCAAGTTGCTGAACCCTGGTGTGCCTTTGTATCAGGCTATCAGTAGGCAACTAACAAATTTTGGACTAGGAATCATTGCCATGCTAAGCTGTGCTTTATGATTCAAGAGCCATCCATTCCCTGACCCCTAGAATTTTGCCATCCTCTCTTTCAGTGTCCTATTGCCTGAAATTTCACTGTTATGATGACAATTCTTCAAGCAAAACATTATCCTTCTATTATGGACTTCTTGTTAATAAAAATGTTGCTGAGATTCAAGTATTGTCATTTGCCAAGATTTTTAAAAGTTTATGTCCATCATTTGACTGTTGATTCACAACAAGCAATTGACATTAAGAGAGATTTGTTGCATGATTTCTGTGTGGCACTTCTCTAACTATACTTTGATTCATAGTGGTAGCTCAGATATGTGTTCACTACCTTTATGTATGAACTGTCCTTGTCCTCATTTTACAGATTAAAAGTCTTAGTGCGGTGATTGGACTGATGGTTGTCCCGGTGGATGACATCAGTGTCGGTACCAGACAGGATTGGAAACAATTTCTTCATTCATCATTCATTCACTCATTTTTTTCAGCTTCTGATTCTCTTTGCAATTCTGGTTCCACTCATTTTAGCACGTGGGATCATTAAATATTTAGCCATCATGGAGGTGTGGAATTTGAGGTCAGAGTGTCTGAATTCAGTAGGACCCAAGTCACTTTCTTGGCTGTGTGACCTTGGGCAAATCTGTTCAACTATATAATTCTTAATTTTCTGAGAAATATCAATTCCAGGGTTAAATGGGAAGCGATGGGAGGAGTACCACCACCACAGGTAGGTGCCACCACCACAGGAACACCAGCCGCATCTAACATAACGTGACACTCAATATGAACCAGGAACTATTCTGAGCTCTCACGTGTATTACCTCCTTTAATCTGGTCTGTGAGAGAGTCATTAATATCCTTCCTATATTACAGATGTGGTAAATGAGGTCCACCCAAGTTACTTGCAAGTCCAGTGTCCCTGAGCTGGTCAGTGTAGAGCCAGGAGGGGTGCCCCAGTCTCTAAATCTGCATCCTATGCCTCCAGCCACGTCACCGTCACTGGTTCTGGATAACGCATGCAGCAAACTCACGAGGGCCCTCCATAAGAGGAGGCTTTATCTGGATAATTCAGGTTGTGAGGAGTCTGAAGGGGTTTGTCCACCTTTCCTAGAGGGTCTCAGTAGAGAAACTTGAAACACTACTCTCCATTCTTTGGCTCCTTTGAGCCCTAAACCTGGCTTGTACCTGCTCTAAGTGATCAGGTTGACAAACTAACAGGCATGGCTGGGTAAAGAGTCAGGCATGGGGTCTAATGGGGACAAGAGCTTCAGACGTGGAAAGTGTGTGTAAGGCACAGAGTTGGCCCCTGGTCTTCCACACGAGTGCTTGGCTCTGAATGCAGCAGGATGGTTTATCAGTGTTGGTCACTTCACTGTCCCATGCCATGTCCATCACATCTCAAGCTCTCAGACTTAAAGTTCTTCTGAGAGAAGTGTGATCCTATCAAGTGTTTTCACACTCCTGCTCTGCATCACGGTTGTTCCTTGAGAGTGGATGGGGGTGTGTCGGGGGCCAGGGGGTTCTGCACATTCACACCTGCTCTGCTGGTTCTCTGTCTTGCAGAGGGAATGAGCCCCTGCCCTGCTCCGGGTGTCATCTGGTCACCCCTTCTAGGCTGCATCCTAGTCTTCTCTCTGATCCTTAAAGGAATGGTCCAGGTGCCAAGTCATATTTTTCACACTTTCATTCATTTATTCACTCACCTCTTTGTTATTTCAGCCATTATTTACTCATATTCCTATGATGTGTCTGGTCAGGTCATGATGAGGCTGGAAGTACAGTCAGCAGAGAGTGCATGACCCCACGGGAAGTCTGAGGAGAGAACACCACACATGACAGTGAGAAGGAGAAAGTCCCCTTTCTCTTTCTTCTTATTTCAGACCATTCAGACACATGGTTTCTTTAATACAATAGTGTTTTCCTTCATGTTCATGTTTTAATTAGTGTTCAATTCACCAGACTTTGTGATGTCATTGGATTTGACATGAGACATTTGGTTTTGAGGCCTGGCTCTCTGTAATATGTAAGATCTTGGGCAAATATCTAAGACTTTCTGAGGATGAATTTATTCATTTCTGAAACCTCTAAAGTCAAAAGGTGACAATCAGCTGGAACAGCCATTTCCAGGCTTGTGTGCCACCAGTCAGAGCTTTTCCAAGCAGGATCACCTACATAATACTGCAGGTACCTGACAGAAATGCAGATTCCGGGTCCCTGCTCTGGACCTCTGGTTTCAGAATCTCTGACAGTGGGCTCTCCCAGTTTCCGTTTCTCTAGGTGATTCTCTCCTGCACTGAAGAACCACTAAATATTTTGGAATAGTGTTTTATCTGTTTAAGGCATTGACTTTATAAACATGGTTTTAGAAATTTTTATTCCATCCCCTTCCCAAGTTGTGTTGGTCTTTACCTATCTTTGCTCAAACATCTCCCTCACAAGCTACCTGTATAGGGTCCTTGACGGCATGTGGTTAGGCTTAGGACACACGGATGGAGTGAAATAGCCTTGGAACTAGGAGATCGTTGTTTGCTTTAAGCTCGATTCACCAGCTTTTTCAGAAAATCCTGTGATGCTTTTGAGTGTGTAATAGCCAGATGGGGATTTAGGCGGAAAGATGGAGGCACACAGCTGAACAAGAGAAAAGTCCCTGCAGCTTGAGAAAGGCAGAATGAAGTTGAGGCCAGGGTCTCGGGGAGACGTGGGAGCTGTGCTGTCATGTTTAACCTGTCTGGTTTGCTCACACAGGAGTAGATAGTATGTTTCTGCCTCATCATCTCCTGACTAGGCTTCTGTCATCCCTTAATGATCCTCCAGTTGGATGACCTCCCGTGTATCTGTTTGTGGCTCTAGTGGGGTGGGGAGTCAGGTTAACTTATTTCCAGGACTCTGGCAAGAGGCTGCTGGCTTGGTTGAGGTGGGACACACCTCCTGTGATGGCAGTCAGCAGGCTGAGGCCCCAGGGCCCTGGACCAGTCCTGCCTGCCCCTTAGGAAAGAAGTAACCTCAAGACTTGCCTGAGTTTGTGTTGCATGAGGACCTGGTGCACTGTCAGGCCCTCAGACCCTGAGAGCCCAAGAGAGACCTAAGTGGGTTCTGACAGCCATGGAGGGGCGGTCCTGAGGGAGGCTCTGTCTTCGAGGTCTACTTCAGCATTCTCCAGTTTTTCCCACTAAAAAAAAAAAAAAAAATTAGATTTCTCTTTGAATGAGTACCAGAATTGAACAGGGAAAGGTATGAAATAGCTGGACTTACAGCTTATCTCAGAGGTGATTGCATTTCAACTCATCCAGGCTAAAATTACTACAATCTTCTTAGAGGTCCTTTGGAATTTACTTTCAATTTAGTTGCTGTGCTTGTCAAAATAAGATGCAGAATGATACAGCAGTTTTGAAGAATAGTCTGTAAACCTAGACCGTGCTATGCTGATAAACAAATTCAAAACTGTTTGTTACAAAGCCTGACTTAAATTGAAACTCCAATTTCCTAACCACTTTACCCAAGAGCTCTATTGACTCCTTGCTCAGTGAGTCCCACTTCAGGTGTCTTTATACACCTCAATCTTGCTTTTTAAGACTTTCAGGAAATCGAAAGCTTCAACACAAATAACAGTTGTTACGAGGAACCTGAATTTTAGTTCTGATTATGTGATTTTCTCATCAAGGTCAAAGGTTAGTCTCTTGGACCTCACCTTTCTCATCCATAAAATGGGAGGGTGTTGACCTAGATCAGCATTTCTGATGCAGTGTTTTCTAGGATGAAAGTAAAATCCCTAAAACGAATTGCATGCCTCAATCAACAACTGGGGTTTTATTTTTTGGTCCTGGGATGCTTTACCACTGAGACACAACCCCAGCACTTTTTAGTTTTTATTTTGAAACAGGGTCTCACTAAGTCATTTAGGACCTCACTAAGTTGCTGAGGCTGACTTTGAACTCGCTATCCTGCTTCAATGTCCAGAGTTGCTGGGATTACAGGCATGCACCACCATGCCAGATCTAAGATATTTTTAATGTATCAGATTCTTTAATCCTAACTCCAGGATTAAGTATTTAAGAAATCTGTAATATCCCAAATCAAAAAGAGAATACATTCAAAAGTCTGTGATTTGATTGCAAATAAGGGACAATAGGGTAAAGGAAACCTAGGTTTGCTCAGAATCACTGTGAACTTGGGCAAGTCATTTAACTAATTTCCCCTCTGCTTTCTCTCTTCTGCTATCTCATCAGAGTTCTTTGGTTCCCATGAAATTCCAATTATCTGTGTATACAAATAAGCTCTCTTAGTCACATCATTTTGATAACCATGCAAAGTAGATTTAAAATAAAAGAAACTTAAGTACTTTTAATTTTTATTATGAAATATTATCAGGGATGGTAAGGGTAAAGTAACATAAGATCAAAAAACTGACAAGATTTTTCTTGATTATGTGTGTTCTTGTCCTAAGCAGAGCCAGGTCTTAAGTGGAAGATTCCTTTAATCAGAAGAGAGAATTTCAGTTAAGAGCAGTGGCTGTTGAATGTGGCGTTGACAAGAACCATTTGCCATGCCTGGCATGCAGTTGGGAATCTGGAGTGGCAGTGTGGGCCCCACTTGTAGTCTGATGAGAGTCTGACAAGGCCACCTGTTTGGGAGGACACGTGCAAAGATGGAGTTTGTATAGAGTTCAGATACTCTGCCTGTCATTGGAGTCTTTGAGCATTTGGAACATTCTCAATCTAAATCAATGAAAAGCATGAGCCAAGTGCAATATTTGTGCCTGTGAGAAACACATATACCGTGATGGAATTATGTGCATGTCAAATCATCTGCATTTTCTCAGCCTAGAATTTCTTACCTCCTATTTCTCCTATTTCTTTCTAATGAAAGCCTTTTTCTGATGTTTCCCTTTCGTGGTCCAGTCCATAACCCAGCCTTTGACACCGTCCAGCGGAGTCAATTTAGCGCGGGAGACAAACGAATAGCAAGGCTCTTGAATTCAGAACGGTTTATTGTAGATTCAGGAAACCCGGGAACCAGAACCTCGAACCTGGAACCCCAGCACTCGAGGAGAGCTGGCTTATATCCCCTCCAGGAGGTGAAGGGTAGGGCTGATGCCAATTATGCGAAGATTAGGTGAGGAGCCAGCTGCCCAATCATGGTAAAGGTCAAAACAAGCAGGCAGGATCAGGAGCACTGGAGAACACATGTGCAGCATTGTGTGCGTGGACTTAATTGAATACAACCAATGACAAATCACCTGAGTGTGCTTATGTTAATTAACCTCCTCACTGCCCATGTGACCAAAACAACTTCTGGCTGGCTGCCAGGCGCCACCTTGGCGTAGTCCGCATGGCATAGCCCCCAACAGCCTTTCCATGAAGCTCTCGGAGGGGATCTTCCTAACCTGTATTCTGTAGGTGTCATGGTAACTTGCAAAGGATTGTACAATACAGTAGGCCATCAGTAAAGGTTGGTTTCATTCATAGTAGATGATTCACTAGCTGTATATAGGAAAGGAATAGAATGTGCAGCTATAATATAGAGAATACAAATGAATATTAGAAGCAGTATCATGATAAATGTATAAGATATTTATTATTCTTTATTTTTAAGTTTTGGCAGTGCAATGGATTAAACCCAGAGATGCTCTCCCACTGAGCTAATCCCCAGTCAGGTTTATTTTTTATTTGGAAACAGGTTCTCACTAAAATTCAGAGGGTTTTGCTAAATTGCTGAGGTTGGCCTTGAGATTACTACACTTCTGCCCCAGGAAATCCATACCCATAGAGTGAAAGATTCAGAGTATTTGATGACCAATCTATAATCAATATCAAGCCTGGCAAATATTTTTCTCTGGGGTGTGTCTGCATTGGTCTCTCTGCTTCTCTTTCTCTTACTGAGTCTTAAGCTAAGTAATGCTTCTGGAGAAGAAATCCAGAAATGGATTCATTCAAGGAGACTTCCTGAATGGCTTTGCAGCTGCATCTCCCCCTTGAGCCACTGTGATGTCCCCTTTACCCTGAGGACAGTCCATGTCTGCCCATGGAAAACAGAATCAGTTCCTCCTGCCTGCAGTCAGAGACCCTGAGACACCACCTCCTGCAGGGCCTCTCCAGTGGTGTGAACCAAGAGCCTCTCCTTGAGATAGAAAGCCAAGCACTCTTAACACAGCTAGGACAATGTCTCCTGTCACAGTTGTTCACTGTGTTTAGGATGTCATTCCCCTGGTATCCCAGTCTCTGCTCTGAATATTTAAATCCGGAGCACTGGTCGAGTGTTTATTAGAACATAACAAGGGTTATCACACTTGACTGTTCATGTTAAAATACAGGCACCTAAACCACAGCTCGAGTCCTCTGTATCAGCATCTTCTGGGCTGTCTGGAGGAATCTACATGTTAATGAAAACACTCTAATGTCGATTTTTGCTTCTAAAGTTCTGTGCTCAGACCAGAAACATGGGCATCACTTGGAAGCTGTTGAAAATGCAGACTCTCAGGCCCCACCCAGACCTGCTGAATCACTCTGCATTTTTAATAAGGTTCTCACATGTTCAGTTACATTTAAAAGGTTTTTGAAGCACGATTCTAGATCTGTGGTCTTCAGGGTAGCTTTTGCTCCACCCATCCCCAACCATGCCACTGTTTGGAGGCAGCTTTACTTGTTATAACTGGGAAGATGGTAAAGGCACCTGGGTAGCCAGAAGCCAGGGACATGCTAGTATCTTACAATGTGCAGGACTCTCCCCCAGTCCAGGAATAAAGACTAGCAAGTCAGTAATGTGAATAGTGCTTATGCTGAGAACTCTTAGACTAGACTATTGTAACCAAGTTGGTAAATTAGTCTAGGAGTCAGCCACCTGCAAAGGTTGGCAGAAGCAACTGGTTATCTGAGAGTTCAGCTGAAGGTCCCAGAGCAGGCTCTGCATTCTCAGTCAAAGCTAAGAGAATGGACTCTGGGGCCCCAGAGCTTGAGGCTGGTCCCAGGCTTCCCCTCATATGCTGTCATAGGCCACTGAGGAGATAGGGACCAATCAGTGAGAACAAGAACAGGTGTTTACTGAGAGCTCACTGTGCAAGATTTAACCACCATCACTTCTGTTTGGCAGACTCAAAGGCAGACAGATGTAGGAGTGTCTTGCAACGGAGGACAGAGAAAGCTTGATGGAGATGTTGGTGTAGAAAGCTGGTCAGGCTAACTAGAAAAGGGTCCTTCTGGGGGACTGGTTAGGGTGCACATTTGATTTGCATCCTAAATTAAAAATGGGAGAAAATCTTGGGAGAACTCAGCTATTAAATCCTGTTGTCTGGGAATGACTTTTGTATTTATGTTTAGCTTTCTAGGTTGTTACTAACAATAGCAAACTCCTTATAAGTCTATATGCTAGCAGGTTGGCTTCCTGGGTTGTGGCTTTCCAGGGCTGGTAGCTGCAGGTAGTGATCAAGGACATGTTAATATCTGCACCTGCCTTCCTATAGTCAGTCTCACATGACTGTAAATTTCTTTGGACCTCAGTGTCTCCTCATCCATAACAAAGAGGTAATACCAGGACAGAAGTCAATATGAAATGAGTGACCTCATGTAGAACTCAGCATCTCATGAGTAGGGAGTTTGACCAAGACCACGTTCACACCGTCACCTTCCACAGCTTCCCCTGAACTCACTCTCCTGGGCTGTGACCCCTTGCAGTCCCACCAAGAACTTGAGTCAGAGGTCTTTTGGTTTTAGTTACCTTATAGCTGTGTGACCTCAAGTATAGAAAAATCCCTGTAGACCTCTTTTATAAAACAGGGAAGATAAACCAAGTATTTCCTCTTAACCCCCTGACAGAGTAAGGACTCTGAACATGTCCGCTCTTTACTGCTATCATCACTGAGGCAGCCAGGAGATGAGGATGCTCTCAAGGTGGGAACAAAGCCTCCCATGAGGTGGCAGGGCCTGCCCTCTGGGGTTCCTTGTCATTCAAGGTCTGCTCCTTAGTGCTGGACAGTTTCCTCACAAGCCCCGGGGTCACCCAGATGTTCATCATTGAGTAGAATCCTGTGAGGGAAACTACTAAACTACAGGTGATTAACCCAGGTGATGCTTGTACACTGGGGTTTTGAAACCCACCGTGCAATCTCGTGTTGCTCAGTGTGGAGGCACGGGGATTGGCTGAGGCGATCCCAGCCTCCTCACACCTACTGTAAGTCCCAGGAAGTTCACAGCTCTCCTTCTTCCCTTATAGTCAGGATGGGGATGATCTTCTGAGACCAAAATCTTCTGGGCCAGTGATTGCAGGTTTCTCCCCTAGTCTGGGGTAAGCAATGATTTGTCACATTCCTTGCTGAGATACAGAAGTTGTGCTAAGATAACTCACCTGCCTTATGGGCACACGGGTGCAGGACTTACGGATGGTCTGTGGGCACAGACTGATTATACAGAGGGAAGTCTTGCTAAGTGAACAGAATTACAGGGATTTTCCTCATTGTGGGCCTGATTCTGATCTGGATAGCTAGTTAGTCAGCAAAGACTGCAACCAGGGCCATCCCTTTGAATTCTCTGAGATAGTGAAGTACTCATATGTTTGGAATCAGGGATTTTTATTGTTTTAGAGCCTCCTGCTGGTACGTGTTAAGATTTTGATTGGTTGGGGACAGCTGTTGTCAGTGTGGGGGTTGGGAAGAGGGTGGCAAGCCTGGATGGCTAAGTGCTTGACTGTGTCCCCCATGGAGGCCTCCTTCCCTTGAGGCAGATGCCTGACAGCTTGAGAGTTGAGTATTGGAACCCAGCTTTATCTCCTGGTCATTCACCCAGCACACGGTACATTGCTGCCAGGTCCCACTGGCAAAAGAACTGTATGTCATCGTAGCTTTGAAACAGACTAAGGGCTTATGGTCCACACAGGAGGAAAAAGGGATTAGCTGGGAATGTTGTGGAAGCTATAGAATCAGGTGCTGCCTTTCCACTGTCAGTGCAAAATAATGGGGAAGAGAAAACAAAGAGTTGCATTGGGTCTAGTGGTGACTGTGTTGGTGTATTCTTAATGGAGATGATTATTTAATTCCCCTATAAATTACAGGCCTTAGAATGTATAAAATGCCTATTTATTTTGACTACAATGAAGGAAAATATTGCCCAGAAGCTTGATGTGAGATTTGAGTGAAAAGTCCCTGAGTTCAGGGTTAGAGCAGGGGGTTTGTCCAGCTTCCCTGTTTGCAGATTCTTGCTGACTGGTGGGGAATCGCTGTCATTTCTCCATCATGAGCAGTGGAGGCCCATGGAATTCTCCGCTAGGTGGCAGAAGGCCTGCTCACTTCTGCAGCGTGACCTGAGGTGGGCGGGAAGCAAAGCTTCCAAAATGCTGGAGACAGACCTGGGTGGGGAGGAGCAGAGAGCAGCTGGCACTGGAGCCAGGAGTCTCCAAAGACAGAGCAGCTGAGGCTGGTGGGAAGGAAGGAGGCCAGAGTCCACCAGTGTGGAGAGGAGCACAAGAGGGGAGCAGCCTAGCGGGGAGTCTCAGGAAGTGATAATTCTCACACTGGAGAGAAGAATATTAGGAACCGTGAAGTGAGATGTGGAAGGGGTCTGACTGTGCAGGTGTGAGGAGCTCTGAGAGTCCTCGCAGGTGCCATGGTCCTGGGAGTGAAGAGCTGTGGGGGGCACCATGGCTGCATTCCAAGCAGGATCAAGTATTCATATATGAGCATCTATGAATATAGGAAGTACTGTCTGATTCATTCTCCTAATTTTCCTACTTCCAATATCCCTCCCTTCATTCCCTTTTGTCTAGTCCAGAGTATTTCTGTTTTTCCCTATTCCCCCTTATTGTGAGTTAGCACCCATGTATCAGAGAGAGCATTCTGTCTTTGGTTTTTTTTGGATTGACTTATTTTGCTTAGCATGACAGTCTAGTTCCATCCATTTACTGGCAAATGCCAAAATTTCCATTTCTCTTTATAGCTGAGTAATATTCCATTGTGTATATGTACCACTTATTTTTTTTTTTATCCATTCATCTGTTGAAGGGCACCTAGGTTGGTTCCATAGTTTGGTTATTGTGAATTGAGCTGCTATACACATGGATGTGGCTGCATCACTATAGTATGCTGATTTTTAAGACCTTTGGTTATATACTAAGCAGTGGGATAAAGGGGTCAAATAATAGTTCCATTCCAAGTTTTCTGAGGAATCTCCATACTACTTTCCATGATGGTTGCACCAATTTATAGTCCCACCAGCAATGTATGAGTAAACCTTTCTCCTCACATCCTCACCAACATTTATTGTTACTTGTATTCTTGATAATTGCCATTCTGACTGAAGTGAGATAAAATCTCCATGTAATTTTAATTTGCATTTCTATAATTGCTAAAGATGATGAACATTTTTTCACATATTTGTTGTCCTATTTCTTCTGTGAAGTGTCTGCTCAGTTCCTTTGCCCATTTATTGACTGTTACTTGATTTTTTTATGCTTTTTGTGTTCCTTATATATCCTAGAGATTGATTATCTGAGGTGCAGGCGGAAATGATTTTCTCCCATTCTGCAGACTCTCTCTTCACATTCTTCATTGTTTCCTTTGCTGAGAAGCAGTTTTTGGTTCCATCCCATTTGTTGATTCTTGATTTTATTTCTTCTGCTTAAGAAGTCTTATGGAGAAAATCAGTTCCTAAGCCAATGCAATATAGATTTGAACCCATGTTTTCTTCCATTAGGTACAGGATCTCTAGTCTAATGCCTAGGTCCTTGATTCTTGAGTTGACTTTTGTACAGAGTGAGAATAGGGGTTTAATTTCATTTTGTTGCCTATGGATTTCCAGTTTTCCTAGCACCGTTTGTTGAAAAGGCTATCTTTAATGTATATATTTGGCACCTTTGAGATAACTGTATTTCTGTGGGTTTGTCTCCATGTCTTCTATTCTGTACCATTGGTCAACATGTCTGTTCGGGTGCCAATACCATGCCGCTTTGTTACTATAGCTCTGTAGTATAATTTAAGGTCTGGTATTGTGATGTTTCCTGGTTCGCTTTTCTTGCTAATGGTTGCTTTGGCTTTTCTGGGTCTATTCTTTTTCCAAATGAATTCCATTACTGCCTTTTCTATTTCTATGAAGAACATCATTGGAATTTTAATAGAAATTGCATTAAATCTGTATAGTGCTTTTGGTAGTATGGCCATTTTGACAATATTAATTCTACCTATCCAAGAGCATGGGAGATCGTTCCATTGACTGAGGCCTTCCTCAACTTATTTCTTTAGTGTTCTGTAGTTGTCATTGTAGAGTTCTTTCATCTCATTTATTACATTGAGTACCAAATATATATTTTTTGAGGTTATTGGTAATGTGGTAGTTTTCCTGATTTCTCCTTCAGTTGATTAATCACTGATGTATTGAAATGTAATTGATTTATGGCTATTAAATTTATATCCTGCACATGGCAATTTGATTTAAATGGCTGAAAGTAACATGTATATTTTAATCAACCCTCTTATAGTGAGGCCTACCCTGGTATCTTTGTAAATTTTTCTTTATCTGTATGAGGAGGAGAGTGGGCAGGGGCTCTACATTCTTGACTCCTAATAAGAGTGGCCCAGAGGTCTACTCCAGGGTCTATGAGGAGGGACCTAGCCTAGCAAGGGCCTTTCTGTCAGAACCCTCTTTATTAAATTATGGGCAGTAGTAAAGGTCTATCTTTCCTTTTGGAATCACTGATTTCTCAGCAGGACAGAAAGCCTGTGATCAGCTTGTAAGTCTGCTTTCAGTTGAATGCAATAACTTCTGTTCCAAGGATTCTATGGGGTAGTTATAATAAAGGAAATGAGAGGCCCTATGGAGACAGGGAGGATAGGAGTTAGAACCCCTGGGTCTGGATTCCAGGTCTGCCATTTACCCACTCCTGCCCCTGGGGAAATCACTCCATTTCTGGCTAGAGTATGGGAACTGGGGTCTGTGCTTTTTTCCTCACCTTGTGCTGTGGTTCTAAGACTCTTTAGTCCCATATTAGGATGCCTTCCTGTTCATCCTGTGGCTGCTGCCCCCAAATACTTCATCATCTCCACTTGGATTCTCCCAGTGTGTTCTGAGAGCAGGACCACCCAACCCACCTGAGGAGTTAGCAGTGTGCTTATTCCTGTATCCCCTCTCTCCACAAGACAGATTCTACCAGGGAGGGAGTGGTATGTGGAAACCATGGGAATCTCACCCCAGTCTGCATCCCAGCACATTTTCACTGATATCTGAGTCTCTAGGTTTGGAGTTGCGGGTTCCCCCTGTTGACATGTGCTCCCTCCCCTCCATCTGAACATGCATTTATGTGGAGAGACATTAAAGTAGCCAAGGTTGAGCTGGCTGCTGCGGGGTTAGATAAACAAGGGGGCCTCAGGGTTTGTTTGCCAAAAAAATCTTCCTCAGTGGTTTTGCAGAAATATCCTGAGTGTAGATGAATAAAATTTGAAGCATAATCCCACCTTCTCTGAATCTTGTGTTTGGTAGAAAAGAACAGGTCTGAACAAATTTTCTGATGGAAGCATATTTAGATAGTCTATGAATGTTTTTGTTGTATTTTTCTTTCTTTGTATTTTATGGTCCTGGGGATGGAACCCAGCACCTCACACATGCTAGGATAGTGCTCAACCACTTTTTATTTAAGACAGAATCCTGCTAAATTGCCCAGGCTATCATTAAATTTTTGATCTTCCTGCCTCAGTCTCCTGGGTAGCTGGGATTCCAGGCCTGTACCACCGTGCCCAGCTGTGTTCTGTGAGAGTGAATGAAGTATGGAGAGAGCCTCGAAGACCTGGATAATTCAAATGAAGCCCAGCAGGGGCCATGGATGTGGCTGTCACTTCTGTCTTGTGTCCAGAATTGGTCAAAACTGTCTTGAGGAGCTGGAGCTGTGCAGAGAAGATGCTGGAGTGAGTGGAGCATTTCCACATGTCCTTGGGCATTACCACAGCCTTTTATTTAGGACTGTGACATTTCTGGAACATCTCATTAATGGAAAAGGCTATTTAACTTGGAAACCTGACAATTCTGCCCTCAGGAATTTGACTTTTTAAAATTTTTTTTCTAAAAGGCAATGATAGGTTCCATAACCATTTAAGAAGATGTGGAAAGACGTGAGCTGCATTATCAAGAAAACACAATATCTGGGGGCTGGGGAGATAGCTCGGTCGGTAGAGTGCTTGCCTTGTAAACACAAGGCCCTGGGTTCAATCCCCAGCACCCCAAAAAAAATCTATTTGAAATAAATTATATGTAATAAGGTACAACATGAACATTTTAATCTGCTGAGCCCCCACATCGGAATCCATGATTTTTAATAAAAAACATTCTAATTCCCGTTTTTTGCATTAAATAAGTATCTATACCTGTAAAATATTTCCTTTGCATGTATTTTATTAGCAGTAGCATGTGTGAATATGCCAACAAAACGAATGTTGGTAAAACCCTTGTGTCAAGGGGATAGGCCTCCCTAAAATCAGTCAGCTTGTGATAAAGGAACCGCTTCGGGAACTGGTTTCTCACCATTACCTCCACCCAGCTTCATGCAGGGGGAGAATTTCTATGCTCGACTGTCATTCTTTGGCACGTTGGTGTGAATGAGTGTGAGGTGTCTCCCTGTGTGTGCAGGGACAAGGACACGAACTCTAGGGGACAGAATAATCAATGCCCTGTCCCCCGACATGGGCCCATGTTCTAATTCCCAGAATTTGTGAGTTTACTTATGTAGCAAAAGGATTTTTCAGATGATTACTCAGAGTCTTGAGAAGACTACTGTGGCTTATCTGGGCGAGCCCAAGATCATCACCTAAGCCCTTAAAGGGGGAAAGCTTTCCTGCCCTGATCAAAGGGTTCCATGACTACAGGAGAGAAAACCAGAGAGACAGCAGTTTTGGAAGGATGCTCTAAGGTCGCTGGTGCTGAATGAAGATGAAGGAGAAGGCCATGCCCAGAGAAGGGCAGGCAGTCCCGAGATGCTGGGAAAGGCAGGGTCACAGTTTCTTCCCAAGAGCCTCCAGGAAGGAGCAGCCTGGGGAACTCAAATCAGTCTTTACAGTTTAGGAATATAAGACTGATACTGAATTCTTTAAACCACCAGGTTCGAGGTCCTTACTGCAGCACATGGAAACCCACTGTGTCTGCTCTCCTGGAGGAGGTTCCAGGGCCTCCCTGGTGTTCCTGAGGGTGTTTTCCTGTGTGAACTGCTGTCTTCTCACCAGACCTGCAGAGCTTACTTCAAATCAGTGGATTTTAAACTTTTTAACCCTGGGCCTTACCTAAAATGACAGATCCTGATCAAGATGGAGCTGCCATGCAAACCCAGGCAGGAGATCAGGGTCTGGGGCAGGGGTGGGGTCTTCCATGAGGATGGTCAGTGCGGCAGTTACAAATGAGGGGAGGCTGCGGGCCCCACCAGCTCCAGCTCTGTGTGTGAGCATCTGGCTTCTTGGACAATATGCATGGGAGAAATTTTAAGGACAGAATATTGTGGATAATCAATGAAAGCCATAATTCCAAAAACTATATTATGAGGTAATTGACAGTTGAGGAGCTCTGTTTTAATAGCTTAGTGTCTTCTTAAGAAAGCACATTTTATATTTCCTCAGCAGACCAGGAAGAAATGGGGGAGCATGTTTATTAAAGTAACATTTTTAAATGTGTAAGAAATAAACACTAAATTATTTTTAAGCCCTCCATCCAGAAACATAAATGTTTTTATGTCTTCTGATTTTTCTTGTTTTTCTTTTCACCTCAGTTCCTTCCATGTTGACCCTACAAGACAACCCTACATGTTGCTCTCAACATGATGTTTTTGTAATCAGAATCCCGAGGTAGGGTGAAGGCTCTTCTGTGTTATAGGAAGCTACTCAGTGAACCTGTCTGTGGTGTGCTTATCTATACAAGGTGGTGACACAAATATTACTTAGTGCTGTCCTGAGGATAAAGAAAATGATAATGTAATTTTTAATCCTCACTGTGCATTGGAATCACTCAAAATTGTTGACATTTACCAATGTGTGTGTTCTACTTCCCCAGAGAGATCAATGTTATTTTCCTGTGTTTTTGAAAATGCTTCTCCTAGATTATTTGTGTAACCAGGACTAAGAATATGCATAATAATGTGTGCAAAGCTCTTGATACTTAAATAACATAATGTACAGGTTTTTTTAAAACTTTAATAAATAAATAAATTTTAATTAAAATTTAATTAATAAATAAAATAAGATTAATAAAACATGCTTCATAGCAGGGTATAGCTCTCATGGTGGATATTTGTACAGACTTTATTTGGCATTTCCCATGGACTGGATGGTATGTGGTTGCTCCTTCATATCCTAATTTTTCAGTTATTCACAAATTGGAAATTTAGATTACTTTGATTATTTCACTCCTCTAAGGATTATTGGAGAATTGACTTGAGCATATAAATATCTTTCTCTCTGTTCAAATATTCAAGATAAATTTGTAGAAGTGTTACTTACTGTCTAGGAGTGCTGGCTTCATTGTCTCCAGTCGGCAAAGAAGTGAAGAATAGGGCACAGTGATAGCAAGCAAGAAGTAGGTTTATTGCAAAGGCAACAGATATACAGAGACAGATTTCTTGGAAGAGAAGGGGCCCCAGAGCTGGGAATCCAATGGGGGGTTGGGTCTGTTTTTTTTTTTTTTTTTTTTTTTTAATGGTCTCTGGAATTTCTTCCTTTCCTCATCTCCTCCTCCCTGGTCCACGTGCTCCTCACTATTATTGATCGGTGTCCCTCTGTCCATGCATCTGTTTTTGTTTTTCTGTTGGATCCCACACTTAGGAGCACCAAGACACAAGTGTCTGTCTGATTGGGTTGCCGCCTGTGTACACCAGCACTTTGGTCAGGTAGGATGTTGGCCTCATCAGAAGACCCTCTCCGTAATCCTTTGTTCTGGTCCTGTCCCCGACCTCCTCACTGGCCATCTTGCCCTGACTGCCTAAGCCTTTCTACATCTCCCTCAAAAGAAGAACTGCTGGCTCATAGGGTACAAACATTTCTGAAGCTTATGTAAAACTGCCTTCCTTAATGGAATGATCTATAGCATTTTGAATGTATTAGGGCTAAAATAAGAAGAAAAAACTTAGTTCACATTGACTTCAACCATAAAGGAGATTTATTGGGTCTTGTAACAAGCGAGTCTAGCAATTATGTGAATTTCAAGCATTTCAGTAATATCACGTGGGACCTGTCCTTGTCACTTCACCTCTCCCTTGGCCCACTACAATTGGTACATTTTCTGTAGTAAAATAGAATTGCCAGCTTTTCCTGGGGCAGCCTGCTTCCTGATACACATAGGGAGAGGTAGGACTCTAAGAAGCTCCCCATAAGAGCAAGGAAGGTTCTTTCCTCAAAATTTCAGCAAACCATGTCCTGCCCTTTCCTGGTCTCCTTTGGTTCAGTCAGGGATGACAAGGTGCTGATGAAATTAGCCAGAAGGGTTGGCCTTGCCCTTAGAGGAGAAACCAGTCAGGTGGGCTTCATGCAGGGCTCGCGGACTACAGGAGAGACTGACATGGTCTGCCTGAAGGAAGGGGCATGAGGGGGACAATGTGGACAGAGGAGACAACTACAGTGCCCCAGGCGAGCAGTGTTTGAGAGAATGTAAGCACAGTGGCACTACAGGGTTGAAAAGAAGGGAAGAAAGTGAACTTGAGAGAAGTGGGGTTTAGCAATAATCAGAGAGAGTCTACCATGGGCAGCTGGTAGAAGATTCCACTGCTGCAGGGGCAAACCAGTTGGAGTGTCCTGTGCTGAGAACATGCCTTGGTTGTGGGGAGCATGTCCTATTATATCCACACAAGTGAGGAGTTTAGAGAGGCAGCTTCACTACCCCAGGATATGTGGTTCAACTAAGGCCAATGTAAGTTAATCCAATTTTGTATAATATGATTCAAATAGAAACACAGCCAATTTCTTCCAGCTGATGTAGATAGCAATCTTAAGTAAAACATTGCACTTATAAGTATAGTTTCTTACTAAGTGCTAGTAAACCTGGGGAGAAGGACTTGGATCCAAGATCATGCTCTAGTTTAATTTTCAGAGAACTGTGTTCCACCTAGTTCTTCTTTGTTCTTCTTTTATAATTCCTGAGGCTTCATAATGTCATGGCCACCTATATTTATAGCTAGTTTCTACCAGAAAAAAATATTATACATTACAAGGAGCAGTGTTTTTAGGAAAGAGCCAGGTTTGCTGTCAGACAGAACACAGTGAGATGCTGAGGGAAGCGTCGTGCAGGAAGAAGAGACGCGCTCAGTCATGTGATGAAAGGAGGCTCAGAGACAGAAGTCAGAGCAGAGAGAAGCCTGTGTGATCTCCCTGACTCTTGTGGCCCTTGAAACACCATGGTGCAATTGCTCTCCTTCCTACTGCACCACAGTCCTCTGGAAGGATAAGCACAGGTCACTGCCCACCCCCTGCCCCCTACCCACTGTTTCCAATCCAGCAGGGCTGTGGTGGGAAGGAAGACCATGCATTTCCTTCAAGCTTTCAGGTGTAGCTGACAGGTGCATCCTAGGGTGCCGTTTGAGCACCTCTGCAGCAGTGCAGGGGCGTATTGCATCATAGAATGGTTGAGGGCGAGGACTCTGGGGTGGGAGGGTACTGGATTTGAGTCCAGGGGCTTCTCAGCCCTGAGATTCAGGAAAGATTCCTTAACCTTGAAACCTGTTTCTGTGATATTGAGGGGGCAATCTGGATAATAGGTGTTGCCTGAGGACAGATGTACCTGCCCTTCCTATCCGGCACCAGTCTCTTTGCCTTGGGGAACCTTGTTACCATCCACTACTAGGTCACTTTTGTCTCTCAAACACAACAGAAGTCTTATTTTAAACTCATTCCTTATCTTTGTGTGTTCATTAGTCCTGTAGTTCTATTAACATCTTTTTCTCCCAAAGTATGTTTTACATGAGAACAGAAGTTAGACTCACTTTTATGACATCTTCAGTAGGTCTCAGCAGTGTAATGACATCTGCTTCACATATACTTTAAATAAGTAAAACTTAGTGTGCCCATCAGCCTACTTCAAATTAATCCTTTTCAAAATTTAAACTTATAGTTCAGTATTTTCAACTAATTGTTTCAGAAGTCTTCATCATCTTGTCCTTACTCTCCCACCCCCACTCTACATACAAATATCTTAAAGGAATTGGAGTGTTTCCTGTGCAACTTGCTTGTAAATGGTAGAATCCAATCAATGCCCCATGAGTTTAATGATGACGACCTTCTGGTGACTTTCAAGGTTAAGCAGGTCAGTGGTTCCCAGTCAATGCTTGTGACTTGACAGATGTGCTCATGAGGAGACACACAGATGAGGAATGGCTGCTTCTCTCAGCCTCTAGACTGCAGCCCCCTCCCCTGCTGGGGACTGGGCACAAGTGTCAGGAACGATGGTGTGTAGGTTTACTTTAAAGTCACTGTGTCTGTGGCCAGCTTCCTGTTAGTTTCCCTTAGGCACAAAAAAAAGATCTTCCGGTGTCTCCTCAGCAGGCTGTTGCTCTAGCAATTCTCTTAGTAACATTCTGCTCTGCTACAGTTTCTTCGAGTCCAGACCTGGAGGAGTCTGGGATGTGGAAATATTAACATTTAGATTCATTTCTCCTGACAGTTGGGTTATTGGATTACTCTCTTGCCAGCTTGCTTTAAACTGATGTAACTCTCACAATCTCCCATGGACCTCTTAAACAGGAAGCACTGGTGGATTGATATCTAATAAAAAGGATTACATCTTTCAGTCCACCCTCAGCATCTGACATAAAACCTTGCCATGTTTAGCAGAACTTAAATACATTTGTAAAGGTCTCAGTATGTCTATTTCAGGGAAATTAAAAATCATCTAGTCCCTCCAGGACTCTGAGTAGAGCAATTGCCTGACCAGGTCAGAAATGTAATTGTCAAGATATATGTGAGACAACTTTTTTTTTTTTTTTTTTTTTACTATTTTGGCTTAAAATCCTTTAATTAAAATTAAATGTGTTCTGTATCTGTTCAAGTAAAACATTTAAGGAAGAGACATGGAGAAATTTGGGAACTTGGAGTTGTGTTACTGGATGAATTGATTCTGTAATATAGAGTTGAAACTTATTTGTGTATAGGGAATATGTGTTAGTTCCACATACTGAAGTGTAAGTAACACAGTTCTCTGTATCAAACAAACTAAATCAACTCTGAGTCCCATTTTTTCCAGCTCTCAAGGTTTGGGGTACCCACCAGCTCCCTTCTCTTCAGAATCAGGGTATCCTATGTGACTCAGGGCTTGGTAAATATTGTCCACAGTGTTCAGATAATCATGAGTTCACGGTTCAAGTTTAATAGCCCACTTGGAGCAGGTGAGTTTGTGTCTGCCAATCGAGGTTCTGGCCACCTTATGACAGCTTCTTAGTCTTGATGAAGAGTCATGAAATTGCTAACAAAAGAACACATTTTAATTTCAAGACCATCTGGTGGTGTTGATTCTCAGGTCAAGATACATGCATGGAGCCTACAGCATGGATTGACAGATGTCAGCACAGTGACAGTGAAAGCCCTGGGGAAGGACTGAAGATAATCCCTGAGGCCAGGTCTTTGCTCCTCTACCAGATCCACTGGTGTAGTAGGTGCCACTTCAGAACTGCATCTTCCCAAGGACATCTATAACCCTTTTCTTCTTCCACTGGGAGAAATTCACCAAGACTCTAACTGACACAGGGCATCTGTGGTTGTCCTCAAGAAAACAGTCACACTACCACTTCAGCCCCCATTGCCATTTGGAGACTGGTGTTATTCCAGGAAACCTGACCTGACCCCTGGAAATCCCCACCTATGAGGGAGTTGGCTGCTGGCGTTACTTGCTACTCTCCTTGTGATAGACAGGAAGTATTCTTTTTGTTTACTTGTCTTAATCAACATAAAGTTTACACATTTATGGAGTTCCATGTGATGTTTTGATACATGTATACAATGTGCAATGATCAGATTAAACATTTCTATTTCTTCAAGCATTCTTTCTTTGTGATGAAAACTTTCAAAATCCTTTCTTAATTTTTTGAAGTACACCATTTATTATTGTAATCTGCCTCCACCATCTGTGCAATAGTACATTGGAGTTTCTTGCTCCTACCTATGACTCAGTGTCCCCTGGTCAACCTTTCCCTCTCTGTCCCTGGTCTTGGTACCCTCTGACACACACTGTTTTTTTTTTTTTTTTTAACTTCTATTAATTTTGTTGGACTCCATGTAAGAGGAGGTGTTCTTGTTCTCTTGATACACTCTGTGTATTAAACCTCAGGAGTGAGCTTTCTCAGAGTTTCCATTCACTGGCACAGTGAGAAAATTCTGCCTTGTGCATTTGCCCCTTTGTTTGCAGAGGTTCCACCTTCCCGAGCTCAACCAACTGCAGATTGAAAATATTTGAAAAGGTGTCTGTAATGAACATGTACAAATTTTATTCTTTACAATTCCTTAAAGTATCCCAACTATTTACAGAGCATTAACTATGTATTGGGTATTATATGTAATCTAAATATGATTTAAAGTATATGGCAAAACACATGTAAGTTATGTGCAAATTCTATGCCTTTTTATGTAAGGGATTTGAGCATGTGAATTTTGGTATTGGCAGAAGGTCCTGGACCAAGTCTTACCTGCTAGACAGGGAGGACTGTGTCATATCCTCCTGTAAGAGTGTCTCTTACCCCTATTCCTAGGGCATTATTCATGGCCTGGACCTGAGGTAGTGTCCTGGATGTCCTTGAGCAGAAGGTAACTTTGGTTGGAGGTTGGGAGGTAGAAAACTACAAGAAAATATAAATACTTAATTTCACATATGTTTGCATGTAAGTATGTATTTATTGTGATCTTATGTCCAAACAGTCCCTCTTACACATTGCTGGATAGAATGCTAAATGATGGAACTGCCATGGAAATGAAATTTGATATCGGAGAAAACTATGGATTGCTTTTCTTGATAATCTCAATCCTAGCAATCCGTCCCCTAAACACTGGGATAAATATTAAGCAACATTTGTACAAGATTTTTTTTTTTTGCAACAGATTGATAAATCAAGATCATGGAAACATCAAAACAGAAATATGATTGAATAAATGGTATAGCTATTCAATGGAGTGCTAGGCCATCATTAAGTATGTCGTTGAGGGAAGGGGGCGTGTTTATGGACAAATAGAATTATCTCCAGGTCTTTTGTCACAGGGAAACCCAGGTGCAGAATGCTGGATAGATGGGGAAGGCAGAGGCTGTGGTTAATATCACAGGTCCTCTCTGCCAGAGTGTGCTTCCCAGGACCTTGTTCTAACACTAGTCTAGATGGTGCTGTGAAGGCATTCTGTAGATGTGGTCAATGTTTATAATCAGTTGGCTTTGACTGCAGCATCTTACCCTGTATAACATAGATGAGCCTCATCCAATCAGTTGAAAGATCCAGGAGTGAAGATAGGTTTACTAGAGAAGGAGAAATTCTGTCTGCAGTTGGCAGCATAGAAATCCTGCCTGCCTCTTAGGTCTGCTGGGCTACCCTTCATGCTATGAACTTACTAGCGCACACATTCTTGTGAGGCAATTTCTGAAAAGTCTCAAAATCAGTCTATCTACATATCTATATATCTACTTCTCTCCTATTGATTTGGCCTCCTGGGAGAGTACCGACGGTTATAGCAAATTGATTGATTGATAGATATGCCGTCCTTTGCATATAAGGTGAAAAAGTAGTGGATAAACTAGAAACTACCAAAAATATTAGCTAGAAGAGGCAAGGGGAATAAATGGGGGGAAAATGAAAATGGAATTTATTTAAATAATAGAGGTATATTATTTGTCTTTATAAGAAAATGCAAGTTTTTGCTGATCTTTGATTTTGGAACCAGGAATATTTTTATCTCTTCAGGAACTAAGATTTCTTTCCCTTTAAAAAATAATTGCTATTAAATAATTATGAATATTAGAGCAACATGTTGATTCACTTATAATTTTTAAATTTTTATAAAAAAGGCATCATAATTTAGAGAGGAAAAAAGGCAGATCCCAAACAAGGTGTTATTCCTGAGACCCATATATGTTAATATTTGTTAATAATTTCTGATACCTAGCATAGAATTATATGACTCTACCACAGGTGCTTAATTTTCCTATTGATTGCATTTCAATAAAATTTCTTATGCAATGTAGTTCACAAGGGCGAGGTCCCTAATGGAAATAAGAAGGTTTGAGCACCTTGAATTGACTATATAAGTTCAATCTGGTTTTCTAGGCAGTTTTACCAATTTGAAATCCCAACAGGAATGTGAGTCCCCATTGCTCTATGTCCTTGCTTATATTCATGACTGACATTTTCTTGAATATTTGACAAACTGATATGTATAAAACTTTCCGTTGGATTTTAAAGTTCAGGAATGTTATTTGTATGAAGGCAGCATTTTAATGACTCTATTTTTCTAATTTTTTTCTATGTTTTAAAGTGTTTTTTTTTCTTTTTTAATCATCAGGAATTTTATTCATATATGTATATAAATAACATGTGTGTGTATATGTGTGTGTGTGTGTGTATATATATATATATATATATACACACATTCAGATTTCCTATTATCTGAAAGTCTTTCATTTTTTAACCATTTTGGTGTTTATTAGCTCTCACTCAGAGTAGAGGATTTCCTAGTCTGCTTTATATCTTTTATTATCTGCTTATTCCAGTGGTACTTTATAAGTTGTACTCTTGGCTATGTGGGATTCTATTTTTCTCCAGGGTGCTTTTTTGTTGGATTGTGATAGACACTGTAAGAATCCCAGAAGCTGGGGACCAGGTTTGCATGAGGTACTTGAGTTGGGGGGTCTAGGAACCATTTGCAGAGTGTATCAACCTCACAACCATATGGAGCATCTGCTATGGTGACGGTTTCTCGGTGGAGAATAACTTTGCCTGAATCAATGTCCCAGACCAAGAGAGACTTTCCTATTGCTTCCTTGTGCTCATCTTTGCATCTCTGTTTGTTTCATTTTGTTTTGTTTTCCTTAATCTCCTTTTGATGAGAAACCTAAGCATCCTAGTTTTACATAGTTATCTTAGTTCCAACTTCTTGCCTTGCTTAGGTTCAGGACCTAAACTTATGCCTCTGGGCACTAAAATTCACACCTTAATTACTGGATTGACAGTGACCTGTCTTCCCTGGGAACAGTCACCACTTCTGCACACACAGCTCTGTTTCCTCTTGGTGTCCGGCATGGTGGCAGGCATTACCACAGGCATGCATACGGACATAGAAGGATCATCACATTTTCTGAGCATTTCTGGATGCTTCTATTAAGGAGAGTCAGTGTATCTAGACTGATAACCGAAACTTGAAGCCTCTTTATTGTGTGTGCCAGGCTACTGATTTCTTTGTTTTTAGTTTTATCCTTTCTTGTTTCCTTGCAACTGGAATGTCCTCTCTCGTGCTCAGCTACGTCAACTCACCCAAACTCCAGGCTCTGATATCTTCCCTCCTCTGGGCCCACCGAGCTTGTATAAGTAACAGGAAGAGCTAGAGTTTTAGAAACAAAAATCCTGCTAGCTGTGACCTGAAGGAGCCAGAGATTCTGGATTTAATGCACTGCATAGAAAGATAATGGGAAAGGAGGAGTAGCAGGTTTCCTTCTTTCTCATTCTTTGTAGCAGTGAGATTATCATGAATTTATACATGATTAAATTATTCACTAAAAATCTGTTTATGCATGAGGCAAATTCATTTCAAACAATTCTACACACACACACACACACACACACACACACACACACCTTAAGAAGCATGTATAGACAAAGTAACCTGCCTCTGGAAAACAAGGCTTTGTTGCCAAAGGTTTAAACTCTAGGGAATGATGTTTGTCTGGGGATGGAGTATCTGTCTTGAATCTGTCTTGTTGAGTCTATCTTGAGATTTAACCTGGGAAAGCTCTTGATCCCAATTTAAAAAAAGAAGAAAGAAAGAGTAGATAATGGATCTTGAAATCTGTCCCCTTTAAAAATTATATTCTAAATGTAAAATTATATGAAACATCAATACTAAATTTATGCTATTTTTAAAATTTAGTGCTTTTTTCTATTTTCTAAACATTGTAGATATATGTAGTTAAAATGCTTATTAGTATACTAATTATTATTATAGTTGTTTTTTTTTTAATCATGCATTTATTTAAGTATCAGGAACTAAAGAAGTGCTAATTATTTAAAAATTATAACTTGTGATTAATTTAGTGGAGAATACTAGAAATTTTATAGATTTCTATTAACTAAATTGAAACCAAATCAACAATGAAATATCCTCAGGAAGACTAGGTCCCAAGTCTGAGTGCAGGATGTGAACTTTGTAGTCAAGAGACTTTTTTTTTTCTTAACGTTCCCTTTGGCTGCATATATATCCTGTTTTACTTTTTTCTTAGACAAAATTATAACAGGCTACACATATTTTGTAGAATTCTGCCTTCAGCAATAGAATTCTCATGCATGTTTTTCTTATTTGTATTAATTTAGACTTTGACAAGTTTATAATTTTTCTGCTAGGCAGTGTTACAGGACATTACACCAGGACCAGTATATAAGGAGTTTTTTGTTTTTTGTTTTGGTTTGTCCAATTGTTATGTAAAATATTCTTTCAAGAATTGTTTTTCTGGTTTTCCATCATTCTAAAAAAGCAAAAGGGAGAAAATGTAAACTTTTACTTGTAAACTCACTTTAAAAATACAAATCAAATAATTTGAAGATTAGTAACAAAGCAAACATATTTAAAAAGCAAAAAAAAAGTTGTTAAGTAGCCAAAAACTGTCTACTCCTTAGAGCCCTTTCTTTAGAAAACTATACAATTTTAAGAACATTGTCTATTTGAGTTCATTGCCTAGAGCAAATAAAATGCAACTAGTTGTAACTGGAATCAGACACAGACTCACAGACATGACTGGCAAGTAAAAATCAAGGGTGGGGAAGCTGACCCAAGAACAGGACCATAGGTCATTAAAATTAAAATAGGGCTAAGAGCAAGCAAGTGTCCACACTGGGTTACCCCTAGGTTTTGAGGGATCCCCATGTGTCAGTTGGTTCTCACTGGGATATTACTTGTGTCTAAAGACCACCTGTCCGTCACTCTGCCCCACTATCTTGAAGTGCCCTTGTTAACACCATTATCACACCCTTTCAACACTTCTTGGTTATTTGCAGTTGCTACTCCTAAGTTGTAAGCTGTTAATGAAAAAATATTAAAACCATACTGAATGCTAGTTCTTACTGGGATTATGTGTTATGACTTCACTATAATCCTGACATCAGTTCATAAGCTAAATATTACAGTTATCTTCATTTACCATCTAAGAAATTATAGACTAAGTAATAGGCATGAGAATTCATAGCTGATAATTTTTTCTGTAGAATCTGGATAGTAGCTGTTACCTATTTTTTTTTTCTTGTGATTTTTTTTTAATTTATTTTTTTTTATTATTGTACACAAATGGGATACATGTTGTTTCTCTGTTTGTACATGGCGTAAAGGCATACCATTTGTGTAATCATAAATTTACATAGGGTAATGTTTGATTCATTCTGTTATTTTTTTCCCTTCCCCCCACCCCTCCCACCCCTCTTTTCCCTCTATACAGTCCTTCCTTCCTCCATTCTTGCCCCCCTCCCTAAACCTAACTCTAACCCTAACACTAACTCTTCCCAACCCCCATTATGTGTCCTCATCCGCTTATCAGCGAGATCAATCGTCCTTTAGTTTTTTGAGATTGGCTTATCTCACTTAGCATGATATTCTCCAATTTTGTCCATTTGCCTGCAAATGCCATAATTTTATCTTTCTTTATGACTGAGTAATATTCCATTGTATATATATACCACAGTTTCTTTATCCATTCATCAACTGAAGGACATCTAGGTTGGTTCCACAATCTGGCTATTGTGAACTGAGCAGCTATGAACATTGATGTGGTTGTATCTCTGTAATATGCTGATTTTAAGTCCTTTGGGTATAGGCCAAGGAGTGGGATAGCTGGGTCAAATGGTGGTTCCATTCCAAGTTTTCTAAGGAGTCTCCATACTGCTTTCCAGAGTGGCTGTTACCTATTTTTAAGTGGTTCAGATAGTTCTCTTTTGCTTCAGGCAAAGTGGGCATCTTCAGCTGACAGGAAGAACAGTGATCCAGGAGAAATGATTTGGAGGGAAAGAAGTGGGTTCGCTCTGTGACAATGTGTGTGCATGTTACCTTTAAAATAACAGCCAGGTGAGTGAGGCAATATCCTGTAGTGTTGAAGAACTCTGTCACTGAAGATTGACAAGGAAGATGTATCTTCTTTGGATCTCCCCTGATATTCTATAAGTTCTCTTGATACTTACTGTACTCTCATCAACTGGGCACTCAGGAGACTCAACTACTAAAAAGCCCTACCACCAGTTCTTTGTGCAAATTACACACAAAGACAACAGGAGAGGAAAATATTTAACTGAGGCTCTCAAGAAAAGTTCAAATCTGTTCCTGAGATGATGATTCAAAATGGTTATGATCACAAAATGGTGGTCATCACTGACCCCTGATGAGCTATATTCAACAAATTTCATTATCACTCAGTTTAAAATACTCTTAAATTTCATTGTGACTTCTTTGACTCCTGGGTTATTTCTATGTTTGCTATTTAATTCCCAGGAATATATGGCTTGCACAGATATCTTACATTTATTTATTTCCAATTTAATTTGATTGTGGTCAGAGAACATTTCCTAGTAGAGCAATTCTTTGAAATTTCTGAGAACTTGAAAAAAAAAAAGTTTACTGTCCAGGATTTTTTTTTTAACATTTTTATTTGTACAGTAAGAAAAATGTGTCTTCTACAGTTGTTTAGTGTAGGGCACCTTATTTGTTTTTTGGGTCAAGAGGATAAATGTTCATTTTTTATTTGTTCTTACTCATTTTCTTTGTTTGTTTGCTCTTCAACTTAAACAGAGAGGAGTATTAAAGTAGCTAAAGAGTATTGTGGATTTATCTGTTTCTCCCTAAGTCTTTTGATTTTGCTAGATGACTTTTGAAGTTCTCTTAATATGGTCATAATTTTGTAATTGTCATCTTGAAAAACTAAATTTTGACATTACAAAATATTTCTCATTATCTATTGTAGTACTCCTTGCCTTAAATTGTACTTCATCTGGTATTAATATATTAATTCAAATTTATTGTGTTTAGTATTGTGTGGTGAGTTAGGGTTCTCAGCTTTCTTCCTATTATTCACATAGAAAGCATATCATTCATTCTTAATTGATTTTATTGGTGCCTTATAGTTGTACATAATAGTTGGGTTCATTATGACATGATCATTTTTATATACTGTCTCCAAAAGATATATATCTCACCTCATAGGCAAACACTGAAGGTAAAAGGATGGGAAAAAAAAAAAAACATAGCATTCATATGAATACCCTAAACAAGCATGGGTTCCTATCCTCATGTCAGATAAAGTGGTCTTTAAGTCAAAGTTAATCAGAAGGGACGAGAAGGACATTTCATTCTTCTTAAGGAAATTATACATCAACAAGACATAACAATATTAAATATACCCCAAATAATTGAGCATCCATGCACATCAAACAAACTCTTCTCAATTTCAAGAATCAAAGAGACCACAACACAATAATACTGGATGATTTTAACATGTCTCTCATTACTGGATAGATTCTTCAAACAAAAACTAAATAAAGAAGCTATAGAACTAAAAAGTACAATTGATAATCTAGATTTAACAGACATATAAAATATGTCATCCATCAATGACTAAATACACTTTGCTCTCAGTAACATGTGTCCTCTAAAATAGACCATATCTTAGCCCACAAAGCAACTCTTAGCAAATACAAAAAAAAAAAAAAAAAAAAAAAAAAAAAACAGAGGTGCTACCCTGCATTCTATCAGATCCTAATGGAATGAAATTAGGAATTCATGATAAAATTAAAAAAAGAAGCTACTATAACACCTGTAGACTAAATAATATACTATTGAATTACCAACGGATAGATGAAGAAATCAGGGATGAAATTTAAAAAGAAAATACTTAGAAGTAAATGAGAAGAATGATATAACATTCTCTGGGAGGAAAATCTCTAATAGGAAATTTCATTGTATTGAGCTCATTCATTAAAAAAATAGAAGGTCACCAAATAAATGAGCAAACAAACATTGTATCTCAAAGCCCTAGAAAAAGAACAAATCAACACCAAAAGCAGCAGAGGACAGAAAATAACTAAAATCAGAACTGAGTTCAGTGAAATTGAAACAAAAGAAACAATTCAAAAAACTGACAAAACAAACAGTTGGTTCTTGGAAAAACTAAATCAAATTGATAAACTCTTAACCATGCTGATGAAGAGAAAGAGAAAACCCAAATTACTAAAATTTGTGATGAGAAAGAAAGTATTTTAACAGACACTACTGAAATACAGAAAATAATCAAAAACTATTTTGAAAATTATACTCAAATAAAATAGAAAATCTTAAAGATTTTGACAAATTCTACAGACACATGACCTATCGAGATTGAATCAGGAGGACAGAGAAAATTTAAACAGATCAATTTCAAGCAATGAAATTGAAGACACCATCAAAAGTCTACCAACAATGAAAAGCCCAGGACCAGACCACCAAAGAAATTACACCAATCCTCCTCAAATTATTCCATGAAATATAAAAGGAGGGAACTCTTCCACACTCATTCTATGAAACTAGTATCACTATGAAACCAAAACCAGACAAAGACACATCAAGAAAAGAAAACATCAGGCCAATATCCCTGATGAACATTGATACAAAAATTCTTAATAAAATTCTGGCAAATCACATAGAAAAAAATACTTATTTTTTTTACTTTATTTATTTATTTATTTTTATTATTATTGTATACAAATGGGATACATGTTGTTTCCCTATTTGTACATGGAGTCAAGGCATACCATTTGTGTAATCATACGTTTACAAAGGGCAATGATGTTTGATTCATTATTTTTTCCCTTCCCCCCCACCCCTCCCACCCCTCTTTTCCCTCTCTACAGTCCTTCTTTCCTTCATTCTTACCACACTCCTTATCCCTAACCCTAAACCTGACCCTAAACCTAATGCTAACCCCTCCCACCCACCATTTCTTACTGCAATTTTTTTACAATTCTTTTTTTTTAATTTATTTTGATCATACACAAATGGGGTAAAACTTATTTCTCTGGTTGTACATGAAGTAGAGTCATGCCATTTGTGTAATCATACATGTATAAAGGGAAATGATGTTTGTCTCAATCTGTTATTTTTCCTTTCCCAACCCCTCCCACCCCTCTTTCCTCTGTACAGTCCCTCCTTCCTCCATTCTTGCCTCCCTCCCACCCCCATTATGTATCATCATTCGCTTATCAGCAAGATCATTCGTCCTTTAGTTTTTTGAGATTGGCTTATCTCACTTAGCATGATATTCTCCAATTTCATCCATTTGCCTGCAAATGCCATAATTTTATCGTTCTTCATGGCAGAGTAATATTCCATTGTATATATATGCCACAGTTGCTTTATCCATTCATCAATTGAAGGACATCTAGGTTGGTTCCACAATCTGGCTATGGCGAATTGAGCAGCAATGAACATTGATGTGACTGTATCTCTGTAGTATGCTGATTTTAAGTCCTTTGGGTATAGGCCGAGGAGTGGGATAGCTAGGTCAAATAGTGGTTCCATTCCAAGCTTTCTGAGGAATCTCCATACTGCTTTCCAGAGTGGCTGCACTAATTTGCAGCCCCACCAGCAATGTATGAGTGTACCTTTTTCCCCACATCCTCGTCAACACCTATTGTTGCTTGTATTCTTGATAATTGCCATTCTAATTGGGGTGAGATGGAATCTTAGGGAAGTTTTGATTTGCATGTCTCTTATTACTAGAGATGTTGAACATTTTTTCATATATCTGTTGATTGCTTGTAGATCTTCTGTGACGTGTCTCTTCATATCCTTAGGCCATTTGTTGATTGGATTATTTGTATTCTTGGTGTAAAGTTTTTTGAGTTCTTTATAGATTCTAGAGATTAGCACTTTATCTGAAGTATTTGTGGCAAAGATTTTCTTCCACTCTATAGGTTCTCTCTTCACATTGCTGATAATTTCCTCTGTTGAGAAAAAACTTTTTAGTTTGAATCTATTCCAGTTATTGATTCTTGCTTTTATTTCTTGTGCCTTGGGAGTCACTTTAAGGAAGTCTGGTCCTAAGCTGACATGATGAAGATTTGAACCTACATTTCTTCTATAAGGTTCAGGGTCTCTTGTCTGATTCCAAGGTCCTTGATCCATTTTGAGTTGAGTTTTGTGCAGGGTGAGAGATAGGGGTATGGTTTCATTCTGCTGCATATGGATTTCCAATTTTCCCAGTACCATTTCTTGAAGAGGCTGTCTTTTCTCCATTGTATGTTTTTGGCACCTTCGCCTAGTATGAGAAAATTGTATTTATTTGGGTTTGTGTCTGTGTCCTCTATTCTGTACCATTGATCTACCTGTCTATTTTGGTGCCAATACCATGCCATTTTTGTTACTACTGCTCTGTAGTATAGTTGGAGTTCTGGTATTGTGATACCCCCTGCTTCACTCTTCCTGCTAAGGATTGCTTTAGCTATTCTGGGTCTCTTATTCTTCCAGATGAATTTCATGCTTGCTTGTTCTATTTCTATGATGTATGTCATTGGGATTTTAATTGGAATTGCATTGAATTTGTATATAACTTTTGGTAGTATGGCCATTTTGATAATATTAATTATGCCTATCCAAAAACATGGGAGATCTTTCCATCTTCTAAGGTTTTCTTTAATTTCTTTCTTCAGTGTTCTATAGTTGTCATTGTAGAGGTCTTTCACCTCTTTTGTTAGATTGATTCCCAAGTATTTTATTTTTGTGGGGACTGTGGTGAATGGGGTAGACTTCCTAAATTCTATTTTCAGAGGATTCATCACTTATAAATAAAAATGCATTAGATTTATGAGCATCAATCTTATATCCTGCTACTTTACTGAATTCATTTCTGAGTTCTGGAAGTTTTCTGGTGGAATTTTTCAGCTCCTCTAAATACAGAATCATGTCTTTGGCAAATAGGGATAGTTTGAGTTCTTCTTTTCCTATTTGTATTCCTTTAATTTCTTTGGTCTGTCTAATTGCTCTGGCTAGAATTTCAAGGACAATGTTGAGTAGAAGTGGTGAAAGAGAGCATCCCTGCCTCGTTCCAGTTTATATGGGGAATGCTTTCAGTTTTTCTCCATTTAGAATGATATCGGCCATAGTCTTAGCGTACATGGCCTTTAAGTGTTGAGGAATGTTCCCACTATCCCTATTTTTTCTAGTGTTTTGAGCATGAAGGGGTGCTGTATTTTATCAAATACCTTTTCTACTTCTATTGAAATAATCACCTGATTCTTAACTTTAAGTCTGTTTATATGATGAATTACATTTATTGATTTCCAGATGTTGAACCAACCTTGCATCACTGGGATAAAACCCATTTTATAGAGGTGCACTATATTTTAATGTTTTTGTATGTGATTTGCTAAAATTTTGTTAAGAATTTTTACATCTATGTTCATTAGTGATATTGGTCTGAAATTATCTTTCCTTGATGTGTCTGTCTGGTTTCGGTATCATGGTGATAGTAGCTTCATAGAATGAGTTTTGAAGGGTTCCCTCCTTTTCAGTTCATGAAATACTTTGAGAATTGTATTGGAATGAGCTCTTCTTTGAAGGTCTTGTATAACTCGGCTGAGAATCCATTTGGTCTCGGACTTTTCTTTGTTGGCAGACTTTCGATGACTTCTATTTCATTCCATGAAACTGATCTATTTAAATTGTGTATGTCTTCCTGATTCAGTTTGGGTGGATCATATGTCTCTAGAAGCCTGTTGATGTCATTGAGATGTTCTATTTTCTTGGAGTATACATTTTCAAAAGAGCTTCTTATTATGTTTTGTATTTCACTCATGTCTGTCATGGTACTTCCTTTTTCATACCAAATTTTAGTAATTTGAGTTTTCTCTCTCCTTCTCTTTGTTAGTGTTACTAAGGGTTTATCAATTTTGTTTATTTTTTCAAAGAACCAACTATTTATTTTGTCAATGTTTTCAATTGTTTGTTTTGTTTCAATTTCATTGATTTCAGCTCTGATTTTAACTATTTCCTGTCTTCTACTACTTTTGGTGTTGATCTGTTCTTCTTTTTCAGGGCTTTGAGCTGTAGTGTTAGATCATTTATTTGTTGACTTTTTCTTCTTTTTTGAATGCACCACATGGAATGAATTTTCCTCTTAGTACTGCTTTCATAGTGTCCCAGAGATTTTGATATGTTGTATCTTTGTTCTCGTTTACCTCTAAGATTTTTTTTTATTTCCCCTCTGATGTCTGCTGTTATCCATGCATCATTCAGTGGCATATTATTTAATCTCCAGGTGTTGTAGTAGTTTCTATTTTTCATTTTGTCATTGATTTCTAATTTCATTCTATTATGATCTGATAGACTACAAGGTAGTATCGCTATCTTTTTGTATTTGCTAAGAGTAGCTTTGTGGCATAACACATGATCTATTTTAGAGAACGATCCATGTGCTGCTGCGAATAAAGTGTATTCACTCATTGATGGATGGAATATTTTATATATGTCTGTTAAGTCTAAATTTTCAATTGTGTTATTGAGATCTAAGTTTTCTTTGCTCAATTTTTGTTTGGAAGATCTGTCCAGTGGTGAGAAAGGTGTGTAAAAGTCACCTAGTATTATCGTGTTATGGTCTCTTTGGTTCCTGGAATTGAGAAGGATGTGTTTGATGTACATCAATGAGCCACTGTTTGGGGTATAAATATTTATGATTATTATGTCTTGCTGATTTATGCTTCTCTTAAGCAGCATGAAATGTCCTTCTTTATCCCTTCTGACTAACTTTGGCTTGAAGTCAACTTTATCTGATATGAGGATAGATACCCCCGCTTTTTTACTGAGTCCATATGCATGGTATGATTTTTTCCATCCTTTCACCTTTAGTCTGTGTGTATCTCATTCTATGTGATGAGTCTCTTGCAGGCAGCATATTGTTGGATATTTTTCTTAATCCAATCTGCCAGTCTATGTCTTTTGATTGATGAGTTAGGTCATTAGCAGTCAGGGTTATTATTGAGGTATGATTTGTATTCCCAGTCATTTTGGCTTATTTTTGGTTTTTAACTTGACTTGGTTTCTCCTGTGGCTATTTCCTTCAGGGTAGTTTCACCCTTTGCTGACTTACATTGTTGTTTTTTATTTCTTCTTCATGGAATATTTTGCTGAGAATGTTCTTTAGTGCTGGCTTTGTATTGTAAATTCTTTTACCTTTTGTTTATCATAGAAGGATTTTATTTTGTCATCAGTTCTGAAGGTAAGTTTTGCTGGATATAAGATTCTTGGTTGGCATCCATTTTCTTTCATAGCTTGAAAAATGCTGTTCCAGACCCTTCTAGCTTTTAGTGTCTAGGTTGAGAAATCTGCTGATATCTGTATTGGTTTCCCCCTGAATGTAATTTGATTTTTTCTCTTGTAGCCTTTAAAATTCTAATTTTATTTTGTATGTTAGATATTTTCATTATAATGTTCTTTTGTGTGGGTCTATTGTAATTTTGTACATTTGGTCACCCATAAGCCTCTTGTACTTGGTTTTTCATTTAATTCTTCAGATTTGGGAAATTTTCTAATATTATTTCCTTGAATAGATTATTCATTCCTTTGGTTTCTTTCTCTGTGCCTTCCCCAGTCCTAATAATTCTTAAATTTGTTCTTTTCATGATATCCCATATTTCTTGGAGATTCTGTTCATGATTTCTTACCATCTTCTTTGTTTGGTCAACTTTGTTTTAAAGATTAAATGTTTTGTCTTCAATGTCTGAGGTTCTGTCTTCTAGGTGTTCTATCCTATTGCTTATGCTTTCTATGGAGTTTTTAATTTGGTTTATTCTTTCCTTCATTTCAAGAATTTCTGTTTGTTTTTCTTCAGAATCTCTCTTTCTTTATTGAAATGATCCTTTGCTTCCTGCATTTGGTCTTTTAACTGTTGATCGGTACAATCATTCAATGCCTGCATTTGCTCTCTTTTCTCATCATTTGCTTCTCTGATCATTTTAATTACCTACATTCTGAATTCCCTTTCAGACATTTCTTCTGCCATGGTGTCATTGGATTTTATTGATGTAGCATCTAAGTTTGTTTGGGACACTTTCTTCCCTTGTTATCTCAGATTGCTCATGTATCTTCCCATCTGGCAGTACAAATCTGAGGTATTGCAGTTTCCCCCCTATAGACTTATAGTGTCCCTGCAGGTTTCCAATAACTTGCTTCCCAGTCTTCAGTAGCCTGAAGTCTGGGAGGAACTTGATAATGCATTGCTCCACAAAGGTTGCTGCCCCTCTAGGGATGGTGGCCTCCAGGTGGGGTATATTCCCTGCTAGTGGGGAGAGGGACCTCCACGTGTGACATACTGTCAACTGCAGGGGCACTGGACTGTAGGCTGGGGTCCGGCTGGTCTGGTCCTGACTCTCTGGTCCTGTCTTCTGGCATGGAATTCTTGCCCAGTGGCTCTATGCTGAGCCTGGCCCACTGGGCTTATTGCCCCAGCTGTGAGGTCTCACCTGGCAGCTCTGTACCTACCTCCCTGGCAGGGAAGTTTCACCCAGCAGATCTGCACTGGCCCCAGCTCTCTGGTCCTGTCTCCCAGCATGGAATTCTCACGTGGCAGCTGTGTGCTTTTCCTGGTTTTCTCAATATTTCTTCTTGAATCCTGAGTCATGGAGTGACATGGAATGCAGTCACCCTCTAGTTCACCATCTACAGACTGCATTTTGATTCATTGTACACAAATGGTGTACATCATTTCATTTCCATGGTTGTACACAATGTAGATGCATACAATTCATGTAATCATACATGTACATAGGGTAGTGATGTCTGTCTCATTCCACCATTTTTCATACTCCTCTCCCATTTCCTCCTACATAATCTAAAGTTCCTCCATTCTTCTTTCACTCCTCACCCTCCCACCCCCCTTATATATCATCATCCACTTATCAGGGAAAATATTAGTCCTTTGGTTTTTGGGATTGGCTTATTTCACTTAGCATGATATTCTCCAATTCCATCCATTTATCTGCAAATGCCATAATATTAATTTTCTATATGGCTGAGTAATATTCCATTGTTTATTTGTACCATGGTTTCTTTATCTGTTCATCTGTTGAAGGTCATCTAGGTTGGTTCCATAATCTAGCTATTGCAAATTGAGCTGCTATAAATGTTGATGTGGCTGTGTTATTGCATATTTTAAAAGATAGTGCACCATGATCAAGTGGGGTTCATGATGCAAGTTTCAACATACAGAAATCAATAAACATAATTCATCACATCAATAGACTTAAAAATGACATGATTTTCTCAGTAGATATAATAAAAAGCATTTGGCAAAGTACATTATCCTTGCAAGCTCAAAACTAGAAAAAACTAGGAATAGTAGGAGCATACCTCAACATTGTAAAAGCTACATATGTTAAACCCAAGGCCAACATCTTTTACATACTTTTAATTGGTCTTAAGATGTACATAATGGTGGAATTTCCTCTGCTGCATTTTATACATGCACATAACGTAATGCTGTCAAATTCATTCTGCATTTCCTCCTCTTTTCTGTCCCTCTGTCCCCCTCTGTCTCTTCCTTCTACTTTGCTGATCCTCCTCCTCTGTATGTCTGATACCCTCCCACTTTTTCCCCCTTACTTTATAGATGAGATAGAACATTCAATCCTTGATTTTTATGAGTCTGGAATATTTAACTTAACATGATATTTTCCAGTTCAATCCATTTACCAAAAAAAAAATGCTATAATTCTTCTTCATGACTGAGTAAAACTCCATTGTGTGTGTATACCACATTTTCTTAACCCATTCATCTGTTAATGGGCATCTGGAATGGTTCCATAAATTGGCTTTTGTGAGTAGTGTTGCTATAAACATTGAAGTGTCAGTATTGCTATTGTATTCTGATTTTAGTTCTTCAGATAAGTACCAAGGAGTAGGATATCTGGGTCTTATGGTTCCATTCCTAGTGTTCTGAGGATACTCCATATTGCTTTCCAGACTGATTGCACAAATTTGCAGTTCTATTAACAAAGTATGAGGGCACCCTTTTTTCCCCCAATCAATAAATGAACAAAAAAACTAAATAGACCTGTCTCAAAAGAAGCACAAATATATCAGAAAAAATAAACATTCCTAGCATCAGGAAAATGCAAATCAAAATTGTACTGAGATTAGTTTTCATTCCAGTTATCAAGAATATAAATAATAATAAATTCTGGAGAAAATGTTGGGGGCAGGTACATCTCAAAAAGAATTTTAACCATTCTCTTCATAATTTTTTTCATTTTCTTTGCTATACAGAAGTTTTTAAATTTGATGTCATTCCACTTGTTAATTCTTGGTTTTATATTTGGGGCTTTAGAGGTTTTGTCAAGGAAGTATGTTGCTGTTTGGCCTTATCTTTTCTTCTAGCAGATTCAAACTTTCTGCTCCTCTACCTAAATGATCTACTTTGAGCTGACTTTGCATGGTGAGAGAAAGGAATCGGATTTCATTCTTCTACATATGAATATCCAGTTTTTCAGCAACATTTGTTGAAAAAGCTATCCTTTCTCCAACACATATTTTGGCACCTTTGCCAAGTATCAGATGGCTGTAAGCATGTGGGCTTGTCTCTGTGTCTTCTATTCTGTTCCATTGGTCCGCATGTCTATTTTGATGCCAATTCCATGCTGTTTTTGCTACTATCACTCTGTAGTATAATTTGAGAACAGATATTGTGAAACTTCCAGCATCACTCTTCTTGCTAAGGATTGCTTTGGCTATTCCATGTATTTTATTCTTCCAAATGAATTTTAGGACTATTTTTTTCTGTGAAGAATGTCATTGATCTTTGATGGTAGAATTCCAGCTTACTGATAGGTAGTAGTGTGGTAATCAGCTGACTCTGGGGAGTAAAAACCCCTGATCTAGAAATTTTATTAATTCCTTTGATATAAATATTACCACTGTGACTGATTTCAACCTATTACCCAATTGACAACAGGCTTGAAAAATTCCTAAATATTTTAATAAGATTTACAAGCCAATCTGAGCCAGTCACCAGCACACCACTGAATAGTTAATGCTTAAACATGCTGGATTTGTATGTTGGAATAATGATGTTAATATCCTGCAATGCCTTCATTCAATTAAAACTCATTTATTAAGATAGCATGTCTGTAAAGAATTAAAGGTACTCTAAAATAGTGGTTATAATTTTGAGTCACAAGTTTGGAAAGCTTATCAAAGCTGTGAGCATTCTTTTGTAGAAATAAAAGTACACATTAAAAATTTTTAATATAATTTAATATAATTGGGCTTCTGACATTTGTTCATGGGTCTCAGCTTTAGAATCTCTTTTGTTTCTTCAACTTGGATAAACAAGTATGGCAGGCAGCTTAATTTTTTCTAACTGTAATTTTTATTGGTACCTTATAATAACACATAATAGGATTATTTATGATATATTCATACATGTACAATGCATTATTTGGTCTTTTATTTCCCTATAACTACATTTCCTTTCCTTCATCCCCATCCTCTAGTCTATTGGTCATTCTTGTATGTACATGAAGTTCCTTTTCTTTCTTTTATTTTTCCACCTCTAGCCTCCAAATGAGGGAAACATAGGAACCTTGGCTTTCTGAATCTGGCTAATCTCATTTAGCATAATGTTCTCCAATTCTATCCATTTTTCTGCAAAGGATGTAATTTTATTATGGCTAAAAAAACCTCTATTGTGTATATAAACCACATTTTCTGCATGTATTTTTCTGTGGATGGACATGGAAGCTGGTTCCATACCTTGGTTGTTGTTAATTGTGGTGCTATAAACATGACTTTGCATGTGTGACTATACTTGTGCTATCTTTAAATCTTTGGGATAAACACCTGAAATGGTACAGCTGGGTCATATGGTGGTTCCATTTTAAGTCTTTTGAGGAGCCCACTCAGATGTTCATAGTAGTTATAGTCATTTAAAATCCCACCAACATTGTTGTTTCTATTATCCCTCATTCTTTCTAGCATTTTTTTATTTTTGTTATTGATGATTGCTATTCTGATTGGAGAGAGAATCCCAATGTGGTTTTTTAAATGTTTTTATTAGTGTATCACAGTTATACATAAAACACAGCAATGTCATTTTTCCTTTTCCTGATGGTCATTTGTGTTTATGCTTTTGAGAAAAGTCTCTTTAGTTCCTTTGCCCATTTATGTAGTGGGTTATTTTTCAGTTTTTTTCTTAGAGTTTCTAAGTGTTTTATATAGTCTGAATATTCATCCTGTGTTGGAAGAGTACCTGGAAAACAACTTTTCCCATTCTGTAGGCTCTCCCTTCACGAGTTAATAGTTTCCTTTGCAGCAGTTTTTAGTTCGAATGCCATTCAATTTATTAATTCTTGGTTTTCCTCCCTGAGCTCTAGAGATCTTTTTGAGGACATTGAAGCCTGCTCCTGTATGACAGAGTGTTGATCCTAAGTTGCCTTCTAGCTGCTGCAAAATCTCTGCTCTAACTCCTACGTCTGATCCACTTTGACTTGTACGCAGGGTGGGAGATGTGGATGCAGTTTTAGTCTTCTATATTGATATTCAGTTTTCCCAGGATCCATTTATTTAAAAGGCTGTCTTTTATTCAACATGTGCTTTGGTGCCTTTTTCAAGGATTGGATAACTTAAACTTTAGTTTGCCTGTTTTCTAGTCTATTCCATTTTTCTACATGCCTGTGTCAGTGACTTGCATTTTTTGTTGCTATAGACCTGAAGTATAATTCAAAGTTGGAAATTGTGATGTCACCAGCATTTTTCTTATTGCTCAGCTTTGCTTTGGCTGTCTGAGTCTTTTATACTTTTATATGAATATTAGGACTGTTTTTTCTAGTTCTGTCATTACCAGGAATGCCATTGGTATCTTTATGGGGATTGCACTGGGTGTGTATATCACTTTTGGTGAGTTGGATGTTTTACCAATATTAATTCTACCTGCCCAAGAATATGGGAGGTCTTCTTATTATTTAGTGTCACCTTCAATTTCTTTCATTGGTGTTCTGTAATTTTCCCTGGAGAGGTCTTTCATCTCCTTGGTTAGATTTGCTCCTTGGTATTTATTTTTTAAAGCTATTGTGAATGGAATTTTTTTCTTTCTCTTTATCAGCAGATTCATTATTGTTATGTGTATAAAAACTATTGAATTTTGTGTGTTGATTTTGCATTCTACTACTTTGTTTTACTTATAATCAGCTCTAGAAGTCCTGGAGTCATTAGGATTCCTTAAGTCTAGAATCATATCATCTACAAATGGGCATGTATTTGACTTCTTTCTTACTTATATCCAAGTTATTTCTCTTGCCTAATTTCTCCAACTAAAATTTCAAGTACTATATCGAAGACCAGTAGTGAGCATGGGCCACCTTTCCTCTTTCCCAATTTTGGAAGAAGTGCTTTGTTTTTTTCTTTCCCATATAGTATGATACTGCCTTTGGGTTTGTCCTGTATAGCTTTTGTGATGTTTAGGTATGCTCCTTCTTGCCCTAGTTTCTTTTTAACATGAATTGGTGCTAGATTTTGTCAAAGACTTTTTCTGCATCTAATGCAATGGTATGATTTTTGTCCCTAATTATGTAACTCTGAAATCCAGAGGTTTTTAGGGACCTCTTGTATGCCAATAAATCTAAAACTCTAGAAGAAATGGGTAAACTTCTAGATACACATGACCTACCCTAGCGAAACCAAGAGAATGGTAGAAAGTCTAGAGACCAATATTAAGCTGTAAGAATGAAACAGTAACAAACCATCCAAGAAAACCTGACACCAGATGGATTTCCAGCTGAATTCTACTAGACCCTTAAAGAATTAATGCCAGTGCTTCTCAAATTATTTCAAGAAACAGGTGGGGTGGGGGTGACATTCCCATATTCATTATGTGAAACCCAGATCACCCTTATATCAAAATCAGATAAGCACATGTCAAGGACAGAAAACCACAGAAGGATATCCCTTATGACTATAGATGCAAAAGCACTTGATACAATATTAACAATATTGTGTACACATTTAAGAGTGTACTTCATGATTGAGTCAGTTTCATTCAAGGGATTCAGGGATGGTTCACTGTATGTAAATTTATAAACATAATTGATCACAAATATAGAATCCTGGCCTGCAACTATCTGCCATTGCTTCAGTTGATGCAATCTGCGCATAACTGGAGAACTCAAAAGTCACTGTCTTATTGCAGAAGTGTTAGATTGACAATGCTTTACTTATGTTAGTTATCTGCCCTCTTCAATCATTAGTCTAAAATTCAGAGATCATAAAGAGTTCATGGAAGGATTACAAGGTCAACCATTAATAGCTCTGATCATTTTTTTTTTTACTTTTCTCTAATTTTATTTGACACTATGTAACTGAAGGATTTGTGATATTTTGATTTCCAGTATGTGTACACATGTATATCTGTATATGGACAACTTCCACCCCCCATTTCAACCTTATTTCCTCCTGAGTAAGTCAAAGAGGTGCTGAGCATAATTAGTTAAATGTTACAGTTCCTGATCATGTCAGACCCCTTTATGTGTAGTGCCATGGTAATAGTGTTTCCACTGGGTAGCATACTTTAAAATTAATGAATTTGGTAATAATTTTAAAGATAATACTCTCATCTACTATATGTAATCTTTCAAAGCTAGGAAATTCATAACCTGGCATGATGCATATCACCTAATGGTCATTAAGTGAAGATTTGTGAAATGAAAAAGTTAGGGACCTATGGAAATTTTCTAATATAAATGATTGAGAAAAAGTTAAGTAAAGAAAAAAAAAATTTCAGTTAAGCAACTAAATTACTGGTTTTAGCTTCTGTGTAGTTTCTTTTTCTGTTAATGCACAACAGCAGCAATGCTTTTATTTCTGGTCATTGGAGGTTGATATTAAAGATATTGACCTTAGTAGATTCTCTTTCAGAATGGTTTCATTGTAAAAATCACAAGGAAAATGTGCTTGTCCTCCATGTGTGAGATTTGGTTTTGCTGAGTGTTTTCAGTTCTTGAGCATTATGTTCACCATTATAAACCTATCACTGGGGAATTCTGATTCATAAAGGTTGGGTTATAATTAGCAAGGATGCTTTTTAAAAACAATTGAATCACTTTGAATATGATTATTAAGTTTGTAAATGATGTCAGAGACAATACTCTCATTTATCAATGGGATTGTTCATGTGATTTACAGGACATTCACAGACTAAATGTTAGAACTGACATGTACCACAGAAATGGCAGACATACCACTATAACCACAGCAGACCAAATGACCAGTTGAAGGCCAGGTATCACTAGCAGAAACACAATTTCTTAATCTTTTAGCTCTTAACCTGGTTCCATTTGGAATTTTCACAGGGCTCAATACATTGAAATGTGAAACAAACTCACTTTATCACACATTTATTAAACACCTACCATTGTGATAGATACATTGCCAGGGTTCCAGTAACAGAGAACAATGAACTCAAGATATCCCATGCTTTTTAGAAACTAACATTCTTGCCAAGCAATAATATATATCATTGAAATTCAAAGTCAAGTGAAGACAAAGCTTGAGAAATGAATTACCAGAAGTTACACACCATGTTTACTTGAAAAAATCAAGCAAGGCCCATGAAGTAGGTACCATACTGAGATGAATACCGAGAGACAGGCAGGAGACAAACAGATGGAAATTGGAGATAAAGAAAGTATTCTAAGTGGAAGGTATTCTATATGCAAAGATGAACAGGTAGGGAAGTCTATGGCTCACGTCCTTATAAGAGTAGCAAGTAATCTACTTTGAATGGAATATATATTACTTGTGGTAGTATAATGGAAGGTGAGTCCAGGAAGCAGATTTTTGCCTATATTATGTGTGTATAGAGCATTATTTAGGTGATGCAGGACTGAGTGTGTTAAAGTCACGAGTTTGGGACCAGTTGATGCCATTTAATTTGTCCATGTTCCAAGACATTAGAACATACCTCTATCTGGTTAGAAACCCAAGTTTGAATCAAATTATAAAATGACTTAGATTTTGTTTGGTGTAGTTTATATCTTTTTCAACCTACCTCTTCACCTTCCTCTCTCTCCCTATCCCATCTTCTCTAAGTTGAACTTGTGTCTGACCCCATTCTCAATGATGAGTGATAATGACTTGCGGACTGTGGTGCCAGGACTAATAGTTCTCAGGGCATTCCCATGTCATCCAGGGAGCTCTTGATCTGAAAGCTTCAGGACTCTAAGGAGTCAAATTATAATAGTGGTATGTGGGGCAAGGAAATCATGGATATGGTCTTCTCACCTCATGAGGAGTGAAACAACACCTAAATGTCTTCCTTTCAGGACTCTCAGCAGACATGGGTTATAAGAGTGCAGCCTGACTCAGTGTAGGTGACTCAGGACAAACCATTCCTCACAGTGGAAATTGTTCACAAGATAGCCATCCGAGCTTTGCCAATCATGTCTTCATGAACGGAGAAGGAACATGAGGCAGTCAGGATGGTGCAGAGATGACTACAAATCAGGAAGCTCTGCAGTTTAGTCTCAGAGCCAGGTCTGAGTTTCATATGTAGTAACAAACAACTTGATACATGCTTTCTAAGAACCATTTTGTCTTCCTCTCAGCCCATGAGGAGGCACAGATTATAGCATGTCCCTTCCTGCACAGCTGAGGCATGGAGGACAGCACCTCCAAGAACCTAGGCCTTGTAGATGGGGTGCCTCTGAGACTCCCTTCATGGTGGAAGTTCAGAGGTAAGAGTTGCAAGTGGATGGCTGACATGAGTGGGGACCTGTGTCTTCAGTCAGCTTCACAAGGTGGCAATCTGTCAGCAAGATGTCCTGCTGGACGGGTGGCTTCCGTGAGTGATGCTGGGAGTGCCACCTTTTGAAGAAAGGAGAGATGACTTTCTGAAATGATTCCTGAAAGCAGCGAGACACCAGGCTATAGATAATGGGCTTGATAGCTGAGCTCAGATAGAAGAAGACACCTGGAATAAGGGAGAGACATGTTGAGAAACTGAGTGAGAGGCACAAGAGGGCGAAGCACAAGTATTTAACAATGACCTGGTGTCCCTGGTATGGCTCTTTTGGAAGTGATGATACACACAAGACATTCACTGAGAATACAAAATGCTCTGAGCTGATCTAACACCTGTGCAATTAGGAATCAAACATAGAGACTATAGTCTTGGAAAAATTTAGGCTGGCATAGGGTCTCTCTGAGATAGTAACTTCCTTTGATCTCTACATAAAGAAAATGTTCCCATAACATTAATAAAAGATGTTTAAGAATAAGAAGGACGAAATTTTTCTCATTGTAATTTTACTTAAATCTATAATTGGAAGCTGCAAGTGATGGAGGAATGGTAAATCTGCCAAGGTTTGGTCCCTGCTGAGATTCCTTATAATGTTGAAAAGCTCTTTAAAGAAGAATGTCCCCACATCTCTCCCTCCCTACCTTTCCTTTTCCCTTGATGGCTCTTATACCTTATTGAATAATTGTGCTTACAGTTTATTTTGTCCACTAGCATCTTGCACACAATCACTTTCCTATTTGTCCTATACTCTTCTTAATTACTATGTCCTATATTATTTCTCCTAGATTCAATATGAGTATAAGAATGGGAATCTTAGGACATCATATATGACCCTGGTCTTGCCTTGTTCTACAACCTTAAATGAACACTGGTATTTCAATTTCTTCCAAACTGTAAAATGGAGAATAAAAAATTAGGTAAGTACTGGCACTTCAATTTCTTCCTAGTTATCAAATAAAGAAAAATTCCAGCCTAACTCATTTTCCCTGACTGGAAGATGGAGCATCATGTCGAGATATGATTCATGGTGGGTTGAGAATACAAAGCAACTCATGGGTACTGTGGTCAGCAAGCTTCCTATTACCTTCATTAACATGATCCATGGCAGTCGGTGCTCCCTATGCCGTATGTATAGGATGGGCAGGGAGGAAAATAAAAGGAGACATTACTATTGACTGTTCATTCATTCAAGAAATAAGTACTGACTGACTCCTTACTGAGTGCCAAGAACTTCAAGGCACAAGTAAATTGTCTAACGACGTGGGATAGTACTGTGAAGGCAAAATGCATAGCTCAGTTCAATAATTTATGGTACAATATTTGTTAAGAGCAAACTATGAGCTATTGAGTCCTAGTATGATAATTTCCATAATGGCTTGAACAAAAAGAGAGTGATGGTCATGATCCATTTAGCGGGTATGGCTGGAATCCAGCCTGATCTTGAGATGAATGGGAAGTGGCTGAGGAGGAAGGGAGAAGGTGCTGCAATTAGAAGGCACAGCATATACAAAGAATCAGGAATGGTTGTGTTGTATAGGAATCATGTGCTCTATAGCTAGTTTGCTTGATAAGTGTATATTCTACTAATGGAAATCCTATACTTTGAAATATGGAAAGGCAAGTTGGGCATTTCTGCAGTGCTTAATAGTTTGAGACTTCATATCACTTGCAAAGGAGGGGAGGAGAGATGGTATCTTAACTGGATGGTGTCATTATTGAAGATTAATTTGGAAATCTTGGCCAGGTTGCCTCCATGCATCTGGAGAGGTTGTGGCCAACTACTCAAGTCCTATGTGGACTTCTAGTGTTTTCCATCTTATTTGGAAACTCCTGTAAATAACTAAGAGTCATAAATATTTTTGTGATTTGAGCCTGAACAGTAAATGAGAAAACACAAATGTACTAATGTCTAGGTAAAAGCTTGCCACACAGCCTGCTGAGTACAAAATGATAGTGACAGAAAGGAAACAAAGCACACATTATTCAGTGTACATTCTATGCTATTGTTTTAGTTCTGCACACATCTCGAGCTCTCTCCCTGGCTGTGTGTTATAGATAATCTGAAGAGCCCAGTTCTTCTTCTAGCAGAACTGGAATTTTGACTATAAAATGGTTTATAATAATATCTATTTAACAACTTTTGTTGGTCACAGAAAAACAGCTGCCATTTGTAGCCTAAAATCTCTGTTATACTCACTGATTCGCTGCCTACCTTCAGTCTCTGGTATCCAGAGCAGGGGCTATTGCCATTTTACAGCCAAGAGACTCTGGAATGAAGGCAGCCAGGGACTCCAGCTCTCTCAGCATTAAAAGTGCATTTGGGGTGCCAAGTCAGGTGCTCTTAAGAGACTTTCTACCACGATTTCCACCATATTCTGAAGTATCCCTGACAAGGAGAGTTACAAGAGCCTAACAGCATATCTTGATACCCAGGAACCCACTTTGACTGCTTTCATGAGCCCACAGGAGATTAAGGGACAGGGCATTTACTAAATAAGAACAAATTTAATCCCATGGCCCTTGGGGGAAACTAAAGAAAGCACCCTTAATTATTTTCCTGCTGTAGCCCTCACACTTAGAGTCCAGGTATTCTATAAGGCAGCCTTGGAAACAGACTGCTGTTTCTTTTGGACCAACAATATGTCTAATCAATCTTTGCATAAAATTCAAACCAAGTGTCTTCACTCCAGGAGGGCAGATCCCCCTGATATTTTGCTTTATTCTGGCAGCTAAGCAAGAAGTAGGAAAATCTGCAGTTGCCCAGGCTCTGGTCACACAGGCAAAACAGCTAAGTCTTTACCTGACACGACATGCATGAGGTTGAACATGGCAGCCAGGGACTCGGTCCACTCCTCCACAAAGCTGAAGAAGAGGCGATGAACATGGATTGGGGTCCAACAGATGGCAAATGCTAAGAACAAGACAACTGAAAGAAAATAAATGCTAGAGCAAAAGGCAGAATAGACAAGGATAGTATAGGTTTCTCACCAAGTCATGCATTCCTTCTAGAAGTTTTTCTCTCCACTTTGGTTAACCTGCAGTCCTTACAAGCAGACAGATCCCAAGGAGCCCCTGCATAGAAAATTCAAAGCCAGCTCAGCAAAAGTAAGGCACTAAGCAACTCAGTGAGACTCTGTCTCTAAATAAAATACAAAATAGGGCTGGGGATGTAGCTCAGTGGTCCAGTGTCCCTGAGTTCAATACCTGGTACTCTCCAAGAGCCAGGACCAAAACAACCAACCAACCAACCAAACAAACAAACAACAACAAAAAACCCAACATCAGTGACTTCATGGGGCTTTTTTAGTCCTAAATGCCACATAGTTACCACATATGTTCTGTATGTAATTTGCCTTGAGGATTCACTTCTTTTGAACCTTCACTTTTGATTTGGAAAGTATATGATAAATATCTCTCTTGTCAGTAACTCTCATGAACTAGTACAAAACAAAGTGAGAACTTACAGAGCATCCTGGATCTTTTTCTGGAGGGTCTTTGGATAACTCTAGTCATTTTATCTGCCTCAAGGAATTTGGTTTTCTTCAGCTGAAAGGGAAATGGAGAGAGATGGTAAGAACAGGAAACATTTTTTTTTCTTCTTTAAAATCTGAAAAGTATCATTCTAATGCTCATTTTGAAAAATCAAATAAATCCTTTGGGGAAATGTAAGAACATGTTATAGGTTTAACAGTGAGTTAGAAGCAGAATTTGATCCAGGTCATTGAACTTGACTGGATAGATGCTCCTTTGTGTTTTGCTGCACAGTGTAGAGGGTTCCCTCGTGGCAATACAACCATTTTTCATATGCAATTCTGTAGAACAGTAGTTCTGTGGTCTATTAATATGTGTTTCCTAAAAAGTGTTAAGTTCTGAAGTTAAAAAGTGTTATCTAGGTTTTTCCGTTCACTCATTTAGTCATTCATTTACTCATCTATTAGATGTCTATTAGAGTGAAGTCCCTCTGCATGTGGGAGCCAGGCAGTAGAAACCACATGCAGGCACTCTTCCTGCCTCCTGAAGGTTATAGGTTCCATCGTGGGTCTCTCAGAGTCTTTGATATGCTAATGGGAATTAGGATTCTTCAAGGGGTATGGGGTACTATCCCTCCCCACTGTCTATACCCACATCTTCCACCCCATCCCAGCCAAGGGAGAATGGTGTTTCATTAAATGCCTTCCCCAAACCCTCATCAGTGAATTGTCTGGCACAATATTGACAAAATAATTTGTTGTTGCTGTTGTCTCTTTCAATTTTTTAAATTTTATTTGTTCTAATTAGTTGTACATGACAGTAAAAAAAATGCATGTTTTTCTGAGTTTAGGTGATAAAATGTATTCATCCTAATTGGATTCAACCTCTGAAAATTTCAGTTATCACCACTGCCTATACATCAAACTTTCTTGCCCAGTTCACATTCCACCTCTTCCTGGAAGACTTTGGTATCTACCTTAGCCCATTGGGTTCTCCTTCCTCCTGACTCCTGTAGCATGGAAAATCTTTATTGTTGTTCTAGTTGTGATTTTTTTTTTCTTTCTCATTTGTGTTAATTTTGATTTCTGAGGATTTGAGCAAGAAAATGGAAATGTTAAGGATTCATGATAAAATACAATCAAATGTATGGAAGTTAATATAGTATCTACTTACCTACCAATTCCGTAGAATTTATTTCCTTCTTTTACCAGTAGCATCCTATGGTACTTTACTGGTTCTTCTTCCCCATTCCCAGTCATTAGTTTGGTTGGGAATGAACCCAACTCAGGCTCCAGGAATTGTCCTTTAGTAACCAAGGCTCTCAGATTGTCTTAGTCTCTAGTTATAGTGACTTAATAATTGGGTCCAGCAACATTTTACCTATTTGCTTATACTTCTGGAAATGGAAATTTGATTTCTCTTTCTATCAGGCTGCAGGAGAGAGCCCTTTTTCTCTGCACGCGAGGTCTGAAATTACAACAGCTACCTTTTATTTGTCATGAGAAGAGAGCTTGGAGCTACCAGTGGGTTGCTGTGTAGAGTCAAAGGTTAAAAGCAACACCACAGAAAGAAGAGTGAAGAAAGAGAAACAAGCTAGGTCTTACATGTTCTCTGTTTTACTGGATTAATTTTTGCCAAAGGCCAGATCTACATAAGGACTTTTTAGGTCTCTGACTCCTTTGCGTTTTGCCAAACTCTGTACAGGTTTCCTGTGTAGCAATACAACCGTCCTGACTGATTAAATAAGGCCATCCAAGGCCATCCAGTGGAAGAAAATACCCAATTATCCTATGTCATCTCATGACTAAATTAGGATTAGTCTGACTTATAACTAGATAGATTCGTACTCAAGGCAAATAAGAAGTTGGTACGATTATGTGCACTAAAGGAACAGGGCTGTAAGAAGCTATGAGCTTCCTGGGCTAGATGACATTTAAAGGGAATATTTTAGCAGAAGTATTTAAAATAAGATAAGTCATTAAAAATTGCCTCTAAGGTTCAACAAATCCATATTCTGTCTCCCTAACAAAGGTATCAGCTGCTGAAGTCAGATAGCTCTCAAGACACCACAGGGCTAAGCGTCTGCCTGGATGGCTAACAAGCCTGTCATCTGTCTTGTGACTGTGCTGAGGTTCTATGCATGTGCCTATGTTTTCATAAAGTGAGGGATTAAAAGTCCTATAAGATGGGACCCTTCAAAGTTCCCGAGAACTTAAAAAGAAACAAGGGAATTGCTGTGCAGCAACTGAGGAATAGAAGAGGAAACTGAAGGTGGTAGGATGCTCTTAATACACTAGTAAAATAATACTTGTAGAGTGCATATCTCAGTGCCTGGCACGTGACACTCAGCTAGTGACATCTAATGGCTATCATTGTGATTCTGGTTGTTGTTCCAAGCTCACTCAAAATACATAATGAAGACTGAATTTTTTTTAAATAAAATTATTTATTTGCATAGGTGAGTCATTCATGTGTATTAGTGGGTTCTTTCTAGAAATTCTTTCTCCTGCTATCACTCACTGAAAAGCACTGCTATCGTGATGCAAAGTAGCAGCCAGATGCACTGAGAAGAAAAATAATTTCAAGGTTAAAATAGCACATCAGACTACAACCTTTAGCAGTGTGCAATTAATCTTTTTATTATTTCTTGATCTTAAAAGTTATAGTTGTTATAAGATAGTTATTCCGTTATTAATAATGAAAAAAAATGAGATCTATTATTCACTTCTTGGCTGGGATTAACAGTGGAAATATCTCCAGCCCAAGGGATAAATTTCTTAAACATCAAGCAAACAGTTCACATAGCTTTTTATGAACACGCCCCTGTGCTAGTGTACTTTGCACTGAAAGATAATCGCCTATTGTTACTTTGCATCTTTCTTAGAAGACAGTGACATAAGTTGTTAACTGGAGGAAGAGTGAAAATTAAATTTTACGTATGTTATAAATGTTTCCAGATTATTTGAGTGGTTTACATAATAGAATGCAATTTGCCTCACCAATGTTAAATGCTCTTTTATCATTGAGTAATTACATTTTTTTGTCAGATGTAGAACAAAGCAGGTATTCAACCATTAATTGCTTCTATATTCCCCCAAAGTTTTATTTCAAAACTCAGCAAAAACAGGAGTGAAAACTATGGTCACTATCAGGGAAGTTCAGGAGCATTCTGGCCCCACCCACAGCTACAGATCATCCAAGTAGAGGGGGCCTCACGAACTCAATTATCATTCCCTCTATGGAATGTAAGGAAAGAAGAGGTGCACAACTCTGAGCATGCTTTACTCCAAACTGTGTGCAAAGTGCCTTGGAAGGACAGGTAGAGACTGTATTTACAAGAAGCTCTGGGTCCTTGAAATGGGAAACCTCTTCCACCATGAGATCAGCCTGTCTCTGGAGGCAGGAATGGAAAGAAGAAAATTGGATTTTCCACCAGTTCTCAAAGGGCATGAACTCAACTTGTATAGTTCATAGGACAATTCACATTTTGATTTGGGGCAGAATGTCCCCATGCAGAGAGAACCAGCTGGCTTTCAGCTTTGTTTCTATGTGGAAATCTGGGGAGTCAGTCTTAGTGCTTTGTTTTATGTAGAACTTATTGATATTAAATTGCTGGGTGTCTGAAATTTTTTTAAAAATCTCATAGATCCAAAAGGTACTTCCAATGTTTCCAGTGCTTTGAAAGGACAGAATTTGAAGCCCAGAAAACGAGAAGTCCCTTAGCCTCATCTCCTCATTGAGGTTATGGGAGAAATAAATTAAGAAATCCACAAAACAGAATTACAAATTGTAATAAAGAAAAGTTACTAGGAGCCATGAGTACCTACAACAGGGACTAGGAGATCTGGAGAGCTTCCTTGAGGAAGTGTGATGACTGAGTATGACTTAGAGGATAACTGAGAGTTAAAAGGACAAAGTGGTAGACGGCAGGGACATCCAAAAAGGGACGAAGTGCCAGCACAGCACAGAGCTGACTTTCCTGGCTTCCAGGGCACAGATGACACTTCTTTCGGGAGTGACTTCCCGAGCAGGTGGCTCCTTTCCTGGTATCCTCTGGTACCTGGGTAACCTCTCATCCATCCTTCCCGAGAACAGGATGTCTTGAGTTGTATTACTCACAGAAAGCAAACTGGGTGGTTTACAACCTGTTCTCTGTCACTCAGTTCCTGATTTAAAACAAAACAGAACAAAAACGGTGAAGAGACCTTGGCCTGAGCTCACAGGCTCGTTCCCTGTTGTCCTGCCGGTCGGTGACTCTGGGCATGGGACCTGGCACCCACACACTCCCATGGAAATTTAGTTATCCAAATTTAATCCAGAAGACAGAACCTAACCAGTGATAATGGAAGCAACTGGGAAAGATGCCCATAAGCTGACATCCCCCACAATACCAGCTCCAACTGGTGTCACTGATACAAAGCAAAGGCCAGGCAATCTCGAGGGTTGAAATAAAGATCTTAAGTAACATGATGGTGACAGAAGTTCATGAAGAGAGACCATCAATCTTCAAAACAAGATACCACACCTCTCTTACAAAGGTTGGTGATATGAAGCATTGCTTGTTCGTCGCAGCACAACGTAACAATGTCACAATCAACAATGTAACAATGTGACAATCACATTTCCCATTGGAAGATTCTTTATCCGCCCCAGTTGTATGGAATCAAAACCCACCATGACACCAGCTTCTAAGCCTGAGGCAGGAGGATCACAAGTTCAAAGCCAGCCTTAGCCTCAGCAACTTGCAAGACCCTGTCTTGAAACAAAAACAAAAACAAAAAGGCTAGAGATGTGGCTCAGTGTTTGAATGCTCCTGGGTTCAACACTGGTACCAAATAAATAAATAATAAAAAAAAAAAATGTAAAAAAACCTTGATACCATGCTTCACTTGAGGAGGGAGGGATTTAGAAACTTGTATCATGGGATCTGTTCCCCCCATTAGTGCAGAAAACAACTGTAGTGGCACTTATTTGATATGGATGAAGACTCATCTTGCTTTCTCCCAAAGCACCTCACTGTCCCAGAGTTTACAACCCAGGAAGTGGCAGTGACAGGGACAACAGAGTCCTTTTCACGCCACTGGAAAGAGTTGAAACATTATTTCAAGACAAGCATCATGACAAATTCATAAACGCTTAGCTTTCGGGCATTGAATGCCATGGAATTGGAATGTATTATTAAGGTTTGGTGCTGATTCATTTCTGTAATGGAGTCAAGAAATGCCCTTTGTTTTGACTTTCAAGATCCCATGAAAGATCATCTGCCTGCACAGTGCTCATGTGGTCAATGACTTTACCTGTGGATGCCGATCGGGTACCATGTTGGGATTCTTGGTTTTTCAATTAATGTGAAAACTCACAGTCTTAAACTGGTGAATTTTAGTTTTTCCCCAAGGTTTTTAAACCAATCTGACTAGAATAGGATAGGAAACTGACAAATCTTTTCAGAGGTGCTCATCTGAATTACCATGAGTTCCTCATCTCTTAGCGCTACTAATGCATTCTCGTTAAAAGTTATATGAAAATCTTCATTAGAGAAGTGCCACTTGTCAATTAAATAAACCTAAGAATGAAGTTTGGTCTTGTTCCTAATTGGCTCAAATACAAGTTGATGTCACTAAGTCTGGACTGTAAATAATGGGCAAAGCTATTTTCTCTAGGCCTCAGCAACAACAAACACTAAGTTTTCAGTAGGAAAATGTAGGTCTTTTTGTTTTGTTCTGTTGTTTTTATCATGACCCAATTGCCTAGTAGAGGCTGTGTATATGATGTTTTTTCAGAGGGTAACCTAATAGCGAAATTATGATTCTTTTTTCTAAGAACAGCCTGTAATTTTCTGCATTGAGACATAAATGACTGTGACCAGCTAAAGAAAATGTTCTAGGACCCTGAAACTTTTTGAGTTTATTTTGTTACTCCATCTCTTATATCTCTGCTCTCAGGAGCAAAAGGGTAGACTTCAATGAACTCAGGCATACATAAGGCAGGACAAAGTAGCAGAACAGAGAAGAAAACCAGCTTATTAGGTATAGGCATTTCATGGTGAATTGTGGATGTTAGATCTGAAAATAAGTGCCTCTTGGGATAGTTACCATCCAAACTTTCTGTTTAGAGATGGTAGACTCAAGTAGCTAATGAAAGTTCCCATTTTGCTTTCTAGTTTAGAAAATTTGTTTTATTTAATTCTGAATGTGATCTTGAGCCCTGGGAGGACTTATATTTTGTTGTATTTCATCCTGTTAAGTTATAACTGCATATAGATCATACTCTTTATCTAGGTTTCTTTGAATTATTGGTGCCAACTCAGCAGAGAGTTTCAGAATTTTTCCCCCTTAAGTAGTAATACTTCATATTCAAACAGCCTGTTCTTTTGAAACTATTTTAAAAAAAATTCAATAAAGTTAAGAAAAAACAGCTGTGACTTTATGACAATGAAACAAAATGAAGCAAAGGTGATAGTTGGGTAAATTTTATCATGTTCAAATTTAAATATTTCCCCCAATTTGACCCCAGATAAGTGCTTGGTATTGGAGAAAATGATAAGTTCTAGGTGGGGGTTTCTCTTATGACTGAAGATATTTGAAAATTTGTAGGTGTCTCTTCCTCTTAGTGAGATGCACAAGTCGTTCTAAGATGATGGCTAGGAGCTGCTTTGGGGTGACATATCACCTTGAGAATGAAAGGCCACCCTTCAGGAAGAAACTGACATAGCACTCTGCCTGATTAAGTAAACTCCAGTGCTCAGAGGTCATGACACTCAAAATCTGTTCTTCTTACATAGACCTTAACGTTCATCTTAGGGACAACACGTATTCAAAAGGTTCACCTGTGGAATTCTCTGTTTTGACAATTCCCTTTCTCAAAGATGGACTGAGATGGGAGTACATTAATTGTCACATAGATTCAGCCCTATCTTAAAGCACAGGATGTATGCGACTATTTTGTTCTCCTTTCATTCATAATACACTCCTTCCCTAGAGGAATCATACTCCCTACAGTTAGAAGGGGTCTTAGATATGACCTGATGTGACCTTTTGTTTTATGCATGGAAAAGTCGTTCCAGGAGAACTATGTGGCTTCCCTAAAAGCATATTCTGTCAACTGAGGACCTGAGAGTCTAAATGGTCTTAGAACTGTTACACAAGCTACCTTCTTACACAAGTATAACACTATCACAGTCAAAACTTGTACCTCCATGCTTCTGAGCACAGAATATACCAGGAATTATATGGACTCAGTTCTACCCTTGTCAAACATAGCTTCTCTCAGCTAATATAGTCCTAGAAATTGAAATAAAGAAATGAAGGCAGGAATGAATGAATTGTTGCATGATATAAGCGTAGGAAAGAAGCAACTAATTATAACAGATTTTTCAAAGTAATTAGTACTTGTCTTAGTTCCAGATGTCTCTTATTCACATTTTCTTTTCATTGTATCTCATGTGGTCTGTTTACCTCCCCATTTCTCAAACTCCACCTGTTTAAGAGGAGATCAAGTTGATCTAATTAAGGATATATACATACACATACACATAAATTTTTAAAATTTTGTTATTTTAATCAACCAGTCAAAGCAACCACAAGGAAGTATTCGACTTAATGTGTCTGTCATAGACTAATAGGTAACTATAGTTCATGTTATACTCAGACCAAGTTAGTACAGAGGAAAATGTCAACACAGGCAGTAGATGGGGGACAGGAAAGAGACAGTAGGGTGTGAAAGAGTCCCTCAGTGTGTCCACCATGCCCAGATAGCCTGATGTGCTTATTCAAAGTGAGGCTCCACCTCAGACCTCCTGAAGCAGATTTAACTCTGGGTAAGTTTTCCAGCTTATTCTTATAAAAAAAAAAAAAAAAACTTAGATATGAGAACAAGTATAGAGAGAAGAAATTATTATCTACTGGAAATGGTATGTGGTTATGGATTTACAATTTAATTTTAGGCAAGTCCTTTAATTTTTTAATTCTCCATCTGAACTCATCCTATTTTTCTCTTTGCTCCCTTCCAGTTGTTTCCAATTCTTTTTTTCTCTGAACTATAAGCCGCTGAAAATGAAGGAATGCTGCCGAGTCGGTTAGCCTGGATACTCACCCTAAGCCCCATGAGGTAGTAGAGGACACTGATGAGCGTCATGGGGAGGATGTAGAAGAGGAAGGAGGTGACCTGGATGATGAAATTGTAGCTCCACATGGGCTTGAGGACTGCACAGGTGGCAGAGCCAGGAACCCAGGTCTCATTGAGGGTGTGGGGGACCCTAATGCCATAGATGATGGTACTGAGCACGGAGAAGATGAGGGAGAAGACCCAGATAAGGCCAAGGATCCTGCGAGCCCTCCGTGGGGTGCTCTTCCTCTGGGCGCGGAAGGGATAGAAGATGCCCACGTAGCGCTCCCCGCTGACGGCAGTGATGCTGAGGACTGAGGCGAAACACACCGTCTCAAAGACAGCGGTCTTGAAGTAGCAGCCCGGGTGCCGGAGTAGGAAAGGGGAGTAGCTCCACACCTCGTAGGCTTCCATTGGCATTCCCAGGAGCAGGACCAGGAGGTCACAGACGGCCAAGCTGAACAGGTAGTAGTTTTTGGGTGTCTTCATTGTCTAGTCCTGCAGAATCAGCAGGCACGCCAGAAGATTGCCCACCACCCCCACCACAAAAATCAGTGCATACACCACAGACAGGGGAAGGAAGAGGTGGCTGTGCCAAGACCCACAGAGGCAGCCCTCGGAACCGTTGAGGTTCTTCTTGAATGAATCTTCCAGAATCCAAGAAGCATTTTCAAGTATTTCCATCACTGGCAGTAAAATCCAAGATCTGAGCGTTCCTTGGTGTGAGGTTTGGTCCAAAGCAGAGCCAGATAGGAAAGAGAAAGCAAGCCAGAGCGCCCAGGCTCGGTAAAGGAGACTGGGGTAGAGAGGGCTGCAGTCTCCAGCCTGGACTGCTCAGGCTGCTGAGCACTGAGGAAGGACCCTGGAGACACAAGCCCCGCCCCTCCGCCGGCGGCTGGCTGATGAGCTCCTGGAAAACACTGTACCCAAAGATGTGCCGGCTTCCTGTGCTGGAAGGAGGGAGGAGGGAGAGATCCTTTCGTGAACTGGAAGCAGCTGGGAATATAGCGCACACCGTCTATGACTCTGGAACAAATAAGGAATGGGCAAGCAGTCCCCACCGGGCACCTTGCCAAGTTTCGGGAATCTGGGTGGAGATACAAATGCAAGTTGTGCCGTGATAAGTAGCAGAATACAAATCACCAATGATCCTTGTCACCTGTGAAACATGACAAAATGGGGAATCAACAGATTTTTCCATTCAAAAGATTTCTCAAGTTATCTTTTTCCATTGCAGATTCAGGGCTCTCTGGAAAGCATGGTCAATGTGACATACAGTCATAGAAATAGAGAAAAATAGGAAATTCGTTCACATTCCCAGTCTCATGTCCTTATTTGCATCACTAATTTTACTTTGTTCAACAAATAACTAGAGATTTCGCTGTGCCCCGGGCAATGTTTTGAGCTTCATGGAAACATCATCAGTGAACAGGAAATGCAAGGTCTCTAGCCTTGCTCATCTGCTCTTACAATAGTGAATTTTAAAAATACAAGTGAATTAACAAATGAATATGATTTTAGAAAACAGATGACAAATAGTTATTTATCAAGGATAGAAGAATAGAGTTACTTTATACTAGGTAGAGGGGAGTGAAGGAAGGGGAAGGAATATGAGGGAAGGAATGATGGTAGAGTGAAACATTATTACCTCATGTACATGTATGACTGCATGACCGACGTGATCCTGCAATATGTACAATCAGAAAAAATGAAAAATTACACTCCATATATGTATGATCTATCAAAATGTATAAATGCATTCTACTGTCACGTACAATTAATTAGAACATATACCATAAAAAATTTAAAACAATCAAGGATAAACAAATTTGTTGCAATATTACACTTTGGGCTGAGGTCAAAAGCATGAAAAATAAATCAATTTGAAATTGAGTATTATGATACCTCCAGCATTGCTCTTTATGCTCAGAATTGCCTTGTCTATTCTGGGTCTTTCCATACAAAATTTAAGACTTTTTTTCTAGTTCTCTGAGGAATGTCATTGGTGGTTTGATCCAGATCACATTGAATCTGTAGCTCCCTTCTTAATATGAACATTTTAATATTAATTCTGCATGCCCATGAACATGGAAGTTGTTTCCATAGTGTCTACTTCTGTTTCTTTTTTCAGCATTCTGTAATTTCCTTGTAAAGATTTTTTTTACCTTGCATAGACATATTCCTAGGTGTTTTTTTTTTTTAAGCTATTGTGAATGGAATTATTTTCCTAATATTTTTTCTTAGTGGATTCATTGTTGGTATACAGAAGTGATTGATTATTGTATGTTAAGTTTGTATCCTGTCACTTTGATTAATTCATTTATCATATCTATGTTCTTCTAGGGGAGCCTCTAGGATCTTCTAAGTATAGGATCATATCACCTACAAATAGGCTTTGACTTCTTTCTTTCCTATTCATATCCCTTTTATTTTAATTTCCCAACGAAATGCTTTTGCTAAAATTTTATGTACTATGCCATGTTTGGTGACTCGTGCCTGTAATCCCAGCAGCCGGGGAGGCAGGACGGTCACAAGTTGGAGACCAGGCTCAGCAAATTAGTGAGGCCCTGAGCAATTTAGCAAGACCATATCTCAAAATAAAAATTAAAAAATGTTGAGGATGTGGCTCAGTGGTTAAGACTCCTGGGTTAAATACCCATTACAAAAAAATTCAAGTACTATATTAGAGTGGTGAAATTGAACATCCTTCTCCTGTTTCTGACTTTGAAGGAAATGGTTTTAGTTTTTCCCAAATTACACCACAGAGCCATAGTAACAAAGACAGTATGATGCTGGCATAAAAACAGGCACAAATATCAAAGGATTAGAATAGAAGTTTCAAAGATGAACTCTCACAGTCACCTGATTCTCAGTGAATGTGCCAAAAACATACATTGGAGAAAAGACATCCTCTTTAAAAATGGTAGTGGGAAAACTGGACCACCATATGTAGAGGGCTGAAACTAGACTCCCATCTTTCTCTCTGCATGTAAGTCAACTCTAAATGAATCAAAGACCCAGATATAAGACCAGAAAATACATAACTCATAGAAGAAGACATAGGGGAAACACTCCAAAATACAGGTCCAGGCAACAGCTTCCTGAATAGAAATCCTATATCTTGGGAAGTAAAAATAATAATTAATAAATGAATTCTATCAAATTAAAAATCTTTTCCATAACAAAGAAAATAACAGTGTGAAGAGACAAAACAAGAGAAATTCTTTCCAGCTACTCTACTGAGGGAGAAGTTATATTCCAACTGCATGAAGAACTGAAAAACTCAACACCAAATAAATAACCCATTCAGAAAACAGGCACATGAACTAAACAGATGCTTCTCCATAGAAGTTCAAATGGTCAACAATTATATAAAAAAAAGTTCAAGATCTTTAGCCATCAGGGATCGCAAATCAAAAACTACCATGAAATTCCATCTCTCTCTAGTCCAAATGACAATTATCAAGAATACAGCAATAAATATTGGCCAGAATGTGGGAGGGGACCTCTAACACACTGTTAGAGGGAATGTATACTAGTTAGTGCAACCACTATGAAAATCATTTTGGATATTCCTTAAAAAACAAAACAAAAATGATCATATCATGTAATCCAGTTATATCACTCCCTGATATTTATCCAAAAGAATAAAAGTCAGCATGGTTTGGAAATACATGCATACCCATGTTTATAGCAGCACAATTTACAAAAACCAAGTTAAGCAATCAGCCTAAGTGTTCATCAACAGATGAATGGATAAATGTTTGGTATATATACATAACAGACTTTCATTCAGTCATGAAGAATGAAATTTTGTCATTTGTATAAAAATATGTAACCAGAGATCATGTTAAACAAAATAAGCTAGACTCAAATATAAGTGTGGCATGTTTTTTCTCATACATGGAAGGTAGGAACTGAAACTCATTAAATTACGAATATGCCACAATGATACTATTTTGTGTAATTAATATGCACCAATTAAAAAGTCAACTGTAAAAGTTAAAGTACATTCCCAATAAAAGGAATATCAACTGCAAATGTCCTGAGGTAGAAAGAAGTCATGATTTAGAAACACCAAGAAGACCTGGATAACTGGAACTTCATAAGTGGTGAGAAGATTATGAATAATTAGATTGAAGGAATTGGCAGGGACCAGATCATATCCACTCTTACACCATATAATTTAAACGGAGGGGATTTAGATCTGATTCAAGCTGCAGGCAGTGCATGCCTGTAATCCTAGCAATTCAGGAGGCTGAGGCAGGAGGATCACAAGTCTGCGACCAGCCTTAGCAACTTAGAGAGACCTAGTCTCAAAATAATAAAAAAGGCTGGGGACATGGGTCAGTGGTTAAGCACCCCTAAATTCAATCCCTGGTTTAAAAAGGAAAAAAAAATAAAAAGAAATCAGAGATAGGAAAATCTGTTGAATAGCATTAAGTGACTGCAAACATAGAACAACCATTGAAGATTCAGAACTGGAGCCCTCACACTAATAAGTTTGATGCTGAAATCACTATAACAACCTTTAATACATTTTGCTGATTAAGCAGGAGAGCAATTCAATTTTATAGAGGCTTATATCTCAATGAGATTTTGCATCTCAAATTTAAAGGGTGGAGAGTCAGATTCTAAACTTAGGATAACAAAAGGTACTTCCTATGTAATAGAGCAACAAATGGAAGATTAAAAGGCACCTCCTGTGTTGACAGGGAGGATCTAATAACTAGAAGTTTGTTTAATACTGTGTGCCATAAGAGTTTCAGTGCATGGAGATGGTGTGGGAGAGAAGTCATGGACTGTGGTAATTTGGGGCTTCCTGGTTCTACCTCCTACTAGTTATATGACCATAACAAATGTTTTCCTTGTTTGTGAGTCTGTTACCATCAGAAAAATGAGTTAAATAGCAGTATTGCTATGTAGAATTGCTAGGAGGGTTTTAAAAATTTCTCCTCAAATGTTCAATATAAATAATTTAGAATAATATAGTATTTTAAGTATTTAATAATAAAATATATAATGGAATAAAGAGAATGCCTTTATTTATGTTGACATTGAAAAGCCTGATTACATGGTTATGAAACCATTTGGAGCAGTTAATGTGAAGACCTCTCAGTTTTAATCAACTTTTGAGCAAGAACATCAGTCAGAGTAGCTGCTAAGGAAATACAAGGACCTCCACCCCTAGTCCCCTGATACTGGACCCACACCCTCTAGCTATGTGAAGCTGGTGAGGACAAGGAGGGCTCACACCCTCTAGGGAATGTGGGGTACAGATGGAAGTGTTTTCCCTGAAGAATTCTTAGGGAAGTGGAGTATGAGGGTCACTTCCAACACTTGACAGTAAATTTGGATTAACACCAATGGTGGAGGGGACTCGTGTGTGATGAGTCTCAGGGAGCAGCACCAGGGAATCAGTTCTACTGGGATTTCCTGATCATTAAGCAGAGAACCTCTCAAAATTGTTCTTATCAAAAAGAAACTGACATATTGACCCATCAGTTTCTGTCCTCTGTTGATCGAAGATTGCTCCTTGGGGCACCAACTCTGCTAAGCCCCTGAACTGTTTTTGATCATTTATAAGGGTTAGGGGTAGAAAAGTAGAAATGCAGCATGAAGTGATGTGCAATCCTATCAGCACTAGTAAGTCTAAGCTTGCACAGGGCTGTCCTTTGTAGCTGCGGTTGAAGTCAGGGAATGAGAGGATATGATGTGGGAGTTTCAGTAGCATCTACTAAATCTGTAAAATAAAGAATGACATTAGTGGTATCGGTTGAGCTCTTATTTGCTCAGGAACCACTGAGCATCTCAAGTGTCTTAGTACATGTGATCTTTAGAGTATCACCCCAGCAGTAGGCTCTTCTTTATTCCTGCCACTATAAGTGAAGAGACCAAAGCACACAAAGTTATGGGACTTGTTGATGCTCAGGTGGGGTATCAGTTATTTGGGTCAGGTTAGGTTTAAGAAATCATGCACAAGTTGCAGTGAATTAAAATAAGCAGAGATGTGTTTCTTGTCCTTTCTATGTGTCCATCAAGGATTCCCTGGCAACTTCTCTTCTCCATTGTTCACACATTGCAATGCAGGCTCCAACACGTGTTTTCATAGTTCCTAATACAGGATTCCCTAAATGGACATTTCTGCCTGGAACTGACAGGCATCTTGTCCATTCACATGTCATGGGCTAAATCAAGTTACATGGCTATTCCTAATCCCAAGCACAGTCCAAGGAACTATATCTAATCTCATCTCATGCTTGGCAGGAGAATGCCAAAACTATTTGCTCAACAGAATTCATGAATTACACATTCTGTCCCTCTTGAGGCAAAATATAACAGCAAATTTTACTTTATATTCTTCCTTGAAGGCCAAATAACTTTTTCTCTGATGCACTAGAGTTCTACAAAAATCTGTCCAGTCACTGCTTCAGGTTAAAAAATCCAGGATCTCTAGCTGGCTCAGTGCTTTTCCTACAACAGATAAAAGCATTTTCTCCATAGATTCACATGTAGGTCCTCTTGGTGTAGAGGTATAAACTCAAAGGACAAGTGATGAGCCACCCACATGGATGTTCCTAGTCTGTAATAATTGTTTTCTCATCGCTCAGTTTTTGGCCCCTAAATTAAGGCCATAGAGTTTTAGAACATTTGTTAGAAACCATGTTCCATTTCCACATGCAGTTTTCAGTTGGCAACTTCAGACTTGTGGTGATTTTATCATTTATTCCTTCAGTACTGGCACTTTGCCCTTGAGCTACATCACTAGTCCCTTTTATTTTTCAGACTGGGTATTACTAAGGTGCCCAAGCTGCCCTTGAACTTGCAATCCTCCTAACTTGCTGACATGTGTACCACCATATCTGAATCCAAAACTCTGACTTCAAATATAAAAGCTTATTTTGTCTGTGTGTGTGTTCTCTGTTGGTTGTAGCCAGAAAGGGAAAACTTTGCAATGTACTGTCTTCATCCAAGAAAATATGGGAAGGCCAAACACCTGAAAACCTGTAATAGCACTTCTGGGTAGATGTAAATGTGGGCATATTATCCTCTCACTCCCATCTTTCTGAGGGATTTCTCCCGGTTTTTAGCATTTACTACTGGTCTAGACGATGAGCTTTTACTCAATATGTGGCTCATAAGAGTCATTGTACCAACTACATTGTCTAGAAAGCAATCATATTTGAAGAGATAAGTAAAACCAGTAGCAAGTTACAGAAAAGTGTTTATTTTTTAAGTACTAATGATTTGAACACACAAGAGAATCCTGTGAATAGAACTTTGGTTCAAAGGCCTAGAGTTCTCAGTTCTTAATCTGGCATTCTGGAGGTGGGAATGACTCATGACCTTGGATAACATCATGACAAGAGAGTGTTCAGAGCAAAGAAGGTTCTTTTAAGTTCTTACGTGGTACTGGGGATTGAACCCAGGGCCACACGTACACTAGGTAAATATTCTTCCACTGAACTGTATGTATTGTGAATCTTTCCTCAACTGGTTTCCCAGTGATTTTCTGCCTCAAATTCGTAAGTAAATTTTCCTTAAGAGAGTAGCAAGTACCAGCATCTTCAAATGCTGGTAAGTGGTTACCTAAGTCCCCCTGATTCACAATTTATTTTCATACATACTACATACTCAAATTGTAATCCTTCATAGCTTAGAGACAAAATTAGGAAACAACTTCCATTGTTGTTCCAGAGATATTACAAAGTGAACATAATTATCACAAAGCAATGATCATGCATGGTTTCCTTTAGGAAATAATTCTATTAAAAACATGGGAATCAAGTTTAAAATGTTGAAGATATATGAAGTTCATAGTTGTGACTCCCATTTGCCAAGTAGTATACTTTAGTATGCTTTATTGTACAGTAGCTCCAGAAATATTTTTAAGCAGAAGAAAAATCTCAATCTATCCCATTTTTATACATAAAAGATTTTTAAAGATATGAAATAATTTGCTGGTTTTTATTTTTGGTGAAAAAAATGTGGGTATTGAATTACAGGAGTTTCTGACTGTCTTGGATGTCAGTTTCACATTCTGAGGTGTGCATGTATGGTGTAGTTTCTGTGTCCTCAAAAGTATACATATTTAATGGAGGAAACTTTCCATTTATTCTAATGCACTTTCTAGGGCAGATGCAAGACCAGGAGGATAGATAGACATAAGGAGGATGGAGCATTTGGAGCCTCTAACTAGAAATGAATCTCATGTCACGGGAGGCACTCAGCCAAGGCTGAGAGGCCACCTATTGAAAGCGCGGCGGGTCTTGGTGGTGGGACCAAACGTAAGCTCAGGTGGGCTCGGTGGCGGCCAAATAAAATGGGACAGAAAGTGGCCAAAGCAAGCTTTATTGGAATTTGGCTCTCAGACGAAATTCCCAGACCCCCAGGGTATAGGGACCTGGAGAAAATCGCACGTGGCCCTGGCTGCCCAGGGTTTTTATAGACTGGAATGAGAGGGGGCCCTGTTGAGTGACAGGTGGGTGTGAAGGGTCAGTGGAACTTTCCATCCACCTTATTGCAAACTTTCTGGTCACCTTTGGTGGGCTGGTCTTTGTTCTGGCTGCTCAGCTTTGACCCCTACAGTCGCCTATTTCCGACCTAACATCCTGACCTTTTTGGTGATATAGGGTCCCAGAGTCTGTCTGTCTACTTCCTGCACATTAGGGGGTGTTGTGGGGAGAAACAGGTTCGGGTTCTAGGTCAGTGGGGAGGCGACTATAAGAGTGTAGGAGCATCTGGTTGTAGGTCACCCTGGCAACCTCACTTACGCAGTTATGGGCAAACCTGAGAAGACAGGGAGCAATCGTTAGCAGCAATTCTATCACAAATAGGGGAGTAAGGGTAGAGGTCAGCCAGGTGACAAGAGTGGAGTTCAGCCATCCTGGCCAGGGGTCATTTGATTCTTCTTGCTTCAGCCTTTTATTTAGACGTCTGAGAGTTTCGACATTGCTTTCATTAGACCGGTTTCATTGATGCAGCAACAACATTCTTTTAGGAAGAGGCGTATTCCCCCTTTGTCTGCTGTCAGATCTAGTGCTCGATGGTTCTGCAAGAAAACTTGAGCAATAAATGTTATTCATCTTTGCAGGGATGTCAGGGGGGCAGCAGGTGCCTCTACTGCCTTCTGGAATTGCCGTTCTAGCTTTTGGTTGGCAGTGACTGCATAATTAAGTCCTCTTGTTGGTATAACCTGTGTTTAGTAGAGATCTCTATATTCCTGTGACTTAGGGCTAGATAATCATACTAGCAAGCATAGATTAAGCCTACCTATGTAGTTTAGGAGGATCTGTAGGCCTTACGCTGACTGAAAACTCCTGATTCTGGCAGTTTCTCTTGACACTTAGCAGGTACATCTGCCTAAAAATTTCTCTCTTATAGCTTCCAGTCTTTATTTATTTTAGGGAGGTTAACACAAGTGTACATCTTAGGTTGCATTTACCTATTGTTTCTCTTAAATGCCAAAGAATGGCTATATTTAGGTTTTAACTGTTTTGTTAGGTATCTAAGATTAAGCTGGTCAAATTGACCTGTTACTGACTTTTCTTGGCCTCTGTATTTAATCTCAATTTCTAAATTTGATCTTAACTGTATAGCAAGTTAGTTTCACCAGTCATAAAGTAAAAGTGCTGGGCTTTGACTTCAATGTCTATGACTTTACAATTATTTATCCCCTTTTGTCTAATTGGGGTTTACATTATCTGTTCTATTGTTGATGCCTTACTATTTCAAGTTAATTTACAGTGTTTGTTCTTGAAGCAATACTTCTGCAAAAATTAATCAGGCAACAGAGTTTACACAGAAAATACAAAATGGAATCACCAACAGTAAAACATTCAGTTTGTGCAATAGGTATCCTGAATTCTAGCTGAGTTATTCATTATATCCCGTTTGAGATCACAGTAATCTTTACAACAAACATCAAACTTTTGAACACAACTTTAAATGAATTAAAGTCTGGCTTATTTTGGAGCCATTCTAACATGCAGCCGGGTGAAGCAGAGCCTTATTTCAGATAAGGTGGGGCTCTTCACAAAACACAGATTTTGAAGATTAAGCAGAGATCAGATGGAACTCTGTTCTCTGATGGAAATACAGTTCTAAAGAGTTACATCAGCAATCTTTATATATGTCTTATTATCAGGTTATAGAGTATGTAAGCATTATTCTTTGTTTTCAGGAAAGTTACAGAGACTAGGACATCTACATAACTTTTCACAGCTGCAAAGGGCAATGTTAGCAGCTCTGTGTTGCTTTCATGGAAGTCCACTGTCCAAAGTTACTGTAAGGCAGGTAGGAACCAGAGAAGGGAGCTGAGGAAACACTGGTTATCTGGCAAAGGAATTCCTTCCTGCCTGAGAACTGTTGTGTGCCTGAGATCAATGTCAGAGCTGATAGGATTCCTGCACAGAGCCTTCCCAGAGAGGGTACTGGCATAGCAGTCAGGTTTCTTGTGCCCCTGCACAGGAACATTCCCAGGTACTAGGCTACAGCCTGTCTCATGTACATATAACCAACTTAGTTATATGCAAACTCATTGAAATTTGCCCTTTACTTACACAGACTTTCTTAGCACTTGACTTTGACCCTCATATATTCCGTCACACAAGAACTTTCTGCCTTAGAAACATTCTTTTACTTTTTACTGAATACATTCCCATACTTAGAACCTTCTGTTTTTCTTTCCTATCTGGTGAGCACTTTGTGGTGAAAAATTTACACTCCTTCCATATAGCTCAATGTAAATGAGCAATCAGGAAGGCATATTTGGAATCTGTGTAGATGTTGACCTGTTTACCTATGGATAAAATTAGAGCCCTGATCAGAGCAAAAAGTTCAGCCTTTTGGTAAGTGGTCCCTTCTGGAAGGCAATTGGCTTCCAGAACTGAGGCGGTGGTGACAACTGCATAGGCAGCTTTACAGCGTCCGTCAGGACCCAGCACAGAACTGCCATCTACAAAAATGGTTGGGTTAGGTGAGGGGAATGGGTAATTGAAGAGGTCTTCAGGAGGTGGATATAGTGCTTTTAGCACCTGTGGGAGTGAAGGGATTTATGGTTTAAGAGGTCCTGCAGTTGATGGGTGGAAAACACAGTTATTGGTTGAAGTAGGGTGAGTTTTAGAGCTTCCTCAGTTAATTCAGCTGCTGTCGCCAGTGCTCGGAGACATGGTAGCCACCTACGAACCTTGGAATCAAGCTGCTTGGAGAGATATGCCACCGGTCTGTGAGAAGGTCCAGTTGGTTGCATGAGGAGGCCAGTGGCAACACCCTGCTTTTCATCCGTGAAGAGATGGAAAGGATGGTTAGGGTTGGGGAGGATATGAGAGCATCCTGGGCTTGAAAAAGAGTTAGCTATTAATTTGGGGGAGGTAAGGGGCTCATGTGGAATCTCCTTTGCTGCCTGATATAGGGGTTTGGTAAGGAGTGCAAAATTAGGGACCCAGTGTCTAAAAAAAACAGTTAAACCCAGGAAGGAGAGAATGTAATCTGCCATTTCTGGTGGCTGTAAGTCACACAGGGCTTGGATTCTGTCTGTTGCAAGCCTCTTAGCGGTAGGAGTGAAGAGTATGCCCAAATATGTGACTGAAGGAGTGGTGAGCTGGGCTTTGGCTGGAGAGACTCGGTAACCTCGAGACCCCAGGAAGTTAAGGAGCTGGGCAGTGTGAGTCTGGGAGGCCTTGAGGGATGGGCTGCATAGAAGGAGGGCATCCACATATTGTAGGAGTGTGCTACTTCCCAAATCACAAGTAGCCAAATCCTGAGCTAAGGCTTGCCCAAAAAGGTGAGGACTGTCCTAGAAGCCTTGGGGTAAAACTATGTCAGCTGTTGAGACCTAAAGGATGTAGGATCCTCCCATGTGAAGGCAAGGAGCTAATAGGAGTTAGGGTGGAGGGGAAGTGTAAAGAACGCATCTTTGAGATCCAGGACTGTGAAATGGGTGGTAGAAGGGGGAATGTGGAAAGAAGGGTGTAATGGTTAGGAACCACAGGGTGGATGGGAATAACTGCCTCATTAATTAGATGAAGATCCTGGACCAAGTGATAAGTTCCTGAGGGTTTACATATTGGCAGTATGGGGGTGTTATAAGGGGAGTCAGTAGGGGTAAGGAGTCCCTGAGTAAGCAACTGGTCTATAATGGGTTTAAGTCCTTCCTGTGAGTATGGAAAATTGGAAACTGGGGACATGAGGGAAACTTAGCTTGAGGTTTCAGTTGGATAAGGACTGGCTTGTGGTGGGAGGCTATGACTGGCTTGGAAGCGTCCCAGATTTGGGGGTTGACCAGGTCTGGGGCAGTGGTAGGGTAGGTGGTGTGGGGGTGCTAGAGAATGTATGACACAGAGGTAGAAGAAGGTGAGCATTGGCAGTGTGCCTGGGAAGAAGCTGTAGGGTGGATCCTAGGAGTTAGAGAACATCTTTTCCTAGGAGGGGACTGGACAGGAGGGAATAACTAGGAGCGAGGGTGTACAAGGATGTCCCTCTAGGGCACAAGCTAATTTAGCTATTCTGCTTGGGAAGGAGGGTTTTCTGTCAATTTCCATAAGCAAAACCTGGGAAGGAAATAAAGACTTAGAGAGGGCAGGCAAGCAGAATAGGTGGCCCCCGTGTCCACAAGAAAAATTATGGACTTACCCGTTACCTGGAGCTTTTACCCTGGGTCTGGCTAGGGTTATAGGGATCCTTGAGTCTGGGCTCCTTCAGTCTTCTGCGAATTCCAAAAGCTCATGGGAAGGGATTGCCTGGCTAGTCACGCCTCTGTGTAGAGATGCTGGGGAGGGACCGGCCATAGGGCAGTCACTCTTCCAGTGTTCTGCTTGTTTGCAGGTGGGACATGGCCTGGTGGGGGGCCATGGGTTTGGACATCAAGCCCAGTGACCTTCACATTCGCACTTGAAACAAGACCCTGGTGGAGAGGATTGCTGGCTCCCCTTTGGAGCTCTCGCTGGAGCCACAGGCCTCAGGGAAGTTACCAAGGCTTGGGATTGGAGTGTCACCTTTTTCTGTAAATAAGCTTGCCTGGCCAATTTGGCTGAAATTTTGGGCATTACAGAATTTAAAGGCCATTTTTTTTTTTTTTACCAGATCTTGGATAGGGGTTTGAGGGCCCTCCTCAGCTATTTGAGCTTTTTTCTTATATCAGGGGCTGATTGAAAAATGAAGTAGGTTGCTTGCACTGTAGCCCCAGAGGGAGATTCAGTGTCCAGTTTAGTATATCTAGTAAGGGCCTCTGTAAGGCCATTAAGATATAGAGCTGGATTCTCATCTGGATTCTGGGTAATTTCCCTCAGTTTATCAAAGTTTACCACCTTATTGGAAACTGCTTGCATGCCTGCTATGAGGTATTGGACCATGAGAGCCCAGTGACGGTGGCTTTGCTGGCCTTTCTGATAGTTCCAGCTTGGTTCGGTTATTGGAACCTGCCCCCATGGGTGAAGTTATGTCTGTCAAATGGGCTTGGTTAGCGTGGTCCTGTACTGCCTGTTGGATACCAGGAGTGGAAGAAAGGATATTAAGACTATAAGTTTGAGAAAGATACTTAAATTCCTTAATATAAGTAGAGGAACAGCAGAGAAAGACCCTAAACGAGAATGGAACTTAGATTTGCATAACCCCTTTGCACCAGCTACCTCCCAGAGAGGATAAAGAAGCTCTGGGTTAGGCAGTGGGAGAGTATGATAAAGTTGCATGTTAGTGCTAACAGGGGAGGAGGGAGCAGACTAGGCGGAAAGGTGTTCTGAAGGAGGAGGAGGGAGGGGAAGTGGGAGGGCTCCAAGAAGAAAGGGGGGAGGAGTTGCATCCAAGGGAGGAGGGGGCGGGTTTTTGGCTGGAGGAAGACAGGAAGAGGAGGCGGAGTTCTGGTCAGAGCATGGAGGCAGGCGGGTTTGGGACTACTCAGGGGAGGAGAACATGGGTGGTGGAGCAGGTAGAAGAGGAGCGGGGCAAGCGCCAAGTTCCAAAAAAGAAAGCTTGCAAATGGTTGTGAGTGTCTTTTGGTGGCCATCTTGAGATCTAAAACATATTGAGGCTTGGCCAGGGTCGAATAAAAATTAGCCACTTACGGCTTAAGTCTTGGGTAAGTCCCAGTTTAGTTAAAATTATGGCAGAGATAGCCGTAATTTGGAGTTTTGGGGTCCAATGAGCTCCCGGTATTTCCCATTAGTTGTCCAATTTCACCCGGACAGGTGTGCCGGAACCAGAAGAGGCGTCCCAATTCTGACTCCTACATGCTGGAGAACGGTGGATGGGCCGAAAGCCAAGACATCTCTCGACTTTCGGGGATCCAAAAACAGAATAAACGGGAGGTTAACTGGAGGCTGGAACGTCTTCACAACAACCAGAGCCCAAACGGAGCAGTGGCAGGTCTGTGGGGCACCCATGGACAGACCTCCTGCGGTGGAACGTCGTATGGGGAAAAACCCAGGAACTTACTGCGCTTTGAAGCAGGATGGAGCAAAATGGAGTAGAGCTGAGCAGGACGGAATGGAATCTCCTGGTTCTTCTGAGGAGGGGGTGGGTCTCAACCCCCAGGTGGGGGAGCCCGAAAAACCCCTCCAGGGTTTCGGCGGGTTTTTCGGCACCAAACGTAAACTCAGGTGGGCTCGGTGGCGGCCAAATAAAATGGGACAGAAAGTGGCCAAAGCAAGCTTTATTGGAATTTGGCTCTCAGGTGAAATTCCCAGACCCCAGGGGTATAGGGACCCGAAGAAAATCGCACATGGCCCTGGCTGCCCAGGGTTTTTATAGACTGGGATGGGATGGGGTCCTGTTGAGTGACAGGTGGGTATGAAGGGTCAGTGGAACTTTCCATCCACCTTGCTGCGAACTTTCTGATCACTTTGGTGGGTTGGTCTTTGTTCTGGCTGCTCAGCTTTGCCCCCTACAGTTGCCTAATTTCCGACCTAACACCTAGTGTGATAGCTCATCAGATTACCATGACCTGGATTAGCTGACCTTGGAGATTCCAGCTAGCAACAGTATTTTTGTTGCATATACCCTGCTCCTACTAAACATCTTCCTGTGTTTTCCCATTTTGGCATGTCTGTGGTGCAACCCATGCATCCTCTCTTCTGAAACTGTCCTCCTGCTGTGTTCCTTGGTTTGATTCACTGCACTGCATCCTGAGCTGTGGTGGTCAATCCCCATGCCCTCTCATTAATCCAATTTTCTTTCCTATGTTTGGCAACAAAACCATAATTAACACCACTTCCGTGGCTCTGTGTTGTAGGCTCTACATGTCTGCCTCTAGTTAATAGGAACAAAACAGTAATTAATCTACTCCAGTATGCTGCTATGAAAAGTCTACTGTCCATATTTTTAGAAACTATAATATTAACCTTTATGGAAAACTAAATCTGCCTTCACATAAAAAGATAACATCCACCACGCTTGCTTTCAATCTGTGGCCCGGTTTTGATCAAGCATTTGCTAAGCATTTCCTATATTTGTGGACATGAAATTGAAAAGAATAGTTGAAAAAAAATCACAGAGGTGACTCATATTTTGTGTGAAGTGAAAGGTAAACAAGTTATTGCACATCATTAAAAGACATTCTTGTGTCCCAAAGCTTAAATAAAATGATTTTTTTTCCTGGAAAATTTCTATATGGCAATAAACATTTTGTCATCTACCTGAACAGAAATCATTTACCTAAGTAAACCCACTTCTTGGCAGCTTATCCCTTTCTTGACTGTGCATCAATTTCCACGCTACGCTGTCTTGCTCATGCAACCCTACCTCGGACCCCAGGTGAACATAAACACCTGAGTGAAGTCAGTCTATACCACATGAAACAGGACCAGCTTAGTCCAATAAAACTGCTTTACATGAAAAATAATTGTTTTAAGGCACTAAGTTTTGAGATGGTAAGATATATTTTAGAATGATACATACTGAGGATAAAGGAGCTTTGATTAGAAGTACACTGCTTATATGGTGACCCTCTATGGATTAAATACAAATACATCAGATTAAGTAACAGACTGTGGTATCAATTTTGAACAGCCCCAAAACTCATTTTCTCATGCTTTTATGGCCATCTTCTATTTTCTGGGCCTACCCTAGACCTAGTCTCCATCACAGAACAGGGACCTTAACTTTGTTCTTTGAAAGAGCTCATATTTCACCTCAAGACATTTTCAGATATGATACTGCCCTTGCTTGGAATATTATGTTCCTTCTCATGTCACTCTCATGCTTCAAATTTACTCTCCGCTACCTCTCAGTTGAGAGGTTTCTTATTCTGGTGAATCTTACCTGATTCCTCAATCTAATCTAGTTAATTGTCTGCCATTTCTTCCCCACCATCCTATACTAATCCATCCTTATTCACTGTGCTATCCCTTTTATCCACCTCCTTGCACACTCGCCAAGCTCTTTGCACACACAGGCCCACACCACACAAATTCCCTCTCTGTGAGCATGTTGTCAGTTTAGCAGCACCTATGGCTGACTTGGCAATCCTAGAAATGGGGTCCCTGCAAAATGGGCAGACTCACCTCTCGCAGGCCCTGCTTTTCCTCTGCTCACATCACTGTTGGCCAGAATGAAGAACCTTCTCCACAAAGACCTTCAGTTCCATCAAAGGCTACTGTGATATTGTATTAGTCAGGGTTCTCTAGAGGAATAGGAAGTGTAATTATAAAAAGGGGATTTATTAGATTGGCTTACATGACCAGAAACTGGATAGTCCACAATGGCAGTCTGCAGGTTAGAGAGCTGGAAGAACCAGCAGCTGTCCAGTCCAAGAGGCGGAAGTCCCAGAACAAGAGGGATCTACCCTATTCCCAGACCAGGACTTCTGGAAACTCCCTGGAGAATCACTGGCAGAGTCTGCTTTGGAACACTGAAGAAGTGATGTCCTCAGACAAGAGTGGAACTTGCATCTGCTGTTGCTTCTTTGTTCTTCCAACTTTTAGTCCATCCAAGTCACCATCCTATTCGATGTTTCTACACACACTTAGAAAGGATCTCCACTTCAGTTGACATTCCAATCATTCCTAGATATACCCTCATCAACACACCCAGAAGCCTCTTAATCATAGGCATCTCTTAATCTAATCAAGTTGAAAATTCAAATTAGCCATTATAGTCATCAATCACACTGGGTTTATGTTAATAATTTTCCATTTGCTTGCACATCAGAAAACAGTTTCTCTTGGGTTTGTATAGTTCAATCTCTCTCTGTCTACACCAACCCTTAGTTTTCTGTTTCCTCACTGAAATGGATATGTTAGTGATAATTATCTGTACAGTGCAAATCCCAGGAGTGACTCACAATTAAATAGGAACTGATTTCTTACAAAATGATATCTAAACTTCAGTGATAGAATTCCAGGAGACATCCTGATGCTGGCCAGGATATGGAGTCAGCAGTTAATTGAATCACATAGAATCTTACAAGTGTCTACACAGCATGCTGGAGCTTCAGGGTTGGAAAGAAACTTCAGTGTCATAATTCCAAGAGTATCTTTTTTTCATCAGCATTTTTAAACCTCAGTCACACATATCTGCTTGTGTGTGTATCTGCTTGTGCACATACCACCGCAATGTAAGTCAGTATTATTTCTCCAGGTCAAATAACCTCTTAAAGGGGTATACTATGTTTGCCCCTGTTTTTCTATAGTTGATTTCCTCCAAATAATAGATGCAATGATATTTTTAATTGGTCAAGCTCAAGACTCCAACAGCATCTTATTTGAGAGTAAAAGCCAAAGCACTGAGGATAGTGAAAGGCCTCCAGGGTCTTCCTCACTACCATGCTGACTTGACTTACCACTCCCACCTTCTCATCCACCCATTTCCAGCCAGGTTGCCCTCCCTCATCCTTACCTATGCAGACTTCCTCTCACCTCCTGGATTTTCCAAAGGTTCTATTCTTGTCCAGGCACATCTCAACTCCTTACCTATTTCCATATGGTTCAATTCCCTCTCTCCTTCAAGTCTCCTCTCACAATGCCCCTTTCTCAATTAGGTCTGCTTGAACATTCTATTTAAAATCACACCCTCGCAGCATTTCTGATATCCTATTACCATTCTTCCTATTTTCCTTAGCTCTTCTCTAATCCACAACATAAATTATACGCTTGTTAAGTTAATCATCTCTCTCCCCCAGAGAGAATATAGCCTTAATGATACAGAGCTGTTTCTATCATCTAAAATAGGTTGCTCCATAAGTAATGACTGAATGAATAAATTGAACATTCTCATTTATACTTCCACCAACTTATTTCTTAGATTTCTGAGAGTTTATGAAACTCTTAAGATCAAATTATTCACTTCCAATTAGTCCCATATAACAACAAAACACTATTCATGTATTATCCAACTTATTTTTACAATTGACATTCTATGATTTCAAAACCCTCACAAAGTTTTGGGCTACTTTGTAATTCCTCTTAAAATCCTTTGATATTTGCCATTCTACCACCCATTCTTCCATTATCCCTGGATTCTTAACATGACCTTTGTTGATAGTCTCATTTTCCCATCTAGGATTAGATGGTCTCTTCTGTCTGAATATGAATCTACTTAAGATAGTAAATAGCCAAGGAGAACAGGGATGGTGGCCTACATAGTTTAAATTTTTAAAAGCAAAGGCACTGTAATAATTGAGAGTTAAAATAGGCAGGGTGTATTGATGGAGTAGATAAGGCAGAGAGATGTGACGGATGTCAGGATGGTGGCCAAGGTTTTTTACCTAACAAAGGCACATCCTTCATCAAATCATTTTTACAGATGTCCTGAGATCAATTCCCAGTACCAAAAAAAAAAAAAAAAAAAAAAAAAAAGATTAAGAACCGTACATTAAAAAGAGCACAACACTGCTGGCCAGGAAGCCTGCATTCTGTTCTCCTTTCTGCTCCTGGGGCCATGCAGCCTTCCCCTGTTCAAGTGGCCAGGAGGCTTCTTCCACCAGAAGCACAATCTATTGGTCTCTGTAAAATAGGAGACTTCATTCAGCTTGAAAGCAGGAGCCAGACTGGGGCTGCAGACAGAAGGGAGATCTCTGACATTCTGGCAGGAGGTTCCCTATACAGTGATTCCATTTGCCTGAAGCCAAATTAATGGAAACTCCTCTTTGAAGATGTAGAATGTTCCATGTTGGAAGCAAAGTTTGTGTAAAGAAAAGTACTGTCATGAATCCAAGTCATCTGGAATGGCCCAATTTCTCATGGGTACCTTGTAAATTGAGAATCTTTATGAGAAGGAAGAGAGATGAATCCAGGTTCCATGAATGGTTAGCCCAGGGAATTAAATCATGGTGCTAAAGAAAATTAGATGAAAAGTTTGATTTTTACAGCATTAATGGGAGTAATGTTGTACACCACATATTTCTTGGATAGAGGACCATGCAAAATCTATTTACTCTACTTCCACCAATAAACTGCACTGATTTCACACTAGTCTCTTCACCCTGGGGTTCACTGTTCAGGGTGTAGACCACAGGTACTACATTGCTCAAATCCATGGGTGATTCCTGAGCAGGCGTGTGAAATATGACCTCAAACAGAAAAAACTTTTGTGGAAGTGTTGGGGTCAACGAACCCTCTTCCCACTCCTTACCTCCCATACTCTAGATCTAAATGTCAAAGATATAATTCCAGGAGGTAACCCATTTCTCTGGCACCTCTGCCACAGTAAATTCACTTACTGGTAAACTGAGAAGAGAATCCAGCTTTCCTGACTTGCCACCCCTGTGCCCTATCCACCACATGCTACTGAATCTTTAAAGTATGTATTGCTTTTTCAAACGTATCAGCTGAAAAAATAAATGAGTAAAAGGATAATCTGATAACAGAACCAACCCAGAAGAAAAGAATACAAGTGATGGTTTATTATTTCATTTTTGGAAACCTGAAGCCAGCCCTGTCTCTGAACTTTTTAGTTAAAGAAGTCAATAAATTCTGGTGGCTTTAGATCCCTATGACTTACATTCTGAGCACTTGTAATGCAATGGTTCTTAATTGATACATGGACTTTTCTGAATGCAGAGCATTATCATAAAACTTGTCCATGGTTTTGTGAGCACACAATGCTGAATATTAAAGAGCAGAGCAGAGGAGAATCCGCACTCCACTTTCCTCCATTACAGATAAGGAGGCAAAAGGACCAAGGCCCTGTGTCCATGCTTCCCCAAGTTCCAGAGGATCAGAGGTGGCTGCAGACTCCCTGTGAGTAAGAGGCAGACAACGAGGCACACCATTCCCTCTCAGGTTGTGAGAATGGCATGAGATGCTCATGAATGAGTGTTGCCAAGTCTGAAGCCTGTGGTGCTATCTGGCAGTATGACTGCTCACGGTCCATGCTCCGGTGACAGCAATTGAGAATCACACTGAGCAGTGAGCAACTAATCACCAACCTTAAAAAAACATACAGGTTTGGTGCTAAAGCAGGCAGAATGGAAAGGTCAAGCACTGATTCAAGTCATCAGTAGTCATTAGAGATCAATAATTGGCACATCTGTAATACACGCTGCTATTTTACTATAAAGTTCTACAGAAAAAAAACATGACCTTTTACATTGATTTTTCTTCTTCATTTAAAGAAGCTTCCATTGACTGTAAACACAAACTACTATACCATGATTCTACAAACAAAAGCATATAAACAGATATATAAAATCTAAGAGCAAGTTCTGAAATTTTTTAAAATCAATATTTAAAATTAATGAAACTGACCAAATTTACAGTTGAAACACAGCCATTTGCCAGCATCCCAACCATTAGTTCCTCATCTACACAGTCATATATCTCCCTGTGTAAGTCACTAATCTCATGGTCTGAATGTTGATAGGCTTAAGGAATGCACAGCAAATCAATGATTGACAGTTTTAAAAATAGTCAAGATATTTTAGGTCATTTTCCTATTTGGTTCTCTACTACCCCAAGGTCCACACCCCACCCTAGCCCCTGAAAAAAAAGCTGTCAAAAAATAAGTGCTTTTGACCTTGTAAGTTAGCTTCCTTTTAGCAGTGTACATTAGAGAAACAGTTTTATCCCATTTTAATCACTCATAATGGGCCATTGTTGCATAAATATATTTTTTTTCACTTAAGAAAGTTTATTAAGCACACAGACAGAGTGTCTCCCTCAAAGGTAAGAGAGAAAATGAGAGGAAAAGAGAAAGGGTGCACACACAGGAGTGAAATGGAGGAGACAGCATGAAAGCGAGGAGAAGAGAGAGAGGCATGAAAGTCAGGAGAAGAGAAGAGAAAATGGCGGGGAGCCATCCTTAGGCAGTCGAATTCTGGGGGTTAATGGGACCAATGATGGAGAAGGATACTTGCAAGCTGACTGATGAACCAAGAGCTAGCTAGGATGTTCACAGATTGACAAGTAGTTGGGAGGTGGGGAAATGACCACAGCAGAAAGGGCGGGGGAGCAGTTTTATATTATATTACATTCCCCTGTTTCTGTATTTATAAGAAAATCTTTTGTTATCTAGTTTTTTCCCCCTTTTCTTTCCTTTCTGCCTATGTGACTAGGCCTGGTTTTGCAGGTGAGATGTAAGGAGTCCGTTCTCCCAGGGGCAGTCTTCAACTTGCAGACTTCCAGAGGCAGATGGTTTTCATGGACTTCATTTCCTCGATTTGACTGGTCCCCTATTTCTACACTAACTGCCTATCTCCAATTCTGGCTTCATTCCCCCCTCTAGTTTTAGGAACTCCTTTACTGCTGTAGGGAAAGGGGGATGATGACCACTCTGGCTTCTTCGAGCTGGAAGGGGGCGGCGTGGGGCAAGCAGTTTGGAGTTCCCTTTTTAGAAATCGGGCCAATCAAGGGGTCCATGGTAGAAGTCTGGTTGGGGAAGAGCAGGTTGTAAAGTCATCTGGGGGTGGGTGCTTCTATGAGAGAAGAACAAAAAGACACGAGAACTGAAATGAGATTAGTACAAGATAAATGTTGCAGAATCTGGAACATCCCAATGAATATCATAAAGATGACAGAAGTCAATAATCCCTCACTAGGGGGTGGAAGAACTGAGAAGTTGTTCCCATAACAAGGCCTAACAAAGGCTGGAAAGGACAAGGCCTTTATTTGGGAATTTTAACATTGTCAAAGTTATGGGGAATGTAAACACAACATTTAGTAGAGATCTCTATATTTCTGTTATTAGCAAACAAAGATTAAGCCTACCTGTGTCTGTAGACCTTAAACTGACTAAAAATTTGTGACTCTGGCAGTTTCTCTTGATAGTTATCAGGCACATTTGCCTAAGAATCTCTCTTTTGTAGCTTTTAGTCTTTATTCTAGTGGGCTAACACAAGTGTACATCTTAAGTTACATTTAAGTATTATTTCTTTTAAATGCCCAAGAATGGCTATATTTTGGTTTTAACTGTTTTGCTAGGTGTCTAAGATCAAGCTGGTCAAAATGACCTGTTCCTGTCTGTTATAGAGTCAGCTGAGTTACCATAAGGGTCACTCATAGAGAACTTGAGAGCAGCTTCTTAGCTTTTGTGCTGTCCATTAGGCAGGGTCTCCTTGATGAGATGGCTTCCCTTGGAAGCACCAGGGATGTCTCCCTTTTTCCATGACCACCCTCTGCAGCAGGTGCACTGATTGGCTTTTAATCCTCAGTGGCCTCATCAATCTCCCTGATCGGGAGGTCATGTGACCCAGAGTTTCAAAGTTCCTTAGAGAAGTCTTCTTGTTCCCTGGGTTCAGGGTGACTTTGAGGTGTTTTACTGGTGTTTTCTTGGCCTCTGTATTTAATTTCAGTCTCTAAGTTTGATCTTAACCATTAAGCAAGTCAGTCTCACCAGTCATAAAGTAAGATTGCTGGGCTTAAATTTCAATGTCTATGACTTTACAGTTATTTACCCCCTTTTATCTAATTGGGGTCTACATTATCTGTCCTATAGGTGACAGCTTACTATTTCAAGTTAATTTATGGTGTTTACTCTTGAAGCTGTACTTCTGTACAAGGCAAATACAAAATGGAATCACCAACAGTAAAACATTCAGTTTGTGCTGTAATGCGCAAAGCTGCTCCCCCTGACCTTTCCAGTGCAGCCATTTTCCCCGCCTCCCAAGCACTTGTCAATCTGTGAACATCCTAGCTAGCTATTGGTTCATCAGTCAGCTTGCAAGTATCCTTCTCCAATATTGGTCCCGTTAGCCCGGCAGAATTCAATTGCTTTACTGTAACTACCCCGCCATCTTTTCTCATCCTTCTGTCTCTCCTCCTCACTTTCTCTATCCTCCTGACTTTCACACTCTCTCTACTGCACACCCTTTCTCATTCTCTTTCTTTTCCTCTCATTTTCTCTCTTACCCTGCAGGGAGACACTCTGTTTGCTTAATAAACTCTGTTATGTGATTTCCTGTGTCCGGCATGATTTGACTCGGGATGGGATCTTCCACTATCTCTTAAGCGAGTGGAATCCCATCAGAGCCCCAGTGCCCCCCGGACACAGCCCCATCTTCCATTCACCCAGATGCTCAGCTTTTTGCATGCAGCACCGGACTTCAGATTGGTAAGTTCCCTTAGACGGGTCCCCACTCTAGACCACTTAAACACACCTCTGCTGACCTGAGAAGTGACCATCGAGTGTCCAGGGCTCTCGGAGGCGGCTGAGGGGTGGGGGTACCACTAGCCACAACTTTTATAGTTACTGCTGGCCCCTATATTTGGTCTTATCTGCCGGGTGGATTCCTGATTTTATGGTGGAGATTCCCTCTCAGCGTTGAGGCTCATCTTGCGCTCACGCACTCACACTCAAAAACCCTGATATCAGGTCCTCAACTCTTCTTGGCTTTTGCCTGGCCCAACATTGATGTTTGTGTGATGACACCATCTATGTGCCGCCTTCTTGTCTCCAGTCGACTACTCTGTGGCCTCGGGACACCGGACCACAGACTCAGCTGTATCAGTCCCCACCATGGGATCTGGGTCCTCCAATCTGGCAGATTCCACCCTGGGAACCCTTCGCCCGACCCCCAACTTAAAGCCATCAAAATTAATTTGTATAATGGCACACAGCTTCCATGAGCAAGTGGGCAGATGGAAAGGGATTAATTATCTTCAAATCTCTTCTTTCTTGCTTCTTGGTTCTTCTTGCAGGCTCAGGTGCCTCCAGACCCTGCTTCCCCGTCTTTCCCTGCTTCTCCATCTCCTTTACCCTGTTCCATTTCTGCTTCCATTCCCTGGTCCAGCCCACCTAGTCCTCCTGCCACGAGGTCCCGCATACACCAGTGTGGAGGGAGTAACCAGCCCAACCATCAGTGGCATGTCCCAGTAACGAGTATAATATAAACAGCCCTATTCCCCACAAGTAGTGGGAGATAATTGTTTGACAATTTTCTGCGTCCACACCTGAATTAATTACTAACCAGGAAAAAGGGTTAAAATGCCCTAAGCATCAAGTTTCTGCTAGAACATTTTAGCCCCTTTCAGATCCAAATCTCAGTCAAGGCTTACATTGAAATATAAATGGAGGAAGCCAGAATGCTCAGTGGAAGACCAGTCTCAAACCCAAGGAAAAAAGTGTCCATTTTAAATTTCTCCTCGGCTGCAACTCAGAATACTTTTTCTCCCTTTCACCTCTTCTCTCTTTCTCATTTTCTCATGCTATAATTAATGACCATTATCATTTTTCTTCTAGGACTTTTGTTTTTCTTAAATGCTATATTTTTGAGCTTACAATTTTGATCCTACATACCTAGGTTAATGATTTTTGATCAGTTCTTTTTGTCCAACTCTAGAGTTTTTTTTGAACATCTGTTACATTGCAATGGAGATAAATATTACTTAAAAGAAATAATACTTAAATGTAACTTAAGATGTACACTTGTGTTAGCCCACTAGAATAAAGACTAAAAGCTACAAAAGAGAGATTCTTAGGCAATTGTGCCTGATAACTATCAAGAGAAACTGCCAGAGTCAGAAGTTTTAGTCAGTTTAAGTCCTACAGACACAGGTAGGCTTAATCTTTGTTTGCTAGTAACAGAAGTATAGAGATCTCTATTAAATGTTGTGTTTACATTCCTGATAACCTGGACAATGTTAAAGTTCCCAAATAAAGGCCTTATTCTCTCCAGCCTTTGTTAGGCCTTGTTATGGGAACAACTTCTCAGTTCTTGCACCCCCTGGTGAGGGATTATTGACTTGTCATCTTTATGATATTCAATGGGATGTTCCAGATTCTGCAACATTTATATTGTATCAATCTCATTTCAGTTCTCATGTCTTTTTGTTCTTCTCTCATAGAAGCACCCACCCCCAGATGACTTTACAACCTGCTCTTCCCCAACCAGACTTCTACCATGGACCCCTTGATTGGCCCGATTTCTAAAAAGGGAACTCCAAACTGCTTGCCCCATGCTGCCCCCTTCCAGCTCAAAGAAGCCAGAGCGGTCATCAACTCAACCCCTTTTCCCTACAGCAAAGGCGTTCCTAAAATTAGAGGGGTGAATGAAGTCAGAATTGGGGACAGGCAGTTAGTGTAGAGATGGGGGATCAGTCCAATCAAGGAAATGAAGTCCATGAAAACCATCTGCCTCTGGAAGTCTTGAAGTTGAAGACTGCCCCTGGGAAAATGGACATTTTACATCTCACCTGCAAAACCCAGTCACTTAGGCAGGAATGAGAGAGAAGGCTTCAGAAAGAACTGGAGAACAAAAGATTTTCTTATAAAAACAGAAACGGGGGAATGTAATGTACAAAGCTGCTCCCCCACCCTTTCCAGTGCAGCCATTTTCCCCGCCTCCCAAGCACTTGTCAATCTGTGAACATCCTAGCTAGCTATCGGTTCATCAGTCAGCTTGCAAGTATCCTCTGATATTGGTCCCCTGTTAGCCCGGCGGAATTCAATTGCTTTACTATAGCTACCCTGCCACCTTTTCTCATCCCTCTGTCTCTCCTCCTCACTTTCTCTATCCTCCTGGCTTTCACACTCTCTAGCACACACCCTTTCTCATTCTCTTTCTTTTCCTCTCATTTTATCTCTTACACTGCAGGGAGACACTCTGTTTGCTTAATAAACTCTGTTATGTGATTTCCCATGTCTGGCATGGTTTCCATGGGATTCCTTACATGTGCAATAGCTATCTTGAATTTTGGCTGAGTTATTCATTATATCCCCTGTTTGAGATCACAGTAATCTTTACAACAAACATCAAACTTTTGAACAAAACTTTAAATGAGTTAAAGTCTTCCTTACTTTGGAGCAATTCTAACATGCAGCAGGGTGAGGCAGAGTCTTATCTCAGTTAAGGCGGGGCTCTTCACAAATCTTAGGTCCTGAAGCTAATTTTTTCCTCTTTTGCCATGACCAGCATGACCAAATCCTCAAGTTCAGTGAGGGGCAAAGGAGTATTAGAAAATAAAGGTTTATAAACACGGATTTTGAAGATTAAGCTGAGATCAGATGGAGTTCTGTTCTCTGATAGAAATGCAGATCTAAAGAGTTATGCCAGCAATCTTTATACATGTCTTATTATTAGGTTAAAGACTACGTAAGCATTATTCTTTGTTTTCAGTAAAGTTATAAAGACTAGGACATCTATGTAACTTTCTTCACAGCTGCAAAGTACAATGTTAGGAGCTCTGTGTAGCTCTCAAGGAAGTCCACTGTCCAAAGTTACTGTAAGGTGGGCAGGAACCAGAGAAGGGAGCTGATGAAACACTGGTTATCTAGCAAAATAATTCTTTTCTGCCCAAGAGCTGTGTGCTGTGTGCCTGAGATCAATGTCAGAGCTGATAGGACTCCTGTACAGAGCCTCCCCAGGGAGGTTACTGCCACAGCAGTTAGGCATCTTGTGCCCCTGCACAGGAACACTCCCAGGTACCAGGCATGCCACAGTCATGAGGTCAGAGACCCCAATCTCAGTCACTGTTGTCCCATTTTTGCTACTGCACATTACACACTTTCTTAAATGTCATTTTAAAAAGTTTACATATATTGACTCCTGAGTCTATATGAACATTAGTTAACACAATTTAACATTATATCTAAAACATGAATTAAAGAAAGGCTGAAAGAGCTTTTAACTTTCCTTTCATGTGGCAAAGTGGCAAAATGCTTTCATGTTTCACGATATTAACCTTTAAATAAATCAGGCTCTTGCTAACTTTTAGAAATACATTTACACTTAAAATTTACTTTATCTCAGTGTAAAAAGTACCAAATTTTACATATGCCCTATTAATGACAGGTCCTATAATAGAACATTAAATGATAAGTTTAAAATTACCATTACAGACAAGTTTAATTTGAAGAATAGCAGCTTGATAAATTTTCTGCTTTAAAGGCTTGTATACCTGGAAAATATGAACACATTTAATATACAAAGAATAATGTTTTTAAGTATGTTACTCCATGGAATAACTTTGTAAATTAATCAGATGTCTCTAACAAACACATTTGAGTAATCCCATACATGTCAACTCTAATTCACTCATCTTATTGTAAAAAAAAAAAAAAAACAAGATATCAAACAAGTATACCAACACTATTTGCATCTCTTTCCTATTGAAGAAAAGTCCTAGAAAAATTGACGTTACACATTTTATAAACATCAACATTTTATTTTACTACCTTGAGACTTGTGAGTTAATTTTTTTTTTTTTTTTTTTTTTTTTTTGTGGTACTGGGGATCAAACCCAGGGCCTTGTACTTGCAAGGCAAGCACTCTACCAACTGAGCTATCTCCTCAGCTAAAATATTTTAAAGATATTTTACTTCTATTAGTTTACCCAATTTAAATTGAACCTTTTTAAAATCACATGAATTAAAAGAATTTGGATCCATTTTGTAAAATTTCAATTTTATGCATGCTTATATTTAACACAAAAGCAAAGGCCTTGTAATGTTTATCTCCATTGCAATGTAACAGATGTTCAAAAATAACTCTAGAGTGGATAAAAAGAACTGATCAAAAATCATTAACCTAGTTATGTAGGATCAAAATTGTGAGTCAAAAAATATAGCATTTAAGAAAAACAAGAGTCCTAGAAGAAAAATGATAATGGCCATTAATTATAGCATGAGAGAATGAGAAAGAGAAGGGCAGAGAAAAGAGGTAAGAAGAGAGATAAAGTGTTCTGTGTTGCAGCCCAGGAGAAATTTTAAATGGACACTTTTTTTCCCCCCTTGGGTTTGAGACTGGTCTCCCACTGCCTTCTGGCTTCCTCCATTTATATTTCAATGTAAGCCTTGACTGAGATCTGAAAGGGGCTAACAGGTTCTAGCAGAAACTTGATGTCTAGGGCATTTTAACCCTTTTTCCTGGTTAGTAATCAATCCAGGTTTGGACGCAGAAAATTGTGAAACTTTATCTCCCACTACTTGTGGGGAATGGGGCTGCTATATCATACTCCTTACAGGGACATGCCACTGACTGTTGGGCTGGTTACTCCCTCCACACCAGAGTATGCAGGACTTTATGGCAGGAGGACTAGGTGGACTGGGAAGGGGAATGGAAGCAGAAACAGAGTTGAGTCGAAGTTGTAGGAGGAGGAGGGATTAAGAGGGGGAGAAGAAGCCAAAAGGAGGCATTCAAGTTTGCAGGAAGAGCAAAAAAGCACAAGAAGAGACTTGAAGATAAGGAATCCCTTTCCACCTGCCCACTCGCTCACAGAAGCTGTGTGCCATTACATAACCATTTTGGATTGATTATCTAAAGGGTACTGTGGCCAAATATCATTAAATTTTGATGACTTTAAGCTGGGGGTCAGACAAAGGGTTCTAAAGTTGTCTAATCCCAGGGGTGAATCTGCCGGAATGGAGGACCCAGATCCCATGGTGGAGACTGATACAGCCGAGTCTGTGACCCAGCGTCCCGAGGCCACAGATTAGTAGGCTGGAGACTAGAAGGCAGCACAATGATGGGGTCATCACCCAAGCACCAACGTGGGCCAGGCAAAAGCCGAGAAGGGTTGAGGACCTGTCGTCAGAGTTTTTGAGCACGAGTGCAAGCATGAGCATGAAGAGGGGCCTCAACCCTGAGAGAGAATCTCCACCATAAAATCAGGAACCCACCCAGCAGATAAGACCAACTAAGGGGGCCAGCCATAACTATAAAAGTTGTGAATGGGGGTACCCCCACCCCTCAGCTGCCTCAGGGCCCCAGACACTCAGTGGTCACTTCTCAGGTCAGCAGAGGAGTATTTAAGTCAGCCTAGGGGGAACCCGCCTAGGGAACTCACCAATCTGAAGTCCAGTGATGGATGCAGAGCAGAGCAGAGCATCCGGGTGAAATGGAAGGTGAGGCTGTGTCCAGGGGCACTGGGGCATCAGATGGGGTTCCACTTGCTTAAGAGACAGTGGAAGGGCCCATCCTAGTCACGGCACCTACGTAAGAACCCAGAAAACCACACCAGACACGGGAATTCACATAAGGGAGTTTATTAAGCACACAGACAGAGTGTCTCCCTGCAGAGTAAGAGAGAAAATGAGAGGAAAAGAGAAAAGATGCACACACAGGAGTGAAATGGAGGAGACAGCATGAAAGCGAGGAGGAGAGAGAGAGGCATGAAAGTGAGGAGAAGAAGAGACCCTAAATATTTCTTAACTGTTATTCAGTTTGTTAAACTTCTTGTAAGTATGCACCTTGTCTAGCTTAACATTTGGTTCTATGGTAGGCATAATGCTTTCATGTGGAATCACGTAAGAGTTCACAGATGATCAAATTCATTGGGTAGATGCTGTGGTATGCTCTGTTGGACTCACTGGATGGAAAAAGATGAGGAAATGGCCACTGTAATGGAATACAGGGACCAGGACTTGTCTCAGAACATGACACCATGTTCCTTATGGGATGGACCACGCTGCCTGATTTTGGCATGAAATGGCTCCTGTTTTCCCTTCGATTTCCTCTTTCATACACCTATTCATTACCAAGCTTTGGGCACCTTTATGCAGTTCTTCAAGCATGTCAATCTATTTGCCTTATTGAGGTCTTTTCACTAATCCATAAAACTCTTTCTATATAACTGGCTCTTTCTCAGATCTCAATTTGAATGGAGCGACAGGTGTAACTTAACTACCACGGAAGCCCATCCCCTTCCATTTTTCACTAGTAGAGGACCTGACTTATTCACCACAGCCCTTGAGATGATCCATGATTATATCCATAATATGTTACTATTTTGTCTTTCCTTCTGGAACTATGCTGTGCATTTCAATAGCCACCAACTAACATGGGACTGTTTACATTTACATACAATTAACTAAAGCACTAGTCACATGTTTCAAATGCTTGATAGCCACATGTTGGTAGCAGATATGACATTAGACAATAGAGGTGTAACCCACTTCTGTTATTGTACAAAGTTCTATTGGATGATTCTGTCCTAAAACTCCTTAAATAGGGTTCATTCTCCAACTTATTCATTGTGGGATTCTAGTGCCATCATGAAAACTGGAAAATAGCAGGTATTCAAATGTTTGTTGAATAGATATGTCAATGAGTGAATAAAGAAAAAAAGCTGAAGGAAAATAGTAAAATTTTAAATTTAGAGGTAGTGTTCTTGGCTAGTATGCATAAGGCCCTAAGTTTGACATCCAGCACTGCAAATAAAATCTTAATCTAAGACCAAGAGCGATAGTGGATATTTGGCATAGATTATGTGGAAGGAATCAAGCCCAAGTATTCAAGCAAAGTTGTCATGCAATTTCTTACAAATAGTTGTGGACTGGTTTTCTTTCTACTCAGAAAGCCCCCTGACAGCAAGGAGATCAGCATCTTCATTGTCGTATGACCCGCACTAACAGCAGAGTCTACCTATGGTAAAAAGAGAAACCAACTCATCCCTTTTCATATAATCATTTTCTTATGTAAAAATGAGATAACTTCATTTCTAGAGAAGGTTTCATCCACTTTCCAAATACCTCTTCCATCTCTTGGCCCTTCATCTGGCCTCTTCCCAGTCTTACTGGTCTGTTCTCAATGGTTTACTCCATAGAGTTCTGCCTGATGGGGAGCAGCCTAGAAAGAAAGGATGGATTGCTGCAGGCCGGGGTCTGCCTCATCCCCAGCATCACCTGCCTCCTCGGGACGTGAGTTCTGCTCCACATCTCCTCTTTGAGCCCCATTAATACCAGGTACATATTCTTAATTCCAACAAACACATGTCCCCAAGATTAAGCATCTTGTAGATGTGTACAGAATACACTGTTCCTTCTCCCAGGGTGATATGAATGCTGAACAGGATTTCTTGTAGTTTTCTTAATTCTAAATCTTATCCTTCCCTCAAGATTTACTTTAAACCCTTCCTTTTTCTTCAGGAAACTCTGCCTGACTCCTGGAATTAAATGTAAACACAATTTTGACTTTAGTATAAACATGTTTGACGTCCATCATTTTCTTGTAGTTAAAAGATGTCAACGCTCAGCTCTCCTTAGTCCCTCTAGACAAAGTCATTTCTTTCTTCTCTCCCCTCTCATAGCAAGCAGCTGCTTCTGTCCTATGACACACATTACTATCTATCTTGTATTATTACGATTCTCACCCAGGGCTATCTCTATAGGGAAGGGATTGACCTTCATGCACCACACAGACTTACAAAGAATGGGATTCAATACATGATTTTATGCTGGCCCATGTTTTGTGATTCGCATTCTAACTTAAGAATGTATCTGGGAAACTTTAGAAGTGGAGAAGGGAAGTCATTTGACCCCAGGAGGGGAAATAATGATGACAAATGAAACACAAATGGAGTCAAGAGGACTTAATAGAGTAGGATCTAAAGATTATCACAAGCTTTGCCACAATTAGCTTTTGCTTTGATTGACACACATCATGAGAAAAGCAATAGCAAGGGAGAGAAGAAAGGCCAGGTTACAGACAGTCACATCTATGTATTGTTTGATTAGACGATGGGTTAGAATGGAGTTACTGTCCAGACCATGAAGGATGCAGGCCATGAGCATCCTACCCTGGAACCAGTGAGATGGTAGAAGAGCAGGCAGTGGCAGGAGCTTTCTAAAGCAAGCGAAGCCTCACCAAATAATGGCACAGACTCTTCATTCTGAGGTTCTTTGACCTCAGAGTAATGACACACCTGCAATTTCTGGTAATGCTACAACAAATTACAGCATTTGACTGGGAGTAAAAGGTCTAATGTCTTAAAAGATACGCTTATAAATTGTGAAAGCCTCTTAAAGTGTTAACATTCATGGCCAGGTAAACATCTGAAATGATCTAGTGGAGAAAGAAAAGTTCTCCATGGGAAATATTATTGCAGAACTGGCCCTATCACTATTTGCCAGTGAGACGCTGGTGACATTTCTGTGTCTTGGTGTTCTTATGTGTAAACTGAGCAATTTGTATCAAGGGCACATGAAAATATGTGCATAAACACAGGCAAATGAATGTATGTGTGCATATTCTTATATATAAATAGATTTAAAACAACATGTAGCAGGTACTAGGAAAGTTGACAAAGCACTACTTCTTCTCTGAGAAAATGAGAATGGGCAGGAAATTCATTAGAGAAGCTGATTTTTGTTTTCTCTTTATCAGGGAGAACCATGGCCCAAAGTGGCAATGGGTATTTGCTCCCCTTCTTCTGGTATAATTTTCCTATGGGGAATCTATCACTTTCCCAATCCTATGTCATGAGATTCGGGAAGGACAGTCCCCATTCTCAACTCTAAGGGTGAGCCTATAACCCAGAAACAGGGGCACACATGAAATATTGAACAACCGGAACAGAAAAGAGACTTAAGCCACAGACAACCATACTACTACCTGCGTAAGTACTGAGTCATAACCACCCTGCCCAGAAGTAAGAAAATTAGTGATTCTATCCCACTAACTGCAATGATGGGTTCAGGAATGGTAACAAGAGACAAGTCAAGCAATGAGCAGGGCTGAAGCTCGTGGGGGACTTATTGTGGAAAGAAAATACTTCCCTCTTTGGAGGTTTGTTGAACTCTGAGAGAGAGAGGAATGCTAACATGATTAGTTATCACCATGTCATATCTGAGAATAACCCCAATACAGAGGAAGGAAAATAAAAGAGGTGCAGAAATGTAAGTTCCTTCTAATGTTTCTTGGGCTCCTGATCCAGCAGCACCTGAAGCCAATCTGTACCCGATCCAAACTGTGTCTAGACATGGGAGTCAGTATTTCCCCCAATTTTGCTGAAGCCTATATTTTGGCCTGTATTTTGGTTATTTGCAACCAATTAGGTCCTGAGGAATAGGCAAGTTTACTTAGGAATAATGAAAGGGCAAGACTCAACTGCAAAAGTGTCTCAGTGTCATTTCCGCTATATCCGTTGTTCTTATCTGGAGGAAGGAGAGAGACTTAGGTAAAGGAATAGCTTGCAGGACATTTTAAAACATCCTCATTAATACACTGAAAGTCACATATCCCCAGGGAAACCAAGATGAAGGGAAGCTGGGAGTTGGAGGTGGAAGGGTAAAAGAGAATAGAAGCAAACTTACTTTGAGAAAGCTCCCTTAAGTGATTGATTTGTCCTTAGCTCTAAAATAACTCTAAGTCATGTGTTCCTTTATTACATTAAGTGCCAAGGGCTCAATTATGACACAGAAGTGAGGTTGCAGTTGAAAGCACTGTCTTCCACTTTACAAAGTAAATAGCTGCTTTCTCAGCTCCTAACAGTGAGCAAGGAAGTGGGAAAACTTCCTTCCTCAAGGAAATGATTGACTTCTCTGGGTCCCTGGAATGAAATTAATTTTTAGAATTCTAGGAAGTAAGTGCACAACAATCATGCTTTTGAAGAGGAAAATGCACCAATGACTGTTGGAAGGCCACTTTGTCTTCTTACCAGCAGAAATGACAACATCTTCACAGATGTAGAACAAGCAAAGTACTGGGTCTGTCAGCTCCGCACAAATTGCATGTTCCTTGGATGTTTACATAATTTTGCATGCATTGTAATGCTGCAGCTATCTTGTTTGTAGGTTTTGATACAATGGAAAAAAGTTAAAAAATAGTTTCAAATATTACCTACTAAAGAGACTGTGGTCTCAAGTATGGCTTTAGACTGAGGGTCCAAAGCAAACCTCCATGCAGGTTTGTGCCTAAAGAAAGGTGGCAAACAGTTTGATCCTGAGGATTTAGTAATTCCTAATCAGAACACCAAAAAGAGCTGTGAAGTCTCATCTGGATACAATGGGAAAGGATGCCATGATTGATTACTGATGTCTGTCATGGTCATGGAACTAGACAGTGGAAGTTCGAGATCAACTTCCTTATCCTCTCTGTCCTAACCAACCATAAGTAATAAAGGAATGCTGAAATTCTATTTTTCTATTTGTACAATCTCTCATAAGTACTCTCACAGAAATAATTATATTGGTGTTTGGCAATTATTTTAAACAATTAACTGGCTTATTTTGAGAAATAACACTGTGATGACTATATCTATCAACCACTATACCTCTACTGACCTTCCAGGTAAACTATTGTCCTCCTATTTCTTTCCATCTAAAATAAGTGAATGGAATTGATGGTAAGTTATGACTTTCACTCTTAGGGAGAAACACTATTTTTTATTCTTTGTAAAACTATGTTATGTACACTTAAAATTCTTTAGACCCCTCTTGCTTCTTTCAAGTATTGCTTTGAATCCCTGTGCTACTCACTTTGCCTTCTGAGTTTCAATTTGATTATCTGTATCCTGGAGAGAACTGCAAGCTCTAGTGATGAGCCATTCAAATAATGTAGCTAAAAATGATTTGGAAATTGAATTGCACCATAAAAATATGAGTTCCATGGGTTTATAAAATTCTGGAGAGCTTGTTATCTAAAAGTGAGAGATCATTTCTAATTACAGTGCTCCAGAGGGCTATGTATTTCTCTTAAAATTAAGTGAACTCAATTCTACCACGCAAGGTGAGGACAATTCAGGTCAGTATTGTTCAGTAACTTACCTGACCCTTCAGCTTGTTACCCTGTTCCAACCACCTTACAGACCTGTTAGAGCTCTCTTCATAAGCTCTCTTTTGGTCTATCTTGAAGAATATCATTCCTGAATTTGGGTGTCAACTACACAAGCATTTCCTACGATGCTCCATGAAAAAAAATATTCTCAAACTGTTAGATAATGGGTAACTTAAAATTTTGGAAAATTTCACTCAAATATATTTTCATGGTTACACTGAATTTCTCAGTGGTTTTACAATGTTAATGGGCTCAGTGGCACTCAGAATAGAACAGACTGTATTCTACTTCCCAAACTTTATGACATAAAAACTTATTAGCATAATTAATCAAATCAACCCACAGAACAGTTTGGGAAACTGTGCCCTATATAATAGGACACTGTGCAAGCAAACATAGCTCTTATGAGTTTAGGAATATAACAAAACTTATTTTTCCCTTACATTAAGACCAAATCAACTTGGTTGCTTTTCTGATATTTTAAACAATATAGTACTATATTTAGAAAAATGCCAGTTTCAAAAAACTGAACAAATTCAAAGAAATACAATAATCCATCAACAAATAAATGAAAAAAAGGCTCAATATCTCTAGCAATTAGAGAAATGAAAATAAAAACCATACTGAGATTCCATCTCAACTCCAGTCAGAATGACAATCATCAAGAATATATGCAACAATAAATGTTGACAAGGATGTGGAGAAAAGGTACACTCATACAATGCTGGTGGGACTGCAAATTGGTGCAACCCCCCTGGAAAGCAGTATGGATATCCCTCAGAAAACCATTTGATCCCATCATCCCACTCCTATGTTTATACTCTAGATTTAAGATCAGTATACTACAGTGATGCAGCCACATCAATGTTTATAGGAGCTCAATTCACAATAGCTAAGCTATGCAACCAGCCTAGGTGCCCTTCAATAGAGGAATGGATAAAGAAATTGTGGTACATATACAAATTGGAATATTACTCAAACTTAAAGATGAATGAAATCATAGCATTTTCCAGTAAATAGATAGAACTGGAGAATATTATGCTAAGTGAAATAAGTCAATCCCAAAGAAAGGCCAAATTTTTTCTCTGATTTGCAGATGCTAATTCACAATAAGGGCAAGGGAGAATAGAAGTATTTTGGACTAGAAAGAGGGGAGTGGGCATGTGGGCAGGAATGATGGTAGAATGAATCTGACATTATTACCCTAAGTGCATATATGATTACATGACCTGTGTAACTCTACATCATGTACACCCAGAAGAATGAGAAGTGATACTCCATTTATGTATGATGTGTCAAAGTGCATTCTACTGTCAGTTACTACATAACAAATTAGAACAAATTAAAAATATTTAAAAAAAGAAAATGCCAGTTTCCCAAATTCTCATTAAGGAAACATTGAAATGTATATTGGGATTTCCTGAAATAAAATCCCACGATACATTCAAACTGATTTTTATTTGTTTCTCTTTACCCATCGATTGCATCTAAAGCCCCTTAATCTGAGTAAAGTATCTGACCACAATTTGAAATTGTAAAACTGTCCTCAGCCAACCTCAAGCTGGTGCTAATCTTTTGCATCCCACTCACCTTATCTTTTCCTCCTTTAAGACAACGAACACTCTGCTCACTGCAATCTAAATCCACTCAGTCCATCTATACTCACTCCGTCAACTCTCCTCTCATGACCCCACTTCTACTATGAATCCCAGGAGCAGCAGAAGTCCCCTTGGAGGACCAGGAAGGCAGAGGAGCTGTGCTTCCTCATCCTCTAGCCACTGATTCCTGAAACACGCTCTTTTCATTAATCTTGCACAAGTTTAATCTGGTCTCTTTCCTATTCACAGTTCAACTCATTTTCAACCTGTTGTCAGGGACTACATTCCAAGCACACTCTCTGGAGAGCTACCTGCACAATTAAGTCCATTCTCTTACATTAGATGAAGGGGAATGGCGAGAGTTTGCCTGGAAAGCAGTAGAGATATAGTTATTGACAGACAGAGCCATCACAGTGCAAGGGTTACTTCTCACAATAAGCCAGTTACTTGCCCAAAGTACTGGACAACGACCAATATAATTATTTACTTGAGAGTACTAACGAGTACTTTCAGAGTTCAGATTGCTAGTTCAGGTAAGCAATGCATCACACTTAGATTACCATGACCCCATGGGGGGACATGGACTTGCAGGAATGGTCTAGGTCCCAAAGCTGCCCCAGCATGGAACTCCTGATCACAAGGAAGCTGACGCTCCTGGGTCTAATGTCCACTACCAATATGGCACTTTGAATTAACGTCACAGTTCCCAGGGTGGTTTCCATGCTACTCTTTAGCTTTCATTATCAAAAATGTTAAGCTATGTAAGACCCAAGCCAATGCTCCCTTCACTTCCAGATAAATACTCCTTGAATATTAAAATCATTGCCTTTTGATCATTAACCTTCCTTTAAATTCTTAGGCCTGGTTCTGCTCAGAGGTTGTTCCTTCAGCACTTGATATAGCACCCAGTAAGTGATGGACACTTCTCTACACACTTTAAAATACAAACACAACATTTCCACAACCCTACAAATTAGATTATCTTCTCGTTTGTGAGAATGAGATGGGGAGACTGAGTAGCAGCCAGGTTAGGTGACACGCCCCAGAGCATGTTCCAGCAGGTGGCATGTGCCAGGCTTGGATGCAGACGCAGGCCACCTGGCAGAGAACCTGCATTCTCACCAAGCCTCGCTGCCAGCCGCTGCTCTGCCCTTCCTGAGGGCTTCGTGGGTCTCCTGACCAGCCCCCAGCAGTTCAAGTGGATTTCCTCATTCACACTGTGATGATGCTGACCCTGCCGCCCTCCCAGCACTTCCAATCCATCACACGGCCCCTCCCAGGTCCTATGTGGACCTGAATCTGAGACACCTGTCAAGGCTTCTTGCACTTTCTCCTATCGTTTTTAGTTTTTTACTTCCAGTGAGTACTTGGATTTCTCCTCTTTTATCTCCTATGCTTGCGAGTAAAGTGGATCTGGGGGGATGTCCTCATTTCTTGTATGTATGAGTCCATCTACCCCACAAAACTGTAACTACTAAGAGCAGGATCTATAGCTTTCCATTGTATTTTGGTTTCATCTTCAATGGCCTGTCTTAAGACAACCCTGGAAATTCTTTGTGAATTGATACAATAGAGTGGGAGGCACCTGTTTTATCACCTCCTCCATCCCCACCCAGCAAACACATCTGGAAACAGAGCCAGCACTCTCATTCGGCATAAGTTAGTGCAGAGTGACACCTCGTGGCTGTTTCCTTAAAGGTTCGCAAACTATAAGTAAAATAAGCCAATCCCCAAAAACCAAAGGCCAAATGCTTTCCCTGTTAAATGGATGATGATACATAATGGGGGTGGGGGGTAAGAGAAGAATGGAGGAACTTTATGTTATGTAGAGGGAAATGTGCGGGGAGGGAGCGGGGTATGAAAGATGGTGGACTGAGACAGACATCGTTACCCTATGTACATGTATGATTACACGAATGGTGTGAATCTACATCGTGCACAACCATAGAAATGAAAAGTTGTACCCCGTTTGTGTACAATGAATCGAAATGCAGTCTGTGAAAAAAAAAAAAAAAAAAAAAAAAAAGCTTCACAGAGAAAGTGTGTTCCTTAAGGAAAAGGTGTGTTGACCTTCCACAGCTCAGAACTGAGCCACCCACCAAGACTTCAGGAAGGATCAGCTGAGATGAGACAAGCAGAAACCCCTGGACACTCAGTAGGTAGTATGGTGTGGGGCATTCTCCTGAGAAAGGAAGATCGTGAGTACCGAGGACCCAGCCAGAGCCACAGTGCCAGTGAGCTCCTTCCTGGAAAGCAGACAGGCCCTTTCTCTCACATCTTTTCTGTGACACATTTTAATGATGGGAGTTAACTTGATCTTTGAGTTCTTTCTTGTCCTATGTAAAAGTCTATTGTCTACAAATAAATACATAAAATTAATCCTGAAGATCTAGAGCCAAGTTGTTATGAGGAACTGGGAAGGCATGTTCAGCCCTGCTGAGCAGCTGCACCTTCTGCCCCGGGATGCCTCTGAGCAAGGAAGAAGGAGATGGCACAAAGCCCCCCTAGGGACAGCTGCCACAGCTGGAGGTCATCGACATGGGCTCACAAACCTGCCCATCCTGTAAGGCTTTAATGACCTTCCCTCTTCTCACTGCCCTACCTGACTACCTGCCCCACCTGCTGAAGCGCTCTTGTGACAAGAGGAGCCCGAGGACAATGGCTCAAGAGTACGACTGCCCCCCGCTATGTCTCTACTTCTTCACTGGCTTTTAAACTTGAACTAGGCTCAAACCTGGGAGGGGTAGAGCCAAAGACAGAGAAATATGGGAGCTCTGATGTTCGACTGGATGAATGTGTTCCATTCCTGGAATATGAGACTGTTTACTGTCACTGAAAGTGACATCAGAAGCTATGGGACATAACTAAGGCAGGTTCAGGGCTCAGAAAGGAGGGGTGGGATGGTGATGGAGGAAAGAATGAAGTCACTTTCTGTTGAAGGCTTCCCAATCCAGTTCATGCAGGAAATCATGCTTACTGTTTTCTACTATATAGAAAGCCTATTTTGAAAGATGAGTAAGCAAAGAAAATCACCAGGCACAGAAACTCTGGAAGAATGGAGGAGACATGGAATACAAGACATGGTGAAGAAAATCACACACTGCAACTGGTTTCCCGGTCAAAGAAATTACAGAAATTACGAATCATCTGAAACAGGAAATAAATTTACACGACACAATAAAAAGAAACCTAAAAGAGGAAAGGAACGGTGCTATGGCACAAACCCTACAAAAGGTGAGACTTGCACCAAGCAGAACTGGCACTCATGAAAACTAAGCAGTCAGAGAAGTGGCGGGCAGGCTTCAAACATCACATACGATGCCGAACTTTAAAAAAACACCAAAGAAAAGATCACTAGAGAAAATAGGAAAATGCAGAAGGGAGAAGGGGATAGAGGATGATTGTGAGAAAAAGTACTCTTCCTGAAGATCAGAAAAAAATAGACTTTGTATAAATATATCAAAATATACTCTACTATCACATGTAACTATAAAGAACAAATAAAAAATATTCAGACATACATCGAAAGGGAATCATCCAAAAATGGAGGCTAGAGGCTATCTAAGCTTTCAACACGTTTCCTATTTTCCGGGAAAATAGAGTAGTGAATGTCCCAAACATTCTGATTCAGTTGCTACACTGTGGCCTTCAAAGCTTCCTGTACAACCACAAGGTATAAAATAAATGGATAGTGAAAGAGAAAGACAAGATACTAGACCTTGATTTCTCAGATAGTTTAGTTGCAAGTCCATAACCAAACGATGCTCATTTAGAGAACTGAATAATCATTAAACATTGCCTTTGACAAACGGAGGGCATACGTTTATTTGGTGAGCACTTCTCTCCTGAACACTAACCCCATTCCAGGGCACCCTCTGTATCTACACATCGTTATCCAGTGGCCAACTCAAAGCAAAATTTCCAAAGGCAGAATCCAAATCTTAGCCCTGAAAAACTAGACCTCGCTTTATGCACATTAGTTATTAAAAATGCTTTTTCAGGTTACTTGGGCACAAAAAATAAAAGTATGTGGGTTGGGAATAAACAGCAAAAAAAAAAACAAAGCCTACAGTGTAGTTACTGTTAACACCTGTATCTCTCTATGCTTCCCAACATGGGACTATCTGCAAATCTCCCTAGCTATTCTGGGCAAGTAACCCTGGAGAAGCCCACTTGATTCCCTGGGGAATCCCCCTTGAGCCGTGACTAACTTCCTGCTCTCAGTCTTTCACATGGCTGCCATTTCTCAGCAGGATCGTTAAAACAGCTTCCTGATTTCCCCTCTGCTTTCATCCCTGCCCCTGGTTGTCTATTTTCAGGGGACTCTCTGTTTCATTATCTAAGTCAGGATGTTGTGAAGGGAAAGTGGCCAGGAAAACAGGCAAATCTGGGACCGTCCTGCATAAGCCAGAGCTTATGGTCCCTATATGAAATATCAACACAGAAGCCAGAGGAATTGGGGGAGAATAAAAGGAGAAGCTTCCCTGTGCCCGGAGTGGACACTAGTAGCGGGTAGGGGAAGTCACAGGCAGAATAACTAGGAATGGGGTGTCCCATGTGATTGCTTCGGGTACCTGTATTGAGGAATCAGGCACAAAAATGAGAAATTGCCAATTATTAATCAAGTTCTGGCCTTTGGGGGTTAGAGTTGTGGAAGCTTCTGTCTGGCTGCCTGGGGTGCTGTGGAGATGGCAGTTTACTCCCTCCAAGACTGACTCACAGCCACAGCCTCCCAGGGCGTTTCCGGAGCTCAGGAGATGCTCCCAGGGCAGCGTGCTACATGTGTAGTCAGACTATCGCTTTCACACAGTCTGGTCCCATCTCCTCCCTCAAGTACCTGACTAGAGCAGGTGCTAAGTAATATTGTTCAATGAGTGAATATCATTCCATTTCTATGAAATCCCAAAACTTAAAAAACAAAACAATATTGTTCAAAAATAGGAATGTACAAGATGAAAATATGGAGGGAAGGAAGAGGACTGCAAACTACTACGTTTACATAAAATTAAGAAAGTTTGAGATAAAAATAAAGTTCAAGTGTTCAACATGCTATTTATATCATAAAAGGGTTTATAATGAGGATATCTTTATAGTAATAATGTTTACAATCTACAGCAAACACAGTTGCCGACTATCAATCTTTTTGCACTGAAAGATATAATACTAAAACCCATAAAGTCACATCTGCAGATAGAGGCACAGTCACATTTGAAGACTAACTTATCTTTCATAAAATTTGACATTGCAAGTGGGCACAAATGAATGAAGATATTTAACAGGACCTTAACAACAGAGTAAATATGCTGCAAAAATAAGACACTCTTCAAGCCCCAAGGTAGTGTTTTCTTAAAAAAACTAACAATCTCATAAGCACCAAGGAAAACTTCATTAAAAAATAAAATTATAAAGTAGGAAAAATGCTGACTTGGTTTTCTGATCTCCACAATGAAATAAAGAAAAGTCAAAAGAGAAACAGTGAAAATGGCCGCAGCAGCTTTACCAGCAACTCATTGAATGTAACAGAACAAACTGACAAGCAAGCCTTTCTCCTAGGAGTCCTCATGTCACAGAGGAAATCAAAATCTCAAGTACAGACTTTGCTTCTAGCAATGCGGTGGACTAGATTCTTTAACGAGACCTGGATAAATTACAGCACATACTTGTTACTTCATTACTAAGCGCTCAAGAAAACAAGAGCATATAAACAGCAATGGTGAGCTGACTCAGAGCACTAACCAAACAAAAGACCAGGCTACCCTCCAAGTAGTGCAGACAGGGAAGGGCAGATGGGAGCCTCTGGCTCTTGTGAAGGACGGAGGCTGGACTTGGCCTCCCACATCAAGCCAGGAACCTCTAGGGGCTACACCCTGGCAGCATCTACAAAGGGAACCTTGGGGAATCCTGGTTCCAAGCTTCTCCATGTGTACTCTTTCCCTTGAGAACTCTTAACTCCTCACCTGGGCTGGGGGTAGAGTGGATAACAATTGCCTGGTCAGAGAAAGTTCAAGCCAAGACAATCAATGTCTCATTGTAGCACCCCCTGGGGTCAGCAGAAGGAATTGCAAAAACACTAGGAAACTATCCACCCCTAACTTAGGTCCTCTGCTTTTATTTGATTAAGTTCAATCTCAAATGAGCTCATAAAAAATAAGTCAAAACAAAACCAAGGAAACAAAGAGAAGGAAACAAGAAATCATCTATAAGTCAGAGAATTTAGACCCTAGAGAGACATCAAATACTGGAATTATCAGACAGAAGAGATTAATCTTTAAACACTAATGTTTCAAAACTAAGAGAAGAAATCAAAATGAAAAGGGAACCCCAAATTTACAAGGACGATCCTCTGAATAGAGTGGGAAGGGAGGACAAGGGAGGGATCAGAGACATCTTGACATATGGGTGTTGTTCCCTCTGCTGGGTTAAGGGTAGGGTTACAGGTGTTTGGTATTATGCATCAAGGTGCACATTAAATGTCACAAATAAGCTTTGTTTCAAACATTACATGAAACAAATATGTAAAAACCCTTTAAGAACCTTTGTGAACATTTACTTGTTTCCTCCTAAAACCTCAGCAAACAGATTCCTAAATATTCTTAAAGGTGTGAATGAATGCACTCAAACAGAAAGGATAGGTGAGGTGGCATAAGACAAAATTAATGGAGCAGGGAGGATGTGGCTAGGAAACACTCCTTTATAAGGACCCAACTGCCTGCTTCCCCTTCAGTTCCCTCCTGCACCACACTTTTTACTCATGTGAGATCCAAGCCTCAGCACATCTTCCCTCCAGCAGCAGCGTACTCTTTATTTTCCTACAAATTCAAACAAGTATCCACCCCCTCCTACCATTGTAGCAGGGGACTAGGAGTTTATTCTCTGCAAGGTCAAACAGAAGTTCCCTTAACCCCAGTCACAGGTGAGAGCAGAACTAACATAATGCCAACACAAGAATAAAATACGATGCAAATCAACTGGGCACATTGGATAGAACTGCATTCCAATCAAAGAAAAGGACTTAAAAGTCAGCCTAAGAGAAGAGATGAATTTTCTGCAAATAGTAATTCAAACTGAGAGCGGGGGCTTCTTAGTAGCAGAAATGGAAGCCAGAGAATAATGTCATTCTACAAATATGTATCTGATAACCTATACAAAAACATTTTCAAACAAATATTGTTTTACAGAATAAATATGATTTGTCACCCTAAAACCTTAGTAAACCTTAAACAGTATATTTCACAACTATGAAAAACTGAAAGATATGGAAAGAAGTTCTGAAATTTTCAAAAGGGAGCAAAGAAGTTGGTAAATGTAAGAATCAATAGGAATATTGTATAAAATAATTATGCCAAATTTGTGTGCTTCAAAGAGATATAAATACTACATAAAAACTACCTAGAGATTGGAAGCACAGTGATTAGAAATGAAGTGTCCCAGGGATGTAAAATCTCACTGTAGAGGTCAACACAATGGCTCACTCTGGGTTTTCTTCTTGCATGCTATGGACACTATTCACTCTGTCTTCTGTACTTCACTTCTGTCTCCATTTTTTCCCTTTTGTTCTGCTCAAGATGTGTTGCTCTTTCTCTGCCCTGGCATGAAAATCCTTGTGCTCTCCAGGATCCTCTTGTTACTTATAATCAGAAGTCAAGCAAGAAGAGACACAAGACACACTGCCCAACCACAACGATCAACTGTCATCCACACTCTCATCCTTATTGCATTCAGTTTTCATTCCCTTTTCCCACATCTGATCCAGCTATAGGCCGACTAACTTTGGACTGGAATGAGGGGCACCAGTTGGTTATCTTTCACTTCCTCCTGTTTCTCGTTTTCCAGGTTGTCAAAAGTGACTGCTCAGTATCTAGTCCAAAGAGCTCTGCTCCATATCTCAACACTCAGAAAACTGATAGCCAGGCCCTTCAGGAAGGACAGTAGAAGAATTTCCTCTGGTAATTTGGAGAGGAAAGACCTAAAGATACTCACATATGGGGGAGTCCCAAAGAAAACTGTGCACCAGATCACCTCTGTAAAGTCCACTGTCGATGAGCCCAGACTCGAGCTCAGAACTTCCTCTGGATTTCACATGCTCCATAAACAATAAAAACCACCTAGGGTCCCAAATGGCAAAGAAAATTGTTTTAGAAAGATCAAGTACCAAACACAAAATGCAGTTGACAGAAAGTCGAGACAATTCTGAGAAGCTGTTTACAAAATATCTTACTGATATCCTCAAATATCTTCAGGACAATAACAGTAGATCTTTCATCCATAAAATAAGCAGAGGATGTTGATGGGGATGGAGGGAATACATTTCTGTAAAACAGAGTTCATATGTATGAGAAATGTTGCAGGAATTTAGGTCTTCCCAAAGGATTAGAAAACAAAGTTCAGAAAAACTAAGGACAAAAAAGAATAGAAAAGAGAACATTTTGAAAAACTTAGAGATCAGTTCAAGCACTCCAATATCTAAAACATGACAATTGTAGAAAAAAAAAAAAAAACGGAAGAAAAGAGTCACCAAAATTATTCAAAAAATCTTAGACTCAAAATGCATGTATTGGGCTAGGGTTGTGGCTCAGTGGTAGAGCACTTGCCTAGCATGCGTGAGGCCCTGGGTTCAATCCTCAGCACCACATAAAAATAAAATAAAAGTATTGTGTCTACCTACAACTAAAAAATATACAAAAAGGAAGTCTATTAAAAAAATGCATGTAGTTTCATATTAAAAGAGGCTAGCTCCAAGATGAGAGAAAAATGTGTCAGGTTTGTTAAATATGAATGAAATGATGATCTTTTAGTTCAGTCCCCTTAAACTCACAAATCTGTCCCTCCTCATCTTGCACATTTCTGTAAATGTCCCTCAAACACCTGTAGTGACTCCAATATTGATCCCGATTCTTCACTTTTCCACCCCAACTTCATTGGGAAGTTCCGTTGACTTGACCTCTGAAAATTTTCCCTTCACTCCTTCTCTCCATCTCCCCCCTCTCCCTTCTGCCCTGATCTCACCAGGTTACTAGAGCAGCATCCTAACTCCCTCCTGTTCCCCTGCTGCTCCTCTCCGACTGAGGATCTTTCTAGATATATGTAAACTCATGTCACTGGATATATGTAAACTCATGTCACTCCTGCTCACAGCCCTTCAATTACTACCCATTGTTCTTAATATAAAAATCTACCCTCACTATAAAGCTCATAATGAGTTCAAAAGTCTCTGTAGCTGGTCAAGGGGAAGGGTGACCAGGAGGCACCCAACAGAGTTATTCCTGTGCCTCTTAAACAGGCTTGTTTACAGGGAAGGAAGAGGGATGGAAAGCAGACAACCTTCCAGAGGCTTCTGCCACCAAACCACCTGGAAGAGGCAGAGGCAAGGAAACTCCCAGAGGGTAGATGATCCAAAGGGGACCTGGGTGTCTAGGTGATGTTCTCTAGACATGATGGGGAGTCTGAGTCAGAGAGTTCCAGCAAGCAGAGGCCTGAGGTCTTTCCCAGCTGTGAGGTGTGTGTTACCTACGTAAGGCAGGTATTAGGTGTGTTTTAGGGTAAGTCAAGCAAACTGTGAAAGAGTAGAGACTCCCTTATAAAAAGAAAATGGTAGAGACCCTCTGATATAAAACAAATATATCTACTTAAGATTGACCAAACCAAAATGGGCGTGAATAAAATCATTGAATAGTACTGACTGTGGTAAATTCAAGGACAGTACCCAGTACCTGAGATAAAATAATGTGACCATGAGTAAGGACATTGTGACTATTTCTGTGAAGCAACCCATCCCTCCGGAGGCCCCAGAAGCTGCCAGTTTCAGATATGGATAGTCTAGCTCCCCCTGCTTAGCCCGCCCTGCTAACCCTCCAGGCGCAGCCTGAAATAGATAAACTAAAGCTTGCACTTTGTATTCCATGAGAAAAAGAAAAAAAAGAAAGACCCCTATTGTGAGTCTGCCAAGATTCTTTTTGTGAATGATTTTTCACTTAAAAAAAAAACCAACTTGCTGAAATCACAGCTGCTGCTGCTCCTTCCTACGTGGAGTGGCGGTCCTGACATCTCAGACTGTTTTTCTTATTTTTCCCCAAAATAAACGTTTTCTTCAGTCCCTGGTGATCTCACTATGAGTCAATAACCGGACCCCACAACAGGCAGGTTCGCGTGGGAGTTCAGCTATGTGATCTCTAAATTCTGCCTTGTATAAATCCTCTAGTCCCTTCCGGGACTTCCCTCCCTTCACAGATCCAATTAATAGTTTCACACTGAATCGTTATAACATGTATGTTTACGTAACTGGTCTCATACCACAACTGGTCATCGCTGTGTTTCATCCTTTAAAGTCTCTTTCCACTCTCTTCCTAGACACATGCACGTGTACACACACACACACACACACACACACCCCTCTAGAAAACCTCTGCATTTTAAAAAAATATTTTATTTGTTCCAACTAGTTGTACATGAGGATTTCAAATCAATCTGGTGAATAATTTCAGACTGAGTATACAAACTTGCTGCCTAATCTGTGTTCATTTCTTATCCCCACCCTGCATCTCCAAGGTTTGGTCTCCATGGTAGTATGTGAGTTGAGCATAAACATAATGATTTTCTAACAACCAGAATCAGCAGAAGACAGGACATTATCAAAAGCAGAGTCAAAATCAATGAAATTGAGAATTAAAAAAGCAGTACAAAGGATTAATGAAACAGAGTAGTTTTTTGAAAGGATAAAAAAAATTGATAAGCCCTTAACCAAACTAACCATAAGACAGAGAAGTCCCAAATTAACACAATTAGAGATGAAAAGGAAATATCAACACAGACACTGCTGAAATCCAGAGGATCGTTAGAAACCATTTTGAAAATTTATACTCCAATAAGCTAGAAATTCTTGAAGATATTGACAAATTCCTAGAGACTTATGACCTATCCAAATTGAACCATGAGGATATGAAAAACTTAAAAAGATCAATATCAAAATAATAAAACTGAAATAGCTATTAAAAGCCTTCCAGAAAGGAAAAAGTCAGAACTGAACAGACTCTCAGCTTACTTCTACCAGGCTTTTAAGGAAGAACTAATACCAATTCTCCTCAAATTATTCTATGAAATAAAAAAGGAGGGATCACTGCCAAACTGATTCTATAAAATCAGTATCACCCTGATACCAAAACCAGACAAGGACATATCAAGGAAAAAATACTCTAGGTAAACATCCTTGAGGAATATAGATGCAAAAATATTAATACAATATTGCTAAAACACATATAAAAACCCATTAAAATATAGTGTACCATGATCAAAAGGGTTTCACCCAGGATGCACATACAGAACTCAATAAATGTAATTCACAACATGAATAGAGTTAAGGATAAGAATCACATGATTAGCTCTATAATTGCAGAAAAAACATTTGACAAAGTCCAACACTCATTCATGATTGAAACACTAGAGGAACTAGAGATAGAACAGAATTACTTCAATATTGTAAAGTCTACATATGACAAACCCAAGACCAACATCATACTTAATGGAGAAAAACAAAGCATTTCCTCTAAAGATAGGAACAAGACAAGGATTCACACCACTCCTGTTCAAGGTAGTCCTTGAAACTCTAGCCAGAGTAATGAGGCAAGAGAAGGAGATTAAACGGATACAAATAGGAAGATAAGATGTCATGTTATCTGTTTGCTGATGGCATGATCTTATATTTACAAGACTCCCCCAAAAAAGCCTCCACCAGAAGATTTCTAGAGCTGATAAAAAGTGTGGTAAAGCAGTAGGTTACAAGATTAACATTCATCAATCAAATCACCTTCTTATTCTCCAATAATGAATGCGGAAAGAAAAATAGGTAAACTATCCCATTCACAATAAATTAAAAAAAAAAAAAACTTGGGAATTAACCTAACAAAGGAGATGCAGGACCTCTCCAATGAAAATTATAGAAAACTGAAGAAAGAAATCGAAGAACACCTCAGAAGTTGGAATCCCACGTTCTTGGATAGGCAGAATTCACACTGTTTAGATGCCTATATTACCAAAGGTATTATATAGATTCAATGCAATCCCCAATCAAAACACCAATGACATACTCCATAAAACAAGAAAAAAGCAGTTTAAAACTCATCTGGAAATGTAAGAGACCCAAATAGCCAAAGAAATCCTGAACAAAAAGAGTGAAGCAGGAGACATCACAATAAAGAATCTCAACTTATACTACAGAGCTGTAATAACAAAAACAACGTGACCTTGCATCAAACAGACATGAAGACCAACGAAAGAGAAGACAGAGACAAACCTACAGAAATACAGTTATCTGATACAAGACAAAGGTGCCAAAAACATATGTCAGAGAAAAGATAGCTCTTTTTTAACAAATGGGGACAGGACAACTGGATGTCCATAGGCGAAAATGAAACTAGACCCTTGTCTCTCATCCTGCACAGAAGTCAACTCAAAATGGATGGAAGACCTGGAATAAGACTAGAAGTTTGCAACAGCTAGAAGAAATGGTAGACACAACACTCCAACATGATGGCACAAGAATCAACTTCCTTAACAAGATTCTGAAAACACAAGAGATAAAAACCAAAAAATAAGTGGAATGGCATCAAATTGAAAAACTTCTGTAGAACAAAGGAAACAATTAAGAGTGTGAAGAGGCAGCCTACAGAATGAGGGATGATCTTTGCCACCTGATCCTTAGATAGGGCATTACTATCCAGAACATATAAAGAACTCAGAAAGTTTAACATTGGCCAGATATGGTGGTGCACGCCTACAATCCCAGGGGCTCTGCAGGCTGAGGCAGGAGGATCTCAAGTTTGACATTAGCAAAGCCCTAAGCAAGTTAGTGAGACTCTGTCTCAAAATAAAAAAATTAAAATGGCTGGGGATGTGGCTCAGTGGTTAAGCACCCCTGGGTTCAATTCCCAGTGTGAAAAACAGCAACAACAACACAAAAAAAAACCCTTGACACCAAAATAATAGTAATAATAATAATAATAATAATAATAATCCAGTTAATAAATGGGCAAAGGAACTAAAGAGACACTTCTCAAAAGAAATACAAATGGCCCACAAATATATGAAGGAAAGTTCAACATCTCTAGTAATTAGGGAAATGCAAATCAAAGTTACAATGAGAATTCATTTCAGTCCAATCAGAATGACAATTTTTAAAAATACAACAATTAATAAATGTTCATGAGGATGTAGGGAAAACACTTATACATTGTTGTTAGGACTGCAAATTAGTATAACCTCTTTGGAAAACAGTATGTAGATTTCTCAAAAACCTAGGAATGACCCAACTATCCCCTTCCTCAGTATGTATTTTAAAGTTCTAAAGTCAGCATATGCTACAGCAGCCCCATCAATGTTTATAGCAGCTCAATTTGCAATAGCCAAGCTATGGAACCAACGTAGGTGCCCTTCAAGAGATGAATGGATCAATAAAATGTGGTACATATACACAATGGAGTTCTAATCAGGAAACAAGAAGAATGAAATTATGGCATTTGATGGTAAATGGATGGAACTGGAGACTATCATGTAAACTGGAATAAGCCAGATCCAGAAAGTCAAAGCTCAAATGTCTTCCCTGGTGGATGGAAGCTAGTCAAAAATAAGGTAAACAAAGAAGAAAAAAGAAAGAAACAAAAGTTCCATCAAAATAAAGAAACATCAGTGGAGTAGAGGAAGGGATTTGAGGGGGAAGGAAGATGGTGGGATTGGGGAAGAACAGTAAAATGAATCTGATCTAACTTTTCTGTGTACATATGTGAATATACCACAGTGAATCTCATCAGTAGGAAAATCCTTCAGATACTAATTTAAATTAAAAAAAAAAAAAACTATAGTAAATGGCAGAAGGATCAATAGAATAGAGGGAAGGGACAAGGGAGGAGGAAAGAAGGGAAAGGCAAGATTCTAGGGACTGTATTAGAGCAAATTGTATTCCATGATTTTATAATTATGTAAAAATTAATCCTAATGTTATAACTAAAATAGGCCAATAAAAAAGATAACAATTTTCTTAGCATAATAGAAAGTGTTTCAATTTATTTTATTTTGGGCCAAGTCATCTATATGATGTTAATTAATTCTCTGATTTTCTTATGTGTACTGAGGGATCCTTTGCATGAGAAGGCAGTGGAGGCCTGGAATCACCTGAGGGAGCTCAGCTCTGGATGTGGCTGGTTCAATGACTCACACCAATGACACGGATGCACAGGGCTCCTGGAATTGCGTTTCTCCCCCATGTGCCCTGTGAGGCCAGCTGAGGCATCTAAATTTCTTCAGTTCTCTATAACTGAGAATCCTTCAGATCCGGGGTGTATAATACTCATGCTCCCTGGGTGGCTGCCCTGGATCCCAACCAATTCTCAGAGTGCATTACCCCCAGGTCGGGGAGAGAGCACATTCTGGAAGTCCACAAGTAGAGCAGTGGTGTCAGCTTCAGGGGAGGCTTCAGGGTGGAGCAGCAGCTGGAGGGAGTGGGCACACTTGTGAGAGGACCGCAGGAGATGTCACGGGGCGAGAGAGGAGGCGGGAGCTCTTATTTTTAATAATATTTATTATGGTGCTGTTCTTCTTTTTCCCACAATATGAAAGCTAATTTTATTTAGGCATCTGTCACTTCCCCTGTTTCCAAATCAAATTTAGAGTGACGACTAACAAAAGAGGCAGAAAGAACAAAATCTCTATCCACGGGAGCCAACTCACCAGCCTCCCTTCCGGGTTCAAGATGTCTCCTTGGGGGCATCAAGGCAGGGAGGGAGGAAGAGCTGGTTTTCCTGTGGCTCAGGAATGGTGAGGCCAACAGATCAGAAGACAATGGCCATTGGAGGAGTCCTTTGTTTATAGACCCCAAGAACAGGGAGGACCACCTGGGGAGCATCAGGGTTAGTCAGGAGACAGAGAGGAGAAAGCTAGGACAAGAGTCTGGATTGCGGTTTTCAAGGAAGAGCATGGGTAAGGCAGGGTGAGCAGGGGAGTGGGTTTAGGATTGGTCACTTTGAACAGTTTCCATGTGCTCTGGGGCCCAGGTCTGGGCGCAATGTTGCTTTGCACCAGGCCCTGGGGTGGTCAGGCCTGGTGGACTGTAGCCCAGAACTTGTTCCTTGAGAACGTGTTTTCTCTTTCTGCACTAGATGCCATCCACAGCAGGGCAGGAAAACCAAGTGGAAAGGCAATGGAGAGGCCTGGATACAGAAGTGGTGTCCCAGCACACCACACATGAGATACGGCAGAGTGGGTGCTACAGAGAGGGGGGAATTGTGAGGATGTGCATCTAGAATTTAACACAATCATAAATTACAAGTTTCTCACAAAATTCAATATGCTCTTACCATAAAATCTGCAATCACACTCCTTGGTATTTACTTAAATGATGTAAAATCTTATGTTCACACAAAAAGCTGTAGAATGGTGTTTGTAGCAGCTTTATTCATAAGTGGGAAAAACTTGGGAGCAACCCAGATGTTCTTCAGTGAGTGAATAAATAAACTGATATATCCATATAATGAAATATCATTCAGTGATAAAAAGAAATGAACTGATTATGCATTAAGACATGGAGAGGTGACATCAGCAAGATGGCTCACTACAAGTCCATAGAATGCTTCCCTAAATAAACAGAAAACAACTCCCATTCCGCTGGGTTGTTTGAGATAGAGTACCAGAGTACAGTGGGGATCTGGCAGAGACGTTAGCAAGCACCACAGTGGTCTTAAGCAGAAGGGAACTAAGCATACAGCCCCATAAGCCTGCCTGTCCAAGCCAGATCAACTATAAAAGAGGGACTTTTCATGTCAGAAAGAAAGAAAGGGGAATTGGGAGATTCCTGGCAGTCACTACTAATGCCATATACACCCATTTAGAGGAGCCCTCAGCCTTCACATCCCTAAGCCTAATTCAGGAAGCTGTCAGGAAATCCACACTGCTGCACTACCCAAGAGAAAGAGCACAGCCTGTGTTGCTCCCTCCCACCCAGGTCCTGCTACTCAGTGACATCTTGAGATTCCACACATGCAGCGCTCTGTGACCCAGCCAGGAGATGCCTGCAGCAGCTTGGTCAACCCAGCCATGTGAATCAGCTGGGAGACCTTCTCCCCACCATGATCTTATGAAGCCAAGAGATAAATATAATACATAATACTCACAAAATCAAGGATAGAAAGCACATGCTGATCTCAAAGAATGTAGAAAAGGCACTTGATTAAATTCAAAATCCCTTCATGATTAAAAAACAAAAAAGCTCATGAAAAATTAGGAATAGAAGGAATTTGCACACAATGAAGGCTGAATATGACAATCCACAGCCAACATCACACTGCACAGGGAAATATTGCACTATCCTCTTTCATGAAGAATAAAACAGATGTACATTTTTACCATTCCTTTTGAATATAATGCTACAAGTCTTAGAGCAATAGGCAAGAGAAAGAAATAAAGGACAGCCAAATTGGAAAAGATAAAGTCAAAGTATTCCTATCTGCAGATGACATGATAGCATATCATATATATGTATGTATGTATATATATATATAATATATATATATAAATTAAAGAATTCACAAAAATGCAGTAAAGTTTCAGGATACTAAATGAACATTTAAAAAAATCAGTAACATGGATATATACCATTGGCAGATAATCTGAAGTAAAATCAAAGAAGAAATCCCATGGGCAATACCTACACACAAAGCAGGAATCTATTTGACCAACGAGTTGAATGATCTCTAAAATGAAAATTGTAAAACACTGGTCAAAGAAATTGAAGAGGACACCAAAGAAGTAGACAGCTTATGCACATGGTTTGGAAGAAACAACATGGTTAAGATGTTCACCTAGCCAAAGCAATTTACAGATTCAAAGCATTTCTTATCATAATATCCATAATGTTTCCAAAACTAGAAAAGTTGATCCTAAAATATCTATAGAATCACAAAAAAGAAAACCCTCAAATTGCCAAACCCATATTTGTATGTTTTAATTAGTACATTACAGCTTTACACAACAGTGAGGCTCATTTTGATATACTACACATGCATGGGATATAATTTTTTCCATTTTAGTCCCCAGTACCTGCTTTCTTCCTCACTTCTCTCCTCCTTTCCCCTCTTCTACCCCATGAGTCATCCCTGTCTATTTATTGTTTCTATGAATTAGTATCTTATAGGTATATAAAGTAACAAATTCTAAAAGCTTTAAAGGTTCGTATAAATGTGTACTTTGTAGGTTCACATAGTAGTAGAGTTCACTGTGGTACATTCACACATGCACACAGTGTAATTTGGTCCATCTTGTTCCACTGTTCCTTCCCTTTTCCAGGCCTCTTCCTTCCTCATCAATCCCTCTTCTCCATTGCACTGATTTCCCTTCTATTTCAAGGTGTAAAATAGAAGGGAGATCAGTGGAAAGCCATTTTTTAATTAAAAAAAAAAAAAAACCACTCAAAATTCTGTTTTCTAGCTTTGTGAGCTTTTACATTAGTGTCACCTACACCCACCATGTGTGGAATAGCACACCAGAATCTCTTACTCTTATCTAACTATGACATAATAACCCCCTTTCATTCCCCTGTGTTTCGCTCTAGTTGAGAGAAAACATTTGACTCTTGAGTGTGGCCAATGCCATCTTAAAAAGAAGAAATCAGGAGGAATTACACTACCTGACTTCAAAATATACTACAAAGCTGTAGCAATCAAGACAGCATGGCATTGACACAGAAACAGATACAGAGAGCAATGCAACAGAAGACAAAGCCTGGAAGTAAACTACACATCTGCAGACAACTGATATTTGATAATGGTGCTAAAAACAGGCAGTAAGGAAAGAAGTCTTTTCAGTAAATGCTACTGTGAAATTGGATATACATATGGAGAATAAAATTAGACTCCTATTTCAAACCAGCTTATAAGCATCAACTGAAAATTGCAGACTTAAATGTAAAGACTGAAACTATGAAATTACTATAAGAAAAGAGAGGAAATGTTTCAGAATGGACAAGAAAAAATTAGGACAAGATCCCACTGGCCCAGGAATAAAATAGACAAATGGGATCTTATCAAATTAAAAAGCTTCTGCTTTTAGAAAAAAGAAACAATCTGTAAAGTGAAGAAATAACCTACAAACTGGGAGAAAATATTTTAAAATGATACATCTGACAAGGGGTTGATATCCAGACAAAATAAGGAACTCCAAAACTCAATGGAAAAAACAAAACAAAACAAAACAAAACAAAAATAAGCCAATTTAAAAATGGGCAATAGATCTAAATAGACATTCACTTCTCAAAAGGAGACTTACAGATACACATCAAATTTAAAAGACAATACTCATTATCTCTAATTATCAGGGGAAGACAAATTGAAATCACATTGAGCTATCACCTCAGTCAAAAACAATGGCTGCTATCAAAATGACGAAAGATAGTATGTTCTGGTGAGGGTGGAGAGAACGTGGAACCCCTGCACACTGCTGGTGGAAAGAGAGATTAATACAACCATTATGGCAACAAGTATCAAAGCTCTTCAGAAAATTTAAAATAAGTCTACCATATGACCCAGCAACCCCAATACTGGGTATATATCCAAAGGAAATAAAATCAGCCTGTCAAAGAGACAACTCCACATGCCTTTCAGTACTATTCATAGTAGCCAGGAAATGGAAGTAACCTAAGTGTTCATCAAATGACTAGTAGATGAAGAAAATGTAGTACATATACTCATAGGAATACCATTCAGCAATAAGAAGTCATTTTTCTGTGGCCATTTCTGATATTTATGTTGTCATTTCTGACATCATGGATGGAATCATGGATGATTACTTAAGTGAAATAAACCAGATACAGAAAGAAAATGGCTGCATGATCTTACTCCTATGTGTATGTAATGTTTTTTTAAAAAGATCACATAGAAGTTCAAAGTAAAATGGTGGTTAACCCAAGGCTGGGGTAAGTATGAGTTAGGGAGGGATGAGGAGAAGTTGAACCAATGGTTATTAATTTGTGGTTAGATAGAAATCAGAGGTTCTGGTGTGCAATTCCACAAAGGATGAGTATATGTGACAATAATGTACTGTACAACTCAAAAAGTCAAGAAATAGAATTTTGAATGTTTTTTTTCCAATAGAGAAATGTCAAGTGATTGAAGAGGTAGACATGTTTTACCCAAAATACTAGATAATGGGTACATATAGAAATGTATTATATGATATTATGTAAGTATATACAATTCATGTGTTTTCATGTATGAGTTAAAAATAAATTTTGTCTTAAAAAATTTAGGCATGGGCAAATGATTTCTCAAAAGAAGATAAATGACTAAGTATATGAAAAAAAATGATCAGCATCACTTATCATCAGGGAAATACAACCCAAAACCACAATGAAATATCATCTCCCAGTTATAATGGTGATAAATGAAGAATAAACAAATATCAAACACCATAAATTGTTACGCCACCTGCAATTCCCCTCAGTGCTTGACAAGGATTCCGCTGAGTAATAAAGGTATCTGCAAAGTTTCATCTCATTGGGAATTTGGGTTGCGGACTTTCCTTCCTTGCTTGCTTAATATGTGTAGGTTTACTATTAATATTTTGTTTTCCCTGAAAATAGGGGTCTAAACAGAACCAGGGTTAGAACATAAAAATCAGATTTTTTTATGGAACAGTGATTTCAGATTTACTCATTTGCTATGAAACTCTGAGTAACCAAGATTGCTATGAGAAAATACAAAAACAGATTCTAGTTGCTGATCCCCTATTGACTACTCTCAGATGACCTGAAACATGTAGGCAAATAATTCCAACCCCATCAGGAAGGAATAACAGGAACAGAAGAAATAAAGTGCTCCTCAATGTTAAGTTCACACAGTATAAGATGATATCATATATTTGTTAGCTTAAAATGTCTAGCATTTATTAACTACAGCAGTAGTCACACGACTGACATTTATTCAACCCTACTGAACTTGCTTTAACCTTTATGATCAGTTAAATAGTAATATGTCTTATTGTTTAGTTATAGGTTATCACAAGTAAGCAATTACTAGAATAATTAGAATACTTCCTTGTCTCGTCTAGTAATGATCATACAAAATATTTTTGTTTTTCTCCTTGTGACTTTTTCCTGTTCTGAAAAAACATGTGTAACTGCCTACCTTTTAATGTATAAAAAGCTGGCTGGGAAAAATAAAATTTAGAACTTAGCATTCATTCCTTGAGCTTGTGTTGCTTTGTTCTCCACCTCGCCGACGCCTACTCCATCACCTGTGATCACTACGACCCCTGCTAGGGCTGGACCCCAACAATAAATTATGAACAAAACAGGGAAATCTTGTGCACTGATGGTCAGAATTTCAATTAGTACAGCCATCATGGAAACAATATGTAGGTACACAACCCCTAGGAATAGAACTACTATCTGATCCAGTTACCCCACTGCTGGGTATATATTCAAAGAAAATGAAATCTCTATCATAGAGATCTCTGCCCTCCTGTGTCTACTGCAGCAGTATTCACAGTAGCCACGATATGGAATCAACTGAGGTTTCTACTGCCAGCTGAATTGGTAAAGAATATATGGTATATATATACACAATGAAATGTTATTCAGCGATAAAAAGAATTGAACCCAGTCACATGTGGCAACATGGATGGAACCAAAGGACATAAGTTTACATAAAGCCAGGAACAGAAGGACAAATACTGCTTGTTCTCACTCATCTGAGGAAGATAAAAAAAGTTGATGTCCTCAAAGTAGAAAGTAGAGTAGTGGTCACTAGAGGCTAGAAGAGTAGAGGGAGACAGAGGGAAGTTGGAGAGACCATACCAAAACACAATTATGTAGAAGGTTTAAATTCTAATGCTGTACATCATAGTAGGGCAAGTACATTTTATAATTCCTTATGTGATTCATAAAGAATCAGAAGAGAAGTGGTGCCGCATACCTGTAATCCCAGCAGCAGCTCAGGAGACTGAGGCAGGCGGATCGTGAGTTCAAAGCCAGCCTCAATAAAATCAAGGTGCTAGGCCACTCAGTGAGACCCTGTCTGTAAATAAAATACAAAATAGGGCTGCAGATGTGACTCAGTGGTTGAATGCCCCTGAGTTCAATCCCTGGTACTCCCCCCCAAAATAAATAAACAATAGAGTTGGAACCTTCCCGACACAAATAATTGATATAAGGGAAATGCTAATTGATCATTACATACTGTATACATGATTTGATCATTACATACTGTATACATGTATCAAACCTTCACACTGTACCCTAGAAATAAGTACAATTGTTATGAGTCAACTTAAAATAAAAGGCATAGAGAAATTTTTAATGTATATTACTCAGTGAAAGAACCTAATCTGAAAAGGCTACATGCTGTACGATTCTGATATATGATATTCTGGAAAAGGTAAAACTATGGAGAATTAAGGTCAGTCAATGAGTGTGTTGGTACACACCTATAATCTCAGCAGCTCGAGAGAGACTGAGGCAGGAGGATTACAAGTTCAAAACCAGTCTCAGAAAATTAGCAAGGCCCTGAGCAATTCAGCAAGACCCTATAGCTAAATAAAATATTTAAAAAGGGAGTGAAGAGAAGGGACAGGGTATGGGAATAGGAAGGAGAGTGGAATGAAACAGATATTATTACCTCATGTAATATAACTGCATGACCAGTGTGATACTATAATATGTATAATCAGAAAAATGAGAGATTATACTCCATTTATGTATGATCTATCAAAATGTATAAATGCTTGCTACTGTAATGTACAAAAAATTAGAACAAATAAAAACAGTTTAAAGGGGGTGTGTGACTGGGGATGTTGCTCAGTGGTTAACCATCCCTGGGTTCAATCCCTGGTACCAAAAAAAAAAATTAAAAAAAAATTAAACAAAAAAGTTCAGTGGTTGCCAGGGGTCAGGAGAGAAGGAATTCTAAATAGTTTAAGTACAAAAGATTCTTATAGGAGTGAAACTACTCTATATGACATTATAAGATACACATCATTATACATTGACCAAAACTCATAGATTATAACCCACCATGAGCTCACCTGAATATAACTGGATTCTTTGTGATAATGATGTGGCCATGCAGGTTCACTAACTGTGGCAAGGTACCACTGTGATGAAGGAGGTTGAGAATGGAGAAGGCTGTGCAGAGAGAAGTGGAGAGAGAGGGAGAGAGAGTCTATGAGAATTCTACTTTCCATTCCATTTTATGATGAGCCTAAAATTACTTTCAAAATCAAGTCTGTTTAAAAATGATCTGACATTAATTCTAATATTCATCCTCCACCCAGTTCCATCCACCCTCTCAGGACCAAGAGACCTGCCACTTTTAGGCCTCCCTCAGTCACATATTGGATCCATTCAGAAATTTCTCTGATGCTGCCTTCAGACTATATTCTGAATCTGACCTCTTCTCACCACTTTCCCTGCCATCACCTAGCCTGCCTATGACCTTCTTTCCACTGGATTTCTATATGAGTCACCAATATGGTTCCCTGCTTCTGCTCTCCCCCTTCATTCAGTCAGAATAAATCTTATTAGAGCAGGAATCAGATCATGTCCCTCTGCATAATAATCTTCCTGCATGGACTTCAAGCTGTATTTAAAATAAAGTCCAAAGTCTTTACCATGTGGCCTATAAATCCCAAATGGTCTCTGCCTACCTCTCTAAACCCATCCTCCAGGATTACTGGCCTTCTTTCTTCTGCCTATGCACATGTTCAGATGGACTAGATCATTTTAATGGCCCAGGTCTAGACGATCTTAACTTCCCACAGAGGTAACACCTTGCCACTCTAGCTAAGGTGTCCTCGCCAGTGACTCTCCATCTTATCACTCTGTGCATTGTCTTTATAGATTCATAACCATCTGATATGGTATTCTGTAGGTTTATCATCTGATCCCCACTCTACAAGGTCAAATCCATGACCCCAATGGACAGACACATTCTAAGGCAGTACTTAAACTTCCACCTTCTTGTATTCACACCCTTGTGTGATATCCATGCCTGGAATATAGGTTGGACCAAAGACTTGGAGGAGAATAGAAGTGAAGGGATGTCCCTTTATTTTTTTTTTATTGTAAACAAATGGGATACATATTGTTTCTCTGTTTGTACATGGAGTAAAGGCATACCATTTGTGTAATCATAAATTTACATAGGGTAATGTTGTTTGATTCATTCTGTTATTTTTTTCCTTCCCCCCACCCCTCCCACCCCTATTTTCCCTCTATACGGTCCTTCCTTCCTCCATTCTTTCCCCCCTCCCTAACCCTAACTCTAACCCTAATACTAACCCCTCACACCCCCCATTCTGTGTCATCATCCGTTTATCAGCAAGATCATTCATCCTTTGGTTTTTGAGATTGGCTTATCTCACTTAGCATGATATTCTCTAATTTCATCCATTTGCCTGCAAATACCATAATTTTATCATTCTTTATGCCGGAGTAATATTCCATTGTATATATATACCACATTTTCTTTATCCATTCATCAATTGAAGGACATCTAGGTTGGTTCCACAATCTGACCATGGTGAATTGAGCAGCTATGAACATTAATGTCGCTGTATCTCTGTAGTATGCTGATTTTAAGTCCTTTGGGTATAGGCCAAGGAGTGGGATAGCTGGGTCAAATGGTGGTTCCATTCCAAGTTTTCTAAGGAATCTCCACACTTCTTTCCAGAGTGGCTGCACTAATTTGCAACCCCACCAGCAATGTATGAGTGTACCTTTCTCCCCACACCCTCTCCAACACCTGTTGTTGCTTGTATTCTTGATAATCGCCATTCTAATTGGGGTGAGATGGAATCTTAGGGTGGTTTTGATTTGCATTTCTCTTATTACTAGAGATGTTGAACATTTTTCCATATGTTTGTTGATTGCTTGTAGATCTTCTTCTGTGAAGTGTCTGTTCATTTCCTTAGCCCATTTGTTGATTGGATTATTTGAATTCTTGGTGTAGAGTTTTTTGAGTTCTTTATAGATTCTGGAGATTAGCGCTCTATCTGAAGTATGATTGGCAAAGATTTTCTCCCACTCTGTAGGCTCTTTCTTCGCATTGCTGATAGTTTCCTTTGCTGAGAGAAAGCTTTTTAGTTTGAATCTATCCCAGTTATTAATTCTTGCTTTTATTTCTTGTGCTATGGGAGTCCTGTTGAGGAAGTCTGATCCTAAGCCAACATGTTGAAGCTCTGGACCTACTTTTTCTTCTATAATCTGCAGGGTCTCTGGTCTGATTCTGAGGTCCTTAATCCATTTTAAGTTTAGTTCCGTGCACGGTGAGAGATATGGGTTTAGTTTCATTCTGTTGCATATGGATTTCCAATTCTCCCAGCACCATTTGTTGAAGAGGCTATCTTTTCTCCATTGCATATTTTTGGCACCTTTGTCTAGTATGAGAAAATTGTATTTATTTGGGTTGGGTCCATGTCCTCTATTCTGTACCATTGATCTACCTTTCTATTTTGGTACCAATACCATGCCGTTTTTGTTACTATTGCTTTGTAGTAGAATTGAAGGTCTGGTATTGCGATACCCCCTGCTTCGCTCATTCTGCTAAGGATTGCTTTAGCTATTCTGGGTTTCTTATTCTTCCAGATGAATTTCATAATTGCTTGCTCTATTTCTGTAAGGTACATCATTGGGATTTTAATTGGAATTGCATTGAATCTGTATAGCACTTTTTGTAGTATGGACATTTTGACAATATTAATTCTGCCTACCCAAGAACATGGGAGATCTTTCCATCTTCTAAGGTTTTCTTTAATGTATTTCTTTAGTGTTCTGTAGCTCTCATTGTAGAGGTCTTTCACCTCTTTTGTGAGATTGATTCCCAAATATTTTATTTTTTTGGAGGCTATTGTGAATGGGGTAGTTTTCCTAATTATTCTTTCCAAAGATTCATCACTTATGTATAAAAGTGCATTGGATTTATGAGCATTGATCTTATATCCCACTACTTTACTGAATTCACTTATGAGTTCTAAAAGTTTTCTGGTGGAATTTCTTGATTCCTGTAAGTATATAATCATGGCATAAAAACATAATGTACTCTTGCTAGAAAGTTCCCATGCTATAAGATGCTGTATGGGAATCATGTTAAGGAAGTCTGGTCCTAAGTCGACATGATGAAGATTTGGACCTACTTGTTCCAAAGCACAAGATATAAAAGGTGGAATCAATAATTGGGATAGATTCAAACTAAAAAGCTTTTTCTCAGTGAAGAAAACAATCAACAATGTGAAGAGAGAGCCTACAGAGTGGGAGAAAATCTTTGTCACACATACTTCAGAAAGAGCACTAATCTCCAGAATCTATAAAGAACACAAAAAACTTTACACCAAGAATATAAATAACCCAATCAATAAATGGGCTAAAAAAATAAGCAGACACCACAGAAGATCTAGAAGCAATCAAACAGATATATGAAAAAATGTTCAACATCTCTAGTAATAAGTTGTAAATCAAAACTACTCTAAGATTTTATCTCACCCCAATTAGAATGTCTATTATCAAGAATATAAACAATAGGTATTGGCGAGGATATGGGGAAAAAGATACATTCATACATTGTTGGTGAGGTTGCAAATTGGTGAAACCACTCTGGAAAGCAGTAAGAAAATTCTTTAGAAAACTTGGAATGGACCCACCTTTTGACCCAGTTATGCCACTCCTCCGTTTATACCCAAAGGACTTAAAATCAATACTACAGTGACACAGCCACATTAATGTTTATAGCAGTTCAATTCACAATAGCTAGATTGTGGAACCAACCTAGATGTCCTTCAATAGATGAATGGATGAATTAACTGTGGTATATATACACAATGGAATATTATTCAGCCACAAAGAAAAATAAAATTATGGCTTTTGCAGGGAAATGGATGGAGTTGGAGAATATCATGCTAAGTGAAATAAGCCAATTCCAAAAAAAACAAAGGTTGAATGTTTTCTCTGATAAGTGGATGATGATACATAACAGAGGGCACAGGAATTAAGGGAAGAGTGGAGAAAGGATGGATTGTATAGAGGAAAATGGGGGAGTAGGGAGAGGTGGGGGGAAGGAAAGATAATAGAATGAGACAAACATCATTACCCTATGTACATGTATGATTACACAAATGGTGTGACTCTACTTCATGTACAACCAGAGAAATCAAAGTTGTACCCCATTTGTGTACAATGAATCAAAATTGTTTAAAAAAGATACTGTATGGGGAATGCCATATGGCAAGAAATGAAGGCTGGCCCAAGGTCCATAGCCAGATAGAAACTGAGGCCTTTGGCCTGGCAGCCTGCAAGGAATTAAAAGTGATCAACAGGAACATGAGCCCGGAAGCAGATCCTTCCCAAGTAGTTTTCAAGTGAGCTGACCTTGAATAGTAATAAGTGTGTCAAGGATAGAGAGGAGGTTTAGGATTCCAAGGGTATATATGTTAGGGGAAATAATTCTTCTCTTGAAAGATCTTGGAGTTTGCTGGTATTTTCTGAGGGAATTATAATGAAACTGAGTTAAAGGATGATTTAACTGGTACACTGGTCATTTGATGAAATACACAAAATTGGCTGGATTTTTCTCTGTGTCTTATTTTACACTAATAGCAAAGTTTTAAAAATGTATGATGCTTCAACAGGTATTTTAATTTTTTTTATCTTTACAGACTGCATTTTGATTCATTTTACACAAATGGGGTACAGCTAGCTTTTTGTTTCTATGGTCATACACAATGTAGATTCTCCAATACTTTTAGAGTTAACTTCAAGTTAAAACCACAAGACCAATGTGGGACAGCTTATACCAGAAAACAATAAAGAACCATATACATGAGAGAATAGGAGTCACTTGAAGGGCTCCCATGGACCAAATGTGGAAAGAATCAAATAAGATTCAATAAAAGAATATCAAAGAAAATAGATTAAAGCACTTTAGATAAAAAGTTTTAAAACTCCTGGATCCATAGTACCTAAGAAGGTAGACAAAAAGAAAGTTCTTTGAAAAAGACTATCAAATAGTCATGGCAAAAAAAAAAAAAAAAATAGAAAAATTTTCATTTTCCCACCTCTGTTGTAATAGCAGATCCAACCAAATGTACATATATACATATGTGGAAAATTGTTTCCAAATATATCTGGGAACAAAGTGTTCACAGTCTCAAAATATCACCCAACAAGTTGCTCAGAAAGTGCACTTAGAAAATACACATTTAGGTTTGAGAGGCCTGGCAATCATCAACCTTACCAAGTGATTCAACTTAGGTTGCTTAAAGTTCTAGCATGTCTCCTTGTTCAACACAGTAAGAAGCACACAGCATCGTCTCCACGGTGTTCTAGCCAAAAATGGCTGACCTAAATCTAATTAGGATTTTAAAAAATCAGACAAATCACTGACTCCTGAAGAAGTCAACATCATAAAACACAAAGCATTTGATTTTAGGAATATCATTCTAGATTGCAATAAACCAATGCTATTTAGTATCTAATTGTAGTATATGAACCTTGGCTGGATCCTGGATTAGAAAATCATAATAAGCATATTAAACCAGAGGAAAGTCCCCTCCAATGGGACTTCTCAAGAATCCAGTCAGAAAGAACTTCTAGAAGGACTGCTACTAGACAAAGTAACTGAAGCCCCCGTTCACTCCCTGTCACCAAGAACAAGAGGAACAGACTGGTGGAGACCAGTGCCCAGAACTGTACCTAACCCTGCTCAGCCTCTGCAACCCAGGCAAGGTCAGAAAGCCCTGCCCAGTGTCCTATCCCTTGAATCAGATACAGATGGTAACAAAGCAGTTTTGGGTGCAGAAAGAGGAAATTGGATTCAGCAGGCTCCAACTACTCACAGTGAGGGAGGCACTGTGGGAAGCTGTGGACCAATCCCTGGGATCATAGGGTCACACCAAGAGGAAGCTGCCTGAACATCCAGTGACACAGATACCTGGCAGGAGATTCCCAAAGTCTGCACAGTAAGAAAAGGCTGATCCCAGTCTTAATAAGCACACAGCCTCAAGTGTGATGATAACTGGAGATTGAGAGGGAATTGTTTAAATAATTGTGGGACCTTGATTTAGTAAACAGAGGGAATCAATACCCGCCATTTACAACCTGGAGCAGTGGAAACCAGAGTCTGAGACCCTTCACTACAGTACCTGAGAGCAACAATGGCCAAGGGAGTGCTTCTGCACCACAGGACACCTATGGGAAACCCAAAAGCAGAGTTCCTGCACTCACAGACAGTCACCAGGATCTCAACTACCATGAAAAGAATCCTGCAAGAGGGGTGGGGCATGTATATAGTGATCCACAGCAATCATGGGATACTCCAAAGCCTACATCCTGAACTACTGTACACAATAGAAATGCAAGTCACAAAACTGCACCCTCTGAGCAGTCAGTTGTAGGGCTCTGAATTGCAAGCCAGAAACTGCTAATATGAGGTTTATTGCAACTAGGAATTCTCTCCTGTGCTCCTGCAACTCAGGAGAAATCCACAAAGACTGATGGACAACTGCTAAATGTCCATACTCCAGTGGAATCCAAATGAATGTTCAATGATAATGTTCTTCACCTAGGTATGGCTTACTATAAACTACTCTAACATCAATTACAAACATATAAATAACTCTTTAACTTAAATGATAATTGTTAGCCCAATATCCAACATTTTAACTTCAACCTCTTTGAATGCATTTCACCTAATGGCTTAAAGCATTAATTGGAATCAATATTTCTCTCTCTGTTTTTGTAGCTCCAGCTTGCCCTTGCTCCTCTTACCCTCTACTTATCTTCTTGCTTTATCTACTACTACCTCAAATACCCACTATTCATCAATTTCTTTTATCTACCTTGGTATAAATTACTATTTTACATATCTTCTCCCTTTCTTGATGTCTGTCAGTGTTTTCCCCCTCCTTTTTTGCCCAATCTTTCTTCCACACCACTTTTAGCCCTCACTTAAGGTTTATTAAATTTAGCAACTAGTTTTTTTTATATATATTGCAGAATCTTACTATAGGGTTATACCTGAATTTGAAGAACTGTAGAGAATAATTGCAACTTTTTTTTTTTATTTAGAACATTGAATACAACAATTCTTGGCTCTGAAACAATTATAGCAAATAGGGATCACTGGCTTTTCTCAAAGTGGTGATAGTATTGGTATCAGAAGAGGTCACATGTTGGCTTAAAGTATAAATTAATCTGGATATTCACTCATCCCAGGACTCCTAAGAGAAAGAAGCTTCCATAGAATATCTTCACTTAAAAGAAGTCAGAGCTATCCTGATAGAATGGTAGACATATAAACAATATGAAAAAACAAGGGATCAAACCATTCCAAACAGCCCATAATACTTCAATAACAGACCTCATCGACACTACAATAGAGAAAATGTTAGAGAAGAAATTTAGAAAGTTCATAGTTAAAATGTTCTATGACCAAAAAAAGGTAAGGAGTGAAATCAGAGAAATATAGGGAGTAAAATATAACTTTAATAAAGAGACAGAGATTCTGAAAAAGAACCAAATGGAAATTCTCAAAATGAAAGAATCAATAAACCAAATTAAAAATTCAATGGAAAGTATCACCAATAGATTTGAATTCTTTGAAGATAGATGTTCAGGCTATGAAGACAAAGTATATAATCTTACAAATAAAGTTGACCATAAAAAAATATGCTAAGAGACCATGAACAAAATAGTCAAGAAATCTAGGATAACATTAAAAGACCAAATTTTAGATTCTTTGGGATAGATGAAAGCTCTGAAAAAGTAGTTAAAGACATGCACAAGCTTTTTGATAGAATAATATCAGAAAAATTTCCAAATCTTAAAAATGGGAAGAAAATTCAAATACAGGAGGCATATAGGACTCCAAAATCACAACAGATCCATCTAAGTCACATTACACTGAAAAAACCTAACATACAGAATAAGGATAGGATTTTAAAAGTTGCAAGAGCAAAAATGACTGGTCACATTTATAAGTGAACCAATCTGGATTTTAACTGATTTCTCAACCTAGACCCTAAAAGCCTAGAGGACTTGGCATAATATATACCAAACTCTGAAGGAAAATGGATGCCAACCAAGTATACTAAACCCAGCAAAATTAAGCTTTAGAATTGAAGATGAAATAAAAATCTTCCATAATAAGCAGAAGCTAAAAAAATTCATAACTAGAAAGCCTATACTACAAAATATACTCAATAAAACGTTTCAGAAAGAAGAAATTGAAAATAATAATGAAAAACAGCATAGTCAGTAATTACACTAGAAGAATAATCAATTAAAGAAAATCCAGTCCAACTGAAACATGAGAAATAAATAAAAATGGCAGGAAATAAAAATCATCTCTCAATAATAACATAGAATGTAAATGGTCTAAACTTTTTAATCAGAAGACACAGGTGGGCAGATCAGATTAAAAAACAAGACCCAAAGATATGTTGTCTGCAAGAGATTCATCTCACAGGCAAAGACATCTATAGACTGATAGTGAAAGGATAGGAAAAAATCGTACCATTCACATAAGACTTGTAAACAAGCAGGGGTTACTATTTTCTTACCACATAAAGTGGACTTCAAGCCAAGATTAACCAGAAGAGGCAGAGAAGTTCACTTCATACTGCTTACGTATCACAAATCAACAAGATAATGTGATTGTAATTATTTATACTCCAAACGATGAACATCGAGATACATTAAACAAACAAAGCCTTCTCAATATTAAGAATCAAATAGACCAAATACAATAATATTGGAAGAGTTTAACATGGTTCTCTCACAACTGGATAGACATCCAAACATACTAAATAAAAATTCTATAGAACTAAAGAATACAATTAATAATATGGATCTAACAGACATCTATAGAATATTTCAACTGTCAGTGACTAAATTCACTTTCTTCTCAGCAGCATATAAAACATTTTTTAAAAATAGACCATATTTTGGGTCATAAAAACAAATCTTAGCAAATACGAAAACAAAGATAACACCTTGCATTCTATCGGATCAAAATGAGATGTAAGTAGAAATCAATGGTAAGATTAAAAAACAGAAATCACTATAACACTAGAGATTAAATAATACCCTTATACTCTGGTTTCTCTTCAGATCGTATAAATCTTTCGCCTTTTATTAAATATTACCCTTTAAATGATGAACAGATAGCAGAATAAATCAGGAGAAAAATACAAAAATACTTATAGGTAAGTGAGAATATTAATGCAACATATCGAAATCTCTGGGACAATGTGAAAGTGGTTCTAAGTGGGAAATGTATAGCTTTGAGCTCATACATTAAAGAATAAAAAGCTACCAAATAATGCAACATTACTTTGAAAGCCCTGGAAAAAGAAGAACAAACCAACACAAAAATCAGTAGAAGATAGGAAATAATTACGGCTGAAATCAGTAAAATTGAGATTAAAAAAACAATACAAAAGATGAACAAAGAGTTATTTTTTGAAAGGATAAACAAAAGTAATAAGCACTTATACAAACTAACCAAAGGAGGTCAGCTTTTCTCTGCTGCAACTAAAGACCCGACCAGAACAATTGTAGAGGAGTAAAAGTTTATTTTGGGGTTCACCATTTCAGAGGTCTCAATCCATAGACAGCAGGCTCTATTCCTTGGGGCTCAAGGTGAGGCAGAACCTCATGGCTGAAGAGTGTACTAGAGAGAAGGAAGCAGCTCATATGATGATCAGGAAGCAGAGAGGTAGATTTCCACTTGCCAAAGACAAATATATACCCTAAAGTCACACCCCCAATGCCCTACCTCCTCCAAACACCCTACCTTCAATTACCACTCAATCAATCCCATCAGTTAATTAATTCACTGATTGGGTTAAGCTCTTACAATGCGATCATTTCCTCTGAACTCTCTCACATTATTTCACATGTGAGATTTTGGGGGACAGCAAAGATGTCAGGGGAAAATCACACTCAGACATGGTTGGTGGGACTGCAAATTAGTGCATCCACTCTGGAAAGCTCTATGAAGATCTCTCAAAAAACTGAGAATGGTTAGCAAGGACCTAAGCAATTTAACAAGACCCTATCCCCAAACAAAAAACAGAAACAGGCTGGGGTTGAGGCTCAGTACTTAAGCAGCCCTGGATCCAAAGTCTGGTACAAAAAAAAAGCTGGGCACTGTACTCATGCCTGTTATTCCAGCGGTTCCAGAGGCTGAGGCAGGAGAATGGCAAGTTCAAAGTCAGCACCAGCAAAGTGAGGCGCTAAGCAACTCAGTGAGACCCTGTTTCCAAATAAAATATGAAATAGGGCTGGGGATGAGACTCAGTGGTCAAGTGCCCTGAGTTCAATCCCAGGTACAAATAAAAAAAAAATCTAGTATTGAAAGCACCATGTGATCTGGTTATTCCATTCCTTGGTATATATCCCAAAGATTTAAAATCAGCATACTACAGTGACACAGCCACATTCATGCTTATGGCAGCACAATTCATAATAGCTAAGTTATGGAGTCAACTTAGGTGTTCTTCAACAGATGAACGGATCAAGAAAATATGATACATATACACAATGGAGTATTACTCAGCCATAAAGAAGAATGACAGGATGGCATTTTCCATCAAATGAATGGAACTGGAGACTATCATGCTAAGTGAAATAAACTAGTTCCCAAAAGTCAAAGGTCTAATGTTTTCTCTGATATGTGGAAGCAACCCGATAAGGGGGAATAAGAATAGAAGAAAGAGCAGTGGAGTAGACAAAGGGGAATGAATGGAAGGGAGAAGAGTAGGGACAGGGAAGGACAAAAGAATGAATCTGACCCAACGTTCCTATATACATATATGAATATATCACAGTGAATCTCACCATCATGTATATCCATAAGACACTAATTACAAAAAAATCTATAAGTAAGTAGCAGAAAGATCAGTAGAGTATAGGGAAGGGCACAGGGGAGGGAAAGCAGAAATACTGGGGGTTGAATTAGAGCAAATGATAACTCATGTTTTTATAATTATGGCAAAATGAATTATATTGTTGTGTATAACTAAAAAGAACCAATCAAAAGAAAATAATAATGTGAAAATATTCATGAGATAAAGTAATTTCAATATAAATAGTATCAGACAACATTCAGAAAATATCATGTTGTGTTTATTTTGGAAAATTTCCTTGTTTTGGGAATATGGTGAAGAATTCAGTAACAGAAGTGATGTTGAACACAACTTACAAATGTTAGCAATTGGAGTCTCTAGGATAAGGGTATTTGGGTACAAAGTGAATGATTCTTTCAACTTTTCTGCTTGTTTGAAATTTAAGGATCAAAGGAAAGGAAATGGAATTTTTAAATATAGAAACTTTCTTCCCTCAGAGGGAGGGGAGAGAAAAGGGGTGAAGGAGAGGAGGAGGATTAAGGGAGAAGGAAGAGTATTGTATAAGTCTTTATGTCTCTTAAACCTCTCAGGACCCTTAATCACAAAGGCATATATTCACTATCTCTCTATGAACAAAGAAAGGAGCAGAGTCATGACTTGAAACAGGAGTTCTTCTATTCGTAAGTAACACACTGACATTTACAGGTGGAAAAATTCTTCACATCCCCTCTCCTCTCATGACTTCTACTTATGGGAAACATAGGGACAAAATTCCAAAGTGTGCAGCTGAATGGGAATAGAACTATGTCAGTGAAATCATAACAGACTCCCATGATGCACACCCCTCAGAGGTGTGGATTTAACAAATCCCTGAGCAGCAGAGTGGTAGATGCTTCAAACCCGAGTGAGACACTGGTGTGTCAGATATCCCCCGTCAGTGAGGCTTCCATGGCATACAGAGCTTCAGGGACATTTCAGTGAAGAGTTGAAAAGATTGCCACTTGTTCCCAGAGGCTCCAGAGGCCGAGGAGGAGGATCGCAAGTTCAAAGCCAGCCTCAGTGACATGATGAGGACAGAAGCAACTTAGCAAGACCCTTTCTCGAAATTTGAAAATTACAAAAAGGCCAGGGATGTGGCTCAGTGATTAAGTGCTTCTGGGTTTAATCCGTGGTATGAGAAAAAAATAATAATAATAAAATAAAATAAGATTGCCATTTGTTTTTTTTAGCTGTGAATCTAGAGTGGCTTACCTAAGAAAACAGATCCAATTTGGAATGAATTTATCTTTCTTTCTTATCAGTGTTATGAAAGACAAAGGCAAGAGCATATGTTGGAGGAATGCTCACATCACAGACAAGGGTCCCACAATCCCTGTCAAGGTACCTCCCATAAAGCCCCCCACCCTTAAAGGCCCATAGCATCTTCTAGTGCTGATATAGGACCAACCAGTAATACATAGGTTTTAGCAGACATTAAGACCCTAAACTATAGGATAAAACTCTATGTGATATGAAAACCTGAGGATTGGATTTGGACTTAGGTAGTCTGGGTACAAGTCATGACATCAATGTGTCCCTAAAGGCATTGCTGTCCTTCCTGGGGCTTCAAAAATGAGGTTAATCTCATCGCGTCTTTAGTGCTAACATCCTATTTATTTAAACGCCTAAGATGTCCCAAGATCCTCTCTGATACTTGCCAACTCAGAATTGAGCAGATCTATTGCTCTGATTTGGTTTATATTTCTATTGTGTATTTAAATCAACTACCCGTTAAGGTTCCTTATCATTTTAAATAGGTTTCACTATGACACATCTGATCTTTTTCACCTGAAGTTGACTCAAAGTCCACTAGATGGCAACTGTTCCCTTTGTTGCCAAGGCCTAGAAGGCTTCGGTTCCCCTTTCTAACATTTGCAGTTCGTGAACTACATGGCCAACACACAGGGCCTCAGTCCCTGACTCTGCAGACTTTACAATGCAACACCCTCTCCAAAAACTCCATGTCATCTGCCTAATTTAAAAAAAAAGAATAATCAATACTTGTACAAATTATCTTTATGGTTGTAATGGTTTGGATATGAGGTGTCCCCCAATAAGATCAAGTGTCAGGAAATGCAGGATTGTTCAGAGATGAAATGATTGAGAGCTGTAACCTCATCAGTGCATCGACCCATTTGATGGATTAATGATTCAAATGAACTATGGGGTGGTTACTGCAGGGTGGTGGGGCACGCCTGGAAAGAAATATGGGGGGTGTGTCCTCAGGAGTTGAGGAATTGCATCCTGTTCCTGACTCCTCATGCTCTCAGCCTGCTTCCCTGCTGCGATCAATTGAGCAACTTTCCTCTGCCACTCCCTTCCACCATGATGTTGGAGCAGAGCAATGCAGCCAGCCAGCCAATCATGGACTGAACCTCTGAAGCTGTTGTCCAGAGCAATGCAGCCAACCAGCCAATCATGGACTGAACCTCTGAAGCTGTGGCCCCCAAATAGATTTTCCTTTCTAAGTTGTTCTTTTCCCAGTGGCAAAAAACTGACTAACGTGATAGTCGAGATAAAGCGTTATTGTAATGATAATTAAATGTTGAAATAAAAGTTGCCATCAAGGAAAATAAATCAATAGGGAAACATAAGTACTTCTAGTACTTCTTATCCTGTCTTTTATGCTCTAATTTTCATCCTTAATGGCTTTCTGATGAACCATAAAGAGAGCCTCATGGTTTCTCCCCTTATATCCCTCACATAGCTGGAGGACAGAGAGCCTCACAGTGTCTAAGAACAAGTGACAAAAATCCTCTCAATTTGGGAAGAAAAGTAAAGCCTCTGGCACTAAAAAGAATGGGAACACCGTTAGCTCTCCCACTGTTAGTCAGTGCTGGGTTGCTGCAACAAAATACCTGAGGCAGTGAAATTATGAAGGCTAATTTAGCTCACAGTTTACAGGTTCAAGTCCAAGATCACATGGCACTATGGATTGGTGCCTCTGGCAAGGGTGACATATCATGGCAGGAGTTTGTGTCTGAGGAAATGCTCACATCACAAGTAAGCTGCAGAAAGAAAGGTCAGAGAAAGAGAGGCAGGGATTCCCTTCAAGGGCATGCCCCTAATGACCTGAGGACCTTCCCTAAAGCCCCACCTCTTAAAGGGCCACAGCATTTTCTAATAGTGCCATCCTAGGACTTAGCCTTTATCACAAGAGACTTTAGCATCCAAACTACATCAGCTACTTAGTGACTGTGAGACCTTAATCAAGTTTAACCCCTCTGAACTGAAGTATCCTCTTATATCAAAAGGGATGTTTTAGTCATCTTTTTCATCACTGTGACCAGAAGGCCTGACAAGAACAATTAGAGGAGGGCAAGTTTATTTGGGGGCTCATGGTTTCAGTGGTCTCAGTCCATAGATGGTGGACTCCATTCCTTGAAGCCTAGGATGAGGCAGAACATCATGGTAGAATAGTGTGGTGGAGGAAAGCAGGTCAGATACATGGCACCAGGAAGCAGGGAGAGAGAGAGAGAGCTCCAGTCAACAAGGACAAAAATATATATATATTTATATATCCAAAGCCATGGCCCCTGGACCCACCTCCTCAGCCACACCCTGCCTACCTACAGTTACCAGTTAATCCTTATCAGAAGATTAATGTGCCAACTAGGTAAAGGTTCTCATAACCTAATCATTTCACTTCTAAACCATCTTGCCATGTCTCACACATGAGCTTTTGGGAGACACCTCATATCTAAATCATAATGTGGGGATAATAGACTAAAGTAGAATTATGAGAATAAGATAAAGATAGCTTTGAAAACAGTGTCTGAAAAATAACGGTTCAATAAACAGTAAGTATCAATGTGGTTACTGATTACCAGTTTTGTAATATAATTATAATCATTCTTTATTTTGATTATATTACTATGAATGATGACTGACCAAATAACTTTTGTAGCAGTACAGCGATACTCAGTTCCTTTACCTCAACTATCTCATCTAAGCCTAACCACTTTACAAGATAAATATAATATCCACCTAAGGATAAATTGAAACTTATGGAAGCTTAGTAACTTGACACGTAGCTTTTGAGAATAGAATGGGGATTCCAATACCTGTTCTCTGACCACAGAGCCAGCATTTTAATCTGTAGACCACAACTGAACTATAGGCAAAAGTTCTATGATGTAGTGAGGACAAAATGAGACCTCTGTTTCACATTCTCACAGAGTTCCCATGGCTTGCCAAGGTGAGCCAGAGTGATAAATCATGTTTATGACTAGAAATCAAGTCCCTCCTATCTTAGCACAGTGTCTTCTACCTTAGACTGGCACCGATCAAAGTGTGCATTAAACTGTTTGAATAAGGAAACTTTCTGTCTAACAGCAACCTGCAGGCTTAGTGTGCTATGGAACACACTGTGAAGCCATTCTGTATGCAGATACTTTTCTTAAGACATTAACTGATCACTGGAATGTGTACACTGACCAGTCACAGAGTCCAGGGTGGTTCTTACTGGCACTGCAAAGCCCTGACATGTACATAAAGAGAAGTCATGATGGTTTTATTCTTTTCAGCCTTTTTGAATGCAGCCTAGAAAGTAGGACAGAAAGCAATATCAAAATATTGATGGCAAATAAATCCCAAGAGGGCAAAATATGGTGTTGTGAGATGAAGGTGCAGAATTGGTACTGACTACTTTAAAATTAGTTTCCAAGGTTCAAAATCATTGAATCACTAGTAATAAAACCAGGAAATCTGCTCAATTTATTTTTTCTCGTATAGATGTGTTCTCTCAGAAGATAGAAGAAGCCAGTCAACATTGTTTTTAAAGTGACAGGAAGAGGATTTCCAAACTAGATGAGCATCAAAAAATATTCATAGTAGAATTTCTACAACCATGAAGTACACTTAAATCTAAGATCTTAGAATTTTAAGACTGATGAAATTAGAATACATTTCATGGCTGCTTGCTGGACTCTTACTTCTACACGTGTACTCTCCTTATTAGCCCCTCAACTCTCGCACTCCTTTCCATCCTTTGTGCAATCTTACCATAAACTGTAGCTGCAACTCATCTGGAGTTTGCTGTGTCTCATAAGCAATTATAAGTGAATGCACTGTTTGCTGGGGAGCCTCAGCAACAACAAAGGGAACATCAATTTACAGTCCATGGAAACACACCTCAGAAATCTCTCCTGTCTTCAAACTCACCATTTCTCTTATAAACCACACATGCTCCAAAGCACTCTTTTCTCCCCATTTATTCTCACCATCATGAAAATGCTTTTCAGAATCAACCACTGTCATCTGTTCTTTTGCCACCTGTCCTTGCATTCCCAATGTTAATTTCTTTCTCCTTGATACCTATGGTATGGGTATACCTATCCCTCCTATCCCACACCAGGTGGTTGCCTAGCAACACCTAGGGAGCATCTCAGCTCTGCTGCACACCCAGCCAGGCTCTGACCCACCTTCACAGTATCATAACTCTTCTCCTGGAGAGCCAGACCTTGGGTCAGCTGCAATTCTGACCCATTTATTAACTGCCTTCTTTGCAAGTGAGGATGATAAAAGAAAAATGCTCAGAGATATAAAACAGCAAGTCATGATCTGCTCAGGGAGATAAAGGAAGGCTGAAGCTGAAGCATGCAAAGCTGTCACTTAAACTGAGATGGCAGCTTCATCCACAGCAACTGTCCACTTAAGATATACATAAACAGAGCTTCAAAAAAGTTGAAAAAATGACAATGATCAATTATTCTCACCTTGTATTCTACCTCAGAGGGAAAAGTTTCCATCAGGAAAAGTGATGTGCCCAATATCATAAAATATAGGAAATGCTGGTATGGTGGTCCACACCTATAATCACAGAGGTTCTGGAGGGTGAGGCAGGAGAATAACAAGTTCAAAGCCAGCCTTGGCAATTTAGCAAGACCCTAAGCAACTTAGACCCTGTATGAAAATAAAATAAAAAATAAAACAGGCTGGGATTGTTGCTCAATGGTTATGCACCCCTGGATTTAACAGCCTAATACCAAAATAGAAAAAAAAAATTACAGCAAGTGATGACTGTAGGATTTTGTTTTGTGGTTACCTTTCCACCATATCAGTTTGTTGAAAACCACATGTTGTGGGTTACTGGCAGGTGTTTGTGAGCACTGCAAAAAGGAAAACAGAGATCCTCAATCAAACGGATGTAGGAAGTGCTGGGTAAGACAGCGGTAATGTCTTTCCACTGTGGTGCTTCACAGAATTGAATATTTCAGTTCATGGTCAGTCTCTAAATAGGAATCTATTGGGGTCTGCTTCCCATAATTATTTCACCTTAGAACATTTCTTCTTGCATTTTTAAATAACATCTTATTGTAGTGGTAATCCATGAAAAATCTACTTTAAAACTAGATGTAGGACATGTGCATCCCATCTTGATGGAATCCACCAAATCTGTCAGCCATTTCATCTTTAGTCACATCAGGAGGCATTTGGTGAATCCAAACAGATCCTGAGATCTGCTCCCTGGAGCAATGGCAGGTGTGAACCTGCACAGAGGTGACATGACCTCTCCATCTCCACTGTAAACTTACAGCCTCTTTTCTCCAAGCCACCATCTTCTCTCAATTTTTAAAATTTATAATGTAGCTGGCTTTCCTGATTCTGCTTTTGATCCTCTGAAGAAGGTTCTGGATTCATTTTAACCATGTTCTTAAAGAAAACATCAAGCAGATCAGTTGACTCCCCTTGAGGCCACTTCCCAGAAGTAGGATGTCCAGTGAAGGAGCCCTTGCCTGACTTCACGACGTCTTCTTTCATTAGCCACAAGGCCACAATCAACTTGTCCTCCCTTGATCAGAATTAACCTATTCTACCACAGGAATTCTGTACTCAGAACCTCTGCCTACATCACTCTGTCTCCATATCACATGGATACTTGAGGTTCTCCTTCTGATCCTCTTTCAGATGTCATCTTTAGAGAATATTTTTCCTGATTCAATTCCTATTGCATGTCTCTGTTTTCTTGAAGACACAATATTATCTGAAATAATTTATCATCTTTCTCCTCTACAAAGCCCTCAACTGCATGAGTTATCACTGAAATCCTAGGGCCTATGACAATTTATGGCACACAGTAGGCATTAAATAAATACATGCTAAATGAATGGAAGAACACAATGCAATGTCAATTGTTCTCCTTTCAAGATTCTTTTTTTTTTTTTTTTTTTATTTTTTTTACGTTTACATAGGGTAATGATGTTTATTATATTTTTCCCCTCCCCCCCACCCCTCCCACCCTCCCACCCCTCCCACCCCTCTTTTCCCTCTACACAGTCCTTCTTTCCTTCATTCTTACTGCTCTCCTTAGCCTAACTCTAAACCTAACCCTAAACCTAATGCTAGCCCCTCCCACCCCCGATTATATGTCCTCATCCGCTTATCAGCGAGATCATTTGTCCTTTAGTTTTTTGAAATTGGCTTATCTCACTTAGCATGATATTCTCCAATTTCGACCATTTGCCTACAAATGCCATAATTTTATCATTCTTCATTGCGGAGTAATATTCCATTGTATAAATATGCCACAGTTTCTTTATCCATTCATCAACTGAAGGGCATCTAGGTTGGTTCCACAATCTGGCTATGGTGAATTGAGCAGCAATGAACATTGATGTGGCTGTATCTCTGTAGTATGCTGATTTTAAGTCCTTTGGGTATAGGCCAAGGAGTGGGATAGCTGGGTCAAATGGTGTTTCCATTCCAAGCTTTCTGAGGAATCTCCACACTGCTTTCCAGAGTGGTTGCACTAATTTGCAACCCCACCAGCAATGTATGAGTGTTCCTTTTTCACCACATCCTCGCCAACACCTATTGTTGCTTGTATTCTTGATAATCGCCATTCTAATTGGGGTGAGATGAAATCTTAGGGTGGTTTTGATTTGCATTTCCCTTATTACTAGGGATGTTGAACATTTTTTCATATATCTGGTGATTACTTGTACATCTTCTTCTGTGAAGTGTCTGTTCATTTCCTTAGCCCATTTGTTGATTGGATTATTTGTATTCTTCGTGTAGAGTTTTTTGAGTTCTTTATAGATTCTGGAAATTAGCGCTCTATCTGAGGTATGGTTGGCAAAGATATTCTCCCACTCTGTAGGCTCTCTCTTCACATTTCTGATAGTTTCCTTTGCTGAGAGAAAACTTTTTAGTTTGAATCTATCCCAGTTGTTTATTCTTGCTTTTATTTCTTGTGCTATGGGAGTCCTGTTAAGGAAATCTGATCCTGAGCCAACAAGTTGAAGATTTGGACCTACTTTTTCTTCTATAAGATGCAGGGTCTCTGGTCTGATTCCGAGGTCCTTGATCCATTTTGAGTTGAGTTTTGTGTAGGGTGAGAGATAGGGGCTTAGTTTCATTCTATTGCATATAGTTTTCCAGTTTTCCCAGCACCATTTGTTGAAGAGGCTATCTTTTCTCCATTGCATATTGTTGGAACCTTTGTCTAGTATGAGAAAATTGTATTTATTTGGGTTTGTGTCCATGTCCTCTATTCTGTACCATTGATCTACCTGTCTATTTTGGTACCAATACCATGCCGTTTTTGTTACTATTGCTTTGTAGTAGAGTTGAAGATCTGGTATTGCAATACCCCCTGCTTCGTTCTTGCTACTGAGGATTGCTTTAGCTATTCTAGGTTTTTTATTCTTCCAGATGAATTTCATAATTGCTTGCTCTATTTCTGCGAGGTACATCATTGGGATTTTAATTGGAATTGCATTGAATCTGTATAGCACTTTAGGTAGTATAGCCATTTTGACGATATTAATTCTGCCTATCCAGGAACATGGGAGATCTTTCCATCTTCTAAGGTTTTCTTGAATTTCTTTCTTTAGTGTTCTGTAGTTCTCATTGTAGAGGTCTTTCACCTCTTTTGTGAGATTGATTCCCAAGTATTTTATTTTTTTCGATGCTATTGTGAATGGAGTAGTTTTCCTAATTTCTCTTTCTGAAGATTCATCACTTATGTATAAAAATGCATTGGATTTATGAGCATTGATCTTGTAACCTGCTACTTTACTGAATTCACTTATGAGTTCTAAAAGTTTTCTGGTGGAATTTCCAGGTTCCTCTAAATATATAATCATGTCATCAGCGAACAGGGATAGTTTGAGTTCTTCTTTTCCTATTCGTATCCCTTTAATTTCTTTGGTTTGTCTGATTGCTCTGGCTAGAGTCTCAAGGACGATGTTGAATAGAAGTGGTGAAAGAGGGCATCCCTGCCTTGTTCCAGTTTTTAGGGGGAACGCTTTCAGTTTTTCACCATTTAGAATGATATTAGCCATGGGCTTAGCGTAGATGGCCTTTATAATGTTTAGGAATGTTCCCATTACCCCAATTTTTTCTAGTGTTTTGAGCATGAAGGGATGCTGTATTTTATCAAATGCTTTTTCTGCATCTATTGAAATAATCATGTGATTCTTAACTTTAAGTCTGTTGATATGGTGAATGACATTTATTGATTTCCGAATGTTGAACCAACCTTGCATCCCTGGGATAAAACCCACTTGATCGTGGTGCACTATCTTTTTAATATATATTTGTATGCGATTTGCTAAAATTTTGTTGAGAATTTTTGCATCGATGTTCATTAAGGATATTGGTCTGAAATTTTCTTTCCTTGATGTGTCTCTGTCTGGTTTAGGTATCAGGGTGATATTGGCTTCATAGAACGAGTTTGGTAGGGTTCCCTCCTCTTCTATTTCATGGAATAGTTTGAGGAGTATTGGAATGAGCTCTTCTTTAAAGGTTTTATAGAACTCGGCTGAGAACCCATCTGGTCCTGGACTTTTCTTTGTTGGTAGGCTTTTGATGACCTCTTCTATTTCATTGCTTGAAATTGGTTTATTTAAGTTGTGTATGTCCTCCTCGTTCAGTTTAGGTAGTTCATATGTCTCTAGAAATTTGTTGATGTTTTCAAGGTTTTCTGTTTTGTTGGAGTATAGATTTTCGAAATAGCTTCTAATTATGTTTTGTATTTCACTCGTGTCTGTTGTGATGTTTCCTTGTTCATTCCGAATTTTAGTAATTTGAGTTTTCTCCCTCTTTCTCTTTGTTAGTGTGGCTAAGGGTTTATCAATTTTATTTATTTTTTCAAAGAACCAACTATTTATTTTATTAATTTTTCCGATTGTTTCTTTTGTTTCGATTTCGTTGATTTCGGCTCTGATTTTAACTATTTCCTGTCTTCTACTACTTTTGGTATTGGTCTGCTCTTCTTTTTCTAGTGCTTTGAGCTGTAGTGTTAACTCGTTTATTTGTTGATTTCTACTTCTTTTTTTGAATGCACCCCATGAAATAAATCTTCCTCTAAGTACTGCTTTCATAGTGTCCCAGAGATTTTGATATGATGTGTCTTTGTTCTCGTTTACTTCTAAGAATTTTTTTATTTCCCTCCTGATGTCTTCTGTTATCCATTCATCATATAATAGTGTATTATTTAGTCTCCAGGTATTGGAGAAGTTTCTGTTTTTTATTCTGTCATTTATTTCTAATTTCAATCCATTATGATCTGATAGAGTACAAGGTAGTATCTCTATCTTCTTGTATTTACTAACAGTAGCTTTGTGGCATAAAATATGGTCTATTTTAGAAAAGGATCCATGTGCTGCTGAGAAGAAAGTGTATTCATTCTTTGTTGGATGGTATATTCTATATATGTCCGTTAAGTCTAAATTGCTGATTGCATTGTTGAGATCTATAGTTTCTTTATTCAATTTTTGTTTGGACGATCTATCCAGTGGTGAGAGAGGTGTGTTAAAATCGCCTAGTATTATTGTGTTGTGGTCTATTTGATTTCTGGAATTGAGAAGGATTTGTTTGACGTACGTGGATGAGCCAATGTTCGGGGCATAGATATTTATGATTGTTATGTCTTGCTGATTTATGCTTCCCTTAAGCAGCATGTAATGTCCTTCTTTATCCCTTCTGACTAGTTTTGGTTTGAAGTCCACATTATCTGAGATGAGGATGGATACTCCAGCTTTTCTGCTGTGTCCGTGTGCATGGTATGTTTTTCCCCATCCTTTCACCTTTAGTCTATGGGTGTCTCTTTCTATGAGATGTGTCTCTTGCAGGCAGCATATTGTTGGATTTTTCTTTTTAATCCAATCTGCCAGTCGTGTCTTTTGATTGATGAATTCAGGCCATTAACATTCAGGGTTATTATTGTGATATGATTTGTATTCCCAGTCAATTGACTCATATTTGTTTTTGACATGATTTGGTTTCTCCTTTATTTGGCTATTCCTTTAGGCTAGTGCCTCCTGTTGCTGATTTGCATCGTTGTTTTTCATCTCTTCCTCATGGAATATTTTGCTGAGAATGTTCTGTAATGCTGGCTTTCTTTTTGTAAATTCCTTTAGCTTTTGTTTATCATGGAAGGATCTTATTTCATCGTCAAATTTGAAGGTAAGTTTTGCTGGGTATAAGATTCTTGGTTGGCATCCATTTTCTTTCAGGGCTTGGTATATGTAGTTCCAGGCCCTTCTAGCTTTTAGGGTCTGGATTGAAAAATCTGCTGATATTCTTATTGGTTTCCCTCTGAATGTAATTTGATTCTTTTCTCTCGCGGCCTTTAAAATTCTGTCTTTATTTTGTATGTTAGGTATTTTCATAATAATGTGCCTTGGTGTGGGTCTGTTGTAATTTTGTATGTTTGGAGTTCTATAAGCCTCTTGTACTTGGTTTTCCATTTCGTTCTTCAGATTTGGGAAATTTTCTGTTATTATTTCATTGAATAGATTGTTCATTCCTTTGGTTTGTTTCTCTAAGCCTTCCTCAATCCCAATAATTCTCAAATTTGGCCTTTTCATGATATCCCATAGTTCTTGGAGATTCTGTTCATGATTTCTTACCATCTTCTCTGTTTGTTCCACTTTGTTTTCAAGGTTAAATATTTTGTCCTCAATGTCTGAGGTTCTGTCTTCCAGGTGTTCTATCCTATTGGTTATGCTTTCTATGGAGTTTTTAACTTGGTTTATTGTTTCCTTCATTTCAAGGATTTCAGTTTGGTTTTTTTTCAGTATCTCTAACTCTTTATTGAAATGATCTCTTGCTTCCTGTATTTGGTCTTTTAACTGTTGATTGGTGCGATCATTTAATGCCTGCATTTGCTCTTTCATCTCCTCCTTCAATGCCTGCATTTGCTCTTTCATCTCCTCATTAGCTTCCCTTATCGTTTTAATTACGTACATTCTGAACTCCCTTTCTGACATTTCTTCTGCTCTGCTGTCATTGGGTTTTATTGATGTAGTATCTAGGTTTGTTTGGGACATTTTCTTCCCTTGTTTTCTCATAATGGTCAGTTGTCAGTGGGACCCTGAGATATTGCAGTTTTCCACTATTGGCTTATAGTGTCCCAGTAGATTTCCAGTGTATCACCTCCCAGCCTTCAGTAGCCTGATGTCTTGGAGGAATCTGATAAAGCAGCTCATTCGAAGAATACTGCCCCTAGCCCCCTACTGGTTCCACGTTTTGGAACTGGCTCTGTGCGGAAATGCTCTCACTGTGGGCCTGCACCGTGCAGCTGGCCGTGTGGGAAGAGCCCACTGCCGGAGTGTGGAAGACTACCTTGGGAAGACTCAAGCTGCCCTGCCCGGCTCTGCTAAGCCACCTCTATCTGGGCCTGCCACCCGGGCTGAGCTTTACCCAGTGGGCAGACTCACCCGTGGCTCCACTTCAGTCCGAGTCTCTCAATGCCTCCCCTTCTTAACTCCTGGGTTCTGGAGTGACCGGGGTGCAGTCTCCCTCTAGGCCGCCATCTTGGATCGCCCCGTGAAGAGAGCCCGCAGCCGGAGTGGGCAGAGCCGCCTGAAGAGGTCTCCAGCTGCCCTGTCCTTATCCCTGAGGCTGATTGCAGATCGAGGCTCTCCGCTGGTTCTTTGCAGGAGTACACTGCACTGCAGCAGCTCCGGGACTCGGAGCGTGCTCTGTTCAGACAGGCTCTCACTAGCGGGCCAGTTCCGTTCCGAGAACCTGGAGAAGCTGGCTGTGTGGGCGGGGCCCACCGCCGGAGTGCGCAGGACTGCCTGTGGATGACTCTAGCTGCCCTGCCCGGCTCCGATAAGCCACCTCTATCTGGGCCTGCCACCCGGGCCGAGCTTTACCCAGTGGGCAGACTCACCCGTGGCTCCACTTCAGTCCGAGTCTCTCAATGCCTCCCCTTCTTAACTCCTGGGTTCTGGAGCGACCGGGGGTGCAGTCTCCCTCTAGGCCGCCATCTTGGATCGCCCCGTGAAGAGAGCCCGCAGCCGGAGTGGGCAGAGCCGCCTGAAGAGGTCTCCGGCTGCCCTGACCTTATCCCTGAGGCTGACTGCAGATCGAGGCACTCCGCTGGTTCTTTGCAGGAGTACACTGCACTGCAGCAGCTCCGGGACTCGGAGCGTGCTCTGTTCAGACAGGCTCTCACTAGCGGGCCAGTTCCGTTCCGAGAACCTGGAGAAGCTGGCTGTGTGGGCAGGGCCCACCCTCAAGATTCTTAAAACATGGATACCCTGCCAGACCTGAAAATACCTTTTTGAGACTTATATAAAGTAAAAATATTCATGTTCATATACAGGAATATTTTAACACTCATTTATTAGTATGAAGCAGTTATGTAAGAGTGCTAAGTGAGGTTTTGGCAAAATCCAAAATGTTTTCTTCAAGAGTAATAGTTCTTGATTATCTTAATTATAGTTCATTTCAAAAATTACCAGAAAATGTTAGTTCATACACAAAAGATGAAGAAAGGTGTATTTGATAGAGTCCCTTATGATGACTGAGGAGAGTACATCCTACCTCAGCAAATGCAGCCAGCTTCCTGTGAATCTGGAAATTTATTTCTCTGCTCTCAGCCTCAATTTCCTTATTTGTAAACCATGAAACAAGAGCAAATGATATCTAAGATCCATTAAAGCCTTCATAGCATGTTAATTACTAAAGCAAGTGTTTTATGACATGAACAGACTTGAACATGAACCAAGAAATTTGTAGGTCAAAATGGAGTGTTTTCTTTGATTCCAGTAATTATTGAGTACCTACAAGTAGGCACTGTTTTTTCCTGATTGAGGTTTCATTATTCCAGCTGATCAGATAAACAGTAAATGATGCAAGTAAATAAAATGTATAAGAGAATAATTAGTTTTACATGATAATAGAATGCATTCATTCATTTTGATAGATCATACATAAATGGAATATAATCTCTCATTTTTCTGATTATAAATATTATAGAATCACATCGGTCATGTAGTCATATAGGTACATGAGGTAACAATGTCTGTTTCACTCCACTGTCATTCCCTCCCCTAAACCCCCTCCCTCTTCCTAATATAAAGTAACTCTATTCTTCCCTATACTCCCTTATTATAAATTAGCATCCACATATCAGAGAAAACATTCGGACTTTGGTTTTCTGGGTTTGGCTTATCTTGCTTAGCATGATATTCTCTAACTCCATCCATTTACCAGCAAATGCCAGAATTTTTCATTCTTCTTTAAAGCTGAGTAATATTCCATCATACACACACACACACACACACACCATATTTTCTTTATCCATTCATCTGTTGAAAGGCATCTGGTTGGTTCCATAGTTCAGCTATTGTGAATTGTGCTGCTATAAACATTGATGTCGCTGTGTCACTGTAGTATGTTGATTTTAAGTTGTTTGGGTATAAACCAAGGAGTGGCATAACTGGGTCAAATGGTGGTTCCATTACAAGTTTTCTGAGGAATTTCCATGCTGCTTTCCATAATGGTTGCACCAATTTGCATTCCCACCAGCAATGTATGAGTGTACATTTTCCCCTACATTCTTACAAATATTTATTGTTGTTTGTATTCTTGATGATTGTCATTCTGACTGAAGTGAGATGAAATCTTAGTTTTGAATTGCATTTCTGTAATTGCTAGAGATGTTGAACATATTTTCATATATTTGTTGATTGATTATATATCTTCTGTGAAGTCTGTTCAGTTCCTTAGCCCATTTATTGATTGGGGTTTTTTTTTTTTTTTTTGGTGTTAAGTTTTTTGAATTTAAAAAATTTTTTAAAATTAAATAAAAAAAGAAAATATACTTTTAGCTGGTTAATTTCACAAAGAAAGAAACATGTTCACATGAATACTTTCTTCTTATGAATGTTCATAATATCTAAATCTGGAAATAACTCAGGTGTCCAAGAACAGTTGAAAGTATGAGCAAATTGTGATTGATCTGGACAGTGTAATACTAATCAGCAATAAAGATAAATGAACTAATGATAAAAAGAAAGAAAATAAATAATGTGAGGTGCCAAGGACATAACCAAAGCACAGTAAGTGGTCAGGATGAAAACCATAGGCTGATGCCTGGGGAGACTTCTCTGAGACAGTGATGGTGGAGAGACAGATCTGACGGTGCTGTAGGAGGGAGCCATGCAGGCATCTGGGGAAGACATTTCAAAAAGAGGAAAATGCAGTGCAAATGCCTTGAGATAGAAATGTACCTGGAATGCTGAGTGAGCAGAGACCTCACCAAGGTGAAATGACTAAAGTGAAATGAGCAAGGGAAGGAGTTACGGAGATGAGCTGTGAGGTCATGGTAAGGGGGAATGGAGGAATGATAGTTGGGTTTTACACTAAGGAAGGTGCAAAGTTATTGGAGAATTTCAAGTACAAATTGAATTTTCAGAGAATCCATTTGTCTGTTGCAATACAAACTTATGTGTCTGTACAGGCAGAGGCCAGGGCTGCAGGAAACCCAATTAGAAGGTTGTTGTGATAATTCGGGAAGAATGTGAGGGAATACTGACCAAAGTGGTTGCAGGAGAACGGATGGAAGAGAGTCCAGTCCTGGATATATTTTCAAGATACAGATGCATTGGGAAACAGAAGGTAGGGTAGAAAGAGTTATAAGGTTTTTTCCTTAGTGGACCCTCACTCATCTGCATGTAGCTAGCATGAGGATGTTAATATCTGACCAATATTATGATCCAGTATTTCCCTCCCTTTCAAGTAGAAACATTACTTAATCAGAACTGTGAGATTAGAAAGTTAGAAAAAAATAAAGGATGATCTGGACTCATCAGTAGAATTTTCTGGAGGTAACCACTTTTCTAGAAATCCCATGACTCTTCTGCATCGAGTGTGCTATGAACTGCTGGTCCCATTACTTTCATGTGTCAGTCTTACATGTCTTAAGTTTATGATCATACATTCAACAAAGTCATGTGTTACATGTCCAGCAGCCTGAGAGCAAAACTGCTGCTTTTCTATTCTGGGAAATTGATACATATCTCCACTGAACACCCATGATGATTAAGTAACCAATGTGTAGTGTTTTGTTTCCTATCAGGAACCACAGATTTTTAAAAATCACATGTATTTTTCCAACCCTTTTTGAGTCAATACCACAACTCTGTTTCCTAGAAAAATAAAATGGACAAGAAGGGAAACTTGCCCACAACCCATAATAACAGTTCCCTAATCCTTTGAGTTGTTAGAAATAGGGGATTTTGGTTTTGTTTTGTTGTGTTTTGTTTTGTTTTTATATTTTGGTACCAGGGATTGAACCCAGAGGTGCTTAACCACTGAACCACATTCCTAACCCTTTTATAATTTTTAATTTTGAGGCAGGGCTCTATAAATTGCTGAGGCTGGCTTTGAACTTATGATCCTCCTACCTCAAGGAAGACTCCTAAGCTGCTGGGATTACAGGCATGTGCTACCACACCTGGATTTGTTTAGAAAAGAAGGTATTTTGTTAAGAAGGTGATATCATCTGACTTGGTGAATTAAAATCTCTGGCCACAGGACCCAGGTATAAGCATTTCTGATATTTTTCCTTGTTGACCCTGATGATCCTCCAGGATCAGCTGTCATTAGTTGAGTAACTCGGTCTGTGGATCACTGCTGAAAGCATTGGTCCAATGAGAGCTGTGACCTATATATTCTTACATTCTTCATTTGCTGATATTTTGGTCATGAGGGCATTCTAAAGCTGCTCATAGTCTCTGTGACCTTTGTTCTTCCCCTCACTCCATGGAGCCTGGAATCTCACTCAACTAGAACAACTTCTGGTCTCTAAATGTGCTGAGTGGTAAGTCTAGTGGACCCAGAACTCAGATTTCAGTTCCTACCTGCCCAGCATTTCCAAGACAGACCTTGCTGGTCAGGGACTTCTGAAGGGCACCTTTCACCCAGTGATCAGAAAGACAAAATCAGTCTGGAGACCCTGACCCTGCCTGGGACCACCCTCATGCTGTGTAGTTGACATCATGATTTCCCAATCTCTCTCCACACCCACTTCCCTTGTCTTCTTTCCTGCACACACGCCTGTCTCCCACACTCTATGGAAGTAAATTTGGTCAATAAACAACAACCTTGTTAAACAATCGTTTATCTACAAACAAGCAGTCCAGAATGACATGATCATATACATCATTAAGAAAAGAAATCAGCAGTGAAGAACAGTCCTCAAGAGAACTGTTATCCACTGCACTGCCAATGACCCACAGAGTCTGGACCTTCCAATCAGGAAGGTTGGAAGCCTCTGATGTCATCACTCATTCTGACCTGGCAACTAGTTTGAAGGAAAACACAGACTTTGCGCAGCCTGGTGTCCAACTCCTGGGCTCCAGTGATCCTCCTGCCTGAACCTCCTGAGTAGCTAGAAGTACAGATGGTTGTCACCCAGCCCAGCCCAAGGGTAGAACCCAGCTATCCACCTCAGTCAGCCAGGCAGAAGAGGAAAATGGGTGATCACTGGATTAAAAGAAAATGAATGTGGATCTGCCAGAGTATAGAACACAGGATTCAGACTACATCTTCTGTCCAGAAAAGAAAAGAGGTGCAGTCTTCAGATTCAGAAGCGGAGGTGGAATTTGTCAGAGTTTTCTGACTTGACCTGGAAGGTAGAACTCCAAGCCTTCATACTGTCCCCTGTCCAAAAGAGAAAAGAGGAGTAGTCATCTGATTCTGAGGAGATGGAAGTGGATTTGTCAGTTTTCTGACTCAACTAACAGGGTGCTCCTTGGCAGTTGGTAGAGCATCTATTCTAACATCTGCCAAACTTGCATTCCGCTACATTTATTTTTTACCAAAAGATGAGTCATATTTGTTTGAAATCTGAGATACTATGTTGAATTTTGTATATCTTTTCAAATTTATTCCTGCCAACCATGGAAATCCTTCCATGGACATCACAACCCCACATTTAAGGTTAGTGATGGTGACTTTCAAGTGTTTCAGAACCAAAATTTTAAGGTTCTGAATGTAGATGGGGTATCAACTAAGAGTCACCAAAGGTGTCTGCTCTCCTCCCCTGAGACTGATAGTCTCAGTTTCAGACTATCCCAATAGTGCCGAAGAATTCACAGACAGGGGCTCTGGACTGCTTGCCATCTGAGTGTGATGGGGGGACTATAATGATTACTTTGAATATGAAACCCTATCCTCTGAGGAACAGAACACAACTTATTTATCACTTTCATTTGCAGTTCCCAAAAGATTACCACAACTGTGTCCATGCTCAGATTTGAATGGATCTTCCTATCACTATTGGGTGGTAAAATGATTTACAATTTTCTTAATTGACAGAATCAATTACCATTCCATATATACATATAAATATATATGTGTATATATATATATATATATATATAGTATATATATATATACCTTTGGTGACTCTTAGTTGATAACCCCATCTACATTCAGAACCTTAAAATTTTGGTTCTGAAACACTTGAAAGTCACCATCACTAACCTTAAATGTGGTGTTGTGATGTCCATGGAAGGATTTCCATGGTTGGCAGGAATAAATTCGAAAAGATATACAAAATTCAACATAGTATCTCGGATTTCAAAGAAATATGACTCATCTTTTGGTAAAAAAAAATGTAGTGGAATATATACATATATAAATATATACTATATATATATATATATACATAAGAATATATATATGTATACAGAATATATGTGTATATATTTTTTTTTACTGAGCTCTTGCATGACTTATGTTATCATCCTAAATGAGTCTTTTGGTAAACACAGAATTGTCTTTTTTATGAAAAAAAGAAATTCTTAAATTACAAGAATGTTATAAATGTTGGAATTAAGATTGATGCATTGTCCGATATGTAGACTGTGACTCCATAGCATTAAGAGTGATCCCCATCTCCTACAGATAGAGTACAGGCAGTGCTATAAATTAGTCATGAGTATTATTTATAATGATGGCAGAAATTTGGAAAAAATTGAATTCCTAACTTAGGTCTCACATTTCAAAGTCAAATACTTGATGAGGAAAGATATCTCCCACATGGTATAAGACTATCTCTGTATATGTTCTTGAACATCTTGAACTTCAAGAGCCCCAACATAATCCTGACTCTGAATTTATAGAAATGTCACCCTTGTCCTTGCTGGGTGACTATGAAGTAAATCCTAAATGAGGCAAGGGTCTTACAAGAAAGTGCTAGCTTTTCTCTGAAATGGACTTGATCTCCTTCCTGAGCAACAAGCAAATAACACATTGCATCTCAAGACTGAAATAGAAAAGTTACAAATTTTCTCAAAGAGAAGAGAGATGCCAAAGCAATGGAGCTACAAATATGGTGGACACATCCTGGGGAGTATGTCTGAGTGTGAATCCCAGTCCTGGATCCAGGTGGAGTAGGGCACTATAGAGTTAGGTAAGGGAGAACTGGCTGGCATAACGCACTATTCTAAGACAAGGTTTAACCCTTTGAAAACAACCCTAGGAGAATGCTCTAATGTGTTGCTGAGGTGCTTCTTTCCAGCTTTGAAAAAAAGAAAGAGCGGCAGTAAATGAAGAAGAAATATTACAATTGCCTTTCTAAACTGTAGAGAATGAAATCAAAATACTCAGAAAAGGAATTAAGTAGGATGCTTCCACTAAGCATCAAAATCCTACTTGCTGATTATGTTCCTCATCAGGGCTCAGAGATTGTTCCATTTACCAATGAATTAGACACTGGTGAAGGGGTCACTCATCAGCATCTGAGAGCTCATCAGTGGTAGCCTCTGCAGCTGACACTGACAACAGGAAATGCTGTTGCAGAAGTGACCTTTCTACTATCAGTTGAAGATGGTAGGTTACCAGTGCATTGAGGCCAGGTGGCAGCACCTAAACAGCGCAGAGGTGGCATAATTGTAATCAGCAGCAAGGCCAAATGGGCACCTACAGGAGGGAGTCCCAGCCAGACCCTCGGGAACCGAAGGAAATGAATGATTCATGGTGTTCCTAGCAGCAATATAATTGGGAATGACAATGGAAAACCATATTCCCTGTCTAGCTTCCAGACCAGGGCCTTCTGAGGCCCACTAAAGGAATATTGGCTAACTCGACATTAAGTCATCATTTTGTTTGACAGGTGAAAAGCACTTTTATAGCTTTAGGATCACTATGAATGTACTTTCTTACTTTCTTTCAAATAAGAAAAAAAAAAGGAATGCAATCAATATTCTAATATCTAAGGAGTGAAAGCATAAGTGTACCTTCTTACCATCACTCTCAGGGATGAGTTGGAAATTTTGTGTCTTTAATATTTACAACATTAGTTTCCACGGTTCTTGAGATGTGAAGGGATGCTTCCAGAAATAAACAAAGACAATCATTAGACTTAAGGCTGTGTAAAAAAACCTTGTTACTTCCAAGTCTTATCACAGCCACAGAAAGGAGTTTCCATATGTTGAGAGTGAATTAACTGGATGATACTGAGGGGCAGAACTTCTGCAATTTAAGGGAAACAGAAAGAAATATGTTTGGCACCCGTGTAATCTAATGAGACATCTCTTGACAATCTTGTGCCTAATTGGGACAAGATGGGACAGTAAATCAACCAGTCTGATAACTATGATAACCAGTGTTTCAGATACACTAGGAATGAAGATCAGTCTAGGACAAGCAATTGATTCCAGAGAAATGTTAGATGAGAGTGAGACTAGTCTAGATGGGTAGAAAGAAAGAAGGGAGGTATCAATTACAGCTCAAGACCTACTATAGCAGGAAGGGCTATAGTTCATCCATAGTTCATCCCTCTAATCCTCCTCTTGAATATTCCTAGAAATCTTGAACCTAGACTCCTGGAGAAGATACACCTGGATGGAATGAACTTAAGGGGAGAAGCAAATAGTTCTAAGCAATGTGGGGTGGGATATAAAAGAAACTGCATCACCCCACCTAGATCCCCTTTCCAGGGACAGGCACCCCTTCTCTTGCCTCTGTGATTAACTGCACAATCTGCACCACCCTTAAGCATTTCCTCAGCTGGCAAAGCAGCTCCCCCAGGGATTTATGCACACAATCCCTTCATGGAACTGTCAATGACTGACAGGTGCAAACACCTGGCCCCTTGACCTCAAAGTGGGACAGCTCCACAAGGACAACTCTTGGGTAAGTTTATGATACCTGCAGATCAGGCCAAGATTAGATGTCAGCTGGGCCGCATTCTTACCATTTGCTTCTCCTCCTTGCTGGGCTTCTGTTTCACCTCTTGTGGGTTTTCACCTTAATCTGGGTTGCTCTGGAACTCTTTTTCTACAAAACTCAGGCTAAGATGTAATGGTTTAAAGAAGACATGGATCTATTTTGACTCTATTAAAGAAGAAAACAGGGATTACACAGTTCCAGGATGTGTAGGAGCTCCCAAGTGATTAGAGACCCAGATATTCTGCCTTCTTTATCTTCATCCTCATGTCATAGGTGGTGCCAAGAGGATGCTACAATCTAGCCAGAGGACATTGAGGGTAGAGGCTAGCATAGGATTAACCTCACCACGTCTAGTCCAGCTTAAGAGCTTTCATGGTAGTGCTATCCAGCGATTTCAGTTCACATGACATGACTGTAATGGTTAATTTGAATTGTCTACTTGATTGGATTAAGAGATGCCAATGATTAAGAGACTTCTGGGTGTGTCAGTGAGGTCATGTTTAGGAATGACTGGAATGTGAGATAGTGAACTGAAGTGGAGAACTTCCCTAAGTGTGAACAGTACCACCCAATAGGATGGCGACTTGGATAGAATAAAAGTTAGAAGAATAATGAAGCAGATGCAGAAGCAAGCTCATCTCTTGAATGGGTTCTTGATTGCTGCTTCAATCATATGAAGATATTGGACTCTGACTTCTTCACTCTTCCAAAGTGGACTCTGCCAGTGATTCTCCAGGTAGTTACCAGAAGCCTTGGTCTCAGACTAGCATAGCACTGTTGATCCCTCTTGTTCTGGGGTTTCTGCCTCTTGGACTGCACAGTTACTGGTTCTTCCAGCTCTCCAGCCTGCAGACAGTCATTATAGACTATGCAGCTTCTAGTCCTATAAGCCAATCTAACAAATCCCCTTTTTATAATCATACTTTCTGTTGATTCTGTTCCTCTAGAGAACCTTAATAAAGTGACCTCAGTCCTGACCTGTAAGAGACACTAGGAAATGTAAGGTTTCGACTGGGCATGTTGGTGATCACAGTAACCAAATATGTTAAGAAGGAAGAAGGGAGAGCAAGGACTCTAGCTGTCTCTGATGCAGGTCCCAACTATGACAAAAGGGGTCTGACTGCAGAATCCAAACCTTGCAATCCTCCTGCCTCAGCCTCCCAAGTAGCTGAGGTTATTGGTTTGCCCCATTACTTCTGGCTGATTTTGCTTTTTATTTACACTTCATGTAGCAGAATCTCTAATTGTCCCTAGCTTCCATCTATCTTTCTTTCTTTCACTAGCCAAATCTGAGTTTTCACTGGGAATACCACTGCCCAGAATGAGGTGACATTTGCCATCTGCTTTATAACCAATATAGTCACCTTCACAAGTTTTAAAGTGACATGCAAAATTCCTGATTATGTCCTTAAAGATGGAGTTGAACTCAGAGATGTTTTGTTTGTTTGGTTTTTTTTTTTTTTTTTTTTGCTTTCCACTCTGAATACTAGAAATTTTACCAAACCTGGGAGCCTGTTACAGATGACAACATGACAGAGAGTTATACTGCTAACCTCATATCAGGCACTCTGAGTTTTTCTGTGCAACAGGAAGAAACTCCATGCTGTTGAATCTACTGGATTGGAGAGTATATTTTCCTAGATTTCACTCAAACAAGAGCTGCACATAAAGGCTCATTCAAAATAAGATGACTTCTGAGAAGGACTTGGAGGCAAGGCAGCTAGAAATTACCTCCCAAGAGGGACCATGTGAGAGGAAATGGGAATATATAACCTGAGGGGAAAAAAAGAAAGAAAGAAATGAGGACAGCAGGGGAGCTCTCTTAATATTCTTCAAGGATCACTATGTGTGAAAAGAAACACACTTTCATCCATATATCACAAGGAAACTGGGATTAATTTGCACAAGCCCAAAAGGAACAAATTTCAGCCCCATTAAAGGAAGACATTTCTCATAAGCACAATAGCCCCCAGAGATTCAGGAAGGCCCTGGAGAGTGAGTTTTCTCACTCTGGAGTGATGCAGTCAAAACCTTATGAGAGTTTACAGCACAGGATTTGGACAGAATTAAGTCCTATTCTTCTTCTTCTAATTGCCATTTATTGTTTCATAACATTTATGACTCAGTCTTTCTTTGTAAAAGAAAATTCATATGAACAACTTCCAAAAGAGATGCTAGATTATGCTACTTACTGGGGATATTGAAGGATGGTTTAATTATTAGCTAGGGAAAGGGAAGGACAGACAAGATGAATGGCCCTACAAGTCTGTGATTCTGAAATACTAATTTCTCTTTTAGAAATGTACAAGCAGTATACTTAATAAAAAAATCCACTGGTCAATAAAGTAAGCCTCTGAGTCCCTCTGAGTCTATCAGAAATTTTAGAGAAAGTTAAATTGAGAGATCCTCCACCCACTTCCTACCCACCTTCCTATACTCATAGAAAAATCCATAATCCTTAATCTACCTTGTTTAACTTGAAACGCCTGAAGTTCTGTTAACCTAGTTTCCCTGTTTTGACTCCTGTTTGGTCTAAACCCTGAAGAAACGAGGGGTTCTAAAAGGCAAGTGAGGCAATGTTCTGGTCTAATAGCACAGATTTCCATATTTTGAGTAAGTTTCTGCTTCTATAGAAATGGATCCAAGCTTAAAAATAAAGAGAAAGTGAGACCCTGCATCTTATAGAAGAACAAGTAGGTCCAAATCTTCAACTTGTTGGCTTAGGATCAGACTTCCTTAACAGGACTCCCATAGCACAAGAAATAAAAGCAAGAATCAATAACTGGGATAGATTCAAACTAAATAGTTTTCTCTCAGCAAAGGAAATTATCAGCAATGCGAAGAGAGAGCCTACAGAGTGGGAGAATATCTTTGCCACTCATACTTCAGATAGAGCACTAATTTCCAGAATCTATAAAGAACTCAAAATACTCTACACCAAGAATACAAATAACCCAATCAACAAATGGGATAAGGATATGAACAGACACTTCACAGAAGAAGATCTACAAGCAATCAACAAACATGAAAAAATGTTCACCATCTTTAGTAAAAAGAGAAATGCAAATCAAAACCACCCTAAGATTCCATCTCACCCCAATTAGAATGGCGATTATCAAGAATACAAGCAACAATAGGTGTTGGAGAGGATGTGGGGAGAAAGGTACACTCATACATTGCTGGTAGGGCTGCAAATTAGTGCAGTCACTCTGGAAAGCAGTGTGGAGATTCCTTAGAAAACTTGGAATGGACCTACCATTTGACCCAGCTATCCCACTCCTTGGCCTATACCCAAAGGACTTAAAATCAGCATACTACAGAGATACATCCACATCAATGTTGATAGTTGCTCAATTCACAATAGCCAGACTGTGGAACCAACCTAGATGTCCTTCAATTGATGAATGGATAAAGAAACTGTGGTATATATATACAATGGAATATTACTCAACTATAAAGAATAATAAAATTATGACATTTGCAGGCAAATTAGAGACTATCATGCTAAGTGAGATAAGCCAATCTCAAAAATCCAAAAGATGAATGATCTCACTGATAAGCGGATGATGACACATAATGGGGGGGGGGTGGGAGTGGGGCAAGAATGGAGGAAGGAGGGACTGTATATAGGGAAAAGAGAGTGGGAGGGGTGCGGGGGAAGGAAAAAATAACGGAATGAATCTAACATCATTACCCTATGTAAATGTATGAATATGCAAATGGTATGCTGTTACTCCATGTACGAACAGAAACAACATGTATCCCATTTGTTTACAATAAAAATAAATAATAAAAATATAAATATAAATAAAAAAAATAAAGAGAAAGTTAATATAAGAAAAATTTGTAAGTTTGGATCCCATAATTTAAATTTTAAAACAGTAAGCTAATCCACTCCTTGGAAGACTGGATCTTTCCTCCAAGTTCAAAAGTTACTGAAGTCCCAGGGTTTACAACTCAGGGTAATATCTGAAAATCCAGAACACACAGCACTGTCTTTGTCATAGATAGTAAAGTTCTGTAAATGGAAATGCTCTTCTCAATACAGCAAAAGAGTCCATGAACATGGATGTTAGGGCCTTTAAATTTCAAAACAGTTGCATTTGGGGTATGGGCAGGAGGCTGCTCGTACAGAACCAGGAGGTGACTGTTGGGTGCTGGGAGTGGTGGTCAAAGCTCTGCCCCCAGGCACCTGCCAGGTGCATTTGGGTGACCTAGGAGAAGTCACTCTCCAGGCCTCATGATTCTTCCCTGAAAAAAATGGACACCTTGTTGCTTTTAACTTTGGTTTTAAAGGAATTACAAGGGGGTAACAAGTGTAAAATTCTTACCACTTTGCTGGCAATTTACCTACTGGCCTCTTCCATATTTGAAGGTAGGGGCTATGATTATCTTGTCCAGCAGTACTTCAGGACACAGTTCTCATCTGGTGCACAGTAAGCACTCACGAAAGTTTTCAATTGAATAATGTCCTAAGGTCTGCTGAGTAACCCCCAAAGTAAAAAATTCTGACCCTCATCCTTAGTGACCTGATCCCTCTTCTCACCCACAGAGGGAGATAGTAACATTGCTCTATGTCCGTTTCTTCTATGTCTGCCAGTATGTCACTACCTACATCTACAGTGTGCATGGCACTTGACCCCATCTAGATGGTGCACACTGACATCGCTGTCCTTGGTCATACTCCGGAGTCCTGGTCTTAGATTCTGGAATTTTAGAACTTGTTTTCATGGTTAGGTGGATTCTACATTTTGGTTGGACACTGATGGATTTCAGCACAGGTAGAATCAATCAGATTTGGCAGCAAAGTCTAAATGCAACTAGATGAGTCCTTAGAATCATAGCCCAGACTTGCAAAGCACTACCACCCCCAAATAGGCACCTAAGGCAACTCTGAGTATGGACATACTTTCTACCAGGTCAATCGCCATTCATGAACTGTGCTATTTCACAGAGCTGGAATTGAACACAAATCAATATAGTCACACTCCTGTCTTGGGACTGGAGGCAATTATAACCATAATTCCCAAATATCACTTTTTCAACAATCAATATCACCATTATAATTATGAAGTCAACAAAATGGAACACTTTCAAAGTAGTAGGTTTTTATAGCCAGGATATTATTAAATATGAATTCCAAAAGGACAAATTCATAGAAGAAACAATGTGTTTCATTAAAATAGCAATTTGTTGACAAATTCTTCAGTTAAATGATGTAAATTATGCAAACCAATATGCCTTTGCTCTTAGTAAAATCATTTTATAAAAAGTTTGTGATTTTTTAATAACCACAAATATTTAAAGAAGGGTGTATTTTATTTTTATAAGATAAAGATGATTATGTTACTTTTAATTCCTATATAATCTACTTGTACTTAAGGCTCATAGCTAAGTTCTTTCTCTTAAAAGCAATCCTTTCTTAACAGAAATCCTTTCCTATCTAAATCTACACTGTCCCATATAGTAGTCATTACCACATGAGCTGTGGACACTTGACATATAGCTAGTAAATTAAGAAAATAAATTTAATTTTATTTTGAATTAAATATTTAAAATGAAAACAAAAACTTTTTATTAAACATGCCTGTGGTTTCAGTAGTACTTTCTCTTAAACTGTTGAAAATTTAGGATCTGAATTGAGCTATGCTAAAAGTATAATATGTCCACCTCAGATATCAAGATTTCATATAAAAATAATGAAAAAGACCTGAATTTTTGATTATTTGTTAAAATGGTAATGTTTTAGGCAAGCCAAATGAAAAGAATGCATGATTAAAGTCATCTTTTCATGTCTTTTCATTTTTCAAAATGAGGTTACTAGAGTGTTTCAAAGAATATTTGCAGCTCCTATTATAACACTAATCTAGGAAACTCTAAATATTACTTGCTTGAGTTGTAGAAAGATCATGAAGTTTATATCAGACCTAATACAAACTTTATTTTTGATTTCATCATGAAATGATAAAAACTTGCACTGACTTTGTGTGTATTGTGGGGAAGGGGGAGCATGTGTATAACAGAAGCTCCAGAGTAGGGAAGGGATAAAACAGGGCAGAAAAGAATTGAATAAAAAAATCACTACATATTCCCCAAACTTGAGGGAAGAAAACAAACAAAAATCCTTGTTAATCTGAGGATTTTGCAAAGCCCAACCAGGATAATTATATAGAAAACCAAACCCAGGGTACCACCTTCCAGCTTCTGACAACCAAAAGCTGACAGACCACCCTGAAAGCAGTCAGAGAAAAGAGATAAATGAGGTGTTAACAGAAATAGGAGCAATGGTTAATGTCTCACCAAAAAGAGAAGAGGGCAAAAGGGATCAATTTTTAAATAGTTAAAACAATTTCAATCAGAGTCCTATGTTCAGTGAAAATAACCTTCCACTTGAAGACCAGAGAAAGATTTGTTCTGATAAGTAGAACCCACAAGAATTTATTCTCAGCAGAACTGCATTTGAAGAAACGCACTAAAGCAAGCTTTTCAAATTGAAAGAGTATATGATTTAAAGTCAAGGACACAGAAACTAATGCAGAGCACCAAACATCATGAAAACAAGGTAAGTTAAAGGATAAATATTGTACTTAAAAAGAAAAAGACACATAACAACTCAAAAGAAAAAAAAATCAATACTTTTTACATAGTGCTATGTATCACAGATGTAATATATATGTCAACAGCCCCAAGAACAAATAGTTAATGGCCCTATGATGTTGCACATTCTAATATTTTACTTGGATTAATAAACAATTGACTCTAAATAGATCGTGGTAGGGTTAAAATGCATGTTGTAACTCAACCACCCAAAACATAAAAATGTAAAGGTAAACAAAGAAATGGACAACCGATAATATTAATCTAAAGGTATGTCAGATAAAAAGATTAGGGAAACCATAAATTAACACACCAACCAGCCTGAGCAAATGGAAACATCTAGCAAAATGGTAGACTTCAACCTACATATCAATAATTACCAGAAAGAAAGTCAGACTAAATACTCTTAATAAATTTTGAAGATTATCAGACTGAATATAAAAAGGGCCAATTATATGCTGTCTACACATGATGCCATTTAAAAACAAAGATAATGTAAAAGGATGAAAACTGAGAACCCAAATTTACCACACAATAATAAACATAATAAATTTGAAGTTAACCTATTAATACCAGACAAAATAGAATTTAAGGCAAGGAGTGATACAAGAGATAATGAGAAATATTTCATAATGACAAAACTGTTAGTTTTTCAAGAAGATAACGATTATAAATTTATGTGCCTATTAAGAGAGCTTCAAAAACATCAAGCAACATTGCAAGACCTAAAGGGAGAAATAGATAAATCCACAATGCTCATTAGCAGCTTTAATTCTCCTCTCTGTGCAACTTACAGTACACCCAAACAAAAAATCAGTAAGAACAAAGAAAATATGAACATTAATCATCCTGACCCAGAAACATTTATAGAGCAGTACACCAAGCAACTGCAGAAGGCACGTTTTCAAGTACAAATGGAATGATCAGAAAGACATCCTATTCTTGTGCATAAAATATTTTTAATTCTCAAATATTTCAAAGGATTATTATATTAGAGAAGGTGTTCTCTGACCACAATGGGATAAAATTAGAAATAACTAAATGTAAGCTCTCTCTACAAGTCCTATATACTTCGGAATTAAATAGCAAATATAGAAATAACCCAGAAGTGAAAGAAGTTACAGTGAAATTTAAGAGTATTTCAAATTGAATGATAATGAAATTAGTTGAATGTAGTTGAAACAGTGGTTAATGAGAGATGTGTCGTCACCAGTAATTATATTAAAAAGGGAGATATATTTATAATCAATACTGTATTTCCATCCTAAGAAGCTAGAAAAGTATAAGCAAATGGAAATGCTAAAGAGCCAACACAAATGGAACAGGAAATAGATAGTAGAAAGAACTTAAAACTCCCAAAATGTGTTTTGCCAAGAATAATAAAATTGACCAATTCCTCATGAGTATAATTATGGAAAACAAAACCAGAGAAAGCAAAATGATCAACAAAATGAAAGAAGGAGCATCACTGCAAATCCCGCAGCTATGAAATAAGATAATAAGAACATACTCTTAAGGGAATACACCATGGAAGCATGCAAGGGAAGCCATACAGGCTACCTTCCTGGAAGGTAAGATTAACACATATTGATCACTTTTAGGCAGGCGGATATAGAAAGGAAAAACTAGAATAAAGGAGTCTGGTTCCTGACACTGGAGACACAGGTTAGATAGGCTGGGGGAATGGGGAGCAGAGACAGACTGGCAGGGGCTGGCTAGGTGGTCTAGTCTTGACTTGCGAACCATATCAATGCATAACATACTTAAAATTGTAAGTGAATTTATCAAAGATGAGGAATAAAAAACAGAATTGAATAAAAATGGAAGAATCCAATGAATTCAAATGAATAACAATCACACCAAAGAGAAGAAATGAGCCATTCCCAAAAACTTTTGAATATATGACTTTTACTTCCTACCTTCAAGCTAAACACAAGAACAGTAAACACATGTTAAACTCCAGATAACAGGTATGCTCTTCATACGGATTAATAATGCTAAAACTACACATACACACAGACTCATACATTTTCTAGAATTGAGGAAATAAAGTTTGGATAACAGGAGTCAGGTTTCTCGGTGTCAGATGAGAGAATTACAAACACAAACATGAGAAGAGTAGAATGAACTCTACAAAATTGGACTAGAATTAGATGTACAGTCTAAACTCATGGTTCTAGATATAAATGTATGTGCATCATATACTTACAAGCCTTGGCTCAGTCTAACTAAAAGACTTACAAGCCAGGACACGTAATAGGCCAGAGCATGATGCGTAAATATCTCTCTAGACTAAGAGACCTGAGGTTCCTTGGAGAAAAGACTAACTCCAGTGCTGGTGCAGACAAAATGTGATATGAACAAAAATGTGGCAGAGGCAAGGAAGTGCTAAAAGAATTATTAGGACACATCAAGAAAAACTGAATGACACTCTCCCCAACCCAACCAAGTCTGGGAAACTTTGGGCAAAAACAATAAATAATTATATATTGCATTGAGTACATAAAATAGGAATTCATGATACCATATTCATATAAATAAGTGAGAAAATTGGTGGGGCTATGTACAAATTTAAAATGTCAATGAATATGTAGAAGGAGTGGTGGGATTAAAACTTAACTTTTGGTATTCACCACAGTCCTGAGTATTTTAGGCTAGAATCCTTGGACACTAAGACTCATGGGTAAAAATGTGATGAGAAACAGATAATTTTTATAGATTCAAAATACAGTAACTCCTTTCCAACAAAACCATGTAATTAAATTTAATATCACAAATGTGTCCACTGGACATTACATTCTTATTGATCAGATTTATTGAGGACACAACACCATTTCTTGATTCCTGACAAAAATGCACAAACCAAATCTCATGACAACTGAGGAATATAAATAAAATAAGAAGAACATTTCTTACAAAACATAAATTGAGGAACATTCTACCAAAAAAAAAAATGTCAAGGTCTTGAAAGACAAGAAGACTAGGGTACTATTTCAGATTCAAGGAAATGAGAGAGACCTGATAAATAAATGAGATATGAGAGCTTGGGTGGGAACTTGACTCAGAAATTTTTGTTTTTCTTTTATTCTGAAGGATATTTAGGAGAGCAGCTGGTGAGATAGGAGTAAGATCTGCATATAGAGTAAGATTGTATCAATGTTAATTTTCTGATTTTGAAAATTAGACTATGGTTATGAAAGAGACCAACCACCCTTGTAGGCCATATAAATCTGTAAACCTATTCTGGACACAGTACAAAGTTCAGAAAAATATATTAAATCCTGATAGTATATTATATAAATATATGTTTACCTAAAGGGGGAAGAGAGAACAAAGGAATAATAATAAGGGATCTGAATTAAGGATATACAGATATTGTATCATTTTTTTCCATTTCATATGAATATGAATATTTTACAGAATAAAAATTTATAAGGAAACAAAGAACTAATACTTCAATATATTTAACAACAAAAAGTCAATGGACAAGGCTCTTGAATATCATAACTGATAAAACGCAGAATAAAATCTGAATATTCCTTTGTCTAGTAAAGAAATCCAATTTCTTATCTGTGCCCTCTCCAAAAGAAAATCCTACTCTCTGAAGGTGAAACTGGTGAATACTATCAAGCAATTGTTTTTAAATTGTTTTTAAAGCAAATTGTTTTTAAAGTAGGGAAGAGAACCCTTTCTGACTCATTTTATGAGGCTTGTGTATATAGATATTAAAAGCAAAGACATTAAAGAGTGTTACAAACTACTACTCATAAACATAGATGAAAATAACAAAACACTAGCAAATCAAAATCTTGTGTTTAAGAAATTAATAATGGAAGAATTAGGGATCAACTGGCAAAATATCTGCAAATTACTCTCAAAGGGTTACGAACGTTTATCTGTACATAAGGAGTGGTTGATGAAGCAAACGGGGAAAACACAAGCTAATGAATTCAGATAAAGGCCACATGAAATCCCTTGTGTTTTGCTTTTAGCTCACATGTAATGTGACATTTTATTAGTATAGAAAGTTCCCAAAAAATCCTAACGGTTCAGTGTCTACTTTTCTTAGCCATATGTTGAAGACTGCTTTGGAAATGTATAATACTGAATAAACACAGATTAATAGGTACTTGATTTTTCTCCAATTTCTGTAAAGATCTAACTTTTTAAAATAAGATACACCAATATGCTTCGTAGACTATGTTTCACGTCGCATGCCTCCTTGGAATTAAAGTCTTGATTTTGAGAAAGAGGAGCTAAATGCAGTTATGGTGTTGGCCACCATATCCAATCTCTTACTCATTTCTGTGCTAGTCTCTCTTCTAAATATTTCCAGTATTTTTCCCTACCTGTCTTCACCATTTCCAGTGCTTTATTCTTGAGGCTGTCCTGAGTTTCTTAACTCCTAAGTGCCTTTAAACCAGAATAACTGTCAAATGATTTTTTTCCTAGGTGGAGGAATTATCGTTTATTTTATTAAAATACATGCCTCCTTGATTTAAAACATAGCAATATCTCAATACTACCTACAGGATAGACTCCATGACCCTTAGAATAAAGTCTTATATGGTTCAGTCCAAGTTATTGTTTAAGATCACCTACCTTGAGGGACATAATTTAAAATGACACGCAATAACTCACACCCTTGAAAAAGTTTCTCCCCTCCAGGCTGGGCAGGACTCGGGACATTCTTCTAACTTCATGACATGGTCAAAGGGATAAGACACCACTCCTGTTACTTTGCTATGCTATATGGCAAAGGGAAAGGAATTTTGCAGATGTCATCAGGTCTTAAAACAGTTGATTGTGAGTTCATCAAAAAAGACTATCAAGAATGGACTCAATTAATCAGGTTGAAGACCTTTCAAGAGTCAGGAACTCCAGATGAAGTGACTCCCCTGTTCCTCTGAAGAATCAGCAATGATATTTTCTGCCCAGGTACTACATGAAAAGTGTTGGAGTTTGAATTTTTAATCCTCCCTGCCAAATCTCATGTTAGCAATGTAGGAATATACAGAGATGAGATGATTTGATTAAGAGAGCTGAAACTACATAAGTGGATGAATTCACTTGATTTTTTAATAATCCAAATAGACTACTGGGTAGTAATTATAGGGAGGCAGGTTGTGGCTGAAGGAAATAGGTCACTATGGGCTTACCTCACACTATCTTCTGAACCCGAATCTCCTCCCTACCTCTCCTGGCAGTGGTGAAAGCAATAACTTTCCTCCACCACTCCCAACCACCATGGTATTGTGCCTCACCTCAGGCCAAGAGCAATGGGGTCTATGGACTGAACCTCTGAAACCCTGAGCCCAGAACAAACTTTTCCTCCTCCAAGTCATTCTTGTCAGGTGTTTTAGTCACAGTGACAAAAAGCAGACTAAGAAGGGTCTCTAGGAACTGAAAAAAATCAGCAAGAAATAACTCCAGTCTTATAACCAAAAGGCACTCAATTCCACCAGTTACCAGGTCAGTGGAAGAGGACCACAAGTTCCTCATGAGGCTCCTCCATGCTTGTGAGAACAGGAGCAAATCATCATGGTTAGACTCACCCATTCCCCTGACCTACAGAACCTGAGATAATAAATGAGCATTATTTCAAGCCACTGCATTTCTGATAATTTGTTAGGCAGCATTGGGAATCTAATACATCTATGAAAGACCACTTAGTACAACTCCTTCAAGTCTCCAAAACTTTACATCTGCTTGAAATGACTTTTTTCTTCATTCTGTAATTCGTAATTTAGAGGTAGTTGTCTCCCTAAGTTTGCTACATATTTTTCCTATATATCATGTTATAATTATTGGCTTAGACATTTATCTTTCCTACTAAACTAATCTCCTTAGTGGCAGAGGCTGAATCTCATCTTGGTATTTCCCTAGTGATTGGTCCACAGTAGATTTTCAAGACATCACTCTCATTAAGTAGGGAAAATATATTCTATATCTTGAAGTATATTCTTTTTGGGCACTTTTTCCTTCAAAGTAAATTAATAGATTATGGGTTTCTAAAAATCTTTTATACCATAGGAAAGAAGCTCTCTAAACACCATGGACAAATTTGCATGGAAGTTTCTATACCCAGTAGAATCAATAGCCCTATTTCCTGGCCCACAACTATAAAAGCCACTATAATTTCTGTAACATTCAATTTTGATCAAAACAGAACAATGAAGGCTGCCAGCAATTTCACTAATTGCAGGAGGAGGAAAAAGAGATGGTCTACGATTGCTGACATTTTGCAAAATACTTATTAGTATGCAAGGGTAGTAGCAAAGCAACACACAAGCAAGCTGCACTTAGAGGATCGAGAATCCAGAACAATGAAAAGAAAGAGATCCTCAGAAGAACGAGAAGGGGGTGAAGCAGCAGCCTGTCACTCAGTTCTCAGCTCTTTTGCCCTCTGTGCTGTGCAGGGCAGTGCTCCCATGTTCTCACTCCTCACCAAGACTGGCCCATTCTCAGGAGGAAATGCTGGCATTAGGACTCCATCAGATGCCACTGTCAATGTAAAAGAACCATCCCTTCACTCAGAGCAAGGTAATAAACTAGAATGACAGTTGTGAGGAGACAATTTGACCATCTTAAACAAAACTGCATTGGAAACTCGTTTTCCTCAGAAAGTGCACGTCTAGGGATCCATCCTACAGAGATGCCAACAAATCACAAAGTGATTTTCATCGTAAGTTGCCTCCCTGTGCCCACATCCACACTTCCTAAATATACTCAGGTTATCTATCAAGAGCTTCATCCAGCAGCTGCAGCTCCCCAGCCCCCTCCCCATTACTCTAGGTACATAAGATGACAAGAGCAAATCTGTGCCATTCACATTACTTTTAATGGCATCACTTCTACTGGTTTCCTTTTTTTTGTTTGTTTGTTCTTTTTAGATATACACAAGAGAGTGTGTTTTGACATATCATACATATATGGAGTACACTCTTATTGGTTTTAATGGCGACTATCATTTTAATCATCATCTCAGGAACAAACCTGCACTTTTCATGAGAGCCGCAGTTGACAGTTCCCTTCCTATTGTCTATGTGTGTGTAGCTTGCTAATACCATGGTACTCAGAGCTGGGTAGGGCTTTTTTGTAGTTGAGTCTCCTGAGGGATATTGCAGGCCCCAGTTAATTAGAGCACAAGAAGTAACAGAACTCACAGTATATCTGGGGACATCATAGGATCATCCACATTCCTTGTGAATCTTCAGTGACAAAATTCATCAACACAATAGGATATTGTTTCATTCACCTGGATGTTATTTTATAGGTAACACACACACACACACACACACACACACACACACACGTTGTCACACAGAGAACCCACTTTTTTCTCTCCATATACCCTTTCCTGGATCACTGTTCTTCCTCTCAGCAGGAGATGCCTGCTTTGCTTGATGCAAAATGGAACTATTTGAACTATCTTAAAAATGGGTTCATGTACATATAAGACTGCATGACCAATGTGATCCTATAATATGTATAATCAGAAAAATGAGAGATTATACTCCACTTACATATGATCTATCAAAATGTATAAATGTATTCTGTCATGTACAACTAACTAAAGCAAATAAAATTTAAAAATTAAAAATTAAAAAAAAAATTTAAATGGATAATAGCTACAACCCAGATTGTAGAGAGAAAATAATCAACTGTGAAATCTCAGGCATATTATTTAATCTGTTGTTTCTCAATTGGTAAAACGGAGATAGCAGCAATATTTAGCTTAAAAGCTGATAAGAGGATTAAGTGAAATCAGACACACATGACCAACTCTCAGTAAGAATTAGTACTTAGGATGGTTTTAATGTTATTCCATTAATAACTTCACTTGGAAAAGGTATTCTAACATCCTTCTTAGTATATCCAAGCAATAAAAAATCCTAGAGAGAATGGAATCATTCACAACCTATTTGTTTTCTCTCCTTCCTTGCTCTATTCCCATAATTTCAAAGCAAAATAGTTGTTTAAAACATATGTCAGGACACAAGGGAAAAGTCATTCTGAGCAGTCTCCACAGGACACGTGGAGTATGCAGGGAAGAAGGAGGGCACCAGTTCAGCATTAGGTTCACTAAAAGATCTATGGAGAGTCCCTCTCTGCATCTGTGTGGTCACCTGCTCTTACCTTATCTGTCTGCCCACTACTCACCAGGTACAAGACACACACACACACACAGGTACAGGCTGAATAATCTTATCCAAAATGCTCGAGAGCAGAAGTGCATCAGATTTCAGTTTCTTGGATTTGCGTATGAATGTTATTTGCATAGAATTTAAGGTTGAGCATCCCAATCCTAACATCGAAAATTTAGATTTCAGATTAAGTATATTCGAGCTATACTATAACAATCATTCAATGTCTTCCTTATTTCCTGCACCTCTGACTACCTGAGGACTTGCTGTTTCTTTGTACAACTTGCTAATAAAAATTGAAACAAAGCAAACTTGTAGTTAAACTTTTATCAGCAAAACATTAGTACCCTTAAGAATATTCCAAATGTTCAGAAATATGTAATATATGCAAAACGATTCTTCATGCATGATTTTCCTTGACTGAGTTCAATGATCCAGTGTAGATTCTGTATTTTACAAATGCATAGAATAGGTTATATCTTGGAAATTACTTAGTGTTCTGTGAAATTCCATGTTTTTCAAATTATGACTACCATTAAGGGCAATCTTTTGTCCCCTTTTCCTAACTTTGAATGAAATTCCCATTTATTCACAAGTTCTGGTTCATGGGATTATAAATCAACAATCATTTGCACACCACCGTAACAAGCTCTCACAAATGCTGCCTTTGGAAGTAAGACTGACCTGAGAGAGAGACCCAGGAGGGGTGGAGGGAGGGAGAAATGGAGACCTGCTTCCAATGCTGGCATCTACTTTGTCAGACTGCTCTAGGACTAAATGGGATGACACAGATAAGTCATCCGGCACAGAGCCTGCTCTGAAGCAAGGACTGCACCCACAGTCACCTCCCCATAGCCCAATAGGCCAATGAGAACTCACTGAAATCAACTCAGGGGTCTCATTAGCCTTCTTTCAGAACACAATTGTGTTCTCCAGTATACCACCAATGGAAGGCCCCTATTTGGGGCAAGATATTTGATTTCTCTGAACTTCAATGTTCTCATCCATATTTGTGAATTAATAGATTGATTTTTTTTCATGAATTATTTTTCAGTTATGAAATTAATTAATTTAATGTAAAATTATGATAAGTACCAGTGATGATAGTCATTTTTAAAAATTTTTTTATTTTAATTTATTTTTATTGTAAACAAATGGGATACATGTTGTTTCTGTTTGTACATGGAGTAACAGCATACCATTTGCGTAAGCATACATTTACATAGGGTATTGATGTTTGATTCATTCTGTTATTTTTTTCCTCCCCCCACCCCTCCCACCCCTCTTTTCCCTCTATAAATTCCCTCCTTCCTCCATTCTTGCCCCCCTCCAACCTTCCATTATGTGTCATTATCCGCTTATCAGCAAGATCATTCATTCTTTGGTTTTCTGAGATTGGCTTATCTCACTTAGCATGATATCCTCCAATTTTATCCATTTGCCTGGAAATGCCATAATTTTATTATTCTTTATAGCTGAGTAATATTCCATTATATATATATATATATATATATATATATATATATATATGTATATATCACAGTTTCTTTATCCATTCATCAATTGAAGGACATCTAGGTTGGTTCCACAGTCTGGCTATTATGAATTGAACAGCTATGAACATTGATGTGGCTGTGTCTCTGTAGTATGCTGATTTTAAGTCCTTTGGGTATAGGCCAAGGAGTGGGATAACTGGGTCAAATGGTGGGTCCATTCCAAGTTTTCTAAGGAATCTCCACACTGCTTTCCAGAGTGGCTGCACTAATTTGCAGCCCCACCAGCAATGTATGAGTGTACCTTTCTCCCCACATCCTCTCCAACACCTATTGTTGCTTGTATTCTTGATAATTGCCATTCTAATTGGGGTGAGATGGAATCTTAGTGTAGTTTTGATTTGCATTTCTCTTATTACTAGAGATGTTGAACATTTTTTCATATGTGTGTTGATTGCTTGTAGATCTTCTTCTGTAAAGTGTCTGTTCATTTCCTTTGCCCATTTATTGATTGGGTTATTTGTATTCTTGGTGCAGAGTTTTTTGAGTTCTTTATAGATTCTGGAAATTAGCGCTCTATCTGAAGTATGAGTGGCAAAGATATTCTCCCACTCTGTAGGCTCTCTCTTCGCATTGCTGATAGTTTCCTTTGCTGAGAGAAAGCTATTTAGTTTGAATCTATCCCAGTTATTGATTCTTGCTTTTATTTCTTGTGCTATGGGAGTCCTGTTAAGGAAGTCTGATTCTAAGCCAACAAGTTGAAGATTTGGACCTACTTTTTCTTCTATAAGATGCAGGGTCTGTGGTCTGATTCCTAGGTCCATGGTCCATTTTGAGTTGAGTTTTGTGCAGGGTGAGAGATAGGGGTTTAATTTCATTCTGTTGCATATGGATTTCCAGTTTTCCCAGCACCATTTGTTGAACAGGCTGTCTTTTCTCCATTGCATATTTTTGGCACCTTTGTCTAGTATTAGAAAATTGTATTTATTTGGGTTTGTGTCCATGTCCTCTATTCTGTACCATTGATCTTCCTGTCTATTTTGGTGCCAATACCATGCCGTTTTTGTTACTATTGCTTTGTAGTATAGTTGAAGTTCTGGTATTGTGATACCCTCTGTTTCATTCTTCCTGCTAAGGATTGCTTTAGCTATTCTGGGTCTCTTATTCTTCCAGATGAATTTCATGATTGCTTGCTCTATTTCTGTAAGGTACATCATTGGAATTTTAATTGGAATTGCATTGAATCTGTATAGCACTTTTGGTAGTATGGCCATTTTGACAATAGTAATTTGATACAGTCATTCTTTAAAAATGGTTATTGTCATAGACACTGTGTTAGAGACTAGGAATCCCACATTGAAGAGAATGTCATTGACTTGCTTGCAAATTGGTAACAACTGTAAATAAGCAGGAAGTGGTGATAGTGTGTGATGATCCTGTAACAGGGGAATCTGAAGGGGGCATGAAGACACTCAGGGACTAAGACTGAGAAGGCTGTGTTCATGGGCAGCAGAGTGTGTGGAGGATTGGTTTTCCTGTCCTATGAGTAGAATTATTGGGAGGTTCCTGAGACCCAGAACGCCCTAAAGGGATTGGCAATTGCTGGATCCTAGGGGTGTGTTGGTCTAATCTCTCCAGAGCAGATACAGTCAGTTAAAGGCCCTGAGGTCTGATTAAACTAAGCCCCACCTGCTATAACTTCCCTCACAAAACTCTGCAGCAGCCTCACCCTAGGAGTGCATCCATCTGGTTCATGCAGTAGAACTCCAAGTGACAGAGCTTCCCATTCCATCCTACCTCATACTGGTGAGAGGGGAAACAGTTATTTCTACCACTTCAGTCTTAGGCTATTCCAGCTGGCAGTTTGGTGAGCAATACAGAAAGGAGGAGCTGACAACCCCATCCCTTGCTGTCTTTCCCTCAGTACACTGGCCAAGGAGAAACAGAAGAAAAGAGGTGGGCCCAGGCAGAGATGATCCATTCTTGACAATTATTTTCACCACCTCAATGGAGATGATGCCTTCATTTACATTTGTCTTTAAAACATTTTTACTTTTTTACTTTTTTTCTGGGGGTGTTCTTACCGTACTGACTCGTTCATGGATATATTTCTTTTTTTTCCCTCATTTTTAGCATGTTTAAATGTAGTTATTTTTCCATGCCTTATCTTTTGAGGGTTAGGGCTTTTGGTATGTTTACTTTGGTTTTTTGTTTGTTTTTTTTTTTGTTTGTTTCTGTTTCTCTAATTTCTCTTCCTTTTCTCTCCTACTAACAGCTAAATTCTCTTGTTCTCTCTTTCTCTCTCCCTTTACTTTATTTCACCTATTTTTCACCTTCTTTCTTATAACCATCGTCTACTCCATCTTTCCTGCATTCTCTCTGTTCAATTTTTAGAATTGCAAAATATCTTTTGCCTTCCTGTGACATTTTATTTTCTGTTAATGAGCTGCATTTTTACCATGGTTTAGGGCTAACTGGATTATATAACTCTAGCCCCACCATCCATGGTGTTGCAATTATTACTGCTGTGGATGACATAATTGACACCTACTGTTTGCTTTAATGCCAGATCTAATTCATGGTTACTTATTGATTATGCTGTTGGCAATTACTGACTTAACCATTCATTGTGTGTGTGTGTGTGTGTGTGTGTGTGTGTGTGTGTTAAATAACATGGTTAGATTTCATAGTAGGAACCCAGTATCTATTTTAATACAGTATATTGTTTTCACTGGTTGGTACTATTGTTTCCCCCCTGTTCTGTGGGCTACTGAGAACCTACAGGGAAACTACAAGTTCACAGGATATATATGAATAATAATGTCAGATTCATTCCGCTATCTTTCCTACCCACATACCCCCTCCCCACCCTTCACTTCCCTCTGCCTAATGCAAGGTATCTCTATTTTTCCCTAGCTCCATCCCTTATTGTGAATAAGCATCCACATATCAGAGAAAAAGTTCAACCTTTCTTTTGGGGGGATTGGCTTATTTTGCTTAGCATGATGTTCTCCAACTCCATCAATTTTCCCATAAATACCATGATTTCATTCTCCACGTTTTCTTATCCATTCCTCTGTCGAAGGGCACCGAGGTTGGTTCCATAGTTTGGCTATTGCGAATCCAGCTGCTATAAATATACTGCAGTGATATGGCTACATGACAGTAGCATGCTGATTTCGAGTCCTGTGGGTAGAAACAGGTCTTCAGTGTCTTTCTTCAGTGTGCTCTAGTTTTCATTGCGGAGGTCTTTCACCTCTTTTGTTAGATTGATTCCCAAGTTTTGTTTTTTTTTTTTTTTTTTTTTTGAGGTTATTGGGAATGGGGTAGTTTTCCTAATTTCTCTTTCAGTGGATTCATCACTGATGTATACGAATGTGTTTGATTTATGGGTATTGGTTTTATATCCTGCTACTTTGCTGAGTTCATTATTTAGTTCTAGATGTTTTTTGGTGGAATTTGGTGGATCTTCTAAAAGTAGAATCATGTCATCAGAAAATAGTGATAGTTTGACTTCTCTTCCTATTCATATTCCTTTAATTTCTTTCGTCTACTTGCTCTAGCTAGTGTTTCAAGGACAATGTTGAATAGAAGTGGTGACAGAGGGCATCCTTGTCTTGTTCCAGTTTTCAGAGGCACTACTTTCAATTTTTCTCCATTTAGAATGATGTTGGACTTCAGTTTAGCACAGAGAGCTTTTACAATGCTGAGGGGTATGTTCCTATTATCCCTAGTATTTCTGGTCTTCTGAACATGAAGTGGTGCTGTATTTTGTCAAATGCTTTTTCTGCATCTATTGAGATGATGATATGATTCTTGTCTTTAAGTTTATTGAGGTGATGAATTATGTTTATTGATATCAGTATATGAAACCAACCTTGAATCCCTGGGATGAAACCCACTTGATCATGGTATAATAAATTTTTAATATGCTTTTGTACATGATTTGCCATAATTATATTGAGAATTTTTGCATTTATATTCATCAGGTGTACTGGTCTTCAGTTTTCTTTTCTTGATGTGTCTTTGTCTTTATCAGGGTGATACTAGCCTCATAGAGTTTGAAAGAGTTCCCTCCTTTTCTGTTTAATGGAATAATTTGAAAAGTATTGGTGTTAATTCTTCCTTGAAGGTCTTGTAGAACTTGGCAGAGAAACTGTCTGGTCTTGGGTTTTTCTTGGTTGGTAGGCTTTTGATGGTGTCTTCTATGTCATTGCTTGAAATTGATCAGTTTAAATCAGTTTAACCACCTGATTCAGTAGGTCATATGTCACTAGAAATGTGTAAATGTCTTTGAGATTTTATATTTTATTGGAGTATAAATTTTCAAAATAATTTCTAATCATCTTCTATATTTCAGTAGTGTCCATTGTGATATTTCCTTTCTCATCATGAATTTTAGTAATTTGAGTTTTGTTCTTTCTCTTCATTAGCATGGCTAAGGGTTTATCAATTTCAATTATTTTTCAAAGGACAAACTTTTTGTTTTGTCAATTTTTTGAATTGTTTCTTTTGTTTGAATTTCATTGACTTCAGCTCTGATTTTAATTATTTCCTATCTTCTAGTGCTTTTGGTGTTGATTTGTTCTTCTATTTCTAGGGCTTTTAGATGCAATGTTAGGTCATTTATTTGTTAACTTTATATTCTTCTAATGAATGAGCTCCATGCAATGAACTTTCCTCTAAGCATTGCCTTCATAGTGTCCCAGAGATTTTGATATGTTGTATCGGTGATCTCATTTACCTCTAAGTCCTTTTTTATTTCATCCCTGATTTCTTCATGCATCATTCAACAGTGTATTATTTACTCTCCAGGAGTTGGAGTAGCTTCTATTTTTTATTTTATCATTGATTTCTAATTTCATTCCATTATGATCTGATAGAATGTATGGTAATTCCTCTATTTTTTTTTTCAATTTGCTAAGAGTTACTTTGTGGCATAAGATAAAATCTTTTATTTATTCTGCTACCTCCTACCACTCCTCTGATCACTTTAAAATATTTCAAACTTTCTCTCACCTTCCCAACATAGTTTTTATTTATTTAAGAAACTAATTCCACTAAATAATAGATTTGTATAGTCTTTCTAATTAATTCCCCATTCATGTTATTGTGAATATTAATACAGTGGACAACAGAGTAGATACCTGATGTTAAATGCTGGATCTAATTCACAGTTTTTTAATTTTTTTTTTCTGATGTTAAATGCTGACCCCACCATTCCTATATAGGTAGAAATTACTATCACAGATATCAAAGTATACACTGGACATTTATCTCAAAACTGTACATCTGTTGTTGACATTAGTTGTATTTTACCACCACTCTCACTCTAAGTAGGACTGGAAGGTACTTGGGACACTTTAAGATGACAGAGTAAAGATCCTGATGCTGAGAAATACTTACAACTGAACCAAGAAAGAGTAAATCTCACTCCACACATGATCTAGTCCAACCCAGAGCCTAAACATTACTTCATCTCGTAGAATTTGGAAGACAAACACCAAATCAGGTCCCAGAGGGGAATAAACAGAGTGGAACTTCAGGCCCCACCACTCAATATCTACTCATATCAAAAATAATGAAATCCTAGAATAAAAAAGAACTACACATATAAGAACTTGGGTATAAAATAGGAAGAGTAACTGACCTCCACTGATATGCAAGTCTGAGACCTGTGAAAACATGAGAAAGAGGGAAAAAAAACTCCCCCCAAATTTACAATTCCCTAACAAAGAATCCCACAGAAAAAGAAGTGGATAAAATTTCAGAGAAAGTTTATTTTAAAACTGATTATTAAAATGTTTAATGAACTGAAAGAAGATCTAAGAAATAAACTCAAGCAAAATACAAGAGATAAGAGGTCTTACAAAAGTATTGAAAAGAAACCAATCAGATCTCCTGGAAATGAAAGACAATGAATCAACTTAAAAATTCACCTGAACCCACCACTTACAAATTAGATTGTGTAGAAAATGGAATTTCAGCCCTTGAAAATAGAAACTCAGTTCTTTAAGACAGGATATATGAACTTGTGTTCACAGAATACAATAAAAGAAAAAGAATGATAGAACATCATCAGAATATGTAAGAACTCTAGTACCAAAGCCAAGAGACCAAATCTTAAATTAATGGAATAGAAGAGAACAGGAAAATAAATGCTAAAGATTTTTTAAATTTTTCAATGAGATAGTCACAGAAACATTCCCCATATCAGAAAGGAGATATCCTCCACTTACTGGACTCCAGTAGACTTTATCAGAAGAAAAGTTCTCAAAGATATCTGTCATAATCAAAATTATTAACATAGAAAATAAGAAAAGAATATTAAATACTGTGAAGAAAGCATCAGGTCACATTTACAGGCAAACTAATAAGACTCACTTCTGACTTCTCAACACAATAAAACCAAGGATGACCTTGAATGATATATTCCAAGGTCTAAAAGAAAATAATTCCCAATCAAGATTGCTATACCCAGCAAAACTGTCTTTCACATTCAATGGAGAAATAAAAATTTTCCATGATAAAAATAAACTAAAAGAATACTTTTCAACCATGTAAACACTACAATGAATTCTCAAAGATAAACTGCACACAGAAGAACCCAAAAGCAAATTCTAAAAGTCCCAAGAGATAAAAAGCAATAGAAGACTAATCACTTAAGGCAGAATTAAATATAACAAAAAGCTAACTGAAGTAAACCTCAAAAGCATACCAATAGTACTGAATAGAAATAGTTTCAACTCCTCAATTAAAAGACAGATTAGCAGAATGAATTAAAAAAACAAGATCCAACTATATACTGTTTAGAAGAGATTTATCTTATTTGCAAACCACTCACAGGCTGGAGATAAATGGATGGGAAAAACTGCTCCATGCAAATGGAATCCAAAAACAAACAGAATAGCTATTCTCATATCTGACAAAGCTGATTTCAAGGAAAATTTAATCAGAAAGGACAAAGAAGACCACTTATATCCTGGTAGAGAGAACAATTCAACAAGAAGATAAAATAATAGGAAATTTGTCAATTCACCAAATTACATTAAAAAAAATACTCATTGACTTTAAATTCCAGGTACACCTCAAGAAAATATTACTGACTGATTTCAACATTATTCAGCACAAAAATCGATAAATACTTCCAACCAATATTATACTGTAAATCAAATGAACCTAATAGACATCTATAGAATATTTTATCACCTAAACAGCTGAATATAACTTCTCATGGGACCTTTTCCAAAAGAGACCTTAATCTAGGTCAAAATGCAAGCATTTGTATCAGCAAATACAAAAAAAAAATTTTTAAATAAAAAATGATATAATTCCATGCATCCTGTAAGACCATAATGGAGTGAAACTAGAAATCTACATCAAGAAAAACAAACAAATGGAGATTGAAAAATATTATTTTAAATGAAGAATGGATCAAAGACAAAATGAGAGAAGGAATCCAGAAATTTTTAGAAATAAATTAAAACAAAAGAGCATATCAAAATCTCTGAGATAGTATGAAAGTAGTACTAAGAAGAAAATGTATTATATTGAAAGTCTACATTTAAAAAATGGAGAGATCTCAAATAAAGAAACTTATGCAGTAGTTCAAGGCCTTAGATAAAGAACTAACTCTAAAATCAGTAGAAGACAGGAAATAATAAATAACAGAACCAAATAAAAGAAATTGAGTATTAAAAAAAATATACACAGCAACAACACAACCTATAGTTGCTTCTTTTAAAAGATACATAAGATTGATGAACCCTTATTCAAACCAAGCAAATGAAAGAGAAAACCCAATCACAAAAGTTAGAGATGAAAAAGAAGTTACCACCACAAACACCTTTGAAACTCAGAATCATTAGAAACTATTTTGAAAACGTATCCTCAAAAGCTGCAAAATCTAGAAGACATTGACAAATTTCTAGATACATATAATCTGCCAAAATTGAGCCAGGAAAATATAGAAAACTTAAATGAACCAATATCAAATAGTCAAATTAATAAAGTAGGAATTAAAAGCTTTCCAAGAAAGAAAAGCCCAGAATCAGATGAATTTTCCACCGAGTTCTACCAGAACTTTAAAGAAGAACACCAGAGTTTCTCAAATTATTTCATGAAACTGAAAGGGAGGGAACACTCCCAACTACTTTCTATGAAGCCCGTATAACCCTGATGCCAAAACCAGACAAAGAAACCTCTAGGAAAGAAAACTATAGACCAATATCCCTGATAAATATAGATGCAAAAAATCCTTAATAAAATATTAGCAAACCACATTCAAATCATATTAAGAAGATAATATAACATGATCAAATGTGCTTCATCCCAGGGATGTTAGTTTGGTTCAATATACACAAATCAATAATTATAATTCACCACATAAGTAGAATTAAAAATGAGAATCATGTGATTATCTCAATAGTGCACAAAAGGTCTTTGAAAAAATACAGCAATCACACATTAGAAACATCAGAGAAGCGATCCAAGATGGCGGTTTACAGGGTAACTGCATATCCAGTCGCTCTAGAACCCAGGATTCAAGAAGGGGAGGCATTGAGAGAATCAGACTAAAATAGAGCCAGGGGGTGAGTCTCCCCCACCAGGTGAAGCTCAGCCTGGGCGGCAGGCCCGGATAAGTGCGGCTTATCAGAGTAGGGCAGGGCAGCTAGAGTCTTCCCCAGGTAGCCCTGCTCACTCTGGCTGTGGGCTCCTCCCACACGGCCAGCTTCTCAGAGCAGGCCACCCAATGAGAGCCTTTATGCACAGAACCGGCTGCAAGTCCCTCCAGCGGCGAGCTCCGGCCTGCAGGCAGTTTCAGGGACCAGGACAGGGCAGCCAGGGAGTTCCCAAAGCAGCCTGGCTCCCTCCGGTGGGAGGCACCTTTCAAGGCTAGCTTCTCGGAGCAGACCGCCCAGTGACAGCCTTTCCGCACAGAGCCGGCTCCAAGCCCTGGAACCAGTAGCGGGCTAGGGGCAGCATTCTTCGGAAGCACTGCATTATCAAGTTCCTCCAAGACTTCAGGCTACTGAAGACTGGGAGGTGATACACTGGAAATCTACAGGGACACTATAAGCCAGTAGAGGAAATCTGCAATATCTCAGAGTCCCACTGACATCTGACCAATATGAGAAAACAAGGGAAGAAAATGTCCAAAACAAACCTAGATACTATATCAATAAAACCCAATGACAGCACAGCAGAAGAAATGTCAGAAAGGGAGTTCAAAATGTACATAATTAAAACAATCAGGGAAGCAAACGAGGAGATGAAAGAGCAAATGCAGGCATTGAAGGAGGAGATGAAAGAGCAAATGCAGGCATTAAATGATCGCACCAATCAGCAGTTAAAACCAAATACAGGAAGCAAGAGATCATTTCAATAAAGAGTTAGAGATATTGAAAAAAAAAAAAAACAAACAGAAATCCTTGAAATGAAGGAAACAATTAACCAAGTTAAAAATTCCATAGAAAGCATAACCAACAGGATAGAACACCTGGAAGACAGAACCTCAGACATTGAAGACAAAATATTTAATCTTGAAAACAAAGTTGACCAAACAGAGCAGATGGTAAGAAATCATGAACAGAATCTACAAGAATTATGGGATATCATGAAAAGGCCAAAATTAAGAATTATTGGAATTGAGGAAGGCTTAGAGAAACAAACCAAAGGAATGAACAATCTATTCAATGAAATAATATCAGAAAATTTCCCAGATCTGAAGAATGAAATGGAAAACCAAGTACAAGAGGCTTATAGGACTCCAAATATACAAAATTACAACAGTCCACACCAAGGCACATTATTATGAAAATACCTAACATACAAAATAAAGACAGAATTTTAAAGGCCACAAGAGAAAAGAATCAAATTACATTCAGGGGGAAATCAATAAGAATATCAGCAGATTTTTCAATCCAGACCCTAAAAGCTAGAAGGACCTGGAACAACATTAACCAAGCCCTGAAAGAAAATGGATGCCAACCAAGAATCTTATACCCAGCAAAACTTACCTTCAAATTTGACGATGAAATAAGATCCTTCCATGATAAACAAAAGCTAAAGGAATTTACAAAAAGAAAGCCAGCATTACAGAACATTCTCAGCAAAACATTCCATGAGGAAGAGATGAAAAACAACGATGCAAATCAGCAACGGGAAGGACTAGCCTAAAGGAATAGCCAAATAAAGGAAAAACCAAATCATGTCAAAAAACAAAAATGAGTCAAATGACTGGGAATACAAATCATATCACAATAATAACCCTGAATGTTAATGGCCTGAACTCATCAATCAAAAGACATAGACTGGCAGATTGGATTAAAAAGAAAATCCAACAATATGCTGCCTGCAAGAGACTCATCTCATAGAAAGAGACACCCATAGACTAAAGGCGAAAGGATGGGAAAAAACATACCATGCACACAGACACAGCAAAAAAGCTGGAGTATCCATCCTCATTTCAGATAATGTGGACTTTAAGCCAAAACTAGTCAGAAGGGATAAAGAAGGACATTTCATACTGCTTAAGGGAAGCATAAATCAGCAAGACATAGCAATCATAAATATCTTTTCCCCAAACATTGGCTCATCCATGTACGTCAAACAAATCCTTCTCAATTCCAGAAATCAAATAGACCACAACACAATAATACTAGGCGATTTTTAACACACCTTTCTCACCACTGGATAGATCTTCCAAACAAAAATTGAATAAAGAAACCATAGATCTGAATAACACAATCAATAATTTAGACTTAACCAACATATATAGAATATACCATCCAACAAAGAACGAATACACTTTCTTCTCAGCAGCACATGGATCCTTCTCTAAAATAGACCATATTTTATGCCACAAAGCTACTGTTAGCAAATACAAGTAGAGATACTACCTTGTACTCTATCAGATCATAATGGATTGAAATTAGAAATAAATGACAGAAGAAAAAAACAGAAACTTCTCCAACACCTGGAGATTAAATAACACACTATTATATGATGAACGGATAACAGAAGACATCAGGAGGGAAATAAAAAAATTCTTAGAAGTAAACGAGAACAAAGACACATCATATCAAAATCTCTGGGACACTATGAAAGCAGTACTTAGAGGAAGGTTTTTTTCATGGGGCGCATTCAACAAAAGAAGTAGAAATCCACAAATAAACCACTGAACACTACAGCTCAAAGCCCTAGAAAAAGAAGAACAGACCAACACCAAAAGTAGTAGAAGACAGAAAATAGTTAAAATCAGAGCCGAAATCAATGAAATTGAAACAAAAGAAACAATTGGAAAAATTAACAAAATAAACAGTTGGTTCTTTGAAAAAATAAACAAAATTGATAAACCCTTAGCCACACTAACAAAGAGAAAGAGGGAGAAAACTCAAATTACTATAATTTGGAATGAACAAGGAAACATCACAACAGACATGAGTGAAATACAAAACATTATTAGAAGCTATTTTGAAAATCTATACTCCAACAAAACAGAAAACCTCGAAGACATCAACAAATTTCTAGAGACATATGAATTACCTAAACTGAACGAGGAGGACATACACAACTTAAATAAACCAATTTCAAGCAATGAAATAGAAGAGGTCATCAAAAGCCTACCAACAAAGAAAAGTCCGGGACCAGATGGGTTCTCAGCCGAGTTCTACAAAACCTTTAAAGAAGAGCTCATTCCAATACTCCTCAAAGTATTCCATGAAATAGAAGAGGAGGGAACCCTCCCAAACTCATTCTATGAAGCCAATATCACCCTGATACCTAAACCAGATAGAGACACATTGAGGAAAGAAAATTTCAGACCAATATCCTTAATGAACATTGACGCAAAATTTCTCAACAAAATTTTAGCAAACCGCATACAAAAATATATTAAAAAGATAGTGCACCACGATCAAGTGGGTTTCATCCCAGGGATGCAAGGTTGGTTCAACATCCGGAAATCAATAAATGTCATTCACCATATCAACAGATTTAAAGTTAAGAATCATATGATTATTTCAATAGATGCAGAAAAGCATTCAATAAAATACAGCATCCCTTCATGCTCAAAACACTAGAAAAAACTGGGGTAGTGGGAACATTCCTTAACATTGTAAAGGCCATCTACGCTAAGCCCATGGCCAATATCATTCTAAATGGTGAAAAACTGAAAGCATACCCCTAAAAACTGGAACAAGGCACAGATACCCTCTTTCACCACTTCTATTCAACATCGTCCTTGAGACTCTAGCTAGAGCAATTAGACAAACCAAAGAAATTAAAGGGATACGAATTGGAAAAGAAGAACTCAAACTATCCCTGTTCATTGATGACATGATTATATATTTAGAGGAACCTGGAAATTCCACCAGAAAACTTTTAGAAATCATAAGTGAATTCAGTAAGGTAGCAGGTTACAAGATCAATGCTCATAAATCCAATGCTTTTTTATACATAAGTGATGAATCTTCAGAAAGAGAAATTAGGAAAACTACCCCATTCACATTATCTTCGAAAGAAATAAAATACTTGGGAATCAATCTCACAAAAGAGGTGAAAGACCTCTACAGTGAGAACTACAGAACACTAAAGAAAGAAATTAAAGAAAACCTTAGAAGATGGAAAGATCTCCCATGTTCTTGGATAGGCAGAATTAATATTGTCAAAATGGCCATACTACCTAAAGTGCTATACAGATTCAATGCAATTCCAATTAAAATCCCAATGATGTACCTTGCAGAAATAGAGCAAGCAATTATGAAATTCATCTGGAATAATAAAAAACCCAGAATAGCTAAAGCAATCCTCAGTAGAAAGAGCATGCAGGGAGTATCGCAATACGAGATCTTCAACTCTATTACAAAGCAATAGTACCAAAAACGGCATGGTATTGGTACCAAAATAGACAGGTAGATCAATGGTACAGAATAGAGGACGTGGACACAAACCCAAATAAATACAATTTTCCCATACTAGAGAAAGGGGCCAAAAATATGCAATGGAGAAAAGATAGCCTCTTCAACAAATGGTGCTGGGAAAACTGGAAAACCATATGCAACAGAATGAAATTAAACCCCTATCTCTCACCCTGCACAAAACTCAACTCAAAATGGATCAAGGACCTCGGAATCAGACCAGAGACCCTGCATCTTATAGAAGAAAAAGTAGGTCCAAATCTTCAACATGTTGGCTTAGAATCAGACTTCCTTAACAGGACTCCCATAGCACAAGAAATAAAAGCAAGAATCAACAACTGGGATAGATTCAAACTAAAAAGCTTTCTCTCAGCAAAGGAAACTATCAGAAATGTGAAGAGAGAGCCTACAGAGTGGGAGAATATCTTTGCCACTCATACTTCAGATAGAGCACTAATTTCCAGAATCTATAAAGAACTCAAAATACTCTACACCAAGAATATAAATAACCCAATCAACAAATGGGCTAAGGAAATGAATAGACACTTCACAGAAGACGTACAAGCAATCAACTGATATATGAAAAAATGTTCAACATCTTTAGTAATAAGAGAAATGCAAATCAAAACTACCCTAAGATTCCATCTCACCCCAATCAGAATGGCGATTATCAAGAACACAAGCAACAATAGGTATTGGAGAGGATGTGGGGAAAAAGGTACACTCATACATTGCTGGTGGAGTTGCAAATTAGGACAGCCACTCTGGAAAGCAGTATGGAGATTCCTGAGAAAGCTTGGAATGGAACCACCATTTGACCCAGCTATCCCACTCCTTGGCCTATACCCAAAGGACTTACAATCAGCATACTACAGAGATACATCAACATCAATGTTGATAGGTGCTCAATTCACCATACCCAGATTGTGGAACCATCCTAGATGCCCTTCAGTTGATGAATGGATAAAGAAACTGTCGCATATATATATAATGGAATATTACTCCACCATGAAGAATGATAAAATTATGGCATTTGCAGGCAAATGGATTAAATTGGAGAATATCATGCTAAGTGAGATAAGCCAATCTCAAAAAACTAAAGGACAAATGATCTTGTTGATAAGCGGAGGAGGACATATAATGGGGGGTGGGAGGGGTTAGCATTAGGGTTAGGGTTAGGTTTAGGGTTAGGGATAAGGAGGGTGGTAAGAATGGAGGAAGGAAGGACTGTATAGAGGGAAAAGTGGGGTGGGAAGGGTGGGGGGAAGGGAAAAAATAACAGAATGAATCAAACAACATTACCCTATGTAAATTTATGATTACACAAATGGTATACCTTGACTCCATGTACAAATAGAGAAGCAACATGTATTCCATTTGTTCACAATTAAAAAAAAAAGAAAGAAACATCAGAGAAACTAGGGATATAAGTAATTTACTGAACATTATAAAGGCTATATTCAACAAATCCAAAGTCAACATCATACTGATCAGAGGACAAACTGAAAGCTTTTCCTCTAAAATCAGAAATAAGAAAAGGTTTTCCACTCTCAGCATTTCTATTCAATATAGTTCTCAAAACTCTAGCCAGAGTCATCAGGCAGGAGAAGGAAATGAAAATGATGCAAATAAGATAAAAAGAAAGTTACCTCTGTTTTCTGATGACATGATCCTGTACCTAGAAGACTCAAAAAAACTCCAACAGAAGATTTCTAGACTGATAAATGAATTCAGCAAAATAGCAGGATACAAGATCAATATTCATAAACCAATAGCTTTCTATACTCCAACAGTGATTTACTAAGAAAGTAATCAGGAAAACAGTCCCTTTATTAATAACTAAGAAACTAATATCTGAGACTTAATCTAACCAAGGAAGTTAAAAATCTCTACAGTGAAAACTATGGAACACTGAAGAAATTGAAGACCTCAAAAGATGAAAAGACTTCCCATGTTCTTTGGTGGTAAAAATATTGCCAAAATGATCATACTTCCAAAAGCAATATACAGATTCAATAAAATCCCCATCAAATCACCAATTATATTCTTCACAGTACTAGAAAAAAAAAGACATTATACTCCTATGGTATGAATCTACATTGTGCACAACCATAGAAACAAAATGATGTACCCCATTTGTGTACAATGAATCAAAATGCAGTCTATAAAAAAATTTTTAAAAAATGTTTTTTAAATCATTAAGTTCATTTGGAATAATAAGAAACCCAGAAATGTCAGAGCAGTTTTGAATAAGAAAAGTGATGTAGGAGGCATCACAAAACCTGATTTGAAATTATAATAGGACAGCAATAGGAGTAAAAACAGCATGGTATTGGCATCAAAATAGACATAAAAACCAATGGAACAGAATAAAAGAGATAAACCTGCATCATTCAGTCATCTAATACTTGGGTGCCAAAAATATATGTTGGAGAAAAGACAGCCTATTGACAAATGGTGCTGGGAAAACTGGAAAACCATATGCAGCAGAATGAAATTAGATCCCTGTTGTAGTCAACTGTTTTGCTGCTCTGACCAAAAGATGTGACAAGAATAATTAGAAGAGGAAAAGTTTATCTGGGGGCTCATGGTTTTAGAGCTCTCAGTTCATAGATGGCTGACTCCATTCCTCAGAGCCTGAGATAAAGCAGAACATCATGGCAGAAGTGTGTGGCAAGGGAAAGCAACTGGGAGTAACGCCACCTGCCAGTTACAAAATACATACCCCAGAGGCACAGACTAGGAACCCCCTCCTCTAGTCAACCCCACCTGCCTACAGTTACCACTCAATCACTGTAGGGGATTAATCCACGGATTGGGGTAAGGCTCTCATAACCCAATAATTTCACCCCTAAACCTTCTTGCATTGTCTCACACATGAATTTTGAGGGACTTCTTATATCTAAACCATGACATTCCCTATTGCTGATCCCACACAAAGAAATGTCAAACCAAAATGGATCAAAAACTTAGGAATCAGACCAGAAATTTTGCAACTGCTAGAAGAAACAGTGCTAGAGTCAACACTCCATCATATGGGTGGAGACACCAACTTCCTTAACAAGATCCCCGCGGAAACAGAACTGAGTGTGCTGAAGTTGTGGCCACTCTCAGGGGAAATGGGGTACCGTCAACCCTGTAATTATGGGTATGAGTTTTAGTGCTCAAACAGAGAAAATTAGGGCCTGAACCTAAGGGAGGCAAGAAGTTGGAACTGAGACCATACGTAAAGATGTGATGCTCAGGCCTCTCAGTAAAACGGGATACATGAAAACAAAATGAAATAAACAAAAAATAGAGACACAAAGACGAGCACAAGGAAGTAACAGGAAATTCTTTCTTGGCCTGGACCATGGATTCAGTCAGATATTTTCCACTGAGAAACCGTCACCAGAGAGGATGTTCCAAATGGATGTGAGGTTGACACTCTGCAAGTGGTTCCTAGACCTCCCAACTCAAGTATCTCATGCAAACCTGGTCCTTAGCTGCTGGGATTGTTGGAGTGTCTATCACAAAAAAACAAAAAGCACCCTGGAGAAAAACAGAATCCCATGTAGCCAAGAGTGCTGTAGATAAAGTACCACTGGAATAAGCAGATAATAAAAAATATACAAAGCATGCCAGTAAATCCTCTACTGTGAAAGCTAATAATAAAATGGCTAAAATTTCAAGAATTTCAGATAATAGGAAATCTAAATGTACACCCAAATATACACAGATACTATAACTCCCAAGACAATTAAACAAAAGAAATGATTTTAAAATATATATAAACAAGGAATTCAGAAAAATAGGTACTTAATGTGTAACTAAAGGGATGCCTAGACAGCAGCAAAATCCCAACTTTAAAATTCAACAGTTTTATAATGATCATTTGGGAAAAAATTAGAAAAGCTGTCAATCATAAGTATAAGCAAGGACACAGAGCAATAGGGAGTCACATTCCTTTTGAGACTGCAAATGGGTACTGCTGCCTAGAAAACTAAATTGACCTTATGTGCTCAATTCAAGGTGCTCACACTCTTAGCCCCAAGCAACTGTGGCATTCTGCATTTAGGCAAACAGTCTAGGGACCTTACCCTTGACCAATAAGTAAGCTGCATAAGAATTTTCATAGAAATGTAATCTACAGGAAAATTGAGCACCTGTGGTAGAATCCCATAATATTATACTAGGTATCAGAAAAAGGAAAGAATACTAACAGATGAATCTCAGGAATAGTACCTTGTTTTGTGTCTTCAACATTTTTTTCCTCTAAAGAATGATTCCATCTTTATAAAAATCAAAAATTTGCAAAATAATCAGTATGTGGCCTTAATATTTATAATTATTTATTCAGCAATTTTTAAAAGGAAAATAATCTTAAATCCTAAAGACATAAAATTTTTTCTTGTTTCACACTCAAAAGCAAGCCAAAACTTGCACTTCCTTAGAAAAACAAATTTTTGCCAGGTATGGTAGTGCATGCCTGTAGTCCCAGCAGCTCAGGAGGCTGAGGCAGGAGGATCATAACTTTGAAGCGATTTAGTCAGGTCCTAAGCAACTTGGTGAGACCCTGTCACAAAATAAAAAATAAAAAGGACAGGGATGTTGCTCAATGGTTAAGCGCACCCTGGGTTCAATCCCTGATAAAAATAAATAAATAAATAAATAAAAAGAGAAAAGAAAAGAAGAAAAAACATATTGAGCATTAAAATAAATCCAATTTTTATTTTTACTCCATCTATTCCCATTGTCTTCTCTAGTTAATATTTTTTATAATTTCTAATTTATCTTTCTAACATTTCACCAAATATGCAAAAAACAGCATATTATATCTGTAAATCTATCTGCTATAACTGTCGGTGCTCTTTAGAGAGGCCAAATCAATAAGAAAGAGGTGGTCAGCAGATATGTAAATATAGTCTGAAATTTTCAGAAATTGCCTTACAAGAATGTGTGAGTTAGCAAGTTCACAGTTTGTAGGGCAGCCCAGCAGTGCTGCCAACTGCAGACAGAATTCCTTCTTCTCTAGGAAAACTGTTTCCACTCCTGAGTCTTTTAACTGATTGGATGAAGCTCATCTACATTATACAGGGTAAGATGCTGCAGTTAATGCCAACTGGTCATAATTGTTAGCCACATCTACACCATGTAGACTAATATTGTATCAAGGCACACCCTAGCCAAGCAGGCCTGTGATATTAACCATCACCTATACCTTCCCACCTACCCAGCATTCTCCACCTGGGTTTCCCTGTGACAACAGAGCCTGGTATTCATTTGTCCATAAACACCTGCCTTCCTTCCACAACACACTCAATGACTTCCCAGCACTACACTGAATAGTTATGCCATTTATCCAACCACTTTTCTGTTACTTGATGCTTCCATTATCTTGCTTTATCAATATGTTGCAAAAAAATTTTTGCATGAATATTGTTTAATATTTATTCCAGTGTTTAGGGGACAGGTTGGTATAATTGGGATTATCAAGAAAAACAATCTACAATTTTCTCTGATATTATCAAATTCCATGGCAGATCAATTCTTTAGCATTCTATCTAGCAATGTATGACAGGGAATGGTTCAGCATAAGCTCATGAAAAATAAATATACATATACATATAGTTAAATGTTTATACTTTCCCCCAAAAAAATAAATAAATAAATAAACTTCTTAAGAGAACCAGGAAAGCCGCTGCCCTCTGCTAGAGAAGTTTAGGGAAACTTTCTACTGCTCGGGCTTAGACCAATGCCACCTTCTGCTCAGGGACAGCCAGGACACTCCCTCAGGTCCAGAACATTAACAATGCCCTAGGAGCCAGGGCAGGAGATACCCTCACATGAGACTCTGCAAATCCTCCCTCTGTATCAGCTAAGACTTGGTCCAGGACCTCCTGCCAATACCAAAATCCACAGATGCTTGATTCCCTTAACATAAAAAGGTACAATATTTACACATAACTTACATGCTTCTTTCCATATACTTTAAATCATCTATAGGCTACTTATATTACCTAATGCATAGTAAATGCTCTGTAAATAGTTGGGATACTGTATCATAAGAAATAGTGAACAGAAAAAAAAATCTTTCCATGTTTGTTACAGACTTTTGTCTCCCAAATATTTTTCATCTGCAGTAGGCTAAGCCCTGGGATGTGGAACCTCTTTGCACAGAGGGGCAAATGCTCAAGGCAGAATTTATTCATCCTGCTGGAAACAAGAACTCAGACAAAGCTCCACTCCCAGAGGAACTAAGACTCTATTCAGAGACTAAGAGAGTGGATTAATAGAATTAAAAACACCTCCTCTTCCGTGGAGTCCAACAAAGTTAATAGTTGAAAGAACAGTGTGTGCCTAAGTGTGCAGAGGGATGGGAAAGGTTGACCAGTGGGTCCTGAGTCACACAGCAAGAAGCTCTGGTGTGCTATTGCTCAGTAGGTGACTCCAGATAACAATAATAAACTGTGTATTTCAAATGAATGAAGAAAGGATTTTGAAAATTTTCATCACAAAGAAATGATGAATGTTTGAAGAGAGAGAAATGTTTACTCTGATCATTGCACATTGTATACATGTACCAAAACCTCACATGAAACTTCATAAGTGTGTAAACTTTATGTTGATTAAGAGAAGTAAATAAAAAGAATACTTCCTGTCTCTCACAGGAGAGTAGCAAGTAACACCAGCAGCCCACTCTCCCTCATAGGTGGGGATTTCCGGGGATCAGGTCAGGTTTCCTAGAATAACACCAGTCTCAAAATAGCAATCAGGGCTGAAGGCAGTGGTGGGAATGCTTTCCTGGGGGAAACCACAGATGCCCCGTGTTAACTAGAGTCTTGGTGAATGTCTCCCAGTGAAATAAAAGGATTTTGGATGTTCTTGGGAAGGTGCAGTTCTGCAGTGGCACCTACTATACCAGTGGGTCTGGTGGAGGAGAAAACCAGGCTTCAGGGACAGTCTTCAGTCCTTCCTCAGGGCTTTCACTGTCACTGTGCTGGTATCTGACTGTTGCTCCATGTTTCAGTTATGTGTCTTGAGCTGAGAATCAACACCCTTAGACAGGCTCAAATTAAAAATGTGTGATTTTCTTAGCAATTTGTGACTCTTCATCAGGGTTAAGAAGCTGTCACAGGGTGGCTAGACCCTCACTCAGGACAGACACACACTCACCTGCTCCAAGTGGGCTTATAAGCTTAAACAGTGAGCATGATGACCTGGACACTGCGGAAGATATTTACCCAAGCCCTTCGTCACACAGGATACCCTGATCCTAAGAGAAGGGAGCTGGTGGGTACCCCAAAACTTGGGAGTTGGAAAAATAAGTCTCAGAGTTGAAGCTCAGTAGAAATGAACTGTAGTTTTTACACTTCCATATGTGCAACTAAACACACATTCACTGTACACACATTTTGACTCTATATTACAGAATAATTCATGCAGTAACAAAACTCTAAGTTTCCAAGTTCCCAAATTTCTCCAAGTCTTTTCCTTAAGAGTTTTTGTTTGTTTGTTTTGTTGATTTTTTTTTCGTTGTTGTTGTTTTGTTTTTTGACCAGAGATTGAACCCAGGACACTTAGCCACATCCCCAGCCCTTTTAATTTAATTTAATTTTATTTTATTTTTGAGAGATCATCTCACTAAGTTGCTTAGGGCTTTGCTGAGGCTATCTTTGAACTCATGATCCTCCTGCCTTAGCCTCCCAAGTCACTGGGATTACACATGTGCACCACCATACTGGGCTCTTCCTTAGAGTTTTATTTGAACAGTTATGAAACATTTGATTTCAACTAAAAGGTTTTAAGAAGAAATAGGAAAAAGTTGCCTCACATATATCATGACAATTACATTTCTGACCTGGTCAAGTAATTGCTCTACTCAGAGTCCTGGAGGGACTAAATGATCTTTAAAGTTCCTGAAATAGAAATACTGAGGCCTTTACAAATGTATTTAAGTTCTGCTGAACATGGCAAGGTTTTGTGCTGGATGCTGAGGGTGGATTGAATGGATGCAATGCTTTTCAGTAGACGTTAGTCCAATGCTTCCTGTTTAAGAGGTCCACAGGAGATTGTGAGAGTTATACCAGTAAGCTGGCAAGAGAGAGAAATCCAATAACACAACTGCCAGGAGAAATTAATCTAAATGTTAATATTTCCACAGCCCAGACTCCTCCGGGTCTGGGATTGAAAAAATTATAGCCAAGTGGAATATTATCAGAGAGAATTGCTAGACCAATGGCACCTGGAGGAAACACCAGAAGATCTCCTTCATGGCAGGATGGAGACCAGTGAGAATCTGGCCACATGCACAATTGCTTTAAAGTAAATCAATACACGACCTTTCCTGACACCTTTGCCCATCAAGCTCCAGCAGGGGAGGGGGCTCCAGTTTAGAACCTAGAGAAACAGCTATTCCTCAACCGTGTGTCTCCTCATGAGCACATCTGCCAACCCACAAGCATTGCCTGGGAACCACTGACCTGCTTAACCTTGAAAGTCACCAGAAGGTCATCGTCAAACTCGCATGGCATGGATAGGATTTAGCCATTTTACAAACAAGTTTTCACTCAAAATATTCCTTTTCCTTACTTTAAAAAAATGTTTATTTAAAGTGGGGGTAGACAATGAGAACAGATGAGGAATACCCCTGAAACAATGAGTCAAAAACATTTAACTATAAATTTATATTTTGAACAGCATGAATTATGTTTCGCGAACATTGTTAATTGATTTGCATGTTAAAATTTATTTATTTAAAATATATTCGAAGCAGATATCATTACACTGCTGGGAGCTACTGAAGACACCATGATTAGCTTAATAAAAATAAAAGGCGAACTTCTACTCTCCTGAAACCTGTAATATTTGTCTTTCCCAAACAAAGCAATCAAATTGCCCCTCTAACGGATGCACAAAACTGGAAATAGTGTCCTTAAAGAAAGAAGTTTTGTTGTGTTTAAGGATGAACATGACCTCGTAGTGGATGGTGGGAAGGCTTCCCAGGGCAAGTGACTGATAGACTGAAAGGGCAGGGACATCTGTCCTCAGGCAACACCTATTATCCAGATTGTCCCCTCAATATCACAGAAATGGGTTACAAGGGTAAGGAATCTTTCCTGGATCTCAGGGCTGGTAAGCACCTGGGCTCAAATCCAGGACCCTCCCACCCCAGAACCCTCACCCTCAACCACTCCATGATGCAATACGCCCCTGCACTGCTGCAGAGGTGCTCAAAGGGCACCCCAGGATGCCCCTGTCAGCTTCACCTGAAGCTTGATGGAAATGCATGGTCTTCCTTCCCACCACAGCCCTGCTGGATTGGAACCTGGTGGGTGGGGGCAGGCAGTGACCTGTGCTTATCTTTCTAGAGGACCGTGGTATAGCCAGGTGGAGAGGAGAGGAATCCCACTATGCTATTTAAGGGCCACAGGAGTCAAGAAGACCACACAGACTTGTCTCCTGCTCTGACTGCCTTCTCTGAGCCTCCACTCATCACAGGACCAGGTGCCTCTCTTCTTCCTGGACAATTCTTCCCTTAGCATCTCCGTTCTGTGAGAACACACAGGTTCTTTCCTACAAATGCTGCTTCCTTGTAAAGTAGAAATTTTTCTGATAGAAATTGGCTATAAAATATCGGTGGCCATGACATTAGGAAGCCTTGTGAGTTATAAAACAAGAACAAAGAGCCAGGTGGAGCAGAAACCTCTGAAAATTAAACTACAGCCACGATCTTAGTTACAAGTCCTTGTCCCCAGGTTTTAGCAGTTACTAAGGAACAAGACTTACAAATGCCATTTACTTAAGATTGCTATCTATGCCAGCTTCAAGAAATTGGCTATATTGACAATATTAATTCTACCTATCCAAGAACATGGGAGGTCTTTCCATCTTCTAAGGTCTTCTTTAATTTCTTCGGTGTTCTGTAGTTTTCATCATAGAGGTCTTTCACCTCTTTTGTTAGATTGATTCCCAAGTTTGTTTTTTCTTTTTCTTTTTCTTCTTTTTGAGGCTATTGTGAATGGGGTAGTTTTCCTAATTTCTCTTTCACTGGACTCATCACTGGTATATGGGAATGTATTTAACTTATAGGTGCTTATTTTATATCCTGCTACTTTGCTGAATTCATTAACTAGTTCTAGAAGTATTTTGGTGGAATTTTGTGGATCTTCTAACTATAGAATCATGTCATCAGAAAATAGTGATAGTTTGACTTCTCTTCCTATTCATATTCCTTTAATTTCTTTCGTCTACTTGCTCTAGCTAGTGTTTCAAGGACAGTGTTGAATAGAAGTGGTGACAGAGGGCATCCTTGTCTTGTTCCAGTTTTCAGAGGGACTACTTTCAACTTTTCTCTGTTTAGAATGATGTTGGACTTCAGTTAGCATAGATAGCTTTTACAATGTTGAGGTATGTTCCTACTATCCTTAGTATTTCTGGTTTTGAACACAAAGGGGTGTTGTATTTTGTCAAGTGTTTTTTCTGCATCTATTGAGATGATGATATGATTCTTGTCTTTAAGTTTATTGAGGTGATGAATTATGTTTATTGATATCAATATGTTGAACCAACCTCTATCATGGTGCAATGAATTTTTAATATGTTTTTGTACATGATTTTCCATAATTTTATTAGAAATTTTTGCATTTATTTTCATCAGGGATGTCAGTCTTAAGTTTTGTTTCCTTGATGTGTCTTTGTCTGGTTTTGGTATCAGGGTAATACTAGCCTCATAGAATGAGTTTGAAAGAGTTCCCTCCTTTTCTATCAATTTCATTGATTTCAGCTCTGATTTTAATTATTTCCTGTCTTCTACTGCTTTTAGTGTTGATTTGTTCTTCTTTTTCTAGGGTTTTGAGATATAATGTTAGGTCATTTATTCATTGACTTTCTATACTTTTAATGAATGAGCTCCATGCAGTGAACTTTTCTCTTAGCACTGCCTTCATAATGTCCCACAGATTTTGATATATTGTATCAGTATTCTTATTTACTTCTATGTACTTTTTTATTTCAACCCTGATTTCTTCTGCTACCCATTCATCATTCAGTAGTGTATTATTAAGTATCCATGTGTCAAAATGGCCATCCTACCAAAAGTGTTATACAGATTGAATGCAATTCCTATTGAAATTCCAATGACATTCTTCATAGAAATAGAAAAAGGAATCATGAAATTTATTTGGAAAAATAAGAGACCCAGAATAGCCAAAGCAATTCTTAGCAAGAAGAGTGAAGCAGGAGTCATTATAATACTAAACTATACTACAGAGCCATGGTAACAAAACAGCATGGAATTGGCACCAAAACAGACAGGTAGACCAATGGTACAGAATAGAAGACACATAGACAAACCCACATAAATACAGTTATCTCATACTAGACAAAGGTGCCAAGAACATACATTAGAGAAAAGATAGCTTTTTCAACAAATGGTGCTAAGGAAACTGGAAACCTATATTTAGCAAAATGAAATTAAACCCCTATCTCTCACCCTGCACAAAACTCAACTCAAAGTGTCACTATAACAGAGACACAGGACCTAACAGAAGAAAAAGTAGGCCCAAATCTTCACCATGTCAGCTTCAGACCTGACTTCCTTAACAAGACTCCTCAAGTGCAGAAAGTAAAATCAAGAATCAACAAATGGGATGGATTCAAACTAAAAAGCTTCTTCACAGCAAAGGAAACAATCAATAACATGAAAAGAGAATCTACAGAATAGGAGAAAATTTTACCACATGTACCTCAGATAGAGCATTAATCTCCAGGATATAAAAGAACTCAAAAAACACCAAATAATAATTATAATAATAATAACAACAACAATAACCTAGTCAATAAATGGGCTAAGGAACTGAACAGAGACTTCACAGAAGAAGAAATACAATTGATCAACAAAAAAATGAAAAAATATTCAACATCTCTAGCAATTAGAGAAATGCAAATCAAAACTACGATTTCATCTCACCCAGT